>NC_091961.1:24447432-25057432 GCF_031021105.1 Erythrolamprus reginae | reverse complement strand
CAATACATCAATTTACGCAGCCGTAGGGCCTTACAAAGAAGGGATCGCTTTAAGAAGTAGCATAAGCACATCTGGGCTGGGTGTGGTTCCCTTAATGAGGGCTACCAGCATAAAAAGGGAATGGGGCCAAGGCAAACTGTGGCTGATTATCTGGGTGGTTTGGGTGGCGTCGTTTGTTTCTGCTCTGAAGTTCCTGCTCGTGGATTGTACTTCAGCGTTGTGGGAGTTGAACGCTCTGGGACAAGCTGCTGCTTTTGTGCTATGAATATTCAGAGACTCTTGGACTATTTCTGCTCCGTGACTTTTGTACGGGTTGGCTTTTCACTGAACTTTGTAGCTGACTGAATTTTGCAACGAATCCTCTTTGTTTCTCCTGAAAGTAAGGACCTTTTGCTTTAGACTTTTTTCTTTACTGTTTAAATACAAGTTTGCTGATTAACTATCCACGTGTGTGTTTGACCTTCTTTTCTCCACCATTAATCATTGCTTGAGGCCGGTCAGGCAGAACAGTTTTTGGGGAGGAAAATAGGGGAAAGAATCTGCTTACCAGATATTCATCTGGCTAGCGTCCTTAGTCTGGTCAGCTTCAGCACTTTTTTTATCCCCTGGTTAAGGGCTTTTAAAAAACCTTACTCAGAGAGAGTAAGAATGAAAGAGCTTGCAAGATGGTAAGAGCTGGGAACATCGTTAGCACCTGGTTAGGACTGGAAAGAAACATTTGAAGCAAGTAGAGCAATGAAAAAAAGCCTGCAAAGACTTAAGGCTTGGAAAACATTCTTTGGAAAGAGTAACAATGAAAGAATATGCAAAGTAAGAACTGTTAGCACCAAGTTAGGGATGGGGGGGGGGAAGCTTCCAAAAAACAGCTACATTCAGCGTATAAGACGCACCCAAATTTTCAGCCTCTTTTAGGGAGGAAAAAGGTGCATCTTATACTCTGAAAAATACAGTAAGTCCCACCCGCCTTGAACTCCTTTGACTTATCTACTGCTAATCTGCTTGGACTGTTGGTAGTTCAGATTCTTGCAGAGAACTTAAGCTTGCAGTAAAACTTTATGCTCATTTGGATTGCCTGGATTTTCTGATTTCCTTGGTGCTCGACAGGTAAGAGTCTTGATATACAGCGACATCATTTGAGTGCCTTTCTTTGCTACCGTCTATGTGCTGTTTAACTATCAGAGTTATTCATTATTTTTTTTAGTTCTATCCCAATGATGCGATGGCAACTCCCACATTCAGTGCTATACTATCCAAAAAAGAAAAAAAAAGGGAAATGTTGCTTTGTTCTCTGGAAGGAAAAAAATGCTACCAGAAAAAAGACAAGACTTTTGAATAGGTTAAAAATCCATCCACCCAGAAAAAAAAAGTCATTGACAATCATGATGGCGAACCTTTTCTCCCTTGGTGGTGAAAGCACATGCATGTGTGCACTATCATGCACGCGTTAGTGCCCACATTCATAATTCAATGCCTGGGGAAGGTGAAAAGAGCCTCACCTGCCCCCAAAGGCCTTCTGGAGGCTGTAAATGGCCCACTTCCTGTTTTTCACCCTCCTAAGGCTCCAGAAATGACATTACATGAAATTTCAAGGCATCCAACCAAGCAAGCTCATTTCCTTCTTATCAGGATCAGGGCCCTACCTGACGTAATATTTCAAATTGCAGAGAGAAGAATTGTAATCAATGTAATGACTTTAACAATGTAAAACTGCTTAGATTGTAATGTAATCTGATTGGTTGACAAATGTATATACCCTGATGCACCCTTGCATAAGTGTGGCTTGTGGCTTGATGATAGTGTGGCTTGATGAAGATAGCGTGGCTTGTGGTGGCTGACTATTGCTGAAGAATATCGCAGCTGAAGACTTGTAGCTGAGTATTGTAATAGTAGATGGAGATATGTGAGTATTGTCGCTAAAGAAATAGCTACAGTGTAAATAATGTAGTTTTGCTACGAAAGAAGTAAATTATTAAGAAACTCTGTAGCACTTGTCTTCAATTATCTTCAAGACTACAGTTCCTGATACCCTGGTCTGAGGCTATCTGCTTTGGCTACCTGGGTGGGCTAGCTTCTGAAAACTGCTACTCCAACAAATGGTACTGAGCAGCTGTTCCAGCTGTTGAAGACACTTGGCTCTTTTACCAGAAATGGCATTACATGAAATTTCAAGGAATCCAACCAAGCAAACCCAGTCCCTCCTTTCTGCAAAACTCAATCCACCCACTCCCTGCAAATATACCTGGCTCTCTTCTGCACACTTGCCCCCGTTCTCGTTGGTTACTTCCAAGCGCATGAATTTTGGAGGACGGCCCGGTCGCCTTCCTGGACCAAACCTTCGCTTCCCTCGTCCACGACCTCTGCCTCTTGCTCTACAAAACATACAGATTTCTGGGTTAGAGGACAGTGATGTGCCTTGTCATTCATTCAACTGAATGCAACCCTCTGCCAGCAAAAACAGAGCTTGGAAGGGCCACACATGTCGATTGGGAGCCCATTTTTGCTTGCAGAGCACTCGAGCCACTACAGGCGTCGCTGATAGGAGTGATGTCAAGTTGGCCACGACCACCGTGGCCATTCCAATCCTGGCCCCCCTGAGATCAAACAACCCTGGTGCAGCCTCAATGAAATCGAGTTTAACACCCCTGGCCTAAGCTATAAAAGTTAAAAAGATAACCAAGGGGAGAGTATATCTTTTAGTGGAAGAAATGGGGGTGATGATATAGAAAGGATTCAGGGTCACCCAGCATCTTGTTCTTTTGTTGGAGTCTTAATTCCATGGATGGTGTCTCTAGTCTAGAGAAGGCCGTCCACCTTTGGTGGACGTCCCTCTACCTTCTCTTGGGTTGTCCATCCATGTTTCTCCAGCTTTTGTAGAGGGTGGAAGGGGAGATTCTAAAGAGGGCTTGGAGCTGAAGGCTGATGATTCCAAATAGGCAGCTACCCGCTTGGTTTCCCAAGCCTATGAAATGCAGAAATGCTACTCTGTCTCCTAAACGGCGCTGGAGTACTCCCTTCTTAAGGAAAGAGGAATGCACCTGTGCAAGCCACAGTCAGCCTTAAATAACGACTATAATGACCCTCTTTGTTGGAAAACCTGGACAGAAGTTTTAGCTCTTCCTGTTCCTCTTGGACAGAAATTTCCGCAGAACAGTTCAATTGGGTGAACACAAGAACCCTTGAAATACCTGCTGAAGAAGTCCAGTTTTTCATCGTGGGAGTTGAGATGCTGCTGGAGCTGCTCGGAGCTCATGAACCGTCGATTGCACTCAAAACATGGCCAGTTTTTCTCTTGTTCTCGGAGAACTGTGTTTTCAAGATAAACCAATCGATAGTCAATATTCAGACACACAGACACACCCTCAAGCTTGTTAGGTTTTATCAGTTATTCACCCACAATTTCAGCCTACAGGTTATACACTGCTCAAAAAACATAAAGGGAACACTTACAATACAATATAACTCCAAGTAAATCAAACTTCTGTGAAATCAAACTGTCCACTTAGGAAGCCACACTGATGGACAATCAATTTCACCTGCTGTTGTGCACATTCAACTTTGTACAGAACAAAGTATTCAATGAGAATGTTTCATTCATTCAGATCTAGGATGTGTTTTTTATTTGAGTGTTCCCTTTATTTTTTGAGCAGTATATTTTATCTTCTAATAAAAAGCAGAAATAGTGATAAGTTAGACAGTGGACCCAAGGAAAAGCACATAACGATTTACACAATATTTTTTTTTAAAAAAATTCCTTTATTCCTCCTCCTAACCAGTGAACTGTTTCAGTGGACTGAGCAGGATTGAGCAGGAATGCAGCGTTTGAAATAAGTTATACAAAGCTACAGCACTTTCTTTGCAAGAAGCCAGACATAAAAAGGACATCTGCTGTCAAAAGAACAAATATCTTGCAACTCTAAAATTTGATTTAAAATGTAAGATGCCGATACCTTTCCTCTCCTCCTCAGATACATCGTGGATTTTCTGGTTGACAAATTCTGCATAGGAGGCAGCATACCATACCTAAAACAGGTATTAAATGGAAAATAAATTCAGGGGAGGATTATTATTATTATTATTATTTTAAAAGCTAAATAGAATTCGTGCCCATCCTCCACAAATTGCAGACAGGGTCACAGAATCAGTTTTGGCTCAAACCATGATTTAGCTCCAAGCTTTCTCAGCTCAACTCTTCCATTCTGTTGACGGCGCTAAACTGATCCACCACTTCTAGCACAGAGGTCTTCAAACTTCGCAACTTTAAGACTTGAGGACGTCAAGTCCACAAGTCTTAAAGTTGCCAAGTTTGCGGATCCATGTATCTAGTATGTTATAATTTTATCCAGGCCTTTTTGTGCTTCGATGAAAGGAGGGGTGGGGAACAGATTCAAGCACAGTAATACCTCGTCTTACGAACTTAATTGGTTCCGGAAGTAGGTTCATAAGGCGGGACGTCTTCGTGACGTCAAAGGAAGGACGTCTTCGTGACGTCAAAGCTCCGCCCATGGAATTCCCTATTGGGATTCCCCACCTCCTTTTCAGCCTCCAGATAGGCCGAAAACGCTGCTGCCGATTGTAAAAACGGCACTCCGCTGGGCGCCGCCACCCGGCTGTAACCTTCTGAAACAGCCAGGCGCTTCTTGGCGGCCTCCCGAACTCGAACCCAAACTTCCAGGTTCGGCGTTCGGGAGAATGCCGAGAAGCCCCCCGGCTGTTTCAGAAGGTGACAGCCGGGCGGCGGCGCTTCTCGGCAGCCTACCCAAACCCGAACCCGAAAAGTTCGGGTTCGTGAGAACGCCGAGAAGCCCCCTGGCTGTTTTAAAAGGTGACAGCCGGGCGGCGCTGCCCAGCGGAGTGCCATTTTGCGATCTGCGGTGGGTTCATAAGCTGAAAAAAGTTTGTAAGAAGAGGTAAAAATTTTCCGAACCCTGGGTTCGTATCACGAGGGGTTCATATCACGAGGGGTTCGTATCACGAGGGGTTCGTATCACGAGGGGTTCGTATCACGAGGGGTTCATATCACGAGGTACCACTGTATTGCCTCTTCATAAGCAAGTGTGAATTTCTATCCACGCATCAGAAGGCTTTTTCTGCAAATTAATTCGTAAGATTATGATTCATGGAAGGGTTGTTAAAATCCTATTTCCACATTCTGGGTGACCGAGAACTACCGTAGTATAAAAACAGCTTGACTGAAAGTATACAGATCCTCTTTTGCTGACTGCCACAACAACTCACAGGCACATTTTTTTTCTTTAAAAAATCACATGTGTCATGTGAAATGGAGAATGTGCTGTTTTGTTCAGTGTTGCTTTGACGGGGAATGACTCTGGATCACAGCTCCTGCTTTTTCACATTGAAATTTGCGCTCCCTCTCTGCTCTTTGAAATAGGGCAGAAAAAGCAGCTCCATCTCCAAAGAACAAGAATTGCCAGATGGTGGCACTTGTCTTGTGAATGCCTCCATGGTGGTTTTTGTTGTTGTTGTTGTTTTGAATGCTAAGCTTACAGCTTTTCCCCTCCACAACTGTTCCCTCTAAATTCCATTCGATTTGCTTCTAAATGAAAGATAAAAATAACTTGGTGATGACTGATTTTTCCTGCTTGCGATATCAGATTGTCACCCACACAAGGCAAGCTGTAAATCTCAAAAGTGCACCGACTTGGAATGAATGAGTGCCCTATTAACTAATTATTAACCCAGGCAAAACAGGGGCAAAAATCCCATATTTTCGGGACAGGAAGGACAAACAACCAGCCAACAGAACTGAAAAGAGGGTGGGTGGGTTAATAAATCAATCAATCAATCAAGCTGCTCAGCATGCAATTCCATCTTGGAGCTTTTATCAGGAGTGTGTGATTCGATTAATCACACTGATTACGTTGAGCAACAGCATGTAGCTCTGACCTAAAAGTGACAAATGTTTATAGGTTTTTTAAAAATTGTTTATATTGTTTTTAATTTTGTTGTACGCCACCCAGAGTCAGACAGGAGTTGGGCGGCTTATAAATGTAACAAATTAAATCGAATCAAATCGAATCAAATCGAATCAAATCGAATCAAATCGAATCAAATCAAATCAAATCAAACCAATAACTGCAGTGATTTAACTTAACAATCATTGCAAAAAAACCCACAACCCCATAAAATCGGGCATCAGTTATTTAAGAACTGCTTTCTTTAGTCTAAATGGAAATTCTAGATTCAATTGTAGTGACTGGTTTGGAGTGGATCAGTGGCCTAGAGGAGGAGCTCTCGCTTCAGAATCAGGAGGCTGTGAGTTCGATCCTAGGCAGAGGCAGATATTTCTCTCTCTCTCTGGGCACACTGAGAATAGATCTGCTGAACAAAACTCCACATTGGTGACAGGAAGGGCACCTGGCCATTCAACTCTTTGCTAGATCCATTCGGTTGCCCTGACTTCACCCCGCAAGGGATTACGGGATCTTTAACAAGATAATGATAAATTGTAATAATTGGTTGAGGACTATCTGTAGTATAAAGCAGTATTTTCTAAAGCTACCCATTTTGAAAAGCACTGTTACAAGCAGAAGTTAATCTAATCTAATCTAATAAATGAATAAATGAATGAATGAATGAATGAGTGAGTAAGTAAGTAAGTAAGTAAGTAAATGGATGGATGGATGGATGGATGGATGGATGGAAGAATGTGAGATGCAGAGAATGGAATTAATAATATTTTTCCAGACTTTTGGGGGGGTGGGAAATACCAACCAGATTTGTGTAAAAGAAGTTCTATTAAGATAGTCACCTCATACCTTGAGTTCCTGTTTAGGCTCAACATTTTTAATTGTAGTGTAGTAAATATGATGACCGTATTGATAGGCTACTAAATTTTGTTCCAGGTGATTCTGGGCGGGGCGCACGAACATCATCCAGTTGCAAAGAGCTTCGCTGGACAACTCAAACCAAAGGTTCTCCTGTAGATCCCGGTCCTTCCTGTCACCTTTGTCAAGGGACACCTTTAGCAAAATTAAAATTAAAATTAAAAAGATAAATACGTATATGACCTCCCCAAGCAGCTCAGGATTGATTGCTCACTTTTATCTACCGTGGCAAAGAACTTTTTTAATCATGCAGTTTGAACATTAGGAAAACAGTATTAAATAAGAGCAGAGAAGCCTTCAAAGTGATGAATAGCAGCAGATGGGAGAATATTTTTTTTTAGTTTGCTAATTGATCAAGACAATAAATAGCTAAGTTGTTACAGGGTCCTTATATAAACAGTAATGTCTTGGCAAGCAATGTTTACAAATCATGTAAGAGGCCAGAACATATACAAAGAATCCCTTTGAGACCAGCATGGTCTGTGGGAAGGTGTGATGGGGACTCTGTTCCTAGTTTGCTCCAGAAATAAAAGCTTGCATTAAAGTTGGAAAATACAAAGTCAACCCGAATTCATACAAAGGGGGTGAGAAAGAATATGAGAATATTCTGAATATGTCCACAACCAGGCCAAGGTTGTTGCTCCCACCGCTACTGGCGTGCTGTGCACACAGCTTTTTTTTTTTCAGGCAATAATTTTTTTATTTTTCACTCCAATCACATATGCAAATTAACATACCATCAATCTTGAAATACATTGCAATTAATTATCAGGCCCGCAGCAGCGCACAAGATTTTACAAATCGAATCTCCCATCCACTCAGTGCAGTCTGCTGCTGAGCGTCGATGGCGGCAACACTCCATGGTTATTATTATTATTACTATTGTTGTTGTTATTATTGTTATTATTATTATTATCATCATCATCATCTATTTGGGGGGGAATTTTGGGGGGGGGATTTCCCCTTCCCCAGGGTATGTATGTATGTACGTATGTATGTATGCATGCATGCATGCATGTATGTAGACCCAATACACAATCATGGGCAAAAAAGATGTTAGAGGAGACAATTCAGTAATTCCACCTGTTAGCACAACTAAGTTAGCCAACAACAGAGATTATTATTATTATTATTATTATTATTATTATTATTAATTAGATTTGTATGCCGCCCCTCTCCGCAGACTCAAGAGGGAAGGAAGGGTATGCGCCTATGACGGGGGCCATGAGCAAAGTGAGCAGCATTACATTAGGTCAACTACAGTATGTCTTCAATGGGGACTTGAATACTCTGATGACATTAGTAGAGGACTAATGAAAGCTTAGTAATTTTAGTAGTCTTAAATAAATTTTAAACGTTCCGGATATCGCGATGGCTGTTGCCTCTTCATGTACAGGGGTGGGCTACTGCCCGGGGGGGATGGGACGCAGTGGGGTAGCGAAAATGGAGCCCTGCCCCAGAGTACTCAATTTGCACAAAAAGATGTTGAAAGAAAATGCAGGACGTTCTGCATAAGTCCACACCCACAGTGCGGTAGTAGTCCCTCACTGTGTGTGTATGTGTGTATGTACGTTTGTATATATGTGTATGTATGTATGTATGCATGTATGTATGTATGTATGTATGTATGTGTGTACACTGCTCAAAAAAAATAAAGGGAACACTTAAACAACACAATATAACTCCAAGTAAATCAAACTTCTGTGAAATCAAACTGTCCACTTAGGAAGCAACACCGATTGACAATCAATTCCACAGGCTTTTGTGCACATTCGACTTTGTACAGAACAAAGTATTCAATGAGAATATTTCATTCATTCAGATCTAGGATGTGTTCTTTGAGTGTTCCCTTTATTTTTTTTGAGCAGTATATGTACGTCTGTGTGTATGCATGTATTTATTTATTATTAACTAGATTTGTATTTCCCAAAGGACTCAAGGCAGCTAAAGCGTTTCTTCTGCGCATGTGCAGAAGCCGAGTTTCAGGCACTGCGCATGCATTGCCATCTTGCTTTCAGGTGGGTGGGTGTGTTTGGAATTGTTTTTATTTTTGGTCACTGCGCATATGCGCAAAGCACACGGCGCAGGAGGAAGCGGCAGCGCGGTAAGTTAGAACCCATCCCTGCACTACATGAAGATGTGTGTCTTACATCTGCAATAGCTGCCTGACATCTGATGACATCTCCATGATTTATGATCATGATTTATGATAACACGGGAGAAAATAGAAGATCGGGATTTACCTTCAGGTGAATATAGCAGTCCTTCAGCTCCGACGACCTAACCAGGGGCCCTTCCACGGGACCAAATTGCGTGCGCTTAGGAATACGTCGCTTGGAGAAGACCCCTCCCAAGAACCGGTCTATGTAAAGCACCAGGGGGAGACTGGCTCTGGCTCTGGTCAGAACTGGACGGTTAGGGATGGGATGCAAGGGCCCGTGCTTTGGACAAACCGAGGGATGTGCGTTATTGCATTCCTCGCACCCTGAAAGACACAGGTGGAAGAGACACAACGTTAGTCCGCAGATGGGAGGGGGACATTTTAATAACAGAATAACAAAGTTGGAAGGGACCTTGGAGGTCTTCTAGTCCAGCCCCCTACTCAAGCAAGAAACAGTGGTTCTCAGCCTTTCTAATGCCACGACCCCTTAATGCAGTTCCTCATGTTGTGGTGACCCCCAACCATGTCATCAAAGGTTTCATACCTGTAACTTCTGGAAGGTTACAAGGTTTTGACTTACACAGGTCATTTGGGTCAAATGGACGAGGTGGATCTGGGTCCCATTCATCCATGTCTGTGTCTTCCCCTTCTTCCTCGTCTTCGTCTTCGTCATCTTCGTCTTCCTCGTCTTCGTCTTCCTCCTCCTCCTCCTCTTCCTCCTCCTCCCCCTCCTCCTCGTTTTGCTCTTTTGCTCCCATGCTACCCATCGGGTTGTGCAAAGCTTCGAGAGAGCCCGGATCATCCACAGCCTCCATAGGAGGCAACGCTTGGCTGTGAATTGGTATTGACACCTGGAAAACACAAGAGGAAATAAGAGCTAGCTAGAAAAACAATGCAAGATTCCCGTTCTTTTCTTTAATCCCTGACATGGATAACAGAACCAGAAAACAAGAGGGAAAGAAGTATCAGTCAAAAAATAATAAGTGACTCCACCTGGTTTCAGCTATCATATTCCTATAGGCACCTGTAGCATAAATTGTGCTGGAATATTGTTTTTATTATTGTTGTGAGCCGCCCCGAGTCTTCGGAGAGGGGCGGCATACAAATCTAATAAACTGAACTGAAAACTCAAATTCCATCTCCTAACAAATTACTGCTGCGGGAATGTGGACCTCACTTTTAACAGATGTTAACAGATTTAACAGAGCTGGAAGGGATCTTGTAGGTCATCTAGTCCAACCCCTTGACTAAGCAGGAGTCCCTACACCATTTCTGACCGGTGGCAGTCCAGTCTCTCCTTGAAAGCTTCCAGGGATGAAGCTCCCACAACTTCTGAAGGCAACTTCTGTTCCATGGGTTGATGGTTCTCACTGTCAGAAAAATTCTCCTTATTTCCAGGTTGAATCTCTCCTTGATCAGTTTCCACCCATTATCGCTTGTCTGGCCTTCAGGTGCTTTGGAAAATAGCTTGACCCTTTCCGCTCTGTGGCAGCCCCACAAATATTCTCACTGAATATTTCATTTGCACAACTATTCCATTTGCACAAAAGCATGTGAAATTGATTGTCAATCAGTGTTGCATCCTAAGTGGACAGTTTGATTTCACAGAAGTTTGATTTACTTGGAGTTATATTGTGTTGTTTAAGTCTTCCCTTTATTTTTTTGAGCAGTGTATATTTTTATCTGCTTGTGTGTAATATGTATGTACACATATGGCATACGTACATAGAATTAACTAGTACATTTTGGATGTTCAGTAATAGTAAATCGATAGGGAAATTGTATCTCTTTGAGGCCAGGAGAGGCCAGGCACCCTAACCCTAATCCTTGTCGTGAGTGACGTCAAGTTGGCCACCTTTAAGCCAGTCACATGACCTTTAAGTCACCACCACCCCATCACATGGTTGGCAAGCCACACCCACAAAATAAGCCACGCCCACAGTGTGGTAGTAAAAAAAATTGCAGCCCTTCACTGGTATTCACTACTACTGCTTCCATCATATAAAATATGGCATCATATACAATATAACCCGAGTCTGCGGAGAGGGGCGGCATACAAATCTAAATAAATAAATAAATAAATGAATGAATGAATGAATGAATGAATGAATGAATGAATAAATAAATAAATAAATAAACCTTCTCCCTTCTTAATACCCTCCAGGGAGAACCAGAATCTCAATAATGGCTTTAGGCTAATTACCCACAGTGAGAATACATTAAGGACTTGTGTTTAGCCTCATGAAAAGGATTTTCTATGGAGAAAGTATTTAGCACGGCAGTCATAAAATGAACTGCACAAAAGAATGCATTAAATCAGAAAGCGTTTTAGCAACTTGGTGTATCTCATATTTATTTAATCTTAAAAAGGAAGCCACTCAGTTTCTCCATTCTAACTGTTATTAGTTTGACATTAAAATATACCTTACAACAATCCTGCCTATAATTTTCTCATTCCATGTAGGGGAGGGGGGGAGAGAATCCAATTCAATTTAAAAACAAGTTAATTAATTTCTGAACTTTAACAACAAAAAACACACACACAACCGCATAATCACCAAAAGCCTAATGGTAAAAGAACATTACACATTTTACATTTTGCAAAAGTACTTTTCAAAGATAACAGATCAGGCTGAAGTCAGTATTATGCGAAAATTTAAGAGCTTAAAGCAGTGTTTCCCAACCTGGGCCACTTGAAGATATTTGGACTTCAACTCCCAGAATTCCCCAGCCAGCAGATGCTGGCTGGGGAATTCTGGGAGTTGAAGTCCAGATACCTTCAAGTGGCCAAGGTTGGGAAACACTGGCTTAAAGAACAGGCTTTGGCAAAGTACTCAGTGGGCATTTTTAGTTTTTGACAAGTTTTATAAAATGAACACAATGAGGATTTTTTTTAAAGTTAGTCTAGACATGCGCTTGAACCCAAGTACAGTTGGGAGAAGGAACAAGAAAAGGTGCTCAAATGTTGCTTTTTAGATATTCATATTTTGCAAGATGCTTCACGTTGCAAGAGTACTAAATAACTTCAGAAACCTAATTTCTCTTCTATTTCTCTTTCAATTTTGGGGGGGAAAACATTGCTGCTAATCATACAGAATTGCAAAATTGAATAAGGGATAATTTCTTGCCCCTAACAAAATTGGTTTTAACAAGAGAGGCCAACCCAAGATAAAGCTAGTGTTAAAAATGGCCCACTGCCAAATCCAACATGCCATACATACCACCTTTTTCAACCCTCTGGGAAGGTAACTAGGGTGGACAAGGCTTGGCAGATCTTTCAACCTGGGAATTCAATCTCAAGGGCTAATTACTTGACCTTATTCTGAAGGAAATTACACACTAGTCCCGTGATGGCGAACCCGTGGGACGTGTGCTACAGGTGGCACACAGAGTTATATCAGAGGGCACTTGAGACCTTGCCAAGGGCTATACATACATAAGAGCCGGGGTGGTTCAGTGATTAGAGTGCAGCATTGCAGGCTACTTCAGCTAACTGCTAGCTGTAGTTCAGCAGTTCAAATCTCATCACCGGCTCAAGGTTGACTCAGCCTTCCATTCTTCCGAGGTGGGTAAAATGAGGACCCAGATTGTTGGGGGCAAGAGGCTGATTCTGTAAGAGGGCTGGAAAAGCACTATGTATATAGTCTAAATGCTATTGCTACATTTCAATAAATGAACCAAAAGGTTGAATATACTATTTATGACGGAGAAATTACATACATTGGTACCTCCACCTACAAACGCATCTACTTACAAACTTTTCTAGATAAGATTTTTTTTGCCTCTTCTCAAGAATCATTTTCCACTTACAAACCCGAGCCTCCAAAACTGTAACCGGAAAAGTCAGGGAGAAGCCTCCGTAGGGCCTCTCTAGGAATCTCCTGGGAGGAAAAGGGGCCGGAAAAGGTGGGGATAAGCCTCTGTGGGGCCTCTCTAGGAATCTCCTGGGAGGAAAAAGGGCCGGAAAAGGTGGGGACAAGCCTCCATGGGGCCTCTCTAGGAATCTCCTGGGAGGAAACAGGGCCTCTACCCTCCCTGTGGTTTCCATACCGCACACATTATTTGTTTTTACCTTGATTCCTATGGGAAAAATTGCTTCTTCTTACAAACTTTTCTACTTAAGAACCTGGTCATGGAACCAATTAAGTTCGTAAGTAGAGGTACCACTGTAGTTGGGAAAGTACACCAAGCATGATTTCTAGAATCCTTCCTATCCCTTCTACCAATGTGACCACAGGAAGAACGGGTACGATCTTCTGTGCAACAAGGAAACAAGGTGTATGTGTGTTGTGTATCAGTTTATCCTTTCCCCTCTCTTGCATCTGTGTGTGCACACAGAACCAGCCAAGTGAGTTGTATGATTTCCACTTTATAACCATAGCATTTAATCTTATAGATATATACGATCCATCCGTTAAACTACTGAAGTTTGCAGATGATACAACAGTGACCGGACTTATTTGAGACAATGATGAATCCGCATACAGATGGGAAGTTGAACAACTATCCTTGCAGTGTGACCAGAACAATCTACAACTGAACACACTCAAAACCGTAGAAATGGTGGTAGACTTTAGGAGAAACCCTTCCACCTTTCCACCTCTCACAATACTAGACAACACAGTATCAACAGTAGAGACCTTCAAATTTCTAGGTTCTATCGTATCTCAAGACCTAAAATGGTCACCTAACATCAAAAATATCATCGAAAAAGCACAACAAAGAATGTTCTTTCTGCACCAGCTCAGGAAGCTCAAACTGCCCAAGGAGCATCTGATACAGTTCTACAGAGGAATCACTGAGGCTGTCATCTGCACCTCTATAACTGTCTGGTTTGGTGCTGCAACCCAACAGGACCGACACAGACTTCAGAGGAGAATCAGAACTGCAGAAAAAACAATGGCTGCCAACCTGCCTTCCATTGAGGACCTGTATACTGCACAAGTTAAAAAGAGGGCGGGGAAAATATTTACTGACCCCTCGTATCCTGGACGAAAACTGTTTCAACTCCTACCCTCAAAATGTTGCTACAGAGCAGTGCACACCAAGACAACTAGACACAAGAACAGTTTTTCCCCGAATGCCATCACTCTACTAAACAAATAATTCCCTCAACACTGTCAGACTTTTTACTAAATCTGCACTTCTGTTCTACTATTTTTTCCCGTCATTCCTATCATCCTTTTCCTCCCACTTAGGACTGCATGACTGTCACTTGTTGCTTGTATCCTAAGATTTTTATTAATATTGATTGTTTCTTCATTGCTTATTTGACCTCTATGACAATCATTAAGTGTTGTACCACATGATTCTTGACAAATGTATCTTTTTCTTTTATATACGTTGAGAGCATCTGCACCAAGTCAAATTCCTTGTGTGTCCAATCACACTTGGTCAATAAAATTCTATTCTATTCTATACACTACTCTATAGCTCTTTATAGCACTTTCTGTGAGATGTAAGAATTATTTGCATCTTGCCTCCAATAATCTGGGTCATCATTTTACCAACCTCAGAAGGATGGAAGACGGAGTCGAGCTTGAACCCTATCAGTATTGAATTCCTGGCTGTGGGCAGAGTTTACCTACAATACTGCATTCCAACTACTATGCCACGAGGGTTCCTTATAGCCCAATAAGAAATGGTGAGCTTAGAACAAAGGGGCTGGCAGCATTATCAACTTGCACCTCTTATCAAACTAAACCTTTTCCAGTATGTTTATCTCTGCAGGCTGCAGCCGGATCTCATTCATTTTCAAACTTCATTGTTCTTTTGTTGGCGTTCCCTGCCACATCAAATAAAAATAGATGGATGCAGCCTGAGGAAGTATCAGAAACGAGGTGTTTGCGCGTATATGCGCGCATGTGTGTTTATTAGCAAGACTTGTCTCCAAATTAAAAAATAAATACTCAAAGGATGCATTTATAAATCAAGAAAACAGCTAAGCCTTACCTGCTGTGTCTCTGCATCTTGCTGAACGTATGTGACTTGAGACGGGTCTGTGAAAAGAGTCTTTAAAAATAAGTTTAAAAGGATTAAAATAATTTCAATATTTGTTGGTTATTGGAAGTTTATTTTTTTAAAAACAATATATATCGCTGCTGAGGGACTGATATAGGATAAAAATTCTGCTGCACGAATCCCAGCGACCAGTTAGGTCCCACAGAGTGGATCTTCTCCGGGTCCCGTCAACTAAGCAATGTCGCCTGGCGGGACCCAGGGGAAGAGCCTTCTCTGTGGCGGCCCCGGCCCTCTGGAACCAACTCCCCCCAGAGATTAGAACTGCCCCCACCCTCCTTGCCTTTCGTAAACAACTTAAAACCCACCTCTGCCGCCAGGCATGGGGGAATTGAGATCCTCTTTCCCCCTAGGCCTTTACAATTCTATGCATGGTATGTATGTATGTATGTATGTTTGGTTTTCATATTAATGGATTTGTAATCATTTCTAATACCAAATTACTATTGTACACTGTTTTATGGTCGCTGTTAGCCACCCCGAATCTCCGGAGAGGGGCGGCATACAAATCCAATCAATCAATCAATCAATCAATCAATCAATCAATCAATCAATAAATAAATAAAATAATGAATGAATGAATGAATAAATAAATAAATAAATATTGAATGATAAATTAAAGAAAGAAAGAAATAAATAAAAATGCCTAATTTATTTTGATTTTTTGATAGTGCCAAATACTTTTGCCACTGTAGTAAACCATTCATATTCTGTACATTTATATGAGAATACGTTTTTTGTTCCCACATCTAAACCTCAACAGCATGAGATAATGTTAAGACAGCAGCTTTTATCTAGATCAGGGGTCTCCAACCTTGGCAGCTTTAAGCCTGGGGGACTTCAATTCCCAGAATTTCTCAGCCAGCGTGGGAGTTGAAGTCTGCCAGGCTTAACGTTGCCAAGGTTGAAGACCCCTGATTTAGAGAGCAATAAGATATTTTTCAAAGCATAGAAACATAGAAATCTGACGGCAGAAAAAGACCTCATGGTCCATCTAGTCTGCCCTTATACTATTTTCTGTATTTTATCTTAGGATGGATATATGTTTATCCCAGGCATATTTAAATAGTCTGGAGGACAGAAGGAAAAGGGGGGACATGATTGAAGCATTTAAATAGGTCCAGGAGGGAAGTGTTTTTAATAGGAAAGTGAACACAAGAACAAGGGGTCACAATCTGAGGTTAGTTGGGGGAAAGATTAAAAGCAACGTGAGAAAATATTATTTTACTGAAAGAGTAGTAGATCCTTGGAACAAACTTCCAGTAGATGTGGTTGGTAAATCCACAGTAACTGAATGTAAACATGCCTGGGATAAACATATATCCATCCTAAGATGAAATACAGGAAATAGTATAAGGGCAGACTAGATGGACCATGAGGTCTTTTTCTGCCGTCAGTCTTCTATGTTTCTATGTTTCTATGTACACAAAGTTTTGCCTAGAGGCTACCCAAAAATCCAAGACAAAAGGACATTTAAAAGCCACAATTTTAAATCTGTAGATTTAAAATGTTACCAAATGTAAGGTAACGCACTGCTTTGGTGAACTAATGAGTTGTCCCAATTGGATGCACCACTAATGGCTCAGGAAACAGTATGTAAAGAACATTTCCTTTGTCTGCCCAGGGCAATTATGGCTGAAATTATTTTTTTTCCCCTGCAGTTCCGCCAAAGCAAAAGGGATAAGCTGCTTATTCCATAGCCACTGGAGGTTTTTGTTTACAACCACTTCACCATTATTTGGAGTGAAACAAGAGGAAGGATTATGCACAGCTAAGAGCCCTTAGGATTTAGAAGGCTGTGTAGGGAGCTGGCTCTCATCCAAAATGACATTATTGATTTATCTCAGCGATCACAGAAAAAGCAGGAACATAGGTGGGGGGTGGGAGGGAGTCACTTACCTGAGTGGCTTCCACAGGATGGATGTAAACTAAGGTATGCTCCGAAGTGTCTACGGAAGTGTAAGAGGTGCCATCAGCTGTGTAGACCACTTGCTGGGAAGGACGGTCTTGGTCGTCACTGTACACAATCTGGGCCACGGTTCCATTGTCAGGGACAAAGTGGACCTGGAACAGTATGGGAAAGAAAGAAAATACTTGTAAGACGGGGGAGAGATAGGGAAGAGATAGAGGGAGAGAGATGGAGAGGGAGGGGGAAAGAGACAGAGTGAGAAGGAGAGGGAGAGAGAGGGAGAAGGAGAGACAGAGAGGGAAAAGGAGGGGAGAGAGAGAGAGAGAAGGAGAGTGTGGGGAGAGAGGGAGGGAGAAGTGGAGAGAAACAGAGACAGAGGAGAGGGAGAAAGAGAGATGGAGAGGGAGGAGAGAGAGAGAGGGAGAGAGACAGAGAGGGAAAAGGGGAGGGAGAGAGAGAAGGAGAGAGAAACGGAGGGAGAGAGGGGGAGAGGGAGAGAGAGGGGGAGAGACACAGACAGAAGGAGAAGGAGAAACAGAGGCAGAGAGAGAAAAGGACAGAGGGAGGGAGAGACAGAGGAAGAGGGGGAGAGATGAAGATAGGAAAGAGAGGAGAGGGGGAGGGAGACAGAGAGGGAGAAGGAGAAGGAGAAACAGAGAGGGAAAGGAGGAGAGAGAGGGAGAGAGACAGAGAGGGAGAAGGAGGGGGAGAGGGAGAGAGAGAAGAGAGAGAGAGAAGGAGAGGGAGAGAGAGAGACAGGGAGACGGGGAGAGAAACAGACAGAGGGGGAGAAGGAGAGGGAGAGAGAGAGGGAGAAAGAGAGAGGGAGGGAGGAGAGAGGGAGAAAGAGAGGGAAAGAGAGAGAGAGATAGAGGAGAGAGGGGGAGAGAGGGAGAGGGAGGGAGGGAGAAGGGGAGAGAAACAGAGACAGAGAAGGAGAGGGAGAAAGAGAGACAACCACACACATTTTTTTCTCCAAAAATTCTTCACTAAGACAATGTAATGACACAACCTGCCACATGAGGCAGTCATCAGCTGTTTCTGACATTTTCTAGCTAAGCTGAAAAATTATCATGATTCCATTACGGTAATCAAAGCCCTTTATTTATTTTATTTATTTTTTTAACTTATTTATTTGTCAAGCATATTAGAAGGTAACAGTTAAAAGGATAAGCATGATTTTGAATACATGAAAAAGATACGAATAAACAGGGGCGGTAGGCACGTTGGTGCGTTTATTGATGCATATTGTGCATATCATTAAATTTCCGGGCATCAAGCGAAGCTTTGAATCAATGATTGAACGACGAAAAAATAATAATCTGTGATTCACATCCAATGAAAATCCATCTCCCATCTCCCTTCCTTCCCCCCCCCCCCAAAAAAAAAATCAATTTAAAATACATGTTGAAATAGTTCAGAAAAACCCAATTCATAGCCTCGGGAAGGAAATAATTCTGTAATTGCTTTGGGTCACCTGAGTAGCGTTCTGGTCCTGCTCAACTGCTTCAGACCACACTTGAGCCGTTTCTCCTTTCAGATCCATGTCATCTTGGCCATGCGGCTCCATCCTGAGGTAGTTAATGGTGCAATTAAATTCGTCGGAAGAGGTTCATATGCCTGTTGTACCTGGAGTCGATGCAGGGTAATAATAATAATTCATAATAATAATAATTTATTAGATTTGTATGCCGCCCCTCTCCGAAGACTCGGGGCGGCTCACAACAAGCGATAAAACAATATTGTACAGGCACAAATCTAATATTAAGAAAAAACTAAAAACCCTATCAATTTAAAAAAACCAAACAACACATACATACCAAACATAAATTATAATAAGCCTGGGGGAAAGGTGTCTCAAATCCCCCATGCCTGGCGGTATAGATGGGTCTTAAGTAGTTTATTTATTTATTTATTTTATTTATTACTTAGATTTGTATGCCGCCCCTCTCCGAAGACTCGGGGCGGCTCACAACATGTAAAAACAAATCATAAGCAATCAGGCAAATTTAAAATATTTAAATATTTAAAAAACCCCATATGCTAACAGTCACACACACAGACATACCATGCATAAATTAAACGTGCCCAGGGGGAGATGTTTCAGTTCCCCCATGCCTGACAGCAAAGGTGGGTTTTGAGGAGTTTACGGAAGACAAGGAGGGTGGGAGCAGTTCTAATCTCCGGGGGGAGTTGATTCCAGAGGGCCGGGGCCGCCACAGAGAAGGCTCTTCCCCTGGGGCCCGCCAGATGACATTGTTTAGTCCACGGGACCCGGAGAAGGCCGACTCTGTGGGACCTTATTGGCCGCTGGGATTCGTGCGGTAGTAGGCGGTTCCGGAGGTATTCTGGTCCAATGCCATGTAGGGCTTTAAAGGTCATGACCAACACTTTGAATTGTGACCGGAAACTGATCGGCAGCCAATGCAGGCCACGGAGTGTTGTAGAAACGTGGGCGAATCTGGGAAGCCCCACGATGGCTCTCGCGGCTGCGTTCTGCACGATCTGAAGTTTCCGAACACTTTTCAAAGGTAGCCCCATGTAGAGAGCGTTGCAGTAATCGAACCTCGAGGTGATAAGGGCATAACCTCGAGGTGATAAGGGTAATCTGCAAGAGAGCAATAATGGCAGAAATTTGTCCTCAGTACAGCACATTTAGCATTCAACACAAAGCTGGGATGCCTCCCTGTTACCATGTGTGTATAAGGAAGAATCTCCATAGAATCTAGATTAATAGATTAAGTTGGAAGGGAGCTTGTAGGTCAGTGATGGCGAACTTTTTTTTACGTCAGGTGCCGAAAGAGCATGCACTCCCTAAAGCTCGTAGGTAAGAAAGTGGTAAGAAAGGTAAGAAAGTGAGGACAAATCAAGGGAAATATTTCTTCACCCAGAGGGTCGTTGGTTTATGGAATTCACTTCCAGAAGAGGTTGTGACAGCTGTCAGCCTGGATCGCTTCAAGGCAGGATTAGACAGATTCATGGATGCCAAGTGTATCGGTGGTTATTGAAACGGATATCCATGTGTCTCCCCTATGTTGGTTGAAGCAGGCAGGGTTCCCTTAAGTACCATTTGTTGGGGGTCAAGGGAAAGGGAGGGCCTTGCCTTCTCTTTCTGCTCAAGATCCCCATGGACAATTGGTGGGCCACTGTGTGTGACACAGAATGCTGGACTCGATGGGCTTTGGCCTGATTCAGCAGGGCTCTTCCTATGTTCTTATGCATGCACGAGTACCCACACCCATAATTAAATGCATGGGGAGGGTGAAAACAGCTTCCCCACCCCCTGGAGGCCCTCTGGAGGTCAGAAACAGCCTGTTTCTCAACTTCTGGTGGGCCCAGTAGGCTTGTGTTTCGCCTTCCCCAGGCTCCAAAGGCTTTCGTGGGGTTGAGGGAGGATAAAAATGCCCTCCTTTATCCCTACGGAGGCTCTCTGGAAGTCAAAAACACCCTCCCAGAGCCTCTGTGCATGCCAAAAATCAGCTGGCCATCACACATATGCACGTTGGAGCTGAGCTAGGGCAACGGCTCACATGCCAGCAGATATGGCTCCGCGTGCCGCCTGTGGCACCTATGCCATAGGTTCACCATCACTGTTGTAGGTCATCAAAGAGTCTATTTGGAATTGGGCAGCATATAAATGCCATAGATAGATAGATAGATAGATAGATAGATAGATAGATAGATAGATAGATAGATAGATAGATAGATAGATAGATGATAGATAGATAGATAGATAGATGATAGATAGATAAATAGATAGATAGGTGATAGATAGGTGATAGATAGATAGATAGATAGATAGATAGATAGATAGATAGATAGATAGATGATAGATAGATAGATAAATAGATAGGTGATAGATAGATAGATAGATAGATAGATAGATAGATAGATAGATAGAGATAGAGAGAGATGAGAGATAGATAGATAGGTGATAGATAGATAGATAGATAGATAGATAGATAGATGATAGATAGATAAATAGATAGATAGGTGATAGATAGATAGATAGAGAGAGAGAGAGATGAGAGATAGATAGATAGATAGATAGATAGATAGATAGATAGATGATAGATAGATAGATAGATAGATAGATAGATAGATAGATAGATAGATAGATAGATGATAGACAAACAAACAAACAAACAAATCTAGTCCAACCCCTGCCCAAGCGGACCCTACACCACATGTCCCACCCCTGCATTTTGGCCTGGCACCCTAAAACAGCGGTAGGCGTGGGGAGAAAGCCTCTTTCCCCAAACAGAGATGGGAGGGATGTGTTTTAATTTCCAGGCCTTTAATCGTTTTAGTTGCCCTTCTCTGCACTATTTAATTTAATTTAATTTAATTTATTCGATTTTTATGCCGCCCTTCTCCTTAGACTCAAGGCGGCTTACAACATGTTTCCCAAAGTCGCAACATCTTTTTTTTTTTTGTAATGCCGTGACCAAAACTGGATGCAGTATTTAATAGAGCACTACATACGATTTTGATTCTATGCCTCTGTTTATATAACCAAGGATCAGGGAAGGAGGTGATATAGGTGTTCACGAGAAATGGCAAGACACGAGAGGAAACGATCAGAGATTTTGCAAATGGATGCTCCCCTATGCTGTTTTTAATCATGTCACTTGATCCCTCAAAACGGCAGCGTTTATGAAGCCAAATTGGTGCAGATTTTGGACAGGAAAAAAACATTGACGATTATCAGGACAGATTAGCAATAAACCTGTTTCATAAGATACTGAAGCATCGACGTTTCATTGAACTATGGCATTGGCTGTGGTTTCTAATTTTTTTAAAAAAATTCAGACTATATACAATGTCGTTTGGTGGGCCCCAGGGGAAGAGCCTTCTCTGTGGCGGCCCCGGCCCTCTGGAACTAACTCCCCCCGGAGATTAGAACTGCCCCCACCCTCCCTGTCTTTCGTAAACTACTCAAGACTCATTTATACCGCCAGGCATGGGGGAGTTGAGATAGCTCTTCCCCCTAGGCCATTACAAGTTATGCATGGTATGTTTGTGTGTATGTTTGGTTTTATAATAGGGGTTTTTAGTTGTTTTTTATTATTGGATTGTACACGTTGTGTTTATTATTGTGGTTAGCCGCCCCGAGTCTGCGGAGAGGGGCGGCATACAAATCCAAAAAATTATTATTATTATTATTATTATTATTATTATTATTATTACAGTGATCCCTCGAGTTTCGCGATATCGATCTTCGCGAAACGCTATATCGCGATTTTTAAAAAAATATTAATAAAAAAAAACCCCACTTCCGCGTTTGGCTTCAGGAGTCAGCTGGGAAGCGGCGCGGCTGTTTTAAAAGGTCGCAGCCGGCCTGGGGGGCTTCCCAGCACCCCCCCGAACCCCCAACCTGGGTCTTCCCGGCCGCCCACGCAAAGGGGAAACCCCGGCTCCTCGCTGATGCCCGCCGCTCGCCCGCCCGCCAGCAAGAGGGGGAAGACCCAGGGAAGGTTCCTTCGGCCGCCCAGCAGCTGATCTGCTCGGTAGCGCAGCAGCAGCGAGGAGCCGAATCGGGGTTTCCCCTTTGCGTGGGCGGCGGGGAACGCAAACTCCACCATCTACGCATGCGCGGCCATAGAAAAAAGGGCGCGCATGCGCAGATGGTGTTTTTACTTCCACAACCCTACATCGCGAAAAATCGATTATCGCGAGGGGTCTTGGAACGGAACCCTCGCGATAATAGAGGGATCAATGTATTATTATTATTATTATTATTATTATTATTATTATTATTATTATTATTATTATTATTATTATTATATCTATTCCCTCCCCGGACCGCAGAAACAGGAATGCAGTATCTTTTCAAGGCCATTAGTGTTTCTTTGCTCTTTCATAATCCCAGTGTGCCTGACAGCTACCATTGGCAGAACGTAGCGTACCTGCAGCACTATGCTACTGTCAGTTGGTGTTATGTCAGAAGAAGCGCATGGAAGCTGCAATGCGAGCGGGGATGTGAGGCCATTAGTCAATTCCTCGGATCACTGCAGGATCCACCACAGTCGCTCAAGGTAGCCGTGTGGGCGTGAGCAGAGCAAGACAGCTTGAAAATATACTATGCCGTTAAGAAGGGCTGAAAAGGCAAGCAGGCTGGTGGATATGAATGTTTCACCTCCGCGTAGATGTAGAGAGGAAAGCAACTCACACCTGACAGAAGGCAATATAAACAATCTCTACGACACCAGAGACAGCACACTTTCTTCCCCTTGGGTGGAGAAGCATCTGTTCCAAACTCAATGCAGTGATGGAAACATAGAAACATAGAAGACTGACGGCAGAAAAAGACCTCATGATCCATCTAGTCTGCCCTTACACTATTTCCTGTATTTTTATTTTAGGATGGATCTATGCCCTCATCACCTCGAGGCTCGACTACTGTAACGCTCTCTACATGGGGCTACCTTTGAAAAGTGTTCGGAAACTTCAGATCGTGCAGAATGCAGCTGCGAGAGCAATCATGGGCTTTCCCAAATATGCCCATGTCACTCCAACACTCCGCAGTCTGCATTGGTTGCCGATCAGTTTCCGGTCACAATTCAAAGTGTTGGTTATGACCTATAAAGCCCTTCATGGCACCGGACCAGATTATCTCAGGGACTGCCTTCTGCTGCACGAATCCCAGCGACCAGTTGACGGGTCCCATCAACTAAACAATGTCGTTTGGCGGGACCCAGGGGAAGAGCCTTCTCTGTGGCGGCCCCGGCCCTCTGGAACCAACTCCCCCCAGAAATTAGAATTGCCCCCACCCTCCTTGCCTTTCGTAAGCTACTTAAAACCCACCTCTGCCGCCAGGCATGGGGGAATTGAGATACTCTTTCCCCCTAGGCCTTTACAATTTTATGCATGGTATGTCTGTATGTATGTTTGGTTTTTATATTAATGGGTTTTTAATTGTTTTTAGTATTGGATTATTATTGTACACTGTCTTGTTATTGCTGTTAGCCGCCCCGAATCTCCGGAAAGGGGCAGCATACAAATCCAATCAATCAATCAATCAATCAATCAATCAATCAATCAATAAATGTTTATCCCCGGCATGTTTAAATTCAGTTACTGTGGATTTATCTACGTCTGCTGGAAGTTTGTTCCAAGGATCTACTACTCTTTCAGTAAAATAATATTTTCTCATGTTGCTTTTGATCTTTCCCCCAACTAACTTCAGATTGTGTCCCCTTGTTCTTGTGTTCACTTTCCTATTAAAAACACTTCCCTCCTGGACCTTATTTAACCCTTTAACATATTTAAATGTTTTGATCATGTCCCCCCTTTTCCTTCTGTCCTCCAGACTATTCAGATTGAGTTCATGAAGTCTTTCCTGATACGTTTTATGCTTAAGACCTTCCACCATTCTTGTACCCCTTTTTTGGACCCGTTCAATGCCCTTGAAGCTTTATCCAACATTGTTTAGAGTAGTGATGGCGAACCTTTTTTAACTCAGGTGCCGAAAGAGCGTGCACTTGCGCTATTTCACATATATTTACATTTATATATTTATTAGATTTGTATGCCGCTCCTCTCCGAAGACTCAGAGCGG
Source organism: Erythrolamprus reginae (assembly GCF_031021105.1). Lineage (NCBI taxonomy): Eukaryota > Metazoa > Chordata > Lepidosauria > Squamata > Dipsadidae > Erythrolamprus > Erythrolamprus reginae. The sequence goes on along the minus strand of NC_091961.1, from coordinate 25,032,938 downwards.
CTCACAACAAGAAAACAGTACAAATCCAATCATTAAAAACAATTTAAAACCCCTTAATATAAAAAACAATCATACATCTCAGACAAACCGTACATAAAACGGAAATGGCCCAGGGTGGGGGCAATCCTAATCTCCGGGGGGGAGTTGATTCCAGAGGGTTGGGGCCGCCACAGAGAAGACTCTTCCCCTGGGCCAGACGACATTGTTTCGTCGACGGGACGAAATCATTTTGTCGACGGGACCTGGAAAAGGCCAACTCTGTGGCACCTAACCGGTCGCTGGGATTCGTGCGGCAGAAGGCGGTCCCGGAGATATTCTGGTCCGATGCCATGAAGGGCTTTATAGGTCATAACCAACACTTTGAATTGTGACCGGAAACTGATTGGCAATCAATGCAGACTGTGTAGTGCACGAGTACCCACACCCATAATTCAATGCCTAGAGAGGGCGAAAACAGCTCGCCCCCCCCCCCCCCCCGGAGGCCCTCTGAAAGCTGGAAACAGCCTATTTCCCAACTTCTGGTGGGCCCAGTGAGCTTGTGTTTCACCTTCCCCAGGCTCCAAAGGCTTCCCTGGGGATGAGGGAGGGTAAAAATGACCTTCCTCATTTATTTTTATTGTATTTATTTATTTTGTCCAATACACAATGAGGGTTTTAGTGGGTATATATCTATATACACATAGTAAAATACATGATGAAGGTTATAGAGGAGATACTCATAGTAAAATATATCTAAGAAATAATAGAAAAGAAGCTAGAGTAATAGAACATATAAATGAAAGAATAGAAGAGATATAGGAATAGAAGAAAGTTATAGGAGATATAAAAGAGCAATAGGACAGGGGACGGAAGGCACTCTAGTGCACTTGTACTCATCCCCCCTGGAGGCTCTCTAGTAACCAAAAATGTCCTCCCAGAGCCTCTGTGCAAGCTAATAATCAGAAAATCTCACATCCATGCATGTTGGAGCTGAGCTAGGGCAATGGCTTGCGTGCCAGTAGATATGGCTCTGCGTGCCACCTGTGCTACCTGTGCCATAGGTTCGCCATCACTGTTTAGAGCAGTGTTTCCCAACCTTGGCAGCTTGAAGATATTTGGACTTCAACTCCCAGAATTCCCCAGCCAGCGAATTTGGACCTTACAATATGACTAGGTTGAAGGATGGTAGCCTTTGGAATTTAGAACGGAATAGAGTTGGAAGGGACCTTGGAGGTCTTCTAGTCCAGCTCTCTCCTCAAGCAGGAAAGTCTATCCCTGTGATGGTGAACCTTTTTTGGCTCGCGTGCCAAAAGTGTGTGTGTGTGTGCGTGTGTGCGTGCGTGCCCACACCCATTCCCTCCACCCTACACATGCACACCCATGCTGCCCCTGCACATGCGCACAATCCTTCCATCCCTGCACATGTGCAGAGACCTCACTGAAGCCTGAAAAAACAGTCAAACGGGCAAACTGGAAGTTCAGAAAAACAGACTTCCAGTTTGCCCATAGTGCTGTTTTTTGCACCCCGGAGCCTTCCGGGAAGCTTCCTGAAGCCCCGGAGTGCCAAAAAAACAACACAAGGAGCAAACCAGAAATCCATTTTTCCAAACTTCCAGTTGAGTGGAAAGCAAAGCAGCCTTCCCCACGGCTGAAAGACAGCTGGCTAACACGCATATGCGCTGGAGCTGACATAGGGCAACATCTCACGTGCCGTCCGATATGGCTCCACGTGCCACATAGGTTCACCATCAGTCTTCGGAGAGGGGCGGCATACAAATCTAATAAATTATTATTATTATTATTATTATTATTATTATTATTATTATTATTATCACGGGGACAGAATAAAACTGGATTGATCCATTTTGGAAAAAATACTACGACTTGGAATATCTCCCCTTGCCCCATTGAGTAGATCCATTTCCTTTTCTTAATAAGTTTACAATATTCCAAGCACCAGCTCCACACGTGGTTAGCAACCACATCGCAAGATAGTTGGGCGTCCGTTGAAATGCTGAGTGCCAAAGAGCAGGGACAAAGATTACGGCTCCCCATAGCGAATGACTATTTTAATGCTATTTTGTTGTGCTGAGGCCAGAATATTTTCTCTCCCTGGGAACCAGCATATGCAACAGCAGCACATTGTATTATAGGGTGATTTCATAGGTAGAATTACATTGTGGGTTATCGTTCAGCCTTTCAGGTGAGTGGTTAATAGGGTTTAGAGGCGGCTCTACAAATGGCTTACAATAGGTGCATACCATGTTTTATTTAATTATTGTGTTGTGTATGGGGGAGCCTTTGGCAAGAGAATGTCTCACAGCAGCTCAAAACTCACTCATTCATTAAGGCTTATACAGTGCTACCTCTACTTATTAACTTAATTCGTTCCGTGACCAGGTTCTTAAGTAGAAAAGTTTGTAAGAAGCAATTTTTCCCATAGGAATCAATGTAAAAGCAAATAATCCGTGCGATTGGAGAAACCACAGGGAGGATGGAGGCCGTGTTTCCTCCCAGCAGATTCCTAGAGAGGCCCCACAGAGGAAGCCAGCAAAATGGCGATCAGGAAGCACATCTTCAAAAATGGACAACAGTCTGCACAGCAACAAGGAGATCTTATTAGCCAATCAAAAGGTTCTCTGTGGCAAGAAAAATGGCCACAGTCCCAAGGCTTTGCCCTTCTAAGGGCAACACGAGGGACAAAATGGCCACTGTCTCTAATGAAAAGAGCCAAGACTCTACACTACTATTATTTATTTGTTTGTTTGTTTGTTTATTTATTAGATTTATATGCCACCCCTCTCCATAGACTCCATAGACTCTTAATGGCAAAGGAGGACCGATGTAGACAGCAAAGGTTTTTTGCTGGCACAGAACATCATGCAAATAACGAGGCTCCAACAGAGATAAAATCTCCCGTTGTCTCATGCCGCTCCGATTTAGAGAGTATAGCCCACGTGGGGCAGAGACTCCAGCTGCCTCACCTGTTAGGTGCTGGCGGTTGTTGCCGGCGGACCAAATGAACCAGTACACATGCCAGCAGCAATCAAGAACTCAGGGACCACCAAAATTGCCAAAAGTACCTTTCCAGCTCCATATATGAACTGGATGGTACAGGTAAAAAGAGTCCAAGCAGTTAAACTAGTAGTTGATTGTCAAGGTATGGAGAGAAATTAAAAAATGTCCCTCTAACTCAACTGAATTTGGAAACTGACTCATGGGAGTTGATGGAACAGAAAGGGCATGTTTTAATCTATTTTTAACTGTCCTTTGGCAACCAACCAAAGTTTATCCCATGCTTGGACTCTCCTTAGCAGGGCACAGTGCGTCTACGGCGCTTACAACTCACAGTCTGACCTGCTCAAAAATCTAAAAGAAAGTAAGACTTGGTCTTATTTTCTGAGAAACACGGTACCTGTAGTCAGTACAGTTGGTCCTCAAATTACAGCCACAACTGAACCCAAAATTTCTGTCGTTAAGCGGAGGATAAGTGAGTCACGCCCAATTTTAGGACTTCTTTAGCCATGGTTCTTGAGCAAATTACTGATAAATGAATCATGCAGCTGTTAAGCAAAATCTGACTTCCCCACTGGCAGCGTGTCAGGAGCCACTTCAGAAGATTGCAAATAGTGATAACATGACCCTAGGATGCTCCAACTATTGTAAATACTCATCAAATTTTGATCACATGACCACGTAGATCTGTGATGGTCATAAGTGCAAAAACTGGTTGAAAATCACTTTTTAGTGCCATTGTAACTTTTTAAGGGTCAAAAATGTGTGGTTGTACCCCCTTTCCCCCAAAATAAGACATCCTGTGATAATAAACTCTAAAAGGCTTTTGAGTGCATGACAATAAGGCCACATGCTTATTTCAAGGTTCAAAAAAAATATGATAGGGTCTTATTTTTGAGGAAACAGACTTTATAATGTAATTAACCTTACACAAAGAGGAAGACGAGTGCCATAATAAAGCATAGTGTCAAGTAGATAATTATATATATATATACATATATATACATATATATACATATACATACATATACATATACATATATATATATGTTTTCGTAGGTTTTCACGGGTACAGGTATGACGGTCTTGGTATATTCGGGTTTCTTCCCGTGTAGGATTTGGAAATTTCTGGCGACGTTTCAACGTCTCACTCATCATCTTCAGACTGGTGTTTCTGTCCTTGTTCTAAGGCGAACACTGTGAGAACTTGCAGGCTACTTGATTGTTTTACAATGTGTGTTCTGAGTCTGGTTTCTATGGCTGGGATACGTTTGAGGGCTGGTTTCCAGATGTTTTACACATTGTAAAACTATCAAGTAGCCTGCAAGTTCCAACTACTCAGGATATCATGCCTAATCTACAACCATTAACTAATCAGCATACCTCAGCTACACCAATTGTTACCCCACTGACTCACCAGGAAGTTTCTACACAGCAGGCAATTGCTGAGCCATCAAACCACACCCAGCCACCAGTATTTATAGAAGGAAGGCAGCTCAGGTCTCGCAGTGTTCGCCTTAGAACAAGGACAGAAACACCAGCCTGAAGATGATGAGTGAGACCTCGTTGAAACGTCGCCAGAAATTTCGAAATCCTACACGGGAAGAAACCCGAATATACCAAGACCGTCATATATATATATATAGCCTGTATAAATGTATATAATATAATATAATCCATGGACCATGAATATGAACCTCGTGTATTTTTAAATATGCTGCTAAGCAAAATGCTTGGGTTGTCCTCTCACTCAATCCCCTTTTTCGCGGTATATACATTAGGTTTGTGTAAATGTTGGTATTTGTAATCTGCAAAGAGCCCTGGAGGAATGAAATGAGTGAAGGAAAAAGGAGATGTGCTAAAACATTGAAGCCTTTGGCTTCAACATTATTGCAAAACCGTTCAAAAATGCGGGCACAAAGAGCAGCCTCGGGATCAGTCTGGAAACATTAGGAAATGCAGTGATGAGGCAGCTCTCTCCCAGTGTCTATTTTAAATTTAGCTGTTATATTCAGTATCGCACGAGGTCACGATGGTGTTGGTTTTTTTAGTCCAGTGTTAAAATTGCGCAAAATCATTCGGGGGTGGGGGTTCCAAAGTATTTCCATGGACCTACTGAATACAGTGGTACCTCTACTTACGAACTTAATTTGTTCTGTGACCAGGTTCTTAAGTAGAAAAGTTTGTAAGAAGAAGCAATTTTTCCCATAGGAATCAATGCAAAAGCAAATAATGTGTTCGATTGGGGAAACCACAGGGAGGGTGGAGGCCCTGTTTCCTCCCAGGAGATTCCTAGAGAGGCCCCATGGAGGCTTCTCCCAGCCTTTTCCTGCCGTTTCCTCCCAGGAGATTCCTAGAGAGGCCCCATGGAGGCTTCTCCCAGCCTTTTCCTGCCGTTTCCTCCCAGGAGATTCCTAGAGAGGCCCCATGGAGGCTTCTCCCAGCCTTTTCCTGCCGTTTCCTCCCAGGAGATTCCTAGAGAGGCCCCACAGAGGCTTCTCCCTGCCTTTTCCGTTAGTTTTGGAGGGTTGGGTTTGTAAGTGGAAAACGGTTCTTAAGAAGAGGCAAAAAAATCTTCAAAACACAGTTCTTATCTAGAAACGTTCGTAAATAGAGGAGTTCTTAGGTAGAGGTACTACTGTAGTATGTCAACCCTAAAGCTGACCTGTCCGAAACCATTTTTTGACAGCTTTGGTATTGCCACACCAGAGCTGAGGGATAGAGAGGGGAGATTTTAGATAGCTGGAATCTTGTAGCCGAAACAAAATACTTTCTCTTGGGAACCAAGGACATTCTCACACCTGGTTGGAGGAAGGAGGAGCGATGTCACCCAGCAATCAGACAGCAATGCGATTGGACCATATGATTGGTTTTGAGAAAGTGACAAACTTTTTCTTTTTATTCGGTGGAAACCATGGGAGCCTTTAGAGTCAGTTTTCACCAGGTCTATGCCAATATTCACGCATGCCCTCATCACCTCGAGGCTCGACTACTGTAACGCTCTCTACATGGGGCTACCTTTGAAAAGTGTTCGGAAACTTCAGATCGTGCAGAATGCAGCTGCAAGAACAGTCATGGGCTTTCCCAAATATGCCCATGTAACACCAACACTCTGCAGTCTGCATTGGTTGCCGATCAGTTTCCAGTCACAATTCAAAGTGTTGGTTATGACCTATAAAGCTCTTCATGGCACCGGACCAGATTATCTCAGGGACCGCCTTCTGCTGCACGAATCCCAGCGACCAGTTAGGTCCCACAGAGTGGATCTTCTCCGGGTCCCGTCAACTAAACAATGCCGCTTGGCGGGACCCAGGGGAAGGGCCTTCTCTGTGGCGGCCCCGGCCCTCTGGAACCAACTCCCCCCGGCGATTAGAACTGCCCCCACCCTCCTTGCCTTTCATAAGCTACTTAAAACCCACCTCTGCCGCCAGGCATGGGGGAATTGAGATGCTCTTTCCCCCTGAGCCTTTACAATTTTATGCATGGTATGTCTGTATGTATGTTTGGCTTTTTATATTAATGGGTTTTTAATCATTTTTAGTATTGGATTGTTATTGTACACTGTCTTGTTATTGCTGTTAGCCGCCCCGAGTCTCCGGAGAGGGGCAGCATAGAAATCCAATAAATAAATAAAATAAATAAATAAATATGATACATCCAATAAAGCTATTCTTTGAGGAATTTGCCTGCCTGGCCCATTTCGCTTGATATTACTTGGAACCCTGACATACTAAAATGCAAAAATGTGAAATCTCCCATTCCAACTCAGCTACTATTAGAGCACCTGGCCATCCTTAATGTATATTTGGCAGCAATACATACAAGTCAGGGATACTGAACAGGCCAACAAAAATAGGACAGCGAGGACTGTTAACAATGGATAATAAGAGTTATTATGCGTGGGTGATTTTGCACAGAATAGAAAGCTGATTTCCACAACTGGTTGTCTTCTGATTCAGCTGAAAGCTTTGCAAAGACATGTTGGTTTTGTGATGGCCCTAGATAAATGTATCTTTATATCTTTGCATGATTAAGTGGCAAATTTTAAGACTTGTGGACTTCAACTCCCAGAATTCAGTGTGGCTAGGTGGGGAATTCTAGGAATTGAAGTCCAAACCTGCTCTAGAGTTTAAGGGAGACAGCTTTAAAAATCCTGATTATTATTTCCGAAATAGGCCTATCTGTTGAGGGGCAGAGGCATTTATGAATCAGTACGAATTGATTGAAAAAACATAGATGGTTGTGTGAAAGGAACACTGCAGAGGAATGCCCTATGCCAGTGATGGTGAACATTTTGTGGTTCAGGTGTCAAAAGAGGGGCGCACAGGAGGTACATGTGTGCCTACCCCCGTAATTCCATGTGTCCCACCACGCATGCACGTGACACCCACCCCCCTTCCTGGCATGTGGTGGCATGTCCGTTTTTCGCCCTCCCCAGGCTTCAGAGCCTTTCTAGGAGCTTGGGGGGGGGCGTTTTTGCCTTCCCCCCACCCGGAAGTTGGGAAACAGGCTGTTTCTGGCCTTCGGAGGGCCCCTGGGAGTGGGAGGCCATTTCCAGCCTCTTCAGGCTCTGAAAGATGAATTAGAATTCCCAGTTCATCCGTTCAGTCGGAAAACAGAATATTTGCAAACATTCCATTTGCCATTTTCACCCTCCGGAGGCTCCTTAGGGAGAGCAAAAAATGCTCCTTCCCCACCCCCTCTGGAGGCTGAAAACATGCTGTTTCCGGACTCTTAGTGGGCCCAGAAGGCCTAAAAATCAGCTGGCCGGTGTGCATATGCACACCGGGCCTGAGCTCCGCATGCCAATTGTGGCACACGTGCCGTAGGTTCGCCATCATGGCCCTATGCCAGTGATGGTGAACCTTTTTTTCCTTGGATGCCGAAAGTGTGAGTGTGTGTGCACTATTGCATATGCACGAGTGCTCACACCCATAATTCAATGCCTGGGAAGGGTGAAAACAGCTTTCCCCCACCCCCTGGAAGCTGGAAACGGCCTGTTTCCCAACATCTGATGGGCCCAGTAGGTGCGTGTTTCACCCTCCCCAGGCTCCAAAGGCTTCCCTGGAGTTGGAGGAGGGTAAAAAGACCCTTCCCCCAAACCCCTGGAGACTCTCTGGAAGCCAAAAGAGCCCCCCCAGAGCCTCTGTGAGAGCCAGAAATCAGCTGGCCGGCACGCACATGCATATTGGAGCTGAGCTAGGGCAACAGGTCACGTGCAGGTAGATATTTTATTTATTTATTTATTTATTTATTTATTTGATTTTTATGCCGCCCTTCTCCTTAGACTCAGGGCGGCTTACAACATGTTAGCAATAACACTTTTTAACAGAGCCAGCCTATTGCCTCCACAATCTGGGTCCTCATATGGCTGTTGTTAGCCGCCCCGAGTCTGCGGAGAGGGGCGGCATACAAATCCAATAAAATAAATAAATAAATAAATAAATGGCTCCGCATGCCACCTGTGGCACCCATGCCATAGGTTTCCCATCACTGCCCTATGCAATGCTCTGATATGTCCAACTTCAAAACTAGCACTATGTTTTCTTCAGAGATTAAAGTGAACAACCAGTCAATTGCAACGAAAATACAGTCCAAGGGGTCCTTAATTTACAGCAGTTTGCTTAGTGACCATTCAAAATTACAATGGCACTGAAAAAGTGACTAATGACCACTTTTCACACTTATGACCATTGCAACATCCCTACCATGTTGATTTACATTCAGGTGCTTGGCAACTCACTCATATTTATGACGGTTGCCAGCAAAGTCAATGAGGAAGCCAGATTCATTTAATAACCATGTTGCTAATTTAGCCACTACACTGATTCACTTAACAAACGTGGCAAGGAATGTTGTAAAGCGGTCAAGCAAAACACACTTAACAAATTTCTCACTTAACAACATAAACTCTGGCCTCAATTGTGGTGGTAAGTCGAGGATTACCTGCAATGAAACGTAGAGTCGTTGTTCTGAGGTTCCATCAAAATGAACCATGAAAAAAGCTCACTATTTTTAAGTTACCAACGCGAAAGCAACTGCTGGTTATAAAACAAAGTACTCAGCCATTCAAAACACACACAGCCATTCAAAACACACACAGACGCACGCACAAACCACTCTCTTCTAAGCCACTAAAGTGATACATGATTAGGTTATGTTCTACTTCAATTGAACTACTTACTACATTCGTAAGGCCTTAATTAGTTTTGGGCGAGTTCATGATTGTGAAAGGTTCCACACTGCTCAGGTTATTAGAATTTCCTGAACTGGCAATAATGAAAAAAAGAATTTATCTCTTAAGAGTCAAACGCTTTCAATTACTCCGGAATTAATTTGATTGGCTGTCTTATTTGCACAGAATTTAACAAAGGGTGTGTGTGTGTGTGTGTAAATATTATTAGAAAGGCAGATTTGTAAGAGTTGGCTCTACCTGGTGATTTCTGTTACCTTGGGACAAAATATTGGTTTGATTAGCTCAAAGGAGAGATGTTTGATTCATCCCATCCCACAGAAAAGGTGGGTGGTATGAGCAAATAGCTTCCATCTGTGGCAAGTGGATTATTTGATAAATGGATTTATTATAATCGGTATTGAGGGAAGACGCCTCTTCTTCTAGAATGAAATATTTTGAGAAATATTATTATATTTCCCTGGATGAGAAATGGAGGAACATGCTCTTGGAAAGCAGCCCCCAATTTTCTTAATAGCCCCCATGAGATATTTTGTGCCCATTAACAAAGACTGGGCCTTCCAATCTACAAGATAAAAGACCTCCAGCTCCAGGATGATGGGATTAAGAGAAGACCATCCAGGACTTAATAGGATTAATCCATTAGCAGCAAAGTTCACTTAATTGCACAATCTCCTAGGGCAGGGGTAGGCAAAGTTGGCTCTTCTATGACATGTGGACTTCAACTCCCAAAATTCCTGAGCTAGCATGATTGTCTCAGGAATTATGGGAGTTGAAGTTGACCATAAAAGAGCCAACGTTGCCTATCCCTGTCCTAGGGGCAGTGATGGTGAAACTTTTTTTCCTTGGGTGCCTAAAGTCCATGCACACACACTACTACGCCTGCGCGAGTGCCCACACCCATAATTCAATGCCTGGACAGGGCAAAAATTGCCTCTCCTGGAGGCCAGAAACAGCCTGTTTCCTAGCTTCTGGTGGCCTAAAATCCCCTCTTGAGATTTTGCTTCCTGTGCTAGGCAAGTCACGCGTGCATTCAACTCACGACCCCTCCTGCAAGAAAACACGGGTGTCCCAAGAAACCCAGGCTTAAACCCCACGCCCAACCCTTTTGCACGGGGAAGGAGCAGCGCCCACGCCCGCCTCTCGTGCAAAAGCAGCCGGCGTGCTCCTCTCGCCTTTAACCCGGGTCCGGCCCGACTGTTTCCAAAGGATTCCGGGCATCCCGGGACTTGACCATGCAATGCCCGCATTAGCACGTGGGAAGGCAACCCGGGAGCACACGCGCGCGCACGCGCAATCCGACCCGGGTCAGCGAGCACAGAGGGCGCTCGGGACTCTGCCCCCCCCCTCCACGCCCGTATTCCCCCCCCAGCGCGCGCGATCGTCCAGCCAGCCAATCAAAGGGAGGCGCCGCGAGGAGCCCCGACAGCCCGAGCCCAAAACGGTCACTCCCGGCCGCCCCAACCACTCGGGCCCACGAGAGGGGGGGGGAGGAGAACGCAGGCCGACACGGGTCGCGACGTTGCCGAAGGGAAAGGGGAAAGCGACAGCCGGCCGGAGGGCGAAGGGTGTAGGCGTGCAAGGAGAACGAGTAGCCCTGGGCGAGGGAAAGGCCCACAGCGCTGGGGAGGGGGCATTAAAATGGCTTCAACAACCCCCACCCCGTCCAGTGAGATGCCGGGGTCCGGACTATACCAAGCAGGAAGGGGGGGAGGGCCAGCTGGGGCAGCTTTCTCCCCCCCGGTCTGGGGCGGATGGGGTATCCCGATTAGGGCAGGGAGGGGGAAACGGACTGTACCTCTCCGGCAGGGAGGGGGGTATGGCAGCGCCCTACACCTCTTTCCCCACCCGCGGGAGCAAACGGTTTGTCCCGATCCCGGCGCCATCTTGGGTGCGACTAAAACAACAACCCCTAAAAACCCTTCATGAGGCCTCGCCGTAACCCAGAGTCAAATAAATTCTCCAGGCCGGTCAATTGTTTTACCTGAAGGGGTTCGGTGACGGTTTCGTGTCCAGGCCGGTTCCTAGGGCCTCACCACAGACCATCCCCGCCCACCTGTCCTCACCTCACAATGGTAGCTGCAGAACGGGGGGGGAGGAAGGGGGGAAAGACCGCCCATGACTCATTAGAATAATCTGCCTAGCAACAGCTGCTAAGGCCATGAAATGATTGGACGAGACACAAGCTTGTCTAGAGGAGAGATTCCAAAAATATTTCCATGCAAGCCAAATTAACAGCGTTCAGCTGAGACTTGGGTTGGGGAGGGAAATAGGAGGCGGAAGGAAGGCACACGCCTTGGATTTGGGCCTCCATTGCTCGAGGACCAAATCCGACCAATCACAGCACGGCTCTCATCCCATCGCCGCATTGCACTGGCGCCATCCACCAATCTCGAGCGTCCTTTCGTCTTGACAGGCTGAAGAAACGTGAAACAATCAAGCGACCCCTGTCGGCAAAACGGAAGAGCGCTAGGATTCGCGCTTCGATCTGATGTTTCCCCAGGACGTATTGAACTACAGCTCCCAGCATGCCTGGCGCGGATGCCTCCCCCACAAAGTCTTGGGTGGGTCGGCCCCAGCTGTGCTGCAAACCTTCAGAGTGCCGCTAGGTGGCTGTAAAGAGATACGGAAATCGCCCTTTGGCGTCCTCTGTTGCTCACCCGGATTCTATTTCTATGATTGGGGAAAAGAGACTAAGCCACAAACGTTTGTTTTAATCCCCATTGCATTTCCTGCAGTTATTCACCTGGAGCATGCGATGAGTTGTTGGTGCTCTCTGAGTTTGGCCAATATTTATTTGTTTGTTTATTTATTTTTTAGGTTGCCCTTCTCCTAAACGACTCAGGGCTGCGTACACCAATAAAAATACAATAATAAAAATGCAAATTTTAAAACCCCTGTATTAAAACATTCATGCATCACTTGTTCATTACTACCGGCTGGAGCAGAGTACAGTATAGCACTCAATGGCCCCAGGCCTGCGGGCAAAGCCATGTTTTTAAGGCCTTTTGGAAGGCCAAGAGGATGGAGGCCGTAGGAATCTCTGGGGGGGAGTTGATTCCAGAGGACCAGAGCCACCACAGAGAAGACCCTTCCCTGCAGCCCTGCCAGCCGGCATTGCTTGGCTGATGGGACCTGGGGAAAGCCGACTCTGTGGGCTCTGACTGGTGTCTGGGATGTGTGAGGCAGGAGATGGTCCTGTCAATAATATGGTCCTAAGCCATATAAGGCTTTATAGGTAATAACCAACCCCTTAAATTGCGTTCGGCGACCAATCAGAAGCCAGTGCAGCTCGCGGAGTGATGAGAGTTATATGGGGTGTAACCTTCTTGCAGTGGTGAGAATAGCCATGCTGGTTTGTGGGCGGCTGTGCTTCTCAGCCATCTTTGCAAGCTTTCCCTTTCAGGAATGCTGGGGGGGGGGAGGAAGAGGAGGGGGGGGATTTGGCCCTGGGCCAAACCTCCCTACCAGAAGCGTCATTGCCCATTTGCAGGACCATATGGAAAGAAGGTGATCTCAGCTATAAGCAATCTTTCCTGATTAAAAAAAAACAACAACAACCCAGATTGTTTCTGTCTGCATAACCAAGCCTGTGCTTAATAATGGGGATAGTGCTAATTTTTCTGCAATTCTTATCACTCAGCTGGCTCCTGCCGGCAGTTCCAAAAAAAGGTGCCTAATCCTCCCTTCACTGAAGCATTTCAGGAGGTGGGAGCTAAGCAGCACACTTCATTCTCTCTCTCCCACATACCCAGATAGGATAGAAAAGAGAAAATTATTTTATTTATTTATTTATTTATTTTTTAGATTTGTATGCCGCCCCTCTCCGCAGACTCAGGGCGGCTCACAACAGCAATAAAACAATTCATGACAAATCTAATAATTTAAAAACATTTTTAAAAAACCCATTATTAAGCAGACATACACGCAGACATACCATAAATAAATTGCATAGGCCCTGGGGGAGATATCTCAATTCCCCCATGCCCGACAACAGAGGTGGGTTTTAAGGAGTTTAAGAAAGGCAAGGAGGGTGGGGGCAGTTCTAATCTCCGGGGGGAGCTGGTTCCAGAGAGTTGGGGCCCCCACAGAGAAGGCTCTTCCCCTGGGACCTGCCAAACGACATTGTTTAGTCGACAGGACCCGGAGAAGGCCAACTCTGTGGGACCTAATCGGTCGCTGGGATTCGTGCAGCAGAAGGCGGTCCCTTAGATAATCTGGTCCGGTGCCATGAAGGGCTTTATAGATTAGATTAGATTAGATTTATTGGATTTATATGCCGCCCCTCTCCGCAAACTCGGGGCGGCTCACAACAAAGTAAAAACAATACATAATAACAAATCCAATACCCACCAATCCAATTACAATGTTAAGCTAAAAAAGTCATAAAAAACAACCCCAGAATATTAAAAAACAAGCACACAATCAATCTAACACCAAAACAACATGGGCAAGGGGGAGATGTTTCAGTTCCCCCATGCCTGACGGCAGAGGTGGGTTTTAAGGAGTTTGTGAAAGGCAAGGAGGGTGGGGGCAATCCTAATCTCAGGGGGGAGTTGGTTCCAGAGGGTCGGAGCCGCCACAGAGAAGGCTCTTCCCCTGGGTCCCGCCAAACGACATTGTTTAGTTGACGGGACCCGGAGAAGGCCAACTCTGTGGGACCGAACCGGTCGCTGGGATTCGTGCGGCAGAAGGCGGTCCCGGAGATATTCTGGTCCGGTGCCATGAAGGGCTTTATAGGTCATAACCAACACTTTGAATTGTGACCGGAAACTGATTGGCAACCAATGCAGACTGCGGAGTGTTGGTGTAACATGGGCATATTTGGGAAAGCCCATGACTGCTCTCGCAGCTGCATTCTGCACGATCTGAAGATTCCGAACACTTTTCAAAGGTAGCCCCATGCAGAGAGCATTACAGTAGTCGAATCTCGAGGTGATGAGGGCATGAGTGACTGTGAGCAGTGACTCCCGGTCCAGATAGGGCCGAGAAATAGTATCAGCCAGCCAGAAGTTTATTTTAGGGTAAAAATTGTCTGCAGGGGCTCTAATAAATACTGTAGAAGCAAAGAGAAGGGAGTGAGAAAGAGAGAGGAGAGGCTGGTGCTCGGATGAGAGACAAAGGAAAGGCAGCCGGGGAAAAGCACAGGAAGGAAATCCATTCTCCGGTCTGGGAAAACAAAGTTTTAAGCAAACATTGATGTCCGGTTTGGAACTAGAGCAGGGATGTCCAACCCTGGCAACTTTCAGACTTATGAACTTCAACTCCCAGAATTCCACCTGTGGAGTTGAAAGCCACAGGTGTTAAACTTATATATTTGTTTTATTTATCAAGTACGTATTGGTAGTGTACAAAGAAATAACACTGCTTATATACATGATATTGGTATTAATAAGAGAGAAATTTAGGATAGGGATGGCAGGCACATTGGTGCACTTATGCACGCTTGAGCAAGAGCTCCTAAACTTTTTGCCATCATACCTCCCTTTCCTGTAACCTGAACGTGCGTACCTCCCTTAAAAACCCAAACACCAAAATGAGCAATAAAACCAATACAAACGAAACTTTGGAAAAAGTGGATTTATTGTAGCCATATAACTGAAAGGTTCTTCCTGCCTACGTCTGTACCTTCTTCAAGTAGATCCACCTCAGCGTTTGGGAAGCCCTGAGCTAGAGGATGCAGGTTAGGTGGTAGTCTTGCATAAAAAGCTAAAGTGGGACCTTTGGCTAACATCAAACCAGAATAATTGCCTTTCACCACCTGTACGTTAGCCCAGGAACAAATATTAGAAGCCATCTCCTTGCAGAAATGTCCTCTTCCGTACACTTTAGAGCAGGGGTCCCCAACCACCGGGCCGTGGACCAGTACCGGGCCGCGGGGCATGTTGCACCGGTCCGTGGAGTCAGCAGCTGCCGGCCCTCATGCCGCCACCCCCTCTCTCCAGCGCTTCGCCTCCCGCCAGGCAAGAGGCCTCAGGAGGCAGGTTCTGCCGGCCACAGGACGATGGACGGGACAGAGGGGCGGGAAGGACCGAGAAGCTCAAGCCTCTTTTGGCTTCTGCCGCGGGGCGCTTTTGCGTTTTTGGCTGGGGAGAGGCAGGAGGGCCAGCCTGACCCCCTCTCTCCAGCGCTTAGCTCCCGCTGGGCAAGAGGGCTTGGGAGGCAGGTTCTGCCAGCCATAGAGCGATGGCAGTAAAGAGGGGTGGGGAGGACCAGCACCCCCATGCTTAATCCCGCCCCCAACCACACCCCTTTCCGCTCCCACCGGGCCATAGAAAAATTGTCTTGCTGAAACTGGTCCCTGGTGGAAAAAACGTTGGGGACCACTGCTTTAGAGCAGTGGTTCTCAACAATGAGAGGGGGTCGGGACCCCTTTGGGGGTCTAACGACCATTTCACAGGGTTCCTCTAAGACCATGCACGTAAAACGGGCTGGAAAAAATCCCCAGGAAATTTGAGAGCGGCATGAAGGCCCGGCCAGTTTCCTGCCATTCCTCTAATCCTGACCATCTCTGGCTTTTCTGGCGCTTAAGGAGGTTTGACAGTCCAGAGCAAACAAAGCATTTTCCTTTCTCTGGGCGCTTGGAGAGGGAATAAACCTCTTCCAGCACCCAGAGAAAAGAAACGTTCCCTTCGCTCTGGGCAGCGACTGTCCTCTTCCTCCTCCTCCTCCCACCCAAATTCCGAGCTTTTATTTCTTTCCTAATGGGTTTGCCCGCATTATTTGCTTTTACATGGATTCCTATGGGAAAAATTGCTTCTACTTACAAACTTTTCTACTTAAGAACCTGGTCAGGGAATGAATTAAATTCACAAGTAGAGGTACCACTGTATTCCGTTTAATAGCTCACTAAGACATGGTTTCATTAAATTCCTTTCAGCGCCTTACCTGTCAATGTAGCTGCATTGATTCTCCGCTCGCTCCAACCTCTTCATCGCAAATTTCTCATTACTGTCTTAAGTTCTGTTCGTGTGAGTTTGCTCTTTATGGGGTAATAAAGAGTACGTTCTGTTTCATTTAACTTGTACATAAAACGGAATTCATTTTACACTTTCTACGTTTCTGCTCAGTAACCCTAAGTGGCTGCGTTTCCGGATTTTTTCCAGCCACAATGCGATCTCTTTCGCTTGGAACTTGGTGCAGTGGGTGAAGCCAGCCCGAAATTCAATGTTTGATGTAACTTATCCCGCAAACCATAATTAAAAATATCCATGGCTTCTTCGCCCACTGTACGACTCCAGAAACTGAATACTTTTCTTATGTTGAATACAATCTCCAGCTTTGATTCTTGTATGCTGTTTTCCAGCTGAATGAAGGCTTTGAAGTTTATTGAGTGTGATTTACATGAAAAGACAAAACCAACCATTCTTTATCTTTTCTGAAAATTGCTATGACGAAACCAAACAGATAAAAAGCTGCAATTTTGGGAGGTGGGGGGAAGGGCATTATTTTTGTATTGTACAGTATGAGCTTTGGCGAGGAGGGCGTTTGCCCAGGTTCGCCTGGTGCACCAGTTGCGGCCCTATTTGGACAGGGAGTCATTGCTCACAGTCACTCATGCCCTCATCACCTCGAGGTTCGATTACTGCAACGCTCTCTACATGGGGCTACCTTTGAAAAGTGTTCGGAAACTTCACATCGTGCAGAATGCGGCAGCGAGAGCCATCGTGGGGCTTCCTCGATTCGCCCACGTTTCTGCAACACTCCGCGGCCTGCACTGGCTGCCAATCGGTTTCCGGTCACAATTCAAAGTGTTGGTAATGACCTTTAAAGCCCTACATGGCATCGGGCAAGAATACATCGGGAACCGTCTTCTATCGCACGAATCCCAGCGGCCGATAAGGTCCCACAGAGTTGGCCTTCTCCGGGTCCCGTCGACTAAACAATGTCGTTTGGCGGGCCCCAGGGGAAGAGCCTTCTCTGTGGCGGCCCCGGCCCTCTGGAATCAACTCCCCCCAAAGATTAGAACGGCCCCCACCCTCCTTGTCTTTCACAAATTACTCAAGACCCACCTTTGTCGCCAGGCATGGGAGAGTTAGGATATTCCTTCCCCTAGGCCATTACAAGTTATGTATGGTATGTTTGTGTGTATGTTTGGTTTTTATAATAAGGGTTTTTAGTTGTTTTATTAAATTGGATTGTTACATGTTGTTTTTTATCATCGTTGTTAGCCGCCCCGAGTCTGCGGAGAGGGGCGGCATACAAATCCAATAAATAATAATAATAATAATAATAATAATAATAATAATAATAATAATAATAATAAAATACACGCAGAATTTACTAGCATCCAATGAATTTATTTTATTTATTTTATTTTATTTATTTATTTATTTATTATTTAGATTTGTATGCCGCCCCTCTCTGCGGACTCGGGGCGGCTCACAACAAGACACAACAAATCGTAACAAATCCAAATAAATTTAAATATTTAAAAAAGTTTAAAAAGAACCCCAATATACTAACAAGCACACACACAAACATACCATGCATAAATTGTACATGCCCGGGGGAGGTGTTTCAGTTCTCCCATGCCTGACGGCAAAGGTGGGTTTTAAGGAGTTTACGGAAGGCAGGGAGAGTAGGGGCAGTTCTAATCTCTGGGGGGAGTTGGTTCCAGAGAGTCGGGGCCGCCACAGAGAAGGCTCTTCCCCTGGGGCCCGCCAACCGACATTGTTTAGTTGACGGGACCCGGAGAAGGCCCACTCTGTGGGACCTAATCGGTCGCTGGGATTTGTGCGGCAGGAGGCGGTCTCGGAGATATTCTGGTCCAGTGCCATGAAGGGCTTTAAAGGTCATAACCAACACTTTGAATTGTGACCGGAAATTCTTTTCCAGTCGAATTGTGCTCCCTTGATTAGTGAATGAAACCTGAACAGAAATCAAGGATCTAAAGAAAAATATTTTGCAAACCCCTTTTGACATGCAAATTAAATCCTCTTTTTAAATTGGTCTTACATGCTGTCCAATCACAATCTCCCGCTTACCAGGATTCAGGCCTTGCATTTTAAATGATTGGTAAATGTTTCTTGAAACTAATGCGGTCTTTGGTTCTACAGATTCTTCATTTAATAACTGCTCACTGGGGCTATTAATGTACTGTACGTAATTGCTATTTGGATGAAAGAAGTTCGGGAGGATGAGCTTTAAAACTGTACCATTCATCACTTGTTTGTCATTTTCTTATTGTTTCTGTTCGATATCGTACCCTTGGAGGAGCATCCATTTAATTCTACCTGCTTTGGAAAAAAAAATATCCAAAGATACATCTCATTTACCAGGTTTTAAAGGGACACCGATGCAATTTGTTTTTAATCTCCCTCCTTCCCTCTTATTTATCTGCTTACTTCTAATCTGTGTCCATATTGCTGCTCTTAACACAAGGTATTTTAACAGAATACAGTGGTACCTCAAGATACGAACCCCTCGTCTTACGAACAACCCGAGATACGAACCCGGGGTTCAGAAAATTTTTGCCTCTTCTTACAAACTTTTTTCATCTTACAAACGCCAAACCCGAACTTCCTGGTTCGGCGTTCGGGAGGCTGCTGGGAAGCCCCCCGGCTGATTTAAAAGGTGATAGCTGGGCGGCACGGCTTCCCAGCGGCCTCCCGAACCTGAACTTTTGCCAAACTTCCGGGTTCGGCATTCAGGAGGCCGCTGGGAAGCCCCCCGGCTGTTTTAAAAGGTGACAGCCAGGCGGCGGCATTTTTTTGCGGGTTTTTTCCCCCCCTGAACGGATTAATGGATTTTACATTCTTTCCTATGGGAAACAATGTTTCGTCTTACGAACTTTTCGTCTTACGAACCTCCCCCTGAACCAATTAGGTTCGTAAGACGAGGTATTACTGTAGTTGGACGGGACCTTGGAGTGCAACCCCATTTCAGACAAATGGTTGTCTTACCTCTTCTTAAACATCTCCAGTGATGGAGCACCTACAACTTCTGGAGGCAAGTCGTTGCACTGATTAACTGTTCCAATTGTCCTGTTATTGTCCTTAATTCTACGTTGCTTCTCTCCTTGATTAGTTCCCACTCATTGCTTTTGTTCTACCCTCAGGTGCTTTGGCCCCAGTTCACCAGGCTCAAAGTCTGTACGTAAGGTGGTTATTATTATTATTATTATTATTATTATTATTATTATTATTATTATTATTATTTAGATTTGTATGCCGCCCCTCTCCGCAGACTCGGGGCGGCTCACAGCAGTGATAAAACAGTATGCAAAGACAAATCTAATATTAAGTCTAAAATAACATTTTTACATTAAAAACCTTAAAAAAAACCCTTATATAAAAACATACACACAAACATTCCATACATAAAACTACATAGGCAAGGGGAGATGTCTCAGTTCCCCCATGCCTGATGGCAGAGGTGGGTTTTAAGAAGTTTACGAAAGGCAAGGAGTATGGGGGCAGTCCTGATCTCCATGGGGAGCTGGTTCCAGAGGGTTGGGGCCACCACAGAGAAGGCTCTTCCCCTGGGTCCTGCCAGCTGACATTGTTTAGTCGACAGGACCTGGAGAAGGCCAACTCTGTGGGACCTAACCGGCCACTGGGATTCATGCAGCAGAAGGCGGTCTTGTAGATATTCTGGTCCAGTGCCATGAAGGGCTTTATAGGTCGTAACCAACACTTTGAATTGTGACTGGAAACCGATCAGCAACCAATGCAGACTGTTGGAGTAACATGGGCATATTTGGGAAAGCCCATGATTGCTCTCGCAGCTGCATTCTGCACGATCTGAAGTTTTCGAACACTCTTCAAAGGTATCCCCATGTAGAGAGCGTTACAGTAGTCGAGTTTCGAGGTGATGAGGGCATGAGTGACTGTGAGCAGTGACTCCCGGTCCAAGTAGGGTCGCAACTGGTGCACAAGGCGAACCTGGGCAAACGCCCCCCTGGCCACAGCTGAAAGATGTTTCTCTAATGTGAGCTGTGGGTCGAGGAGGATGCCCAAGTTGCGAACCCTCTCTGAGGGGGGTCAATGATTCTCCCCCCAGGGTAATGGACGGACAGATGGAATTGTCCTTGGGAGGTAAGACCCACAGCCACTCCGTCTTGTCTGGGTTGAGCTTGAGTTTGTTGACACCCATCCAGACCCCAAATCCTCAACAACAACAACAACAACAACAACAATAATAATATTGCAAGATTTTGCTTCCTGAGCATACGGGTGCAGCTTCCTCCCCATTCTGGTAGGAACCCAATACTAGATGGAGCCCATTAATAGAGCCTAATATGAATGTGTGTTGTCTCCGAGAGGGAGGGAAAGTTATTGTTTTATTATTTATTATTTATTATTTATTTCTTCTAGATTGCGGTTTTTATTTTCTGCAAGTACCCTAGAGTTGCCACGAGCGACTTAGGCGGCGAAATAAATTTTCCGAATACAATAAATAAACAGCTTTCGAAAGCAGCCATCAAGCCAAACATTTGCTAATTCCTCCATTAGAAGAGTTTATTGTAAACCATCCACGACCGATCGGAAAAGCTCCTCGTAGTCTCTCGTGATGCTCTCTGCAGCGGGAAGTTCATTTGGGCGATAGCTCAACCTCCTATTCCCCCCTCCGAAAGAACATTAGGACCAGAGCTATAAAAGCAAATGAAGCTTTTCTCCTACATCAGCCTCAAATTTTCACTCAAGTACTTATCTTTCCTCTTGGCAAGGAATATTAATTATATTAGCATTATCAATCAGAAAACATCATTAAGGCAGTTACGGCTGAATGTCTGGCTTAATAGGCCTCAGCTAATTCACTCAAAACTCTTACCTTGCTTAAATCAAAGTACTTCTGTCTCTCGCACACACACTCACATACATGCATACATACATACATGCGGCGGGTTCCTCTTGTTTACATATTGGTACGCTGGGTGTGCATTGTGACGTTTTGCACACACACCACTACACTTGCCCGTGCGCACTCCCTTCACACAATTTTGTTTCCTTGCATGCGCAGAAATAAAAAAGCGCCAACAATAGTTAAAAAAAATATGGTGCCACCCATGGACTGGGAAAGACAGCACTGGAGCTGTCGCGCACAAATTGCACAATCGGTGGGCTACTACCAGACTGTCACTAGCAGAGTACTACCGCACGAATCCCAGCGACCGATAAGGTCCCACAGAGTTGGCCTTCTCGGGGTCCCGTCGACCAAACAATGTCATTTGCCGGGCCCCAGGGGAAGAGCCTTCTCTGTGGTGGCCCCGGCCCTCTGGAATCAACTCCCCCCGGAGATTAGAACTGCCCCCACACTCCTTGTCTTTTGTAAATTACTCATGACCCATCTATACCGCCAGGCATGGGGGAGTTGAGATACCTTTCCCCCAGGCATTTTTTTTATATTTATGTTTGGGTATGTATATGTTGTTTGTTTTTTAAAATATGATAGGGTTTTATGTGCTTTTTAATATTAGATTTGTTTTCGCTGGAATATTGTTTTTATTATTGTTGTGAGCCGCCCCGAGTCTTCGGTGAGGGGCGGCATACAAATCTAATAAATTGAATTGAATTGAATGGAGTGCACTGGTAGGAACCCACCTCTGGTACATACATAATCAGAGGTACTTTGGATACACACGCATGCACACGCACACACTTACATCAGGAGTGGGTTCTAACTTGCCTCGCATGCCATGCTGCAGGGCTGTGGCTCACGGAGGCGCGCATATGTGCAATACCATTTTTTTAAAAAAAAAACTTTAAAAAGAGTAAAAAACCAAGATGGTGGCACATGCGCAATACAGGAAACTCAGCTTCTGCGCATGCTTATAGCTGAGATCGCCTTTGACTTCGGGACTCAGTTGGCTGGGAAGCCGCGCGGCTGTTTTAAAACGTCGCCGCCGGCATCTCCTGAAGCCAAACGAACCCGGGTGGCCGGGCGAGCAGCGAGTGAACGGCGGGTGGCCGGCCGAAGGGCGGGCGAGCGGCGGGCGCGGCAGCAGCGAGGAGTTTGCGTGGGCGGCAGGGAAACCCCAATCTTCGGCTCCTCGCTGCTGCGGTGGAAGTAAAAACACCATCTGCGCATGCGCAGATGGTGTTTTTACTTCCGCAGCGCTACTTCGCGCAAAACCGATCATTGCGAGGGGTCCTGGAACGGAACCCTCGCAATGATCGGGGGATCACTGTAAGGGCAAACTAGATGGACCATGAGGTCTTTTTCTGCCGTCAGTCTTCTATGTTTCTATGTTTCTACATACACACACATATTTATTTATTTATTTTTATTTATTTATTTATTTATTTATTATTTAGATTTGTATGCCGCTCCTCTCCGCAGACTCGGGGCGGCTCACAGCAGGATACAACAATTCATGACAAATCTAAATATAATTTAAAATATTTTTAAAAACCCATATTTCTAAACAAACATACACACAAACATACCATGCATAAATTATACATGCCCGGGGGAGGTGATTCAATTCCCCCATGCCTGACGACAAAGGTGGGTTTTAAGGAGGTTACGAAAGGCAGGGAGAGTAGGGGCAGTTCTAATCTCTGGGGGGAGTTGATTCCAGAGAGTCGGGGCCGCCACAGAGAAGGCTCTTCCTCTAGGGCCCGCCAACCGACATTGTTTACTTGACGGGACCTGGAGAAGGCCCACTCTGTGGGACCTAATCGGTCGCTGGGATTTCTAAAAGATTTATATCTTTTAGAAAGAATATTTTTCTTCTCGTTCATTTTGTCTGTGCTAACTATATACCTATATGTAGATGATGGCGCAGCTATTTGCATCTGACCTTTTGCAGGGAGAAATAAAGTCAAGGAACGTGGGCAGAGCTGGAAACCGCTAACATCCGTTGCTTCCTATTTCACAGACAATATGGGCGAATATTTTGACTTAAGAATTCGCAAGCAGGGTTGCAAAGGTGGGTGGATTGATTAACCGGTTCGGTTAGCTAATTAAAAATCTTCTCAGCGGCTAAATATTTTGACTTCTGGTTCATAAGCCAGGTTGCAGGGCGGGATGGGAGTAGATTGATTAATCGGCCTGGTGAGTGAATGAAAATGTGAGTGAATTAACAATGTTTTCATCGGCTAAAAAAGGAATCATTGCGTCCAATTTTATTTTATTTATTTATTTATTTATTATTTAGATTTGTATGCCGCCCTTCTCCGCAGACTCGGGGCGGCTCACAACAAAGTGAAAACAATTTACAACAAATCTAAATTACTGTTTAAAAATATTTAAAAGACCCCATTTTCTAAACACACATACATACATACATACATACAAACATACCATTCATAAATTGTATCTGCCCGGGGGAGATGTCTCAGTTCCCCCATGCCTGACGACAAAGGTGGGTCTTAAGGAGCTTATGAAAAGCAAGGAGAGTAGGGGCAGTTCTAATCTCCAGGGGGAGTTGGTTCCAGAGGGCCGGGGCTGCCACAGAGAAGGCTCTTCCCCTGGGGCCCACCAACCGACATTGTTTAGTTGACGGGACCCGGAGAAGGCCCACTCTGTGGGACCTAATCGGTCGCTGGGATTCATGCGGCAGCAGGCGGTCTCGGTTCCTGCATATGTATATTTAAAATAGAACAGAGCTGGAAAGGACCTTGGAGGTCTTCTAGTCCAGCCCACTACTCAAGCAGCAGGACCTACAGAATACCATATCTAGTCCCTTGATAGTCAGGATTCAGGCTCGGCTACAGCACGGAAACTGCTTTGGTCTCGCTGATGGATGATCTCTGGCGGGCCCGGGACAAGGGTTTATCATCTGTCCTGGTGCTCCTTGACCTCTCAGTGGCTTTTGATACCATCGATCATGGTCTCCTTCTGCGCCGACTGGAGGGGTTGGGAGTGGGAGGCACCGTTCTTCTGGGTTTTTTAAAAAGATTTTTAATTAGTTAATTAATTGGATTAAGATATTGTGTATTGTATATTTTATATGTTGTGAGCCACCCTGAGTCGGAGTGGCATAGAAATAATAATGTTGTTGTTGTTATTATTATTATTATTATTATTATTATTATTATTATTATTTATTAGATTTATATGCCGCCCCTCTCTGTAGACAATAATAATAATAATAATAATAATAATAATAATAATAATAATAATAATAGAATATCATTTTCTTTCTTTCTTTCTTTCTTTCTTTCTTTCTTTCTTTCTTTCTTTCTTTCTTTCTTTCTTTCTTTCTTTCTTTCTACTTCTATGCCGCCCGGTCCCGAAGGACTAAGGGGGGCTTACAATAAACAATATAAATACAAAAACAATTTAAAAAGAAGTCGAATATAAAATCTAAAACAATAAAACCCATTATAGAACAGTCACGATAACATGCAGACATACCATTCATACGATTTGGCCATGATGGTTGTTAGTTTATGGCCTTCAGACCTGCCGGCGAAGCCAGGTTTTCGTGGCATTACTGAAGGCCAGTAAGATGGGAGCAGTACAGACATTGGGGGGGAGGAGTTGATTCCATAGAGCTGGGGTAGCAACAGAGAAGGCCCTACCCCACAGCTCTGCCAACTTGCATTTCTTAGTCGACGGGACCTGGATGAGGCCAACTCTGTGTGCTCTTATTAGTCTCTGGGAAGTATACGGCAAGAGGCGGTCCTGTAAATAGTCTGGCCCTGAGACAAATTCCTTATGCGTCCAATTACTCTTCTCTTCTCTTCTCTTCTCTACTCTTCTCTACTCTTCTCTACTCTTCTCTACTCTACTCTATTCTCTCTCCTCTCTTCTCTGGGCTTCTCTCTCTCTCTATATGGGAAAGAACCTTTGGGACAACCATGACCAGGATGATGGACAATCTCCAAACCTCCATAAACATCATTTCTGCAAGATGATAGACAACTTCAACAGGAGCCTTCCGCCCTTCATTCATGTTGTACACCCCACTATTGTTGCACAGAAAGGAATGACCCCCTCCACAAACACTCAATGCACTTTCAAGGATTATTTTTCCTTTTTCAGTATCTGCCCTCCTAAAGAGGCAACCTTGATTTAAGAAGGCTTTTTTGGCACCTTCAAAGCAGAGTTGTTGGAGATGTATGTGCCCGGAGAAAGCCACAGAGATATTAGTCTTTAGTCCTCTTTCAGAATGGCTAAGGGGGCTTTAGAAATACCAGCTTTAGGTCTCACTAGGGGGCTTTCGTTTATTATTATATTCAGATTACAGGACTTTACTCCTCTGCTGTTCTGTGTATTTAGTCAAGCATGCTTTTAAAAAAAAATTATCAGAAGACTGCTATAGACAGCGTCTGAATTCCTGCGGCGCCAAGGAAAGGAGGAAACCAAATCAGAATTAAGAAAATCGTTCTGACGATTTCTCGTGGTTATTTTATTATTTTATTTATTTATTTATTCATTTGTCCAATATACAAATACATAGGAAGAAAAATAGACATGTGATAATATAAAAGAGGGTGAAAGTGAACTTAGAGGAGAGGATATATGAAAGGAAGAGAATATATAAGATAGGTGAAAGAAAGGAAAGACAACTGGACAGGGGACGAAAGGCACACCAGTGCACTTATGTACGCCCCTTACTGGCCTCTTAGGAACCTGGAGAGGTCAATCGTGGAGAGTCTAAGGGAGAAGTGTTGGGGGTTAGGGGTTGACACAATTGAGTCCGGTAATGAGTTCCACGCTTCGATAACTCGATTGTTGAAATCATATTTTTTACAGTCAAGTTTGGCGCGGTTTGTATTAAGTTTGAATCTGTTGCGTGCTTTTGTGTTATTGCGGTTGAAGCTGAAGTAGTCATTGACTGGTAGGACGTTGCAGCATATGATCTTGTGGGCAATACTCAAATCATGTTTTAGGCGCCGTAGTTCTAGGCTTTCTAGACCTAGGATTGTTAGTCTATTTTCGTAGGATATTCTGTTTCGAGTGGAGGAGTGAAGGGCTCTTCTGGTGAAATATCTTTGGATGTTGATGTCTGAGATGTGATATGGGTTCCAGACAGATGAGCAGTAGTCAAGGATGGGTCTGGCAAAAGTTTTGTAGACTCTTGTGAGTAGTGTGAGATTGCCTGAGCAGAAGCTGCATAGGATCGGGTTAACAACTCTAGAAGCCTTTTTGGCGATATTGTTGCAGTGGGCTTTAGATTGGGAGTCCTTTGAAGCTACAGAACGGGGGGTAACTTTATAGGGAAAGTAGATATCGGCTGCTTTGTCGTCTCCCTTGGCAAGGCGGGTTCCTAGCTTCCAGTCTCGGGAGTGTGGTATGTGAAACACACACACGGCGGTTTGATCTCAATGGGGCTTCCTTTCCATTAGATCTGTGCAGAACATCCCTCCGCAGAAATCTCTAATTAGGTGCACAGAAGAATCTTCCATAGATAAACACACGCGCATGATCAGAATAAAGTACCAAACGGTGCATTATTATTTCACACCCGGCTACCACAGAGGTGCATTTTTAAAAGCTGCGCTCTAAATGCAGCTGTTTTTAATCTAGCTTATTTTCACCCGCAACCACAAGCTGTTTGGGTCTGTAATTCAGCAGAGATTTCAGGAGAAGTCCAGCCAGCAAGCTGAATATATTTAAACTACTGAAAAACATCCTTCGAAAAGCCTTTGGGGGAAGGAGTGAAATCCAGCACAGGTTCTGGAGAACCAGTAGTGGAAATTTTGACTACTTCACCTTCAACCACAACAACACAAGAGCACACAACAGATTTAAACTTAATATTAACCGCTCCAAACTTGACTGTAAAAAATATGACTTCAGTAACCGAGTTGTCGAAGCGTGGAACTCATTACCGGACTCCATAGTGTCATCCCCAAACCCCCAACACTTTACCCTTAGATTATCTACGGTTGACCTATCCAGATTCCTAAGAGGTCAGTAAGGGGCGAGTACAAGTGCACTAGAGTGCCTTCCGTCCCCTGTCCTATTGCTCTCTATATCTCCTATTCCTTTCTTCTATTCCTATATCTCTTCTTCTATTCTTTCATTGATGTGTTCTATTCCTATATCTTCTCTTCTATTCTTTCTTAGGTATATTTTACTATGAGTATCTCCTCTATAACCTTCATTATATATTTTACTATGTGTATACCCACTAAAACCCTCATTGTGTATTGGACAAAATCAATCAATCAATCATTCTTCAGCCAAATGCATTTGACAGGATGGGGCCATGGATTTAATAACTGCCCTTATTTGTCCTCTTTAAAAAAATCTACCCTTTGTTGGGAATACTTGGAGGAACTTAGGGCAAATCCCTTCCTTCCCTTTCTGTTAATGAATGCCTTTGCTTCCAGACTCCATAGTGTCATCCCCAAACCCCCAACACTTTATCCTTAGATTATCTACGGTTGACCTATCCAGATTCCTAAGAGGTCAGTAAGGGGCGAGTACAAGTGCACTAGAGTGCCTTCCGTCCCCTGTCCTATTGCTCTCCAATATCTCCTATACCTTTCTTCTATTCCTATATCTCTTCTTCTATTCTTTCATTGATATGTTCTATTACTATACCTTCTTTTCTATTCTTTCTTAGATATATTCTACTATGAGTATCTCCTCTATAACCTTCATCATGTATTTTACTATGTTTATATAGATATATACCCACTAAAACCCTCATTGTGTAGTGGACAAAATAAATAAATAAATAAGCATAAATAAATAAGCATAAATAAATAAGCATAAATAAATAAGCATAAATAAATAAATAAGCATAAATAAATAAGCATAAATAAATAAACAAACAAACAAACAAACCAGCAAATACCACCTCTGCCTGGCCCCGAGGTGGGAATGGAGATTTTGCAATATCCTTCCCCTGCCACGCCCACCAAGCCACGCCCACAGAACCGGTAGTAAAAAAAATTTGCTGTTCAAGAATTACCATATATTTCAGAGTACAAGACTCACCTTAGTTTTTAGGGAGGAAAATAAGGAAGGAAATAAATTCTGCCTATCTGGCTAGCGGTCTTAGTCTGGTCGGCTTGAATACATTTGTTTGCTGGTTTTGAACAGGATAAAAAACAGCTTCTAAAGCATAAATGATAGAGAGAAGCAATGAAAAAAATAGGCAAAGCACAGAAGATCGCTTCACTCTTAATTGGGGCTGAAAAAAAGCTTCGAAAAAGCACCATTCAGAATTTATTCATTCATTCATTCATTCATTCATTCATTCATTCATTCATTCATTCATTCATTCATTCGATTTTTATGCCGCCCTTCTCCTTAGACTCAGGGCGGCTTACAACATGTTAGCAACAGCACTTTTTTAACAGAGCTAGGCTATTGCCCCCACAATCCGGGTCCTCATTTTACCCACCTCGGAAGGATGGAAGGCTGAGTCAACCTTGAGCCGGTGATGAGATTTGAACCGCTGACCTTCAGATCTAGAAGTCAGCTTCAGTGGCCTGCAGTACAGCACTCTAATTGCTGTGCCACCCCGGCTCCTTCCTTCCTTCCTTCCTTCCTTCCTTCCTTCCTTCCTTCCTTCCTTCCTTCCTTCCTTCCTTATTTACTTATTTATGTATTGGATTTGTATGCCGCCCCTCTCTGAAAACTACCCAAATTTTCAGCCTCTTTTAAGACTGAAAAAAGACAGTATTAATATCATTGTCCTGAACTCAGTAAACCTTAGTCTGCCAGCAACATTCAGAAATCATTTACAAGTGCTTAAACTTACACCTCCTGGAAAAGTTTACTCTTTGTAACAAAGGGTTCCAAGTTAATTATTATTTTTTAAATGTATATGTGTCATGCTACATAACCTTAAGCTAAGATTTGTAAACACTTCTATGAACAAAGGTGATGTGGTTTGCACTTCTTTCTAAGCCACAATATAGGAATTCACACCTCATGCTAAATTAAGAAAGTGAATAAACAGCCTATAAAAAGTATACTATTTATGAATGAGGCCAGGGGTAGGAAGCTAGGCTCCATCAAATTAAATATAGATGTATGCCACGGCTGGGGCACATATCATTCTAAACTACAGTTTGCTTAATCATTGTTTATGGAATAATTAGCTGAATTCAAGCTATTTTGGTCTAGTGTTATGGTAAAGTTACTGTAGTTTGATAAATAAGTATGTGATTAAAAGTAGAAGCTAGCTAATCCTATGACAGTATAAAAAGTACAATTTACAATTAAAAAAGAAGTCAAATATAAATATTAAAAAGATAACCCCAGTTAAAAACCCATGACTCAAACAATCCAATTGACTATTCTATATTCTATTCTATTCTATTCCATTCCATTCCCTATCTAGTTCTGTTCTGTTTTGTTTGTTCTGTTCTTATAGACGTCAACAGGTAAGGGAAGAGGGGTTCAGCTGTTACCAAGAATCATATTTACGGCAACCTTACCCCCAGCCACTTCCTCAGTCTAATATCATATCACAATCCCTGTTTCAAAAATGGGGCTGTCTCACCTCTTCTTTCTTCTAAAAGAGGTTACTAGCCCCTTTCCAACTTTACTAATATCAAATGACCTAAGTGCTAAAGCCCACTGCAACAATATCGCCAAAAAGGCTTCTAGAGTTATTAACCTCTACGTAGCTTCTGCTCCGGCAATCTCACACTACTCACAAGAGCCTACAAAACTTTTGCCAGACCAATCCTTGAATACAGCTCATCTGTCTGGAACCCATACCACATCTCGGACATCAACACCCTTGAAAACATCCAAAGATATTTCACCAGAAGAGCCCTTCACTCCTCCACTCGAAACAGAATACCCTATGAAAATAGACTAACAATCCTGGGTCTAGAAAGCTTAGAACTACAGCACCTAAAACACGATTTAAGTATTGCCCACAAGATCATATGCTGCAACGTCCTACCGGTCAATGACTACTTCAGCTTCAACCGCAACAACACAAGAGCACGCAACAGATTCAAACTTAATATTAACCACTCCAAACTTGAATGTAAAAAATATGACTTTAACAATCGAGTTGTCGAAGCGTGGAACTCATTACCGGACTCAATAGTGTCAACCCCTAACCCCCAACATTTCTCCCTTAGACTATCCACGATTGACCTCTCCAGGTTCCTAAGAGGTCAGTAAGGGGCGTACGTAAGTGCACTAGTGTGCCTTTCATCCCCTGTCCAATTGTCTTTCCTTTATCTCATATATCATATATATTTTCTTTCTTTCATATATCTTCTCCTCTATTTTTACATATTATCTTTATACAGTGGAACCCCGACATAAGAGCTGCTCTACTTAAGAGCAACTCGAGATAAGAGCTGGGAGGGGAGAGATATTTTTGTTCTACTTACAAGCCCAAATTCGAGATATAAGCGCCAAGGAGCTGTCTCCTGAAGCCAAACGCTAACTTCCGCGTTCGGCTTCAGGAGACAGCTGCGAAGCGGCGCGCGTGTTTTAAAAGGTTGCAGCCGGCCTGGGGGGCTCGGGGGGGTGCTTGCAGCTTTCTTTCTTGCTCTTTTTCTTTCTCTCTTTTACCTTCCCTTCCTCTATTTCTTCTTTTCTTTCTCCTTCCCACCTTCTTCCCTCCCTCCCTCCTTTCACTCATTCCTCTCTTACTCTCCCCTTTCATAAGTTTCCTTGCTTCCTTCCTCTGTTCCTGTCCCTTCCCCCTTTCTTTCTTTCTTTCTTTCTTGCTCTTTTTCTTTCTCTCTTTTACCTTCCCTTCCTCTATTTCTTCTTTTCTTTCTCCTTCCCACCTTCTTCCCTCCCTCCCTCCCTTCACTCATTCCTCTCTTACTCTCCCCTTTCATAAGTTTCCTTGCTTCCTTCCTCTGTTCCTGTCCCTTCCCTCTTTCCTTCCTTCCTTCCTTCCCACCCTCCGTCCATTCATTCACCCATTCCTCTCTTGATCGCTTAAAGCCGGTCCCTGGTGCAAAAAGGGTTGGGGACCTCTGTCCTACAGGATTGGGTGGCAAAGAAGTTGAACATATGTAAATTTAAAAGTTTAAGAAAGTTTACAAGTTAAGTGAAAGAAACTTCATTATTCATTTATATGTACATGTACATTTCTTCATTAAAAACATGTCTTTCTGCATAATTTAGACTAACTTTGTGAGTTTTTTGAGGGCTGGAACCAATTAAAATTATTTACATTAATTCCTATGGGGAAAAGTCGTTCGAGATAAGAGCTGCTCGACTTAAGAGCCCAGGTCCGGAACGAATTAAACTCGTATCTCGAGGTACCACTGTATATATATTACTTCATGTCTATTCTCTTCCATATGTATTGTGTATTGGACAAATGAATGAATAAATAAAAATGAATAAATAACTTGCTCCCAGTTACACATTTATTTATTTATTTATTTATTTATTTATTTATTTATTTATTTATTTATTTATTTATTTATTTATTTATTTATTTTGTCCAATACACAATGAGGGTTTTAGTGGGTATCAATATACACATAGTAATATACACATAGTAAAATACATGATGAAGGTTATAGAGGAGATACTCATAATAAAATATATCTAAGAAAGAATAGAAAAGAAGATATAGTAATAGAACATATCAATGAAAGAATAGAAGAAGAGATATAGGAATAGAAGAAAGGTATAGGAGATATAGGAGAGCAATAGGACAGGGGACGGAAGGCACTCTAGTGCACTTGTACTCGCCCCTTACTGACCTCTTAGGAATC
This sequence comes from Erythrolamprus reginae, assembly GCF_031021105.1. Taxonomy (NCBI): domain Eukaryota; kingdom Metazoa; phylum Chordata; class Lepidosauria; order Squamata; family Dipsadidae; genus Erythrolamprus; species Erythrolamprus reginae. The sequence continues at coordinate 25,001,183 of NC_091961.1, read as the reverse complement.
TGGATAGGTCAACCGTAGATAATCTAAGGGTAAAGTGTTGGGGGTTTGGGGATGACACTATGGAGTCCGGTAATGAGTTTCACACTTCGACAACTCGGTTACTGAAGTCATATTTTTTACAGTCAAGTTTGGAGCAGTTAATATTAAGTTTAAATCTGTTGTGTGCTCTTGTGTTGTTGTGGTTGAAGCTGAAGTAGTCGCCGACAGGCAGGACGTTGCAGCATATGATCTTGTGGGCAATACTTAGATCTTGTTTAAGGCGTCTTAGTTCTAAACTTTCTAGGCCCAGGATTGAAAGTCTAGTCTCGTAGGGTATTCTATTTCGAGTGGAGGAGTGAAGGGCTCTTCTGGTGAAGTATCTTTGGACATTTTCAAGGGTGTTAATGTCTGAGATGCGATATGGGTTCCAAACAGATGAGCTATATTCGAGGATGGGTCTGGCAAAAGTTTTGTAAGCTCTGGTTATCATCACCGCTCAGATGGGAGGCCATTTACATAGTCCCAGGACATATATGCTTCTTTGACAATTAGCTGTGCTTAGAGGGCCCTTTTGTTAGGTTTCCCAGCTACAAAAGACTTCGCACCTAAAAGAAGAAAATCACATTAAAAAAAACCCCCACAATACATCACCCACACAGGTACTTGGGTGTGTTTGCTTTGGGAAAGCTGAAATGAGTCATGCTCCCTTGCCTTTTTGAGGAACTTTCCCATAACCAGAGGGCAAGAAAGCATTGTGTTTGTATATGTGAGTGTGTGTGTGTCTGTGCGACTTCCTGGGAAGTCCCCACGCCCAATGCCTTCAGGCGAAAACACTCCATCATCTGCAGCTTCTGCATTTCGGAGATGTACTGTATATACAAGCCTACATGCGCATCCATCATGCTATTTCTTGTCAAGGGAGCGGCCTTAGGCAAAGCACAGAAAAGGAGCAAAAATTGTAAGCCTCTCCCAAAATTTAATTCCGAGCAGGAAGGATGGTGTCTCCGCATACTTTTCTATCTTTACAAAAAAAACTCCTTGCTTCAACCACCTGGTCCATCACTTCATCCACTGGCTTTTTGTTGTTGTTGTTTAAAATCTTCTTAGTTTTGAGATCTCTTCAATTCCATTTTGGCACAAATTCATTGATCTTTTTGTGTTCATCCATCCGATATATATTCTTATAAAAAACAAAAGTTGTTCCTTTTTTACAGATCCTTCCTTCCCTCTCTACCTCCTTCCCTCCCTCCCTTTCTTTCTATCCTCCCTCCCTCTCTTTCTCTCTTTCTCTTTCTCTTCCTTCCTTCCCTCCCTCCCTTTCTTTCTATCCTCCCTCCCTCCCTCTCTCTCTTCCTTCCTTCCCTCTCTACCTCCTTCCCTCCCTTTCTTTCTATCCTCCCTCCCTCTTTCTCTCTCTTCCTTCCTTCCCTCTCTACCTCCTTCCCTCCCTCCCTCTCTCTCTCTCTTCCTTCCCTCTCTATCTCCTTCCCTCCTTCCCTCCCTTTCTTTCTTTCTATCCTTCCTTCCTCCCCCCTCTCTTTCTCTCTCTCTCTTCCTTCCTTCCTTCCCTGCCTGCCTGCCTGCTCAATATACATGAGAAATATTGTTTTATTTTTGATTTTCTGTTTGCATATTCCTGGGTTATTTGTACCAATTACAGTCTCCAGTAACTCTCTCTCTCCCTCCCTCCCTTCCTCTTGGCATTTATACCTTCTCCCCCAATAGGGAAAGAAAACCCTGATAGAAATAAAATCAATTTCTTTATTTGAGCTTTGCCTTTAACTTTTCTTGCTAGTAGCTGATGTAAGTTTGGGTTTCTACCAAGTGATCTATTCTGAGCCCCTGACAGTTAACCTATACATGGATGGCTGCAATTTTCAGAGTTTACTTTTACTGAAACTCAAACCGTTCTTCATCACGCTTGGTTGGGCAACTCAGCTTATGTGTTTCTCTGCTGTATGATTCAGTAAGTTATGCAAACTTAGCCTCTACTCTCTGACTCATTTTTTTTCAGCCTTTTCTTCCTCATTTTATGGACGGACGTTGTTTATATCAGTGTTTCCCAACCTTGGCAACTTGAAGATATCTGGACTTCAACTCCCAGAATTCCCCAGCCAGCGAATGCTGGCTGGGGGATTCTGGGAGTTGAAGTCCAGATATCTTCAAGTTGCCAAGGTTGGGAAACACTGGTTTATATAATGCCTTCTTTGTACATGGATGTATGAATCTATGCACGAAACTGAGATCCACTGATAATCTCTAGGTGAGTGGCTCTCAACCTGGGGGTCGCGCCCCCCCTTTGGGGGTCGAATGACCTTTTCTCAAGGGTTGCCTAAAACCAAGGGAAAAGACAAATTCCCCACAGTGTTAGGAACGAAAGCTTCTATTCTGGCGCCTTGGACCATATTTTTACAATCCAACCAATCAGGCGTTTACAGTGGGGGTGTCCCTCTGACCTTCCTGCCAATCAGCTTAAAGCTCTGTTGGGAGAATTGGTGCTAGACTTATGGTTGGGGGTCACCCCAACATGAAGAATTTATTAACGGGTCATGGCATTAGAAAGGTGGAAAACTACTACTAGGTGATTTGCAGTAGGACAGCATAAGTTGGTTTCCCAGATGGCTTTGTTCACACCAGGGGTGAAACCCAGCAGGTTCTAACAGGTTCTGGAGAACCGGTAGCAGACGTTTTGAGTAGTTCAGAGAACCGGCAAATACCACCTCTGGCTGGGCCTTCCCCCATCTATTCTCTGCCTCCCAAGTCCCAGCTGATCGGGAGGAAATGGGGATTTTGCAGTATCCTTCCCCTGCAATGCTCACAAAGCCATACCACACCCTCCAAGCTATGAAAGGCTGCAAAAAATTTTTACCACCACATTGTGGGTGTGGCTTATTTTGTGGGTGTGGCTTGATTGCCATGTGACCAGGTGGGAGTGGCTTGATGATCAAGGGGCCAGGGGTGTGGCTTAAAGGTCATGTGACTGGCTTAAATACTTGATGTCACTCATAAGAACATAACATAACAAGAACAAGGGGACACAATCTGAAGTTAGTTGGGGGAAAGATAAAAGGCAACGTGAGAAAATATTATTTTACTGAAAGAGTAGTAGATCCTTGGAACAAACTTCCAGCAGACGTGGTTGGTAAATCCACAGTAACTGAATTTAAACATGCCTGGGATAAACATATATCCATTGTAAGATAAAATACAGGAAATAGTATAAGGGCAGACTAGATGGACCATGAGGTCTTTTTCTGCCGTCAGACTTCTATGTTTCTATAAGAAGAGCCATGCTGAATCAGGCCAAAGCCCATCGAGTCCAGCCTTCTGTTTCACACAGTGGCCCACCAATTGTCCATAGGGCTCTTGAGCAGAAAGAGAAGGCAAAACCCTCCCTTTCCCCTGACCCCCAAGAAATGGTACTCAAGGGACTCCTGCCTGCCTCAACCACCATTGAGGTGGCACATGGACATCCGTTTCAATAACCACCAATACACTTGGCATCCATGAATCTGTCTAATCCTGCCTTGAAGCTATCCAGGCTGACAGCTGTCATGACCTCTTCTGGAAGTGAATTCCATAAACCAACGTCCCTCTGGGTGAAGAAATATTTCTCTTGATTTGTCCTCACTTTCTTACCTATGAGCTTTAGAGAGTGTCCCCTCGTCCTAGTATTGTGTGATAGAGAAAAGAATTTTTCTCTATCCACCTTTTCTCTCCCATGCATGATTTTATACACTTCGATCAAGTCACCCTATAAACGCCGTCTTTCAAGGCTGAAGAGACCAAGGCATTGCAACCTGGTTTCATGAGGGACATGCTCCATTTCCTTGATCATTCTTGTTGCCCTTTTTTGCACCTTTTCCAGTTCCATTATATCCTTCTTGAGGTGCGGTGACCAGAGCTGTACACAGTACTCCAAGTGTGGTCTCACCATTGACAGAGATTTGTACTCACATCAAGGGTTAGGGTGCCTGGCCTCTCCTCTGACCTTGCTTGGAATACATAGATTGGAGCAGTGTTTCCCAACCTTGGCAACTTGGAGATATTTGGACTTCAACTCCCAGAATCCCCCAGCCAGCATTCGCTGGCTGGGGGATTCTGGGAGTTGAAGTCCAAATATCTCCAAGTTGCCAAGGTTGGGAAACACTGGATTGGAGGATAGAGGAATGAGATGATAACAAAGGAAAAGCTATTTTTTTTAATGCATTCATAGGCAAAGTGCCCTTTGTTCTCTGTATCTTTCCATTTCCTGATTATATTATTATAGTGTAACAAATAGAACAAAGGAAATCTGTCTCTTTCACCGAGGAAAGCTGGTTAGGACATTGCTGGCTGTTATTTTCATGTTGCATAACTTATGCCCCTCTTTGAAAGCCAGAACCTGGCAGAATTGCAATGGAAAAACAGCCCTAGAAGATATACAAGAACACACCTATCAGTGATGGGTTCCTATATGTACGGTTAGGTATGCAGAACTGGTACAAAAATTTTGAATTTTTTTTCTTTTTTTCCCTTCTGGGTTCTGTTATGGTTCAGTCTGAGGCCGATCAGGGTCCAGCTGCGTCTTTGCTGGCTCCATGCCCAGAGGAGGATGACAGCGAAGAGGAGGGGGCTGAACAGTCGGATGGGGGAGAGGAAAGTCAGGAATGGGATGAAGGAGAACAGCATGAGAGCCCCAGGGGGGGGGGCTCTCCCCAGCCAGTAGCTTGGAGTCATTAGGTGATGAAGCACAAGCCGTCATTGACATGCGACAGAGACGTTGAGATCAAAGAAAGGAGCAATTAAAGAAGTATTATCAACACTGAATTAGGAAAAGCTGGGCTTGGGTGTGGTCCTCCTTAGCAGGGTTTAAAAGGCAGGCAAGCCCTTGAAGCCATGTGGAGTGTTATCAATTGGAGTTACGGTGTCCTGCTTTGTTCTCGGTGACTCTGTTCCTGGCTTGTGGCCCAGCAGTTTGGAAGACCCGTGGGAGGTGTAGGTCTGCTATCTACAGCCTCGTCTTGGCAGCACGAATCCTGTATTGCTGCATGGACTTTTGCTTTCGTGGAGATATTTGAAGATACAGTACAGCGTTTTCCTGTTTGTAAGGACATTTTCTGTTACCTGTGTTTTTCTTGAATTTTATAAACTGCCTTTGCCTTTTAACGGTGTGTCTGGCTTCTCTTTTTGGGTTGGTCTTGGCTTCCGGAGTGACCCAGACAGAACAGGCTCTAGGTATTTTTTTTCCTATCATAGTAAATGAGGTTGAATGTGTATCATTTTAGAAGAGCTGTGTGTGCGTGTGTACACATACACTTTATATAGCAGATCATGTATATTTGGTGTACTTGTATATAATATATACTGTATATACACATATGGCATATACAATGTTCCCTCGATTTTCGCGGATCCAAACTTCGCGAATAGCCTATACCACGGTTTTTTAAAAAATATTAATTAAAAAATACTTTGCAGGGTTTTTTCTATACCACGTTTTTTCCCACCCGATGACGTCATACGTCGCCAAATTAATATTTTTTGCAAATAAATAACAAAAAATATAATTATTGTTAATAAATGATTGTTTAGAAATATCAGGATCACTAAGTGTCTTATTCAATGGCGAGTACCAATAATAATGGTGAGTAATGGGAAATGGTAATTTAGGGGTTTAAAGTGTTAAGGGATGGCTTGTGATACTGTCCATAGACAAAAATGGTGTATTTACTTCCGCATCTCTACTTCGCGGAAATTCGACTTTCGCGGGCGGTCTCGGAACGCATCCCCCGCGAAAATCGAGGGAACACTGTTTACATAGAATTAAATAATATTTTCTGAATGTTCAGTAATAGTAAATAGACAGGGAAATTGTATCTCTTTGAAGCAAAGAAAAACCAGGCACCCTGACCCTAACCTTTGATGTGAGTGATGTCAAGTTGGCCACCTTTAAACCAGTCACATGACCTTTAAGCCATCGCCGGTCACATGATCATCAAGCCACTCCCGCCTGCTCACATGGCCGGCAAGCCACACCCTCAACACAAGCCACACCCACAGTGTGGTAGTAAAAATTTTGGCAGCCCTTCACTGACACCTATACACACCACCTGTGCACCCTTCTTTCCATCTCTTTGGGGTTTGGAAAAAAAACCTGGACTTCCAGTTTTCCCGGTAGCTGGAAATAAAAATGCAGTGGCTCGGCTGAAATACGTCTTGCTGAGACAGAACCATCATAATCCATCAGTCTAATAGGGAATGTAAGCCACTGTTAGACTTTTTTTTTAAAAAAAAAATATTTTAATTAAAATACCTGTCTGGCATTCCTCGCTTGATAGCCAGATGGATGGCACATTAGGGAGAGGTGGAGAAGCCATTAAGCGGGGGAAAAAACAGATGAAGGGATGTATCCACTGAAGACTTTTGCCCACCAATCTTCTCCCTGCCTACCTCACTCAGCTGCTGCCTGAAAGATGGAATGGAATTTATCTATCTATCTATCTATCTATCTATCTATCTATCTATCTATCTATCTATCTATCATCTATCTATCTATCATCTATCTATCTATCTATTATCTATCTATCTATCTATCTATCTATCTATCTATCTATCTATCTATCTATCTATCTATCTATCTACCTACCTACCTACCTACCCCATCTATCTATTTATCTATCTACCCTATCTATCTATCTATCTATCTATCTATCTATCTATCTATCTATCTATCATCATCTATCTATCTCTCATCTATCTATCTATCTATCTATCTATCTATCTATCTATCATCTATCTATCTATCTATCATCTATCTATCTATCATCTATCTATCTATCTATCTATCTATCATCATCTATCTATCTATCTATCTATCATCATCTATCTATCTATCTATCTATCATCTATCTATCTATCTATCTATCTATCATCTATCTATCTATCTATCTATCATCTATCTATCTATCTATCTATCATCTATCTATCTATCTATCTATCTATCATCTATCTATCTATCATCATCATCTATCTATCTATCTATCTATCTATCTATCATCATCTATCTATCTATCTATCTATCTATCTATCATCTATCTATCTATCTATCTATCTATCTATCTATCTATCTATCTATCTATCTATCTATTAGATTTGTATGCCGCCCCTCTCCGTAGACTCAAGGATGCTCACAACACAATAAAAACAGTTCCTGACAAATCTAATAATTTACAATTTAAAAGTTAAAATAGTTTAAAAAATCCATTTTTAAGCAGACATACCTACAAACATACCACACATAAATTATATAGGCCCGGGGAAGATATCTCAGTTCACCCCTGCCTGACGACAAAGGTGGGTTTTAAGGAGTTTATGAAAGGCAAGGAGGGTAGGGGCAGTTCTAATCTCTGGGGGGGAGCTGGTTCCAGAGAGTCGGGGCCGCCACAGAGAAGGCTCTTCCCCTGGGGCCCGTCAAACGACATTGATTGGTTGACGGGACCCGGAGAAGGCCCACTCTGTGGGACCTAATCGGTCACTGGGATTCGTGCGGCAGAAGGCGGTCTCGGAGATATTCTGGTCCGATGCCATGAAGGGCTTTATAGGTCATAACCAACACTTTGAACTGTGACCGGAAATTGATCGGCAACCAATGGATGGGAATAGAATAGAATAGAATAGATATTGGCATGGGACGGGACGGAACAGAACAGAATAGAATAACAGCTGATATTAAAACCAGAGACCTTTCTTCGAGGCATAATAAATCAAAAACTTTAAAAAGACCACTATTATTTAATACAACATATAATTACTGCAATTAGAATTACAATAGAGCAAAATTGGGAAAAAAAGAAGAAACACCATCAGAAAGAGAAATGATAAAAAAAAAAATACGACTGTGCAGAAATGGACAGATTAACCCAAAAGCTTAAAAACAAAGAAGAATCAAAATACTATGAAATTTGGAAGAAATTCTATGACTGGGTCGATACAAGGGGAAAAAAATGGTAGTAAATAAACCATATGTCATGCATGATAGTGCCTAAGTGACTTTGGACCAATCACCAGGAGAACATGAGTTCTAGTCCCGCCTCTGGCAGGATAGTGTCTAAGTGACTTTGGACCAATCATCAGGAGAACATGAGTTCTAGTCCCGCCTCTGGCAGGATAGTGTCTAAGTGACTTTGGACCAATCACCAGGAGAACATGAGTTCTAGTCCCGCCTCTGGCATGATAGTGTCTAAATGACTTTGGACCAATCACCAGGAGAACGTGAGTTCTAGTCCCGCCTCTGGCATGATGGTGCCTAAGTGACTTTGGACCAATCACCAGGAGAATGTGAGTTCTAGTCCCACCTCTGGCATAACAGTGCCTAAGTGACTTTGGACCAATCACCAGGAGAACATGAGGTCTAGTCCCGCCTCTGGCATGACAGTGCCTAAGTGACTTTGGACCAATCACCAGGAGAACATGAGTTCTAGTCCTGCCTCTGGCATGATGGTGTCTAAGTGACTTTGGACCAATCACCAGGAGAATGTGTGTTCTAGTCCCGCCACTGGATAACCCTTAGATTATCTACAGTTGACCTATCCAGATTCCTAAGAGGTCAGTAAGGGGCGAGTACAAGGGCACTAGAGTGCCTTCCGTCCCCTGTCCTATTGCTCTCCTATATCTCCTATACCTTTCTTCTATTCCTATATCTCTTCTTCTATTCTTTCATTGATATGTTCTATTACTATATCTTCTTTTCTACTCTTTCTTAGATATATTTTACTATGAGTATCTCCTCTATAACCTTCATCATGTAGTTTACTATGTGTATATAGATATATACCCACTAAAACCCTCATTGTGTATTGGACTAACTAACTAACTTACTAACTAACTAACTAACTAACTAACTAACTAACTAACTAAATAATTAAATGACAGTGTCTAAATGACTTTGGACCAATCACCAGGAGAACGTGTGTTCTAGTCCCGCCACTGGCATGATAGTGTCTAAGTGACTTTGGGCCAATCACCAGGAGAATGTGAGTTCTAGTCCCGCCTTAGGCATGAAAGCCGGTTGGGTGACTTTGGGCCAATGATCATGGGAGCATGAATTCGAGCGCAGCCTCAGGCACGAAAGCCGGCCATTCAATCTCCACCTAGGAAGAAACAAGCAAGGACAAACCAATGCCTAAAATCTTGCCAAGAACACTGCAGGGACTTGTCCAGGTATTCTCCAGCAGTCAACATTGCCTGAACGGCATTAAAAACTCCCTCCGAAATACCAGGAGGATAATGTTCTGCCCCAGCTAAGAATGTAGCAGAACACGCAGTTTGTTCCAACTTATTTTAATCAATAACCGACTACTAATAACTGTCATAGCAGAGGTCACACACACATACAAACTTTAAAGGCAGGCCGTTGGTGCATCACCAAGTCGGTCTCCTCTCCAAAGGGATCTGCTATCAGCTGCATGGGCAGCTGGCGGGCCACAACAGGTATAGGAGTGGTCGGATTGCACCTAGCGCTGGTACCAGTGCACTGCAGTGTAGTTTTGGGTCCCTATTCAGTAATAGTGGAACCGCCTTCTACCGCACGAATCCCAGCGGCCGATAAGGTCCCACAGAGTTGGCCTTCTCCGGGTCCCGTCGACCAAACAATGTCGTTTGGCGAGGCCCAGGGGAAGAGCCTTCTCTGTGGCGGCCCCGGCCCTCTGGAATCAACTCCCCCCCAGAGACCAATAAATAAAATAAATAAAATAAATAAAATAAATAAAATAAATAAAATAAATAAAATAAATAAAATAAATAAAATAAATAAAATAAATAAAATAAATAAAATAAATAAAATAAATAAAATAAATAAAATAAATAAAATAAATAAAATAAATAAAATAAATAAAATAAATAAAATAAATAAAATAAATAAAATAAATAAAATAAATAAAATAAATAAAATAAATAAAATAAATAAAATAAATAAATAAAATAAAATAAATACATAAATAGTAAATAGATAGGGAAATTGTATCTCTTTAAGGTGAGGAGAGGCCTGGCACCCTAACCCAACCCTTGACGTGAGTGACATCAAGTTGGCCCCCTTTACGCCAGTCACATGACCTTTAAGCCACCCCTGTTCACATGATCATCAAGCCACTCCCACCTGGTCACATGGCCGGCAAGCCACACCCACAAAATAAACCACGCCCACAGTCTGGTAGTAAAAATTTTTGCAACCCTTCCTTCACTGCTTGTAAGCTGCCGTGAATCCACAGGAGAAAGGTGGCCTAGAAATCCAATGAATAAATAAATCATAAATAAATGTCCCCGGACCATGTGATCGCCCTCTGATAAGCAAAGTCAATGGGGAAACCAGATTCGCTTAACCACCTTGGCAGGAAAGGTCATAAAACAAGGCAAAATTCACTTCGCCGACATCTTTACTTTTTATTTATTTATTTATTCTTTGTCCAATATACAATACATATGGAAGAGAATAGACATTAAGTAATATATATAAAGATAGAAAGTAAAAAAGAAGAGAAGTAGATGGGAGGGAGAGAATATATACGATATAAGAGATAAGGAGAGAATATATAAGTATATATGATATATATGATATATATATATAATACATATATATATAGATAAGGAGAGAATATATATGATATATGAGATAAGGAAAGACAATTGGACAGGGGACGATAGGCACACTAGTGCACTTATATACGCCCCTTACTGGCCTCTTAGGAACCTGGAGAGGTCAATCGTGGAGAGTCTAAGGGAGAGGTGTTGGGGGTTGGGAGTTGACACTATTGAGTCCGGTAATGAGTTCCACATTTCGACAACTCGATTGTTAAAGTCATATTTTTTACAGTCAAGTTTGGAGCGGTTAATATTAAGTTTGAATCTGTTGTGTGCTCTTGTGTTGTTGCGGTTGAAGCTGAAGTAGTCGTTGACCGGAAGGACGTTGCAGCATATGATCTTGTGGGCAATACTTAAATCATGTTTTAGGCGCCGCAGTTCTAAGCTTTCAAGACCCAGGATAGATAGTCTATTTTCGTAGGGTATTCTGTTTCGAGTGGAGGAGTGAAGGGCTCTTCTGGTGAAATATCTTTGGACGTTTTCGAGAGTGTTGATGTCCGAGATGTGGTATGGGTTCCAGACAGATGAGCTGTATTCGAGAATGGGTCTGGCATAGGTTTTGTAGGCTCTAGTCAGTAGTGTGAGATTGCCAGAGCGGAAGCTACGTAGGATTACTCTGCAATGGACTCAATTGCGATCGTTGAGGACTCCCTGCAGAGTGTTTTAAGCTCCGACACGGCGGTTATAGCTTCGCGTTATGCATATATCGAGCAAATACTCTGTAACCCGCTCACATATAAAGCGGTCATTAAAAAAAAAAAAACATCCTTTGGGAAACGGGCAACCTTTGCAAAATCTCCGCTGAAAATCCCAACCCAGCATATCCTCGGTAGCAGCAGCAGTGCCCATAAATTAACATTTTTTATCTGTATCCGATGCCTCTGTCTCCTCTTTCGTGATTAAAAGAAAAAAGGTTACACGCCTGATATTCATTCTCCCTGCGTCCCTGACTGCTTTGCCGTTCCTGATGTCAGCGTTGGCTCAAGCTCCGAACTCTCTAACCCACCTGGGTTATTATAAATGATATCATTTTCCCATTTCGATAGATGGGTGGGGGCTCTAATTAAAGCACTCCTGGTGTTGTAAAGGCCAGCCTGGGCTGCATTCTTTCCACTGGAAGGTTTTTGCGATAAGGGTACCTATAGGGGGTATTTTTTTTCTTTCCATCATTTCCCAAAATATATCGACATTTGGAATAAAGGTGGACAAAAAAACTCAAGCATATTTTTAGTTGCCGGGGGGCTTCAGTGGTGGGAGGACGGTACAGCATGCTTTCATTTCTTTACAAATGGAGCTTTCCTTTCCAGATGCCTGCAGGGAATACCTGCCCTCTGCAAGGAACATTTATGGGAATTAAACTGCGGAACCAGTGGAAACCAGCTCTCATCACCCCGTGGCTCGATTACTGTAATGCGCTCTACATGGGGTTACCCTTAAAGAATGTTTGGAGAGTGCAGCTAGGCCAAAATATAGCTGCATAAGCCATTATGGACCTACCGAGGTATACCTATATATCACCATCACTCCGTGAGCTGCATTGGCTACCAATTGTCTCTCAGAACATAATTTAAAGTGTTGGTTATTATCTATAAAGCCCTACATGACTTGGGACCAGATTAATTAAGGGGCGTGCATAAGTGCACTAGTGTGCCTTCCGTCCCGTCCAATTGTCCCTCCTATATCTTATATATCTTAGAAACATAGAAACATAGAAGACTGACGGCAGAAAAAGACCTCATGATCCATCTAGTCTGCCCTTATACTATTTCCTGTATTTTATCTTAGGATGGATCTATGTTTCTCCCAGGCATGTTTAAATTCAGTTATTGTGGATTTATCTACCACGTCTGCTGGAAGTTTGTTCCAAGCATCTACTACTCTTTCAGTCAAATAATATTTTCTCATGTTGCTTTTGATCTTTCCCCCAACTAACTTCAGATTGTGTCCCCTTGTTCTTGTGTTCACTTTCCTATTAAAAACACTTCTCTCCTGGACCTTATTTAACTCTTTAACATATTTAAATGTTTCGATCATGTCCCCCCTTTTCCTTCTGTCCTCCAGACTATACAGATTGAGTTCATGAAGTCTTTCCTGATACGTTTTATGCTTAAGACCTTCCATCATTCTTGTAGCCCATCTTTGGACCCGTTCAATTTTGTCACTATCTTTTTGTAGGTGAGGTCTCCAGAACTGAAGACAGTATTCCAAATGGGGTCTCACCAGCGCTCTATATAGCGGGATCATAATCTCCCTCTTCCTGCTTGTTATACCTCTAGCTATGCAGCCAAGCATCCTACTTGCTTTTCCTACAACCCGACCACACTGTTCACCCATTTTGAGACTGTCAGAAATCACTACCCCTAAATCCTTCTCTTCTGAAGTTTTTGCTAACAGAGAACTGCCAATACAATATTCAGATTGAGGATTCCTTTTCCCCAAGTCTTTTCCTCTATTCTTCATTGACGTATTTTATTCTCATATCTTTTTTTCTATCCTTGCCTTGATATTTACTACTACATGTTTTATTGTTTTCAACTTTCATTTTGTATTGGACTAACTAACTAACTAACTAACTAACTAACTAACTAACTAACTAACTACTTATGGGACCATCTCCTGCCTCACGCATCCCAGCGGCCCGGTTAGATCCCACAGAGTCGGCCTTCTCCAGGTCTCATCAGCCAAGCAATGCTGCCTGGTGGGGTCTAGGGGAAGGACCTTCTCTGTGGCGGCTCCGGTCCTTTGGAATCAACTTCCCCCAGAGATTTGCACTGCCCCGACCCTTCTGGCTTTTCGAAAGGTTCTAAAAACACATTTGCCAGCAGGTCTGGGGCAGTTGAGCGTTGGCATTCTGCTCCGGCTGATAATATGAGAGTATGACTGTGATTGGATAATTCTGCTTGAATGGTTGTCTGGTGTTTTAGATTTAGATTTTAAGTTTCGGTTCCTTACATTTTGTATTTGATTTTATCTTGTAAGCCGTCCTGAGTCCGCTGGAGAAGGGTGGCCTGGAAATCTAAACAAACAAACAAATAAATAATAAGTAAATAAATAGTCCGTTTAGCGGGAGAGCTGAGTGCAATATATTTATTTTTTATTTATTTTGTCCAATACACAGGATGGGGCCATGGATTTAATAACTGCCCTTATTTGTCCTCTTTTAAAAAATCTACCCTTTGTTGGGAATACTTAGAGGAACCTAGGGCAAATCCAGGTTGTGAACGCCTGCTGGCTTGTAAGTTATGTGAACCTCAGAGTTGTGGTTGACTCATAAGTAAACAAATGAAAATGAAAGATACTCCCTTCCTTCCCTTTCTGTTAATGAATGCCTTTGCTTCCAGATCCTGTCTATGCCCATCTTCGGTTTTGCAGCTTCGACTCTGAGACGCAAACTCTTGGGTCAAGAGGCCTCTGTATCTAACCAGCTATCCTTCCTGAAATTTTGGCCACGAAGATGATAAATAGATCCAAGCATTAAAGTTTGAGCCCTGTTGCAGCTGAGGTTATCAATCGACTCGGCAAAAGGTTGTCTTTGAAATTCCACCGGGGGTGGGGGGAATCTATAAGTAACTGTATTACAAATTGCAGGGGGAAACTGCATTTCGGACTAATCCCTAAGGAACTACATTGTAATTCTTTTTTTATATACATATATAAAAGGGCTTGTTCTGTAAAATACCTCTGTAGTACAGTGATCCCCCGAGTTTCGCGATCTCGATCTTTGCGAAATGCTATATCGCGATTTTTCCACCCGATGACGTCACTCCCTTCTTTTCTCATCTTTCTTTCTCTCTCTCTTTCTCTATCTTGCTTCTTCCTCTCTCACACTCTCTTCCTCCCTCTCTCATCTCTTTCTTTCCTTCTCTCTCTTTCTCTATCTCTCCCCCTCTTGCTCTCGAGCGGCGGGTGGCACCCAGGGAAGGTTCCTTCGGCCGCCCACCAGCTGATCTGCTCGGCAGCGCAGTAGCAGCGAGGAGCCGAAGATGGGGTTTCCCCTTTGCGTGGGCAACGGAGAAACCCCATCTTCGGCTCCTCGCTGCTACTGCGCTGCAGAGCAGATCAGCTGGTGGGCGGCCGAAGGAACCTTCCCTGGGTCTTCAACTCCCAGAGCGGCGGACAAGCAGAAAAGCGGCAGACAAGCGGGCAGGCAGGCGGCTCCTCAGCTGCTGGGTCTTCCCAAGTGCGGAAGTAAAAACACCATCTGCGCATGCGTGGCCATGGAAAAAGGGGCACGCATGCGCACATGGTGTTTTTACTTCCGCACCGCTACATCGCGAGAAATCGATTATTGCGAGGGGTCTTGGAACGGAACCCTCGCGATAATCGGGGGATCACTGTATTCCCCAAGAACAAAAATAGGGAATTTCTCTGAAATATGGTACTCAGTGGTCCATCATTCTGATAGGAATATTCATCGCCAAAAAGGCTTCAAGAGTTGTCAACCTAATCCTACGTAGCTTCTGCTCCGGCAATCTCACATTACTTACCAGAGTCTACAAAACTTTCACTAGACCCATCCTTTAATACACTCATCTGTTTGAAACCCATACCGTATCTCGGACATTAACACCATCGAAAATGTCCAAAAATACTTCTCCAGAAGAGCCCTTCACTCCTCCACTTGAAACAGAATGCCCTACAAATCAAGACTTACAATCCTGGATTTGGAAAGCTTAGAGCTACGACGCCTCAAAGAATGAAGATGACCGGCTATCCGCAAGGATCCTTCCATTCCCCCACCATCTAGTCAGAGCTGAAGAAGCTTCTTGGATGAGGAGCAAAATGCCTTCAAAGAAAAAAAAATTATGGAAGTCCAGTTGCCTCTTGAAAAAGTACAATCGGGTCCCAGTGATGTTGGTATTATTTACTTTATATGTATCACGGAATTACCAATGGAATAGAATCCTTTACTCTATTCTTTATTAAAATGAATAATTATAATATTAATTAACAATATTCATCATTTAATGCACCGTTGGAAGGATTGGAGGACATACAGAGGTGCCTCTACTTACAAACTTAATTCATTCCGTGACCAGGTTCTGAAGTAGAAAAGTTTGTAAGAAGAAGCAATTTTTCTCATAGGAATCAATGTAAAAGCAAGTAATGCGGGCAATTGGGGAAACTACAAGGAGGGCGGAGGCCATGTTTCCTCCCAGGAGATTCCTAGAGAGGCCCCACAGAGGCTTCTCCCTGCCTTTTCCAGCCCTGTTTCCTCCCAGGAGATTCCTAGAGAGGCCCCACAGAGGCTTCTCCCTGCCTTTTCCGGCCCTGTTTCTTCCCAGGAGATTCCTAGAGAGGCCCCACAGAGGTTTCTCCTCACCTTTTCTGGCCCTGTTTCTTCCCAGGAGATTCCTAAAGAGGCCCCACAGAGGGTTCTCCCCGCCTTTTCTGGTTAGTTTTGGAGGCTCGGCTTTGTAAGTGGAAAATGGTTCTTGAGAAGAGGCAAAAAAATCTTAAACACCTGGTTCTTATCTAGAAAAGTTCGTAAGTAGAGGCGTTTGTAGGTAGAGGTACCACTGTATTTACATTATATGGATAATTGTAATATTAATTAATAATATTCATTATTTAATGCACCGTTGGAAAGATTGGAGGACTTAGTAAGCAAGAGAAAATCGATCTATATTTTCTATGCGGCGCTGCAAGTTCCTAATCCATCAATGAAATCAAAGCCGCAGCTGCGTCCTGGTCCTGTCCTCTTGCGGGTAGGCGGGCGTAGTACGCCAAACTCCCTCGAAGTCCCCCTGATTGGCTCCTCTAAAAGAGGGCGGGTGTGATAAAAGGGAAAAAAAAATCCCTTCGGTGGCTTCTTGGCTGAGCGCACTGTCTGTCTCTTTAGTTCCCGCCTCTGCGTGGCGCGCTTAGCCAATCTAGCCACGAGAGGGCGGGGCGATCACAGGGCTCATCCCCGCGATGACGAAAGAGCAGCTGGTGGCGCCGCCGCGGTCTCCGCGCGCCAATTGCTCTTGGGCGGCGGCGCGGGATGGAGGCGTGCAGGACGGCGCGGACGGGGGGCGCTCTCCGGGCGGCGGCGATGGGGAGTTGCAGCCGGCCGCTTCTGTGGCTGCTGCTCTTGTGTCTCGGTAGCCCCGCGGCCACGCTGGCCGGCTACATCGAGGTAGGCGCGGGGCTGCATTGAGGACGGCGTCGGAATCCCCCCCCCTCTGCCCGAATGGGCTGCTCGAAGCCTCCCGTCCCGACTTGCAGGGCGCGACCATTAACCGCCGGGAAAAGGGGGGGGGGGGCAGGCAGCGAAAGGTCACTGCGATGTGCGCTTTCTCTGCTTGGTCGGTCCCATTCGGGGAGGAGGGGTGGTCCTGTCCTTGCATGGGGTGGGTGTGATTTGCACGGCTGCCCAGGAACGAGAAGATCCCCCCTCACCTTTTGCTGGCTCTGAGCGAGAGTCTCTGGATGAAAATGCAAACCTGGATCTCTTCTCGGTCCTTAAATGGGACCCGTCGTTAGTCCTGGGGCGAGAAGCTTCCCAGGCTGTGTAGGGGCTCGGAGGTGTTTTAAAAACTAGGCTTCCCTTTCACACCTTCCTTCCCCAAAGCCCTCTCCCGATTCTGCAGCGTTGTTATCCCCACCTGCAATCTAACCCTCTCTGGAATACACAGGCGCACACAATCACACTCCGAGGATGTATCAGAAGGCAAGTGGGTTGCAAAACTATGCATGCATAGGCATGTATGTGTATATATGTGTAACATTTTTGCTGATAATGAAAAAGAAGGGAGACTAATATAGATCTATTTCAAGCTAGTTTGCTCTCATCAGCTAGCCATACCCTTACAGGGATTAGAACCTATGGAGTCTGCCTGTAAGGCAGTAGCTTTAACCTCTAGACCACAAGTTCTCCTTCTCTTTTCTCTCTCTCTCTTTCTGTATATATATATGTGTGTGCGTGTATCACATGTTTTTGTTGAATTTGAAAATTAAGGGAGACTAGGGTAGATCTATTTTGGCCTTATTTTGGCCTCATCAGCTAGCCATACCCTCACCGGGACTTGAACCTTCAACCTTGGCCTTGTAAGGCAGAGGAATTAACCTCTAGGCTACAGTATCCAATCATGTGTGTGTGTGTGTGTAGAGATGTACATGCATAAAAGCAGGCATGTGGGTTGCTTGTATACATATCGTTTTGCAACCCTCTTGCCTCCCGTTCTTTCTATACACACATACATTAGCCATTGTCAATCCACTGCAGGCTGAAGGCCCCCATTGCATGCTTCCAACCAATATGGTCCTTACCTATACATACTGTAGGGGCATGGACATATACAATGTGTGTGTCTATTCAGGAGATGCCGAATACAAATCTCTTTGTGTGTGTGTGAGAGAGTATCTATCTATCTATCTATCTATCTATCTATCTATCTATCTATCTATCTATCTATCTAATCTATCTATCTATCTATCTATCTATCTATCTATCTATCTATCTATCTAATCTATCTATCTATCTATCTATCTATCTATCTATCTATCTATCTATCTATCTAATCTATCTATCTATCTATCTATCTATCTATCTATCTATCTATCTATCTATCTAATCTATCTATCTATCTATCTATCTATCTATCTATCTATCTATCTATCTATCTATCCACCCACCCACCCACCCACCCACCCACCTACCTACCTATCTTGTCTATCTATCTTATCTCTCTCTCTCTCTATCATCTATCTATATCTGTCCATCTATCTTCTCTTTCTCCCTCCCCCCCTCTCTCTACCATACATACATACATACATACATACATACATACATACATACACACATACACATCCCTCTTGGTGGCTTCTCCATTTGCCTACAGTCTCTTGCACCTTCTGGTGTTTCTCCCCCCCCCCCCTTCCTCCCACTACAAAGGTGCCTTTATGTCCCCTCTTGAGGCCGTTCAAAAGAGTCTGAGCCAAGAAGGAGTAAAAAAAGTCTCCCCTTCCTTCGCTCCTTCATCTTCCCTTCCTGTTAGTTCTACCAGGGTGGCAGATAAGTGTGAGGCAGAGGTGTGTTTGAGTGTGTGTGTTTGTGTGGGAGGCACGGATGGTGCTGCACACCGATGGATTCCCTTGTGGGATTTCGCAGGGTAGTGGCGACGAAGAAAAATGCAATTCAGATGAATGAATCCTTGTAAGACAAATCTGCGTGGGACGTATTGGGGCAGAGAGTTGGGGGAAGAAGAGAAATGACCTGTTTCATTTGCAATGTCCTTTCTAACCCAGGCCGATACAGTGCTGCAGCACACACACACACACCCATCCTTCTCCTGAATCTCCTTGAAAAAAATGTACTTTTTCCACTTTCCTGGAGGCGGAATATTTGCATTTTATTGATCTGCCAGGACTTGTACCCCTGGTTTGCTCTCTTGTGTTTACACAAATAGGATCTGTTTATAGCTCTCTATCTCTCTCTCTTTTTGTTTGAAACCAAGCCTTTTATATTCATTCAAAGTTGTTGTAATAATTTAGTAAAACAACCCTGGCCAATTCAAATTCAGAGCCTTCTCTGTGGCGGCCCCGACCCTCTGGAACCAGCTCCCCCCCCCCGGAGATCAGAATTGCCCCCACCCTCCTTGCCTTTCGCAAGCTCCTTAAAACCCACCTCTGTCGTCAGGCATGGGGGAATTGAGATATCCCCTTGCCCCCAGGTCTATACAATTTATGCATGGTATGTTTGTGTGTATGTTTTGCTTTTTTTAATAAGGGTTTTTTAGTTACTTAAATATTAGATTTTGTCATTCATTGTTTTGTCATGGCTGTGAGCCGCCCCGAGTCTGCAGAGAGGGGCGGCATACAGATCTAATAAATAAATAAAATAAATAATAAATTGCTGGATTGCACTTAAACTACTGCTGTGGCTGTCCAATAGAGATCTTGTACCGAACAGCGAGCCAGCACCTGATTCCCCCCACCTTACACACCCCGCTCCGGGCCATTTTATAACCGGATTTTGCCTGTCTTTGTGAAAGCAGTTTAGGATTCTTTCTCATTACAGTATCCCCTGTGGGTCTGTTTTCTTTTTGAGATGTATGGAAAAGGCATGACCCGGTGTGCTTTCTAAAGCGTATAAGGTTGCCCGAATCCTTTCACGGATAGTACTAATTGGGGAGGGCTGAACATGGTTTGTTTTTCATAAAGCTTTTTAAAATAAGTGGTAGAGAGCTTAATCAGGACAGCTTCGGTGGTATATGAAGCCTTTCCCTCCTTGCCTTTCGTAAGAATTTGAAAACGTATTTGTGCTGCCAGGCTTGGGGTCATTAAACCCCAGCCTCTGGCCGGTGAATGTGTAGGACGTTGTAGTGTGTATTTGGATGTCTGATTTTTTAAAAATGTTTTAAATTAGTTATTTATGTTGATTTTTAATTGCTGCACAAGAATATTTTCAATATGGCATCTGAAAACTGATAACTTCAATCCCACTGAGTGGTAATCCTGGGGGGATTGAATCCCAGCGACCGATCAGGTCCCACAGAGTTGGCCTTCTCCGGGTCCCGTCGACCAAACAATGTCGTCTGGCGGGCCCCAGAAGAAGAG
Source organism: Erythrolamprus reginae (assembly GCF_031021105.1). Classification (NCBI taxonomy): domain Eukaryota; kingdom Metazoa; phylum Chordata; class Lepidosauria; order Squamata; family Dipsadidae; genus Erythrolamprus; species Erythrolamprus reginae. The sequence goes on along the minus strand of NC_091961.1, from coordinate 24,981,044 downwards.
CCTTCTCTGTGGCGGCCCCGGCCCTCTGGAATCAACTCCCCCTGGAGATTAGAACTGCCCCCACCCTCCTTGCCTTTCGCAAATTATTGAAAACCCACCTATGCCGCCAGGCTTGGGGGACATAACTGACCCTTAGCTGTTTCATTTTATGTATGGTTTAATTGGATGGTTTGACTGTTTTTTATAATTGTTTTTAATATTAGATTGGATTAGATTTAATTTAGATTAGTTTTGTATTTTGTTGTGAGCCGCTCCGAGTCTTTGGAGCAGGGCGCCATACAAGTCTAATAAATTATTATTATTATTATTATTACTATTATTATTACTATTAATTAAACATAAAACTCAGTCAACTGAACATTTAAAAATGTATTACAAATATCATTGACTGACCCTGACGTTTGATACCGTTTGAAGTCAGCATCATCATTATTATTATTATTATTATTATTATTATTATTATTATTTGGATTTAGATGTGTTTTATATACTGTGTTTTTCTAATTGAAATGTTGTGAGCCGAGGAGCGGCATATAAGTCCAATGAATAAATAAATTAATAAACGAATTTGCATTTGCTACCCCGAGATCGATTTACAGAGTTAATCGCCCGAGTCCTTTGTTTTACCTTCTATGTATGTAAGCGGGCATATTTATGAGGATTGACCTCTGCATTCTTGGCACCGGGACAAGCAATCTGGTTTCAGATCAGTCTAGAAGCTTGCATTAGGAAACTGTTCCGCAGAGGAAAGCATCTGTTTCGTTAACCCGATGTTATCTGGGGAATGGAGCTTGACTGTTTTTCCAGTATCGGCCACCTCTCTTGCATTGGCTTCCAGGCTCCAGATTTATGGGAGAGTATAATTAAGGCATTCCAACACGCCTACTCTTAACTGAAATGATGCTTGGCCGCCCTTAAATCTGCCTTGAAGCTTCTGGGAGGCGATCCTCCGTGGTTAAAATGGCTTTCATCCCCAAACTGCGTAGGGCTGAAGAAGTAGCAGCCTTGATTCTCAAAATGAAACACCTCTTTTTTAAAATGGAAGCTCTTGCTATTAACAGTTGCTCGGAGCGGGTGGAAATAACTTTCCAATAATATATTCCCTCCTCACACCCTGCAGAGCTAATTCTTCATGCCATGCTTGAAATGTTACACATATATTCTCGGGGGCAGTCCTGCTTACGATTATGGCTCTATGCCACAGATTTCTGTAGAATTTTTGATCTGAAGATGGGAACCCTCTCCTCGGTTGGTTCTTTTTAAGGTTTTGCCGCACGGTGCAATAGGCTGGTACTCTGATGTTTTTGCATGAATTTAATTTCAGCCTCTTTCAGGGGGAATTCTTCATACCATGCTTGAAATATTCTTCAGTGCTCCTGCTTATGATTATTATTGCTTTATGCAATAGATCTCTGTGGAATCTTTGAAGATAGAAACATAGAAGACTGACGGCAGAAAAAGACCTCATGGTCCATCTAGTCTGCCCTTATACTATTTCCTGTATTTTATCTTAGGATGGATATATGTTTATCCCAGGCATGTTTAAATTCAGTTACTGTGGATTTACCAACCACGTCTGCTGGAAGTTTGTTCCAAGGATCTACTACTCTGTCAGTAAAATAATATTTTCTCATGTTGCTTTTGATCTTTCCCCCAACTAACTTCAGATTGTGCCCCCTTGTTCTTGTGTTCACTTTCCTTTTAAAAACACTTCCCTCCTGGACCTTATTTAACCCTTTGACATATTTGAATGTTTCGATCATGTCCCCCCTTTCCCTTCTGTCCTCCAGACTATACAGATAGAAACATAAAAACATAGAAGACTGACGGCAGAAAAAGACCTCATGGTCCATCTACTCTGCCCTTATACTATTTCCTGTATTTTATCTTACAATGGATATATGTTTATCCCAGGCATGTTTAAATTCAGTTACTGTGGATTTATCAACCACGTCTGCTGGAAGTTTGTTCCAAGGATCCACTACTCTTTCAGTAAAATAATATTTTCTCATGTTGCTTTTGATCTTTCCCCCAACTAACTTCAGATTGTGCCCCCTTGTTCTTGTGTTCACTTTCCAATTAAAAACACTCCCCTCCTGAACCTTATTTAACCCTTTATCATATTTAAATGTTTCGATCATGTCCCCCCTTTTCCTTCTGTCCTCCAGACTATACAGATTGAGTTCATTAAGTCTTTCCTGATACATTTTATGCTTAAGACCTTCCACCGTTCTTGTAGCCCGTCTTTGGACCCGTTCAATTTTATCAATATCTTTTTGTAGGTGAGGTCTCCAGAACTGAACACAGTATTCCAAATGTGGTCTCACCAGCGCTCTATATAGCGGGATCACAATCTCCCTCTTCCTGCTTGTTATACCTCTAGCTATGCAGCCAAGCATCCTACTAGCTTTCCCTACCGCCTGACTGCACTGCTCACCCATTTTGAGACTGTCAGAAATCACTCCCCCTAAATCCTTCTGTTCTGAAGTTTTTGCTAACACAGAACATAGGCCCCTCTGCCCATTTTGTCCTTGGGCATCCTGTGGCATGATGCACATCCTTATAATTTTAGGGTGATGGATATTTTTTTTTCCTTTTCTGGAACTTGGCTGGAGAAGGGTATTTGCATTTGTTTGCAAATACGGTGGCGATTCGGTGGCCGTTTGAAGATCCTTCTCCAAAATTGCCCAGGCAAGTTGATAACGCGGCACAATGAGAACGGGATGCTGGATTCTTGTAAAAGCCCCTATCGGGTTGCTTGGCAGGCATAACATGCCCAGTGGAGAGCTGTCATGCTACTTCCTGATGGGGAGATTGAATATCTGCACCTGTTAAAACCTTCCAATGGTATGGCATTTCCCCTCTTTGAGCAAAATGCACACTCAGCTGCTTGTGCATATCCTGTCTGGATTCCGTCTCTCGCGATTATGAACTGATGGCATGAACTCTTATTTCCTTCCTGGGTAGCTTTGATTTAGAAGGAAACTAAAGCTGAGCTTAGAAACATAGCAACGTAGAAGATTGACATCAGAAAAAGACGTCAATAGATCTATATTAGTCTCCCTTCTTTTTCATCATCAGCAAAAACGTTACACACAGACATATATACAGTGATCCCTCGATTATCGCGAGGGTTCCGTTCCAAGACCCCTCGCGATAATCGATTTTTCGCGATGTAGGGTTGCGGAAGTAAAAACACCATCTGCGCATGCGCGCCCTTTTTTCATGGCGGATCTGCTCGGCAGCGCAGCAGCAGCGAGCAGACGAAGATCGGGGTTTCCCCGCCGCCCACGCAAAGGGGAAACCCCGATTCGGCTCCTCGCTGCGCTGCCGAGCAGATCAGCTGCTGGGCGGCCGAAGGAACCTTCCCTGGGTCTTCCTCGCTGATGCCCCCGCTCGCCCGCCCGCCGCCCGCCAGCAAGAGGGGGAGAGATAGAGAAAGAGAGAGAAGGAAAGAAAGAGATGAGAGAGGGAGGAAGAGAGTGTGAGAGAGAAAGAAGAAAGAGAGAGAAAGAGAGAGAGAAAGAAAGATGAGAAAGGAAGGAAGAGAGTGACGTCATCGGGTGGGAAAAATCGCGATATAGCGTTTCGCGAAGAACGAGATTGCGAAAATCGAGGGATCACTGTATATACAGTCTATATCTTTATTAGTCTCCCTTCTTTTTCATTATCAGCAAACATGTTACACATACTGTATGTACGTATACAATATATCTATATTAGTCTCCCTTCTTTTTCATTACTGTATCAGCAAAAATGATACACATATGTACGTATACAATATATCTATATTAGTCTCCCTTCTTTTTCATTATCAGCAAAAATGTTACACACACATATATATACAATCCATATCTATATTAGTCTCCCTTCTTTTTCACTATCAGCAAAAATGTTACACATATATACATATACAATCTATACGTACACATATGTACACACATGGTTCATCTACTCTGCCCTTATACTATTTCCTGTATTTTAACTTAGGATGCATATATGTTTATCCCAGGCATGTTTAAATTCAGTTACTCTGGATTTACCAACCATGTCTGCTGGAAGTTTGTTCCAAGCATCTACTACTCTTTCAGTAAAGTAATATTTTCTCACGTTGTTTCTGATTTCTCCCCCCCCAACTAATCTCAGATTGTGCCCCCTTGTTCTTGTGTTCACTTTCCTATTAAAAACACTTCCCTCCTGAACCTTATTTAACCATATTTAAATGTTTCAATCATGTTCCCCCTTTCCCTTCTGTCCTCCAGACCAGTGATTTTCAACCTTTTTTGAGCCACGGCACATTTTTTACATTTATGAAACCCTGGGGCACATTGAGCGGGGGGGAGGGGGCTAAAAAAAGTTTGGACAAAAAAATTCTTTCTCTATCTCTTCCTCTCCTTCACTCTATTTCTTTCTCTCTCCCTCCCTCTTTCTCTCCCTCTCCATCCCTCTTTCTTTCTCTTCCTTCCTTCCTCTTTTTTGCTGTCTCTCTCCCTCCCTCCCTCCCTCTATGTCTTTCTCTCTCTCTCTTTCCCTCCCTCTTTCTCTCTCTCTCTTGCTTTCTTTCTCTCTCTCTCTCTTGCTTTCTCTTGTTTTCTCTCTCTTGCTTTCTTTCTCTCTTGTTCTCTTTCCCTCTCTCTCACTTTCTCTCTTGCTTTCTTTCTCTCTCTCTTGCTTTCTTTCTCTCTTGTTCTCTCTCTCTTTCTCTCTCTTGCTTTCTTTCTCTTTCTCTCTTGCTTTCTCTCTCTCATGCTTTCTTTCTCTCTGAGCTTCGCGGCACACCTGACCATGTCTCGCGGCACACTAGTGTGCCACGGCACACTGGTTGAAAAACACTGCTCCAGACTATACAGATTGAGTTCATTAACTCTTTCCTGATAAGTTTTGTGCTTAAGACCTTCCACCATTTTTGTAGTTTGCTTTCATAGGATTTAATGAAGGGGTCCAGTGTTTATTCTCCCGATTAGAGCTCCTTCGTTCATTCACTGATTTGGCATAAATATGCTAGGTAGATTTTTCACCTGGTATTCTCAGCTAAGAAGTCGCCGGCAGCAAATCGCGCATTAATCTGTTTAACACGCCTGTTCCTACTTCATCCTCTGTCTGAAGGCACATGTATGTGAAGCTTAATCCTGCATAAATATTCATAGCGTGCATTCCTGGTTTTGCTGCTTTGTTTATGAATATTAATAACGATTCCCTCATTTTTTTATTAGAATGTCTCTGTTTCAGATGCAGTACCCCAGCCCAGTTTACAAGGCTCTATTGCATTTAGGATATTTATATCTTGTTTTCTCTGACAACCTTAGAACAGAATCTGTTTTTTTCTCCTTTTCACGTTTGATGTTGGAAACATTTTTTGTAAAATAGAATAGACTGAGCTGGGTTTTGTGGCCAACTGAGGTTCTAATGGGGACTTTTGGGTCACAATTGGGCCCTTTGATCACTATGAGCAGTTTTTAAGAAATGTGATAATAGAGAGCTAGGATGCAGTATTATTTATAGTTAAAAAAAAACCTTTGAATTAGGCTGCAGTTCTAAATCACCCTGGGCAAAACATCACTTGCATAAAAAGTGATGGCATAAAAAATAAAGCAGCCTTTTGGCCAGCTCTTTAAACCTGTTGAAGGCAATGGAGTAAAGTCTTTCATGCAATCCAATAAAACCAAGCTGGATTTCTGTTTAGTTCTTTTAGGAGGGTGGCTGTGCTGTTTTCCCAGAATTTCCGGGCTATAATTCACAGGTATGTGCCAGTTGGCTTTGCTAGCTGGGGGGCTTATAGGTGATATATATCAGTAGCGAGTGAAAGTGTGATAAACCTTATCTCTGCTTCCTTCTGCATTGGTGTTGCCCCCAGAAAAGCATCCTTTGCCGGTGCAAAACTGAAAATACAAGAATAGATCAAATGAACCAAACTGGATGTTTACCAGCTGGGCTATTAATGCAGTTTAGAGCTGTCATGAAATGGAGATTAGCTCCCTTGAGACCGATCATTTATACGTGGAGTGCTTTTGAAGAGGTTAAATGCAAATTATTTACCAAGAGTTGCTGTTTTTATTTGGGGATAGCATTGCTTTCTGTACATGGCTAGCCCAATGAATGGCCTGCCTTCTTTTAATCGAATACAGTGATACCTTGTCTTACAAACTTAATTGGTTCCAGGACGAGGTTCTTAAGGTGAAAAGTTTGTAAGACGAAACAATGTTTCCCATAGGAATCAATGGAAAAGCGATTAATCAGTGCAAGCCCCAAATTCACCCCTTTTGCCAGCCGAAGCACCCATTTTTACGCTGCTGGGATTTCCCTGAGGCTCCCCTCCATGGGAAACCCCACCTCCGGACTTCTGTTGCCAGCAAAGTGCTCATTTTTGCAATGCCTTTCGAAAAGTGAGGAGAATGGGGGGCGGTACAAAACTCTGGAGGGGAGTTGGTTCCAGAGGACCGGGGCCACAACAGAGAAGGCTTTTCCCCCATGGTCCCGCCCTGCAGCATCACAAAAACATGGAAGTCCGGAGATGGTGTTTCCCATGGAGGGGAGCCTCAGGGGAATCCCAGCAGCGCAAAAACGGGTGCTTCGCTGGCAACGGAAGTCTGGAGGCGGGGCATCCCAGCGGCGGTGGTGGGTTTGTAAATTGAAAATAGTTTATAAGAAGAGGCAAAAAAATATTAAACCCCGGGTTTGTATCTCGAAAAGTTTGTATGACGAGGCGTTTGTAAGACGAGGTATCATGTACTTGGGCCCCGAAATCTGCAAGATAGCATCCTAGTAAAAGAAGAAGAGTCCAAATTAGGGATTGGGTATCGTTTAAGTGTAGAAACAATGCTTCATGTTGTTTGCTTTGACAGCACCACACCTAGGTCTTCCTTTGTAGTGGCATGTTTCTAGGATGAGCAAGCTGATTATATTGAACAATCGGGATGAACCATTTGTTGCTCCCTAATATCACCGAATGACATTGCTAGAACTCGCTGTTTCGACAGAGTAAGGAAGGGATGGTTAGAGATTAGGGATGGCCTATGTCTCTTTTCACTCTATTCACTCATCGGGCAGAAGACATAGAAACATAGAAGACTGACGGCAGAAAAAGACCTCATGGTCCATCTAGTCTGCCCTTATACTATTTCCTGTATTTTATCTTACAATGGATATATGTTTATCCCAGGCATGTTTAAATTCAGTTACTGTGGATTTACCAACCACGTCTGCTGGAGGTTTGTTCCAAGGATCTACCACTCTTTCAGTGAAATAATATTTTCTCATGTTGCCTTTGATCTTTCCCCCAACTAACTTCAGATTGTGTCCCCTTGTTCTTGTGTTCACTTTCCTATTAAAAACACTTCCCTCCTGAACCTTATTTAACCCTTTGACATATTTAAATGTTTCGATCATGTCCCCCCCTTTTCCTTCTGTCCTCCAGACTCTACAGATTGAGTTCATGAAGTCTTTCCTGATACGTTTTATGCTTAAGACCTTCCACTATTCTTGTGGCCCGTCTTTGGACCCGTTCAATTTTGTCAATATCTTTTTGTAGGTGAGGTCTCCAGAACTGAACACAGTATTCCAAATGTGGTCTCACCAGCACTCTATATAAGGGGATCAAAATCTCCCTCTTCCTGCTTGTTATATCTCTAGCTATGCAGCCAAGCATCCTACTTGCTTTTCCTACCGCCCGACCACACTGCTCACCCATCACTACCCCTAAATCCTTCTCTTCTGAAGTTTTTGCTAACACAGACATGAAAGACATCAAAGTATAGCCAGCTGGGCAAAGAGGTTTAAAAACAGCTTCTGTCCATGTGCAGTCAAGCCTCCGAAACACGATACAGCACCACAAATTTCACTGATGCCAGTGTAGTGTGTAATATGTATATAATTTAATAATAATATGATATAATAATAATAATAATAATAATAATAATAATAATAACAACAATGTGTTCAGTTCTGGAGACCTCACCTACAAAAAGATATTGACAAAATTGAACGGGTCCAAAGACGGGCTACAAGAATGGTGGAAGGTCTTAAGCATAAAACGTATCAGGAAAGACTTAATGAACTCAATCTGTATAGTCTAGAGGACAGAAGGAAAAGGGGGAGACATGATCGAAACATTTAAATATGTTAAAGGGTTAAATAAGGTCAAGGAGGGAAGTGTTTTTAATAGGAAAGTGAACACAAGAACAAGGGGACACAATCTGAAGTTAGTTGGGGGAAAGATCAAAAGCAACATGAGAAAATATTATTTTACTGAAAGAGTAGTAGATCCTTGGAACAACCTTCCAGCAGACGTGGTTGATAAATCCACAGTAACTGAATTTAAACATGCCTGGGATAAACATATATCCATCCTAAGATAAAATACAGAAAATAGTATAAGGGCAAACTGGATGGATCATGAGGTATATTTCTGCCGTCAGTCTTCTATGTTTCTATAATAATAATAATTTAATACTTTATTAGATTTGTATGCCATCTCTCTCCGAAGACTTGGGGTGGCTCACAACACAACCACAATACGATACAGTACAAATCTAATATTAAAAGTTTAAAAAACTAATTTAAAATACATTATCATAAAAAACATCTACTACACAGTCATACACACTCAATCCAACTAGTCGTAATACCCCCACGCCTGGAAACAGAGGTGAGTCTTCAGCATTTTGCGGCAGGCGAGGAGGGTAGGGGCAGTTCGAATCTCCAGGGGGAGTTGCTTCCAGAGGGCCGGGGCCACCACTGAGAAGGCTCTTCTTCCCCAATGTCATAGAAGAGCCAACTTTGCCTACCCCTGAGTTGGGTTTACAGTGTGTTAGCATGATGGACATTTTACTTCCCTGATGAGGTGTTGCTTTTTTGAAAGATGCTGGACAGATAGCCAAGCAGAAGGTGAACAGCCCATCAAAAATTTTGACGGGTAGCTTAATCAGGCTTTCCAAATCAGAAATTTCAATTTGTTTATGGCCCTTTAGCCGCATGATTTAAGCATTTAGCCTCTTTTATAACACACAGCTCATTATGTTCAATTGCCTAATAAGTTTTGAGCCAGTAACTTTACCCTTGGAGTATTATAAGTGACGTACAGTTCTTGCGTATCGCTTCATTAGTTCCCTTTTCACTGCATGCATTTAAGTTCCCATTCTTAATTCTCTTTTTACTTCCTCTTATCCTCATTGTATCTTTCTGCAGTTGTGACCCAGAATGGTCCCAGGCAGTCTCCTAAATATTTATTTCCTTCCTTCCTTCCTTCCTTCCTTCCTTCCTTCCTTCTTTCCTTCCTTCCTTCCTTCCTTCTTTCTTTTTTCTCTCTCCTTCCTTCCTTCTTTCTTTCTTTTTTCTCTCTCTCTCCTTCCTTCTTTCTTTTTTCTCTCTCCTTCCTTCCTTCTTTCTTTTTCTCTCTCTCTCTCCTTCCTTCCTTCCTCTCCCTGCCTCCCTGCCCCCCTTCCTTCCTTCCTTCCTTCCTTCCTTCCTCTTCCTCCCTGCCCCCCTTCCTTCCTTCCTCTTCCTCCCTGCCTCCCTCCCTTCCTTCCTTCCTTCCTTCCTTCCTTCCTTTTCTGTTTTCCTGCACCTCATTTGAGTTTCCATGGCATTATACTGTAAAATGTAAGCCATTCTGCAGGTCTCTCACTGCTTCAGTACTTGCCTTAGCCTACCATAAATAGTTTGAATTTTTAACCAGGAGCCTAGGGTTCTCACCAATGAAAACTTGAGTTAGGAGCAGGGTGAGCGTTTTTCTGATCCTCCAAAGCTCCAGTCTTCAGAAGTTTTAGAAAAAGTCGAAACAAACAATCTTTTATTCAAGTGGTGAATAGTATTATTCATAGTATTCAGCTCCTCAACGGACTTTTGGTGGTTTAATTTAACATCTACAACCTGATTTTGATACAGCCGTGACACGTTACCAACATGAAATTGTCTTCTTGATTTGTTCCCTGGTTCTGTGCTGTGTTTGCAAATGAACGATGCATTGGGAAGAAGGCTGGTGTTGCATTCTTTAAGGAATTAGTGAAGAAATATTCTTTATATTGTGGTGTCTTATTACAGTGACATTGTTTTGTAAGATCATAGTGGGAGATAGGAATAACTAAAAAGTTAAATGCCCCAACTTATCTTAATATCGCAATAGAAAATGAACATAATTACAGCTGCTAAGATGTTTCATCACTCACCTGATGAAATTTCTCTCTTTCCCTCTTTCTTTCTCTCTTTCTTTCTCTCTCTCTTTCTCTCCCTTCTTCATTCCTTCCTTTCTTCTTTCTTCCTTTTTTCTTTCTTTCTTTCTTTCTTTCTTCATTCTTCATTCAATGGTTTGTTAAAGCAAGAAAACCAATTCTATGTTATTGCCAAAACGATACCTAGTCGTGCATGTGTTCACCAGCAATGGAGGTTGATCCAGAGACCTTTAACTTTAGTTTTTGGACCCCTGAGTAAAACAGTATTACTTGCTTCAATGTGTTTGTCATAGGGATGATTTCCCGGACTTTACCCTTAGATTATCTACGGTTGACCTATCCAGATTCCTAAGAGGTCAGTAAGGGGCAAGTACAAGTGCACCAGAGTGCCTTCCGTCCCCTGTCCTATTACTCTCCTACGGTATATCTCCTATACCTTTCTTCTATTCCTATATCTCTTCTTCTATTCTTTCATTGATATGTTCTATTACTATATCTTCTTTTCTATTATTTCAGAGATATATTTTACTATGAGTATCTCCTCTATAACCTTCATCATATATTTTACTATGTGTATATAGATATATACCCACTAAAACACTCATTGTGTATTGGACTAGATAGATAGATAGATAGATGATAGATAGATGATAGATAGATAGATAGATAGATAGATAGATAGATAGATAGATAGATAGATAGGGTAGATAGATAAATAGATAGATGGGGTAGGTAGGTAGGTAGGTAGGTAGATAGATAGATAGATAGATAGATAGATAGATGATAGATAGATAGATAGATGATAGATAGATAGATAGATAGGGTAGATAGATAAATAGATAGATGGGGTAGGTAGGTAGGTAGATAGATAGATGATAGATAGGTAGGTAGGTAGGTAGGTAGGTAGATAGATAGATAGATAGATAGATAGATAGATAGATAGATAGATAGATAGATAGATAGATAGAAAGAACTGCGGCCTCCAAATGATTAACATTTGTAGGAAACGCCAAACCTTTGAATGTTGTTGATCACCAGAATTTGCCCACCACTGTGGTTTTGATAAGAATGGTTGCTCCCTTAGATCAAATGTTTGCTAACATTTGGTCTAAGGGAGATCAAGGGAAGTAAGATTGTATTGCCCCACTGAATTGTCTTGCAGAGGAAATGGGAGGAGGCTCTTAAGTTGAGTAAAACAGGATTGCCCTGATTTACAAAGAAAACCCACAAAGCTTCCTCTGTTGAGGGCAAAACATTAACCAGGCAACTTAGCGGGCTTCCCTTGCTCTCCCTTCCTTTCTGAAGAAATGTCTCCTGTCCCAATACAAAATGTGCAGTTCTTCTCCTCGTTGGCTACGTCCAGTTGTGTATGTCCAGTTGTGTAATTTTGTGTCTGCGTGTTTCATTATTATTTGGTTTCGTCTAGTGGTGGGGTTCAATTTACTACCGGTTCTGTGGGCATGGCGTGGCTTAGTGGGTATGCAAGGGAAGGATGCTATAAAACCCCCATTCTGCCCCACTCCAAGGGAAGATTATTGCAAAATCCCCACTTCCTCCCGATCAGCTGAGACAAAATAAATGGAGCAGGGGGAGTCAGAAGTGATATTTACTGTTCTCCGAACTACTCAAAATTTCCGCTATCAGTTCTCTCCCTCTCTCTTTCCTTCCTTCTCTCTTTCTCTCTTTCTCTCCCTTTTTCATGTCTTTCTTTCTTTCTTTCTTTCTTTCTTCATTCAATGGTTTGTTAAAGCAGTGTTTTTCAACCAGTGTGCCGTGGCACACTAGTGTGCCGCGAGACATGGTCAGGTGTGCCGCGAAGCTCAGAGACAGAAAGAAAGAAAGAGAAAGAAAGCAAGAGAGAGAGAAAGAAAGAAAGCAAGAGAGAGAAAGAGTGAGCGAGAGAGAAAGAGAACGAGAGAGAGAAAGCAAGAGAGAGAGAAAGAGAACAAGAAAAAGAAAGCAAGAGAGAAAGCAAGAGAGAGAAAGAGAAAGAGGGAGGGAAGGAGAGAGAGAAAGACATAGAGGGAGGTAGGGAGGGAGAGAGAAAGAGAGCAAAAAAGAGGAAGGAAGGAAGAGAAAAAGAGGGATGGAGAGAGAAAGAAAGATGGAGAAAGAGGGAGGGAGAGAGAAATAGAGCGAAAGGGAGGAAGAGAGAGAGAGAGAATTTTTTTGTCCAAACTTTTTTTAGCAGTCCCCCCACCCCCCGCTCAATGTGCCCTAGGGTTTCGTAAATGTAAAAAATGTGCCGCGGCTCAAGAAAGGTTGAAAATCACTGCGTTAAAGCAAGAAAACCAATTCTATGTTATTGCCAAAACGATACCTAGTCGTGCATGTGTTCACCAGCAATGGAGGTTGATCCAGAGACCTTTAACTTTAGGTTTTGGACCCCTGAGTAAAACAGTATTACTTGCTTCAATGTGTTTGTCATAGGAATGATTTCCCGGATTATATGTAGAAAAGCATTCTTTTTTTTTAATTGGTTTTTTAAAAGACAAAGACAAAACACAGTAACTACAGGAAACAAAAAAAAATATGCAGCATAGTCGTTATACATGAAAACATTTACAATTACATATCTGATTCTTTGGTTATTCCATTTTGATTTAATTTACATTTATCCTATTTCTCACTTTCCATCAATCCAATTATAAAGTTTGTCCCACACAATATAATATTCTTCTGTTATATATTCTGTTATATATAATATAACATGCCTGGGATAAACATATATCCATCCTAAGATAAAATACAGAAAATAGTATAAGGGCAGACTAGATGGACCATGAGGTTTTTTTCTGCTGTCAGACTTCTATGTTACTATGTTTCTATGTTTCTTCCTGTTTGTTCAGTGACTCAAAAGTGATTTTGCTCCGTTTTGCACATTCTAATATTTTTCTAATTACCAAATCCATAGTTGGTACGTTTTCTTTTTCCCAATTCTGTGCAAAAATCAATCCAGCCGCTGTTAATACGGCTTAGTGGGTATAGAAGAATGCTATAAAATCCCAATTCTGCCCCACTCCAAGGGAAGATTATTGGAAAATCCCCACTTCCTCCCGATCAGCTGAGACAAAATAAATGGGGTGGGGGGGGGGGGCAGTCAGAAGTGATATTTACTGTTCTCTGAACTACTCAAAATTTCCCCTACCTTTTCTCCAATATATAGACCTCACAGTTTATGGATTGTAATTTTAGTAGTATTGACGATGCATAATTGATAGACTGGATTTAATCATGGATTTTATCTGTTATTTATCATTTTATCCTGCAACTTCTGGTTGTGTATTTACTAAGTATTTGTATTTGTTTTGGTCTATGACTGTCATAATAAATTTGATTTGATTTGATTTAAACTACTCAAAATTTCCATTATCAGTTCTCTGAACTGCTCAAAATTTCTGCTACTGGTTCTCCAAACTATTCAAGATTTCCACTACTGGTTATCTGAACTATTCAAAATTTCCACTACCTTTTTTGCAAACTACTCAAAATTTCCGCTACCGGTTCTCTGAATTACTCAAAATTTCCCCTGCCGGTTCTCCGGACTGCTCAAAATTTCCACTACCTGTTCTTACCCTGCTGAATTCCCACTTCTGGTTTCACTTATTGACATCTTACGTCGCTGGCTATATAACACTTGGTTTATAATAAAGTCGTTCTATCTGATCCTTACAGCATCACTGGGGATAACAGAAGATTGCAAGAGCAAAGTGAAATTAGGTTAGACACCATCACCAGAGGATATTCAGGCTCCTATTTGGAATTATAAGGTTTTCTCCACTTTATTACAATGGGAAATTGGAGTCTTGAACAGGAGATTAATGGCTGGCCCACACCAGTTGTTGTCTGTATGGCCTGAAAACAATTAGAGGCACATCTCATGTAAACAGAACTAGTTCAAAACCCTATTCATAAAATATTTAACCAACATTTGGTACCATTGTCCAATAGAAATGCACAACTGGCGATTACACCTATGCATTTCATTAGCATATTTCTGTGGCCAGTGTCATTTCCCTTAGGTCTCCAACCTTGGCAACTTTAAGACTTGTAGAAGTCAATTCCAAGAATTCCTCAGCCAGTTTTCTAAGTGAATTAGAAATTTGGTAATTTACAACCCACCATGATTTTCCCCAAAATTCCTGTGAAATGAAAGGGTGGGGCAGTTAATTAAGCCAAAATCTTAATTAACCTTAGATATAAAAATATCTTAAGATATATAAAAAAAAGCTTAGATATAAAAATTTATGCCTTGGATTTAAAAAAAGTCATTATTTTCCTTCCACCGAAGAACTTTTTAAAACACTTTTAAAAGTTTTTTTTAAAAAAAAACTTTTAAAAAATGGTGGTATATTTCAACACTTCTTGATGGTAGAGACTGAAGCACGATGGCACAATTATGAAAAATAGCAAATATCCAAGAAAAAAAAAATATAGATGGCTATAGCACTTTAAATACAAAGGAAAGCGAAGAACAATATCTAAAATCTGGACGATAGCATTTGGAAAGGAGGTAGCACAGGATGAATGATATATACCAGAATAAATTGGATAAATAATTAGAAAAAATTGATTAATTTGACTAAGAATTTGGCATTTGATATTGTATTGTATTATATTTTAATTTGAGGTATGTAAATTAGAATCTCTGTAAAAAACAATAAAAAATTTCTACCCAAGACCCCCTATGAACCCCCTATCCCAGTGATGGCAAACCTTTTTCCCCCTGAGGACCGAAAGAGCATGCACGCATGCTGTCGTGCATGCGTGAGTGCCCACACCCATAATTCAATGCTTGGGGAGGGCAAAAACAGCTTCCCCTGCCCCCTGAAGGCCCTCTGGAGGCCCTCTGGAGGCTGGAAACGGCCTGTTTCCAAACTTCTGGTGGGCCTAATAGGCTTGTGCTTTGCCCTCCTCAGCCTCCAAAAGCTTCCCTGGAGCTGGGGGAGGGTAAAAATGCCCCCCATCCCCCTGGAGGCTCTCTGGAAGCCAAAAACACCCTCCCAGAGCCTCTATGCAAGCCAAAAATCAGCTATCTGGCACACACATGTACGTTGAAGCTGAGCTAGGGCAACGGCTTGCGTGCTGTTGTGGTTAGCTCTGCCCCAGCTCCTGCCCCAAGGACTGTGGATGTTGGGGAGACATCCACATGCTGCAGGCCTGTTTTGCCCCCCCCCCCCCGGTGGAATCTGATGATGAAGGCTCCTCTGACCAAGAAGACATGAGTGACAGGGAGGAGGAGAGTGTGGCAGACAGCTCAGAAGGAGATCAATTATCTAGTTCCTCCTTGGATTCAGAACAAGAGTTAATGATACAGCCACGCATGCGGAGAGCGATGCATAGGCAACAACAACTGAGAGATTATTATCAAAGAAAATGAGGCCACCTGTGGTTGGGTGGGGCTGGGGTAATTAGTGAGGCTGCTATAAATAGCAGCCTGTGGGTTTGGCCATTGCGGAGGATTATCTGATCATTGTGTTTTGTGCCTGCTTTACTGACTTTGACTTTTTGTGTGCTGATATTTCCCTGCTTTGAAACTAAATCAGAGCAAAGTGTGTTTCACTTTGTGAAAGAAGAAGGACTGTGAATTGCCTCACAGCTGCAAGCTAAGTATCACAGAACTGATAAGGAACTTGTACAAATTACCAGTTTGGTTGGAGACCAGTGCTCTTTGCTATACAAAAAGAGGGCTTAGTTTAAGTGAATTTTCATTATAAAGAACATTGTTTTGAATTTTCAAACGTGTGTGTGTGTCTGAAATTTGTACCTGTGAATTTTTGGGAGCAGTCTACCAGAGAGCCCGACAGAACACGTGCCAGCAGATATGGCTCTGCGTGCCACCTGTGGAACCTTTGCCATAGGTTTGCCACCATTGCTCTATCCCCTTCGGTCCATGGAAAACCCTCTCTCCACAGAATCTGGTGCCCCCAAAGTTGGGGTGCTACTACTTTACAGCCTTCTCTTAAGTGATTTACCAAGTCAGCCTCTTGGCCCCAACGACCTAGGTCCCCATTTCACTGACCTTGGAAAGATGGAAGGTTGAGTCAACCTTGAGCTGGTCAGGATTGAACCCCTGGCTGTGGGCCTTCCTATACTGCATTCTAATCTCTGTGCCGGCAGGTCTCTTAGTATCTGACTCTTTGTTCCTGGTGAATGATTTTACAGAGCTCTATTATATTATTTTGTCCTAGCCAAAGTAAACATTCACAGTTAAGCCCATAACTTGTTGGCAGGGCTTTAACTCCTATTATTTTTACATGTCTGAGCATGGGAAACACACCGGGTTCCCTTGTCATCTTTTGATCCAGTGTGGTCAAGTGTAAATATATCAGCATTGGAGTTTATTTAATATACTGGTAGTCTTTTGGCTTAAAACCATTTGTGCAGTCACCGTTCATATTTGTAACAAACGAGAAGAAGATAATCCAAGACAGGGAACTAGGGCCCGCTGATGACTTGTGGACTTCGGCTTCCAGAATTCCTGAGACTTTTTTGCAATCTATGGGTATTTTCAGCCAGACTAGTAGGAAACTAGTAGGGACCGCCTTCTGCTGCACGAATCCCAGCGACCAGTTAGGTCCCACAGAGTGGGTCTTCTCCGGGTCCTGTCAACGAAACAATGTTGTTTGGCGGGACCCAGGGGAAGAGCCTTCTCTGTGGCGGCCCCGGCCCTTTGGAACCAACTCCCCCCAGAGATTAGAATTGCCCCCACCCTCCTCGCCTTTTGTAAGCTTCTTAAAACCCACCTCTGTCGTCAGGCATGGGGGAACTGAGATATTCTTTCCCCCTAGGCCTTTACAATGTACGTGTGGTATGTTTGTGTGTATGTTTGGTTTTTATAAAAGTTTTTTTTAGTTATTTTAGTATTGGATTGGATTGTTACATGTTGTTTTAATCATTGTTGTTAGCCGCACCGAGTCTACGGAGAGGGGCGGCATACAAATCCAATAAATGAATGAATGAATGAATGAATAAATGAATGAATGAATGTCTTAATGTCTCTATACCACGGTGAGGAAAGTTGGTTGATATAACTCAAGGGTGTCAAACTCGATTTCTTTGAGAACCGCATCAGGGTTTGTGTTTGACCTCAGGGGCGTGCATGATGGGGAGGGCATGGCCAGCTTGACGTAATTTGTGTTAGGGTGCCTGTGGTGGCCGGAGCACGTGAAAACGGAGCTTGGGAGGACCAGCCGCGACCCTCGCGAGCTCTTTGTTCAGCTGCAGTGGCCTCCTACAACCCCATCAGTGAAAACAGCTTGGGAGGGACGCTGATTGCTGATAAGTGAAAAGGAAGGGGGCATAGTATAGATCTATTTCGAGCTTGTTATGCTCTCATCAGCTAGACATACACTTACTGGGATTTGAACCTGTAGCCTTCTGTGCTCAAGGCAGGATATTAACCTCTCAGCTACAGGCTCGCTTCAGAATCAGCTTTTACCAGGGAAGAGACATATTTTTTTCTCATAAGTGAAAAGGAAAGGAACCTAGTATAGATCTATTTCGATCTACAGTGTTCCCTCGATTTTCGCGGGTTCGAACTTCGCGAAACGTCTATACCACGGGTTTTCAAAAATATTAATTAAAAAACACTTCGCGGGTTTTCCCCCTATACCATGGTTTTTCCCACCCAATGACATCATATGTCATTGCTAAACTTTTGTCTGCCTCTAAAAAACATTTTTTAAAAAATAAACTTTAATAAATAAACATGGTGAGTAATAATCTAAATGGTTGCTAAGGGAATGGGAAATTGTAATTTAGGGGTTTAAAGTGTTAAGGGAAGGCTTGTGACACTGTTCATAGCCAAACATTGTGTATTTACTTCTGCATCTCTATTTCGCGGAAATTCGACTTTCACGGGCGGTCTCGGAACGCATCCCCTGCGACAATCGAGGGAACACTGTATATGTTTTATTTTCCATCGAATTTTGAGCATAAGAAGCTCGGAATAGATCTATACGAGACTCTCTTCCTTTTCACTTATCAGCAAAATATGTTACATATATGCACTCATGCACACATACATTCATACACACACACATACATACATATACATATACATATACATATACATATACATATACATATACATATACATATACATATACATATACATATACATATATATATATATATATATATATATATATATATAAAATCCAAGCAGAGGATGACCAAAATTAGCATACAAGTGGGACAGTAAGGATTCTTTGTGAGCCAAAAGTAGGCCAGCAACAGGAAACGCTAGCCAATCTGCTCTGATAATTGGAAATTACCATCAGAATACAAGCCCGTTAGGCTGGTTGACCTGTTTTTTTGCCAGCAAGCAAGGAAAAAAAATAATTTACTGACATAATGAGCAGGCTTCCAAAGAAGGGCACAAGGATGTTATTGAATGGTGCAGTTTGCCATGCTACGTCCTGCTTTGCTAGAGCTACCCTGCTGATGTTGGTTAAGAGTTTCTATAGACCAATGATGGCAAACCTTTTTCCCCTCGGGTGCCGAAAGAGCTTGTGTGTGTGCTATAATTCAATGCCTGGGGAGGGTAAAAAGAGCTTCCCTTGCCCTCCAGAGGCCCTCTGGAGGCCGAAATGGCCTGTTTCCCAACTTCTGATGGGCCCAATAGAGACATGTTTTGCCCTCTCTAGGCTGCAAAGGCTTCCCTGGAGCTAGGGGAGGGTAAAAATGTCTCCCACATTCCCCTGGAGCCTCTCTAGAAGCAAAAAAACCCCTCTCAGAGCCTCTGTGTGAGTCAAAAATCAGCTGGCTGATACACACATGCATGTTGGAGTTGAACTAGAGCAACAGCTCGCGTGTCAGCAGATATGGCTCCGAGTACCACTTGTGGCACCCCTGCCATAGGTTTGCCATCACTGCTATAGACCAGTGTTTCCCAACCTTGGCAACTTGGAGATATTTGGACTTCAACTGCCAGAATTCCCCAGCCAGCGAATGCTGGCTGGGGAATTCTGGCAGTTGAAGTCCAGATATCTTCAAGTTGCCAAGGTTGGGAAACATTGCTATAGACCAATGTTTCTCCAGCTCAGGAACTTTAAGCTGTGTGGACTCCAACACCCAGAATTCCCCAGAGAGTCATGGTGCCTGGGGTATTCAGGGAGTTGACCCACATCTTTTAAGTTCTCAAGATTGAGAAACACTGCTATAGAACACTGGAGGAGGAATAATACAATGTATGGTGGCCTAGAGGGATGAAATGTTTTCAAAAATGGGTTTGTACATATTATTTATGTCATAGTCTATTGCAGTGATGGTGAACCTATTTTTCCTCGAGTGCCGAAAGCGCGCATGCTTGCCCACACCCATAGTTCTATACTCCCCTGCGCCCCACATTCCCCTGCGTGCATGCGTGACCCACCCTTGTGCATGCATGGGCCCCATTTCCCAACTGCCATTGGGCCCGGTAGGCCTGTTTTTCGCCTTTCCCCAGGCTCCAGGGTGTTGTGGTTGGCTCTGGCCTAGCTCCTGCCCCAGGGAATGTGGAGGTGGAGGCAGGGGGAACGTCAACATGTCCTAGGCCTGTTTTGTTGCTGGCAGAGTCAGGGAGTGCAGTTTCCTTGGATGAAGAAGAAGGTGGGGGTGACTTGGAAGAGGGGGGCTTGGCACACAGCCCAGGAAGCCAATCACCATTATCTTTGGTCGATTCGGATGCAGAAGACTTGGACCCATGCAGGTGCAGACTTATGCATCAAAGAGACCAATTGAGGACATATTACAGGAGATAAGAGAGGCCACCTGTGTTTGGATGGGGCTCCAGTAACTAGAGCTGCTGCTATAAATAGCAGCGTGCTAGTTTGGCCGTTGTGGAAGATTATCTGATCACAGTTCTTCAGGATTGTGCCTCGCTGTTTCTGAACTTTGTTTGTGGATTTTTCACGCCTTTGACACCAAAGCAGAGTAAAGTGTGTGTATGTTTCACTTCGTGGGAAGAAGGAGGGCTGTGGCGTTTCTTCACAGCTACTAGCTAAGTACTTAAGGACTGATTAAGGGACTTGTACAGCCTACAAGGTTGTTTTGGGGACGAGTGCTCTTTGCAATACAAAAAGGGTGCTTTGTTTCTTTTGAATTTTGTGATAAAGGACATTGTTTTGAACTTTCAAACGTGTGTGCGTCTGAAATTTGTACCCGTGAATTTTCGGGAGGCTTCTACCAGAGAGCCCGGCAGAACACAGGGAAGCCTCTGAGATGCTGTTTTCACCCTCCTCAGGCTCCAGGGAAGCCTGAGGAGGGTGAAAACAGCATCTCCCAGCCCCATGAGGGCCTCCAGCGGATGAAAATGCCCTCCCAGAGCCTTCGCACAAGCCAAAAATCATCTGGGAGTTGTACAGAGCCTGGGTCGTGCTGGGGTTAGAGTGCAGTACTGCAGGCTACTTCTGCCGATCACCGGCTGCCAGCAGTTTGGCAGATCGAATCTCAGTAGGCTCAAAGTTGACTGAGCCTTCCATCCTTCCAAGGTCGGTAAAATGGGGACCCAGATTGTTGGGGGCAATATGTTGACTCTCTGTAAGCCTCTTAGAGAAGGCTGTAAAGCACTGTGAAGCGGTATATAAATCTAAATGCTATTGCTATTGGAGCTGAACGAGGACAAGGCTCGCATGCCAGCCGATATGGCTGCCCATGCCACCTGTGGCAACCGTGCCACAGGTTCACCATCACAGATCTATTGCATGTAGCCACAGTTGTGGACTACATACTGAAGTACAATTTACAATCCATAGCGAACAAACAAGCAATCCACACTAAGGCTTAAATAATATGTAAGTCCATTTTATTGTGCCTTGGTTTAAAAAGTATGGTTTAGAGCAACATAGGAATCTAAACATTATATTATATTTCTACTTGGATAAGGAAGCAGCCAGGATTATCTCTGTTTTTCCAGAGAGTTAAGCTCAGATTTTATGCTAGCGTTAAGTACTCTAGAGTTAAAGGGTGTAATGATTACATAAATTACTAAGTCCATTTTATTGCACAACTGCTTTGAAATGATCACACAAGTGTTTAGTGAAGACTCTTAAAACTGTTTTTCAAGCAACCAAACAAAACAAGTACAGCTCATAAAAATGAGCTTCCTTTTTCCAAGATTGAGTAAATTCCTCACTTTTGCAATGTCGTTAAGTGGTCTCCAAAGCACAAATTGACATTAGTCTTTGGAGAAGTCCTGGAATTGATTAATTCATTTGTGTTGAGGAAGCGGAATCTGTGGAACAACAACAATTCGCCCCACTTAGTGACATGATAACATGATTAAAAGACTATTACAATGATGGAGAACTTGCTTGGGTGCCGAAAGGGTGTGCACATGTTCACACCCATAGTGCAATGCCTTCCCCCGGCGCATGCACGCACAACTCCTTGCACTGCCCCTGTGCTTGCGTGCAGATCTCACTGAAGCCTCTGGACTTCCGATAGGTCTGTTGGGCTGTTTTTCACTCTCCTCAAATCTCCGGAGCCTGTGGATGACAAAAAACGGTCCAAAGAGTCAACCGGAAGTTTGGGTCTATTTTTCACCATCCACAGGATCCGGAGGCTTTCCTTAAGCCTGTGGAGGGGGAAAACGGTGTCCCCCACTCTACGGAAGGCTGAAAAAGTGCGCTGGAGCTGACTTTGGGCAAACCCTTATGTGCCATAGCTTCGCCATCATACGCCCACTATAACTATGTCTAAATAGATTATGCTAAATTCAGTTATTATAACTGTTTAAATAGAATATACTATGTTCAGCCATAGAGGGAAGCTTGGAGAACTCCAGTTATACAGTGGTACCTCTACTTATGAACTTAATTTGTTCCGTGACCAGGTTCTTAAGTAGAAAAGTTTGTAAGAAGAAGCAATTTTTCCCATAGGAATCAATGCAAAAGCAAATAATGCGTGCGATTGGGGAAACCACAGGGAGGGTGGAGGCCATGTTTCCTCCTAGGAAATTCCTAGAGAGGCCCCAAGGAGGCTTCTCCCCGTCTTTTCCGGACCTGTTTCCTCCCAGGAGATTCCTAGAGAGGCCCCACAGAGGCTTCTCCCTGCCTTTTCTGGTTATAGTTTCTGAGGCTCGGGTTTGTAAGTAGAAAATGGTTCTTGAGAAGAGGCAAAAAAATCTTGAACACCCGGTTCTTATCTAGAAAAGTTCATAAGTAGAGGCATTTTTAGGTAAAGATACCACTGTATATCTAAATAGATTGTGCTAAATTCAATTATTGTAACTGTTTAAATAGAATATGTTAAATTAGATGTTCAGCCATAGAAGGAGGCTTGGAGAACCTCAGTTATAGTTCCTTCCGGCATCTGTAGGATCATTTTGGCGTCACTATTTTATAGAACTTAAAATATGGTTAATCCAACAAAGATGATTATTTTGTGTTATATGAACATCTGTCTCTTTTTAGTGAACAGTTGATGGGATTTAGCTTATTTGATAGACAAGCACTGCTAAGAAGCCATAGGACAGAATTTTAAGGCTCTGTCTTGAACAAAAATGATTTCACATACTGATTTTTGTGTCTGGGAAGACTCATCCTTTTTGTAGACCATCTGTGCTCTTTTGAAAGTTTCAAGGCCTCTTGTCTGGAACAGGAGGACAATAAAAGTGAAAATGGTTCACTTCTCTGGCTTATTTCTGTATTTTCTGCTGGAATTTAATTTTGCGAGCTGTTCAACTGATACAGAGTTTGTTCAATGGCTTGTAAATCAACAAAACAATACGAACCTTCCAGAAATAGGGCAAGTGGAGATGAATTTCACTGAAGGCTCATTATAGTACAGTAGTCCCTCGCTATATCGTGCTTCACCTACCGCGGCTTCACTTCATCACGGGTTTTGAAGTCAGCGTTGGCACAGATACGGCGCTTAGAAGTTTGGAAGGGCAGGACAAGCGCTCAGCTCATGCTCAGAGAGAAGCTTCATTTGAATCATTTCACCACACAAACAAGCGCTAGAATAATTCCAGCGGGACTCCCGAATGATGAGCGGGGCGGGGACTGAGCTCCGGCGGAGGCCCGTCCCCTCGTTCAACCCGCCTCGCCAGTGCCGAGAAGGCAGTCTTTGGAGGCGCGCTTAGAGGTTGGCGGCGGTGTGCTTGGGGTTGTAGAAAGAGCTCCCGGCAGCGCGCGAACGAGCGAGCGCGAGCAAAGAAAGGAACGCGACGCGGCGGGGATTTCCAGACTGGGCTCGAGGGCAGAAGAGGAAGTGCTGGGTGGGTGGAGGGGAAAAAAAAAAGGAGAGAGAGAGAGAGAGAGAGAGAGAGAGAGAGAGAGAGAGAGAGAGAAGAACCAGCCGGGGCAGCTCACCAGGGACTTTCCAGCCGGGGCAAGGCAAAAAAGACAACGTTTGGCCGAACTGCTGCAAAGGTTAGCCATTGCTCGCCTCCAGGCATCTGGAGCTGGTGGGAAGGAGGATAAATTCCCCATCGCGGATTTCACCTATCGCGGCCGGGTCTGGAACGTAACACCCGCGGTAGGTGAGGTCTTACTGTATTTTTGTTTCATATACTGTATGTTCAATTTCTCACAGACACCACCTCTAAATGAAAGAATCTAGCCCTGAAATATAGAATCTCCATTCACGGTAACTCACCTTTTATGAGCAACAAAGCGCTACAGCTGTGGGAGGGTTTGATTGTTGAATGTTTTGTGACATAATTAAGGCAAACTTGTTTGACTTAATGAACAATGTAACCACTGTAATTTCTTTCGCGAATTAGTTGTTCGCGATTCCCGTAGGAAGGCGCGGTGAACACGTTAACAATCTCCAATGACCTTGATTGAATATTCAGATTTTGTATGTTACATCAGTAGGTAAACATTGGCTTCAAGAGTTCCAAGTAAATGACGCTTCCCATTCCTTGCCCCAAAGGTCAAGTAGAAAGAAAAGAAGAAATAAAGAAGAAAAAATCAGTAGAGTTGGAAGCTGCTGTAGGTTTTTTAAGGAGCTGATTGTCATCAACATGGTTATTATACTGTGATGCCTTAGCTTAAGAGACGATTAAAGAAACCAAAACACAACATCTATGAATAATTTGGAGTGCTAAATCTGATTTATAGTGGCATAGAGCCCCCCCCCCCGAGTCTACGGAGAGGGGCGGCATACAAATCTAATTAATAATAATAATAATAATAATAATAATAATAATAATTTATTTATTATTTATTTATTGGATTTGTATGCCGCCCCTCTCCGCAGACTCGGGGCTGCTAACAACAGCAATAAAACAGTATATAACAAAATCCAATACTAAAAACAGTTAAAAACCCATTATATAAAAACCAATCATACATACAGACATACCATGCATAAAATTGTAAAGGCCCAGGGGGAAGTGTATCTCAATTCCACCATGCCTAGCGGCAGAGGTGGGTTTTAAGAAGTTTGCGAAAGGCAAGGAGGGTGGGGGCAATTCTAATCTCTGGGGGAAGTTGGTTCCAGAGGACCGGGGCCGCCACAGAGAAGGCTCTTCCTCTGGGTCCCGCCAAGCGACATTGTTTGGTTGACGGGACCCGGAGAAGACCCACTCTGTAGGACCTAACTGGTCGCTGGGATTCGTGCAGCAGAAGGCAGTCCCTGAGGTAATCAGGTCCGGTGCCATGAAGGGCTTTATAGGTCATAACCAACACTCTCAATTGTGACCGGAAACTGATCGGCAACCAATGCAGACTGCGGAGTGTTGGTGTAACATGGGCATATTTAGGGAAGCCCATGATTGCTCTCGTAGCTGCATTCTGCACGATCTGAAGTTTCCGAACACTTTTCAAAGGTAGCCCCATGTAGAGAGCGTTACAGTAGTTGAGCCTTGGGGTGATGAGGGCATGAGTGACTGTGAGCAGTGACTCTCGGTCCAGATAGGGTCACAACTGGCGCACCAGGCGGACCTGGGCAAACGCCCCCCTCGCCACAGCCGAAAGATGTTTCTCTATAATAATAATAATAATAATCATCCTCATCATCATCATCATCTTTTTGGACTGTAGCTCTCCTCCCCAATTACAAACTGATTCTTCTTAATATAGACATGTATAGACAATTTTATATCTCAAAGTTTTATTTTAAAATGAGAGTAATTGTCAGTTGTTGGACAAATCTGTTACATTAGTATACGTATTATTACACAATTTATTCACCCTACGGCTATAATTGAACCCAGAATGAGGGTCATACTTAAGTCATGCTCATCGTTAAGCTGCAGGTCATCACATAACTCAATTTTATGACATTTTGATGGTGGTCTTTAAGCAAACACCACAGTTGTTGAGTAAACCCGTTGTCCATAATGTGTGGGATAGGGTTTTTGGTTTATGCCAGAAACTGGAAGCAAAGACCAGTTTCTGGCCAGAAAAAGCAGATCACAGTCATGTGACTGCAGGATGCTACAAGTGACCATAACTGCAGGTCAGTTGCTGAGTGCCCAAAATGTGATCACGTGACTGTTGAGGGGGGGTGGGACACCACAACTGTCAGAACTTAAAGTCTAGCTTGTGAGTACTGTTTTTTTGATCCGTCGTTTATTTCTGTTGCTAAGCAGCTGATAATCAGGAGTGGGTTCCTTCCAGTTTGGACCAGTTCACTCAAACCGTTAGTGACCCACTGGCGACGTGAAGATGCTGTCACTGATCCGGTTCAGTTTGTGCTAGCCTGTGCCATCTTTTTTTTGGGGGGAGGGGGATTTTCAGCAATTTTTTCCGGTGTTTGGATGGCTTCTCCTAGTCCTCTGCTTTGGAAAAAAAGCCCTCTGGAAGTTGAAGTCCAAATACAGTGTTCCCTCGACTTTCGCGGGGGATGTGTTCCGAGACTGCCCGTGAAAGTCGAATTTCCGCGAAGTAGAGATGCGGAAGTAAATACACTATTTGTGGCTATGAACAGTATCCCAAGCCTTCCCTTAACACTTTAAACCCCTAAATTGAAATTTCCCATTCCCTTAGCTACCATTTAGATTATTACTCACCATGTTTATTTATGAAAGTTTATTTAAAAAAATATTTATTAAAGGCAGACGAAAGTTTGGTGATGACATATGACGTCATCAGGCGGGAAAAACCGTGGTACAGGGAAAAAACCCAGGAAGCATTTTTTAATTAATATTTTTGAAAAACTGTGGTATAGACTTTTCGTGAAGTTTGAACCCAAGGGAACACTGTACAGTAATACCTCATGATACGAACTTAATTGGTGCAAGGAGGAGGTTTGTAAGACGAAAGGTTCGTAAGACGAAACATTGTTTCCCATAGGAAACAATGTAAAGTCAATTAATCCGTGCAACCAAACCCCCCCCCGCAAAAAAAACGGCTTTTGGCGACTGCTGGGAAGCCGTGTGGCTGTTTTAAAAGGTGACAGCCGGGCGGCGGGGCTTCCCAGAAGCCTCCCGAACGCCGGTTCATAACTCGAACAAAGTTCGTAAGGAGAGGCAAAATTTTTCTGAACCCCGGGTTCGGTTCGGGGTGGTGCTGGCAAGCCCCCCAGGCCGGCTGCGACCTTTTAAAACAGCCGCGCGGCTTCCCAGCTGTCTCCTGAAGCCGAACGCCAAAGCCGAACTTCCGCGTTCGGCTTCCGGAGACAGCTGGGAAGCCGCGCGGCTGTTTTAAAAGGTGACAGCCGGGCTGGGGGGCTTCCCAGCAACCTCCCGAACCGAACCCGGGGTTCAGAAAAAATTTGCCTCTCCTTACGAACTTTTTTCGAGTTACGAACCGGCGTTCGGGAGGCTTCTGGGAAGCCCCGCCGCCCGGCTGTCACCTTTTAAAACAGCCGCGCGGCTTCCCAGCAGTCTCTGAACGCCGGTTCGTAACTCGAAAAAAGTTCATAAGAAGAGGCAAAATTTTTCTGAACCCCGGGTTCGTATCACGAGTTGTTCGTAAGATGAGGGGTTTGTATCTTGAGGTACCACCGTATCTTCAAGTTGCCAAGGTTGGGAAACACTGCTCTACTGTATCTATAATGTTGGACGGCTGTATTAAAAAGAAGCAAAAACCTCATGTTAAAGCTGCCCTGTATGTTAGCAGATCATCATCTGTTTTTGTAGTGTGGGGAAGGGCCTTCTAGTGTTTCACGTTGAGGGGTAGACCTATCAAAGTGACGCCTACTCAGAAACATTGGAGTTGTAAGTCGCACGACAGTAGGCTTTCATTCATTATAAAAAAAAAGTCCCCAGACCGCTGTGTTTATC
Organism: Erythrolamprus reginae; assembly: GCF_031021105.1. Classification (NCBI taxonomy): domain Eukaryota; kingdom Metazoa; phylum Chordata; class Lepidosauria; order Squamata; family Dipsadidae; genus Erythrolamprus; species Erythrolamprus reginae. The sequence continues at coordinate 24,953,717 of NC_091961.1, read as the reverse complement.
TAAGGTTTTCTCTATCGAGTACGGTTTTTAAACCACATCCGACTCACTCTCGCTGCCCAAGGCTTTAATTTTAGAATTAATAGCTTGCCTTCGCCAGATCCCGCTGTCTTCAGGCTGTCTAAGATTGATCATAAGTGAACCCATAGCGTTAGTCTTACTCTCAAAATCAAGGGAAAGGGACTTAAAGCAAGCTCAAGATGACTCATCTGAGGTTTGCCATCAGAAACAAATACCGTCCTGGTGTTATCTGTCTTTTCCAGATCTGACTTGCTAATAATAATACTTCCTTTCTTGGACGCCTGCCCCGTGTATCGTATTGTAATTTTCAGTACTATCGGATTTAAAACAGAACAAAAAAGCAATCATTCTTGGATGAACTGTTCATCCGTAGATCCATTGCTTGCTGCGTCAGATATTAATCAGCCATCCGGAGTTCAGGGGAGCTCTCTATTAAATAAATAATAATTTTTTAAAAACAACCAGGAAAATAGCTAGGAAACCACCATGCCACCGCCTCTAAAGTGTGCAATAGGGTTGATATTCCTGGAGGGGTCTGTAATATGGTAAATGATTTAGCTTTACTAGATAAAGGGTCACAGCAATGGAAACTGCAGTTTAATGTTTCCAAATGTAAAATAATGCACTTGGGGAAAAGGAATCCTCAATCTGAGTATTGCATTGGCAGTTCTGCGTTAGCAAAAACTTCAGAAGAGAAGGATTTAGGGGTAGTGATTTCTGGTAGGAAAAGCAAGTAGGATGCTTGGCTGCATAGCTAGAGGTATAACAAGCAGGAAGAGGGAGATTGTGATCCCCTTATATAGAGCGCTGGTGAGACCACATTTGGAATACTGTGTTCAGTTCTGGAGACCTCACCTACAAAAAGATATTAACAAAATTGAACGGGTCCAAAGACGAGCTCCAAGAATGGTGGAAGGTCTTAAGCATAAAACGTATCAGGAAAGACTTCATGAACTCCATCTGTATAGTCTGGAGGACAGAAGGAAAAGGGGGGACATGATCAAAACATTTAAATATGTTAAAGGATTAAATAAGGTTCAGGAGGGAAGTGTTTTTAATAGGAAAGTGAACACAAGAACAAGGGGACACAATCTGAAGTTAGTTGGGGGAATGATCAAAGGCAACATGAGAAAATATTATTTTACTGAAAGAGTAGTAGATCCTTGGAACAAACTTCCAGCAGACGTGGTTGGTAAATCCACAGTAACTGAATTTAAACATGCCTGGGATAAACATATATCCATCCTAAGATAAAATACAGAAAATAGTATAAGGGCAGACTAGATGGACCAAGAGGTCTTTTTCTGCCGTCAGACTTCTATGTTTCTATGTTTCTTTAAAAAAAAAAATTCTGGACCCAAATTCAGACATGGCGAGAAGAAATATTGGATTATAAATTAGAGATGAAACCAGAGATGTATTTATTAGGAATAATTAGAGGCCAACATAGTAAAGAAAACTATTATTTAATAAATCATATACTTACATCAGCAAGATTGGCATTTGCACAAGTATGGAAGCAAGAAAAGATTCCAAACGAAGAAATGGTGATCAAAAAAATGTTAAACTGTGCCAAATTAAACAAATTAACGCATGAAATACAAAATCAACAAAATAAGGACTACTACAGAGTGTGGGAGAAATTGTACAATTGGGTGGAAAAGAAAAAAAATGTATAGTAAATAGAATTGTAAAAGATTAATTTTTTTTATGCATATAGGAAATTGTAAATGTTTAATGTTGTTTGTATGGTGTTGGTATGTTGGTATGTCAAATAAAATTTAATTTAAAAAAAAAGAAAATTAGGGAACTGTTAAAAGTATAAGTGAGATTTTTTAGGGAAGGTCAAAGCCATCATTTTGAGTTGGAGATTTTCGCCTGCGCCAAGTAGAAAAGTACTGTGGGAATTGGGGAGGGGTGGTTGCATGAAAGGGAAAGATGCTAGGAACAACAAATTCTTTCCAGTGATTCAAGGTCATCCTTTGCTCATCACCAGCCGGAAGTAGAGGGCAAAGTTCATGGACATTGAGAGAATCGGAGTGGTCTGCGTGATGAACTTGTGGATGTGGGGACGAGGGATGAACCTTAACTTGGGTGGAGAACTATAGGAAAAGTTAGTATTGGGTTGGCTACAGTTCGTAACCAACATGGCATACTAAATGAAATGTTGTGAATGAATTGGCTGACTGATTTTAATATATTGGGATTTTAGTTTGTCATTTTTAATTGATTAGATTTGTTGTATTGTTTGTATTGTATCTTGTGAGTTGCCCCGAGAAGGGCAGCATACAAATCTAATAAATAATAAAATAATAATAATAATGGCTCTTTCAATAAATTGGAACTTGGAAGAAGTTCAAAGTTTGGACTTTGATTTATTTCTCGGAAGCTAGTTGGAATGCTGACACTTTATTTATTGGAAACTACCGAGGAAGATTACCAAGCTCAGTCACATGACCATCAAGCCACACCCACAAAATAAGCCACACCCACAGGAACGGCAGTAAAAAAAATAGAAATCACACCGGATTTTAACCAGTGCACAACCACTATAAACAAATGTAAGGATTATTTTCTTTCGTGCTATTAGGATAGAGATGGATTGTTAGAAGCATGGGAATCAGGTTTTGTCTTGTAAGGGTTGGGGTGGGAGAATCTAATGGAGAATATCTAGGACTGCCAAAAAGCCTGAATTACATCAATATAATAAATATGTTTTTGGAGCTTCAGTTTATTGAAATAGATTGAGGCTACAGGAATATAAACTGCTCAAAATAATAAAGGGAACACTCAAATAACACATGCTAGATCTGAATGAATGAAATATTCTCATTGAATACTTTGTTTTGTACAAAGTTGAATGTGCACAACAGCATGTGAAATTGATTGTCAATCAGTGGACAGTTTGATTTCACAGAAGTTTGATTTACTTGGAGTTATATTGTGTTGTTTAAGTACAGTGATCCCTCGAGTTTCGCGATCTCGATCTTCGCGAAACGCTATATCGCGATTTTTCCCACCCGATGATGTCACTCTCTTCCTTCCTTTCTCATCTTTCTTTCTCTCTCTCTTTCTCTATCTTGCTTCTTCCTCTCTCACACTCTCTTCCTCCCTCTCTCATCTCTTTCTTTCCTTCTCTCTCTTTCTCTATCTCTCCCCCTCTTGCTGGCGGGCGGCGGGCGGGCGGGCGAGCGGGGGCATCAGCGAGGAGCCGGGGTTTCCCCTTTGCGTGGGCGGCGGGGAAACCCGGATCTTCGTCTGCTCGCTGCTGCCGCGGCCACCCAGCAGCTGATCTGCTCTGCGGCAGCAGCGAGCAGACGAAGATCCGGGTTTCCCCGCCGCCCACGCAAACTCCACCATCTGCGCATGCGCGGCCATGGAAAAAGGGCACGCATGCGCAGATGGTGTTTTTACTTCCGCAACCCTACATCGCGAAAAATCGATTATCGCGAGGGGTCTTGGAACGGAACCCTCGCGATAATCGAGGGATCACTGTATTCCCTTTATTTTTTTTGAGCAGTGTATTTAAGAGAGATCTGAAGGTTGCTTGGTTCTTAGAAGAGCCTTGGATTGAACCCAGTTGAGTTAAAATTCATGACTCATTCTCTAGAAGATCTTTAGCGCAATTTAATAGTTCAGGGGCGTTTCTTAATACAAAGTCTATCTTAGGTTCAGTTCAGTTTGTTTTCTGATTCATAAAAGAATGTCTTAACGTGATTAATTGGACAAGAATGGCTTTATTGTCCGAGCTATCAGTAAACACACTCAGTATAAACCGATAAATGGAAATCTGTTCTCATCTTGGCTTTGCCTGTTTATAGGCACTCCTAGTGCGGGTTTTAATATTTTATGGCCTTTCCTCTTTGGAGCCTCGGTGCCATTATTTCTGCTGACCCCTGAGTCTTTGTTCAGAACGCCTCTTTAGATGCCTCCTTTAAGTAAGGGACGGTCACTAACTTGCTATCAGTTGAAGAGTCTTGTCTGTGTTGGCACCACTTTGTGGGAGGGTAGGGCCCTCTAGAGATTATTAGCTGATATTTCTCTTAAATAGTACTTCAGTTGTAGGTTGCTGCCGCCCAGGTGACACCCAATTGGGGCTCCTTTCATGTCCACATTGTAGGTAATCCCATTTGTATTTCAGAACCCCTTTTCAGTTAGGTTATACAAATTTAGGTTCTTTGAGCCATGGTGGCACAGTGGTTAGAAGGCAGTACTGCAGGCTACCTCTGCTGCCTGCCGGCTGCCTGCAATTTGGCAGTTTCAATCTCACCAGGCTCAAGGTTGATTCAACCTTCCATCCTTCCGAGGTGGGTAAAATGACCCAAATTGTTCGGGGCAATATGCTGACTCTAAACTGCTTAGAGAGTAAGCAGTAAAGCACTGTAAAGCGGTATATAAGTCTAAAAGTGCGGCCTGCACTGGCTGCCGATCGGTTTCCGGTCACAATTCAAAGTGTCGGTAATGACCTTTAAAGCCCTACATGGCATTGGGCCAGAATACATCCGGAACTGCCTTCTACCGCACGAATCCCAGCGGCCGATAAGGTCCCACAGAGTTGGCCTTCTCCGGGTCCCGTCGACCAAACAATGTCGTTTGGCGGGCCCCAGGGGAAGAGCCTTCTCTGTGGCGGCCCCGACCCTCTGGAATCAACTCCCCCCAGAGATTAGAACGGCCCCCACTCTCCATGTCTTTCGCAAATTACTCAAGACCCACCTTTGTCGCCAGGCATGGGGAAGTTAGGATATTCCTTCCCCATGGCCATTACAAGTTATGTATGGTATGTTTGTGTGTATGTTTGGTTTTTATAATGAGGGTTTTTAGTTGTTTTATTAAATTGGATTGTTACATGTTGTTTTTTATCATTGTTGTTAGCCGCCCCGAGTCTGCGGAGAGGGGCGGCATACAAATCCAATAAATAATAATAAAATAATAATAATAAAAGTGCTATTGCTATTGTTTCATGTTCCATTCTTTTAACTTGGGATGCCAACACATCACTATTGTTGCTGTATGGCATTTTTCAATCGTTTTTCTTCCTTGAACATCCAGAGAGCTTGATGCAAGCCAACTCGTAAATAATGTAAATGAATGGTGACACAAGTACATTTTTTCCTCAATATAATTCTGATATTTAACCAATTAGAAGATGTCAAATTGAGCGTTTGCTTTGACTCTCCTTTATTTATTTATTTTGGCAATTTCTGGATGAACTTGCATCCAAGTTCTGTTGGAAAAGCGACAGCGGAGAAAGAAAACATTGCAATCCCATGAGCGTACTACCGTTCATGTAGTAAACTACTTTTAAATACAATGGTACTGCTACTTATGAACTTAATTCGTTGGGGTGACCAGGTTCGTAAGTAGAAAAGAAGCAATTTTTCCCATAGGAATCAATGTAAAAGTAAATAATGCGTGAGATTGGGGAAACCACAGGGAGGGTGGAGGCCCTGTTTTCTCCCAGGAGATTCCCAGAGAGGCCCCACAGAGGCTTCTCTTCGCCTTTTCCGGCCCTGTTTCCTCCCAGGAGATTCCTAGAGAGGCCCCACGGAGGCTTCTCTCTGCCTTTCCCGGTTACAGTTTCGGACTCTCGAGTTTGTAAGTGGAAAATGGTTCTTGAGAAGAGGCAAAAAAATCTTGAACACCCGGTTCTTATCTAGAAAAGGTTCATAAATAGAGGCATTTGTAGGTAGAGGTACCACTGTAAATTTCAGTTCAGTTTCTTTAACAAGCTGACAAGAAATAGAAACATAGAAACATAGAAGACTGACGGCAGAAAAAGACCTCATGGTCCATCTAGTCTGCCCTTATACTATTTTCTGTATTTTATCTTAGGATGGATATATGTTTATCCCAGGATTTATCTACCACGTGGATTTATCTACCACGTCTGCTGGAAGTTTGTTCCAAGGATCTACTACTCTTTCAGTAAAATAATATTTTCTCATGTTGCTTTTGATCTTTCCCCCAACTAACTTCAGATTGTGTCCCCTTGTTCTTGTGTTCACTTTCCTAATAAATACCAGGAAATAATAGCAGGAAATAATACCAAAGAGCCTTGGTAGTATTCTAAGAGCCTTGTTTTTCTCATAAAGTGGACTAGAGGTGTTCTTGGGTAGAGGTACCACTGTATAGTATTCTGCACAAATAGCCTTTGATCTACCACCATTTGTTTAAAGGCCGTTTGAAGGACACTGCAAAAAAGGTGACAACTAATTTTCACACGCATCCCCATCGGCACATGATCAAAATTTCAATTTTGCAATCTTCCCAGATGACTTCCAACAAGCAAAGTTGAGGGAAAGCCGGATTCGCTTAACAACCGGGGTGATCCACTTAACGTTGGCAAAAAAGAAGTTCATAAAATTGGTCACGTCTCACTTAATGCATGACTTAGCAATTTACATAGTTGTAAATCGAGGACTACCTGGGTAGGATTTGGTTTAACCAGGGGTGGGTTCTGTTGTGTGTACTCACTTGCAGTATGAAGAGTTTTCAGATTCGGACGATGAGTGGGATTTAGAGATCATAAATCTCCCTGCTCTACCAACAGTTAGCAATGTTAGTGAAGACCACGGAGCTAATGACATAGACATGAGTTCGAGTGACTCAAATGGGGGAGATCACAGATGGAGGGATGCTCGTTCAGAAGGTTTCAGAAACGCTTGGAAGAAAGAGGGAGGAGATATTAGAGAGTAATTAATTAATGAATTATTTCACATCTGGGTGTAAAACGGAAAAAACGCTGAATTCCTTCAGTCTTGCAAAATAAGGATGGCCGCATCCCGAACTTGCTCCGAAGCGTAAGCTACCATTTGTGATTTATTACTCGGTTTTTTAATGACTCCTGGCTAATTAGCCATAAATTTTAGAATGACTTGTGGAATGTCTTTTATGTTACTGCCAAGCTTATCTACTTAGTTGCTGAGATAGTAATGATGAGAGAAGAAGACTGCGTGCAGAGTTGAAGTGTTAAAGGAGAAACTAAATAGGATATGCTTTACAATGAGATGCATTGAGAATTCATTTACAGTGATCCCCCGCTCGTTGCGAGGGTTCCGTTCCAGGACCCCCCGCAACGAGCGGGTTTTCGCGAAGTAGCGCTGCGGAAGTAAAAACACCATCTGCGCATGTGCAGATGGTGTTTTAAACTTCCGCAGCGCTAGCGAGGAGCCGAAGATTGGGGGGCGGCGCGGCTCTTTTAAAACATCGCCGCCGACATGGGGGGCTCGCTAGCACCCCCCCGAACCCCCAACCCGGGTTTGGGGGGGTGCTAGCAAGCCCCCCATGTCGGCGGCGATGTTTTAAAAGAGCCGCGCCGCCCCCAATCTTCGGCTCCTCAGCGGCGAGCGAGCGAGCGAAGCCAAGCCGGCAGCAATGTCGCCGCCGCTGTAGCCAACGCGCGCTACGATCTTCCGGGCCAGCCAGACTCAGTCACGGAAGGCAGCCGCTTGGCCCGGGATGCTGGGCCGAGAGGAGCCGGGCTTGATCCGCTGAGCCTGGCTGGCCCGGAAGATCGTAGCGCGCGTTGGCTGCAGCGGCGGCGACATTGCTGCCGGCTTGGCTTCGCTCGCTCGCTCGCCGTGCCACCCCCCAATCTTCGGCTCCTCAGCGGCGAGCGAGCGAAGCCAAGCCGGCAGCAATGTCGCCGCCACTGCAGCCAACGCGCGCTACGATCTTCCGGGCCAGCCAGGCTCAGCGGATCAAGCCCGGCTCCTCTCGGCCCAGCATCCCAGGCCAAGCGGCTGCCTTCCGTGACTGAGCCTGGCTGGCCCGGAAGATCGTAGCGCGCGTTGGCTGCAGCGGCGGCGACATTGCTGCCGGCTTGGCTTCGCTCGCCGCTGCAGCCAACGCGCGCTACGATCTTCCGGGCCAGCCAGGCTCAGTCACGGAAGGCAGCTGCTTGGCCCGGGATGCTGGGCCGAAAGGAGCCGGGCTTGAAGATCGCAGCGCGCGTTGGCTGCGGTGGCGAGGGCTTGCGATGGAGGGTGGAGGAAGCGGCCATGGGAGGGCGAGCTGCCTCAGGGAGGAGGATCAGGCGGGACCAGGTGGGGGCTGGAATTTCTCCGCCAGGGCGAAGGGCGGGCGAGCGGCGAAGGGCGGGCGAGCGGGTGCTGGGGAGGGCTTCTCGCCCTCCCGCCAGCAAGAGGGGGAGCGAACGGCGTGGGCAGGCGAAGGGCGGGCGAGCGGCAGTGAGGAGTTTGCGTGGGCGGTGGGGAAACTCCTCGCTGATGCCAGCAAGAGGGGGAAGACCCAGGGAAGCTGCCCAGCAGCTGATCTCCCGGTTGCCATCTACGCATGCGTGCCCATAGAAAAAAAAGGGCACGCATGCGTAGATGGTATTTTGACTTCCGGGTTGAAAAATCGCAAATTACCCTGTTCGCAATGGTCGGGGACGCAATAACCGGGGGATCACTGTATTCCAAGCAATGCTCTCTACATGGGGCTACCTTTGAAAAGTGTTCGGAAACTTCAGATCGTGCAGAATGCAGCCGCGAGAGCCATCGTGGGGCTCTGTAGATTCGCCCACGTTTCTGCAACACTCCGTGGCCTGCACTGGCTGCTGATCGGTTTCCAGTCACAATTCAAAGTGTTGGTAATGACCTTTAAAGCCCTACATGGCATTGTGCCAGAATACATCTGGAACTGCCTGCTACCGCACGAATCCCAGCGGCCGATAAGGTCCTACAGAGTTAGCCTTCTCCGGGTCCCGTCGACCAAACAATGTCATTTGGCGGGCCCCAGGGGAAGAGCCTTCTCTGTGGCGGCCCTGGCCCTCTGGAATCAACTCCCCCCGGAGATTAGAACAGCCCCCACCCTCCTTGTCTTTCGCAAATTACTCAAGACCCACCTTTATCGCCAGGCATGGGGGAATTAAGATATTACTTCCCCCTAGGCCATTACAAGTTATGCATGGTATGTTTGTGTGCATTTTTGGTTTTTATAATGAGGGTTTTTAGTTGTTTTATTAATTGGATTGTTACATGCTGTTTTTTTATAATTGTTGTTAGCCGCCCCGAGTCTGCAGAGAGGGGCGGCATACAAATCCAATTAATAATAATAATAATAATAATAATAATAATAATAATAATAATAATATGAATCAGCCTGAACTCAGAACAGATTCTGTGCTTCTGGCGAAGAAATAAACATCCATTTTAACCCAGGGGCGAGTGGGAGGGATTTTTTCAAAGCACAGAACGAGGTCAACCATCCAAGCATAGGAATATCGGCCAAAAATTCAGAAAAAAAGATGGCAGCAAGCACAGACAGAACTGGACGTGTGATGCCAAAATTACATCACCAGCGGATCGCTATCAATTCGGGCGATCTGGTCCGAACTGGGAGGAACCCACCCTTGGGTTGAACCCACTCTCTTGGTCCAGCTGTTGAAAGAAATTAAAATCAAAGCACAGTCATGATGATTGCAATAGGGAAAAAAATAAGTTTTACAATTCACATTTAGCTTTACTGGTTATGATCAAGAGCCATATACAGTAGTACCTCTAGATATGAGTTTAATTCGTTCCAGAAGGGAGCTTGTATGTTGAACAACTCGTATCTGGAACAAATGGCTTTAGACTTTGTTTTTCCCCTCCGAGATAACCAAAAGCAAGGGGGGGGGGGCGTTTGCCCAGGTTCGCCTGGTGCACCAGTTGCGGCCCTATCTGGACCGGGACTCACTGCTCACAGTCACTCATGCCCTCATCACCTCGAGGTTCGACTACTGTAATGCTCTCTACATGGGGCTACCTTTGAAAAGTGTTCGGAAACTCCAGATCGTGCAGAATGCAGCTGCGAGAGCAGTCATGGGCTTACCTAGGTATGCCCATGTTTCACCAACACTCCGCAGTCTGCATTGGTTGCCGATCAATTTACGGTCAGAATTCAAAGTGTTGGTTATGACCTTTAAAGCCCTTCATGGCACTGGACCAGAATATCTCCGAGACCGCCTGCTGCCGCACGAATCCCAGCGACCGATTAGGTCCCACAGAGTGGGCCTTCTCCGGGACCCGTCAACTAAACAATGTTGGTTGGCGGGCCCCAGAGGAAGAGCCTTCTCTGTGGCGGCCCCGGCCCTCTGGAACCAACTCCCCCCCCCCGGAGATTAGAACTGCCCCTACTCTCCTTGCCTTTCGTAAGCTCCTTAAGACCCACCTTTGTCGTCAGGCATGGGGGAACTGAGACATCTTCCCCGGGCATATACAATTTATGAATGGTATGTCTGTATGTATGTTTGTTTAGAAAATGGGGTTTTAAAAATATTTTAAAATAGTAATTTAGATTTGTTGTAAATTGTTTTCCCTTTGCTGTGAACCGCCCCGAGTCTGCGGAGAGGGGCGTCATACAAATCTAAATAATAAATAAATAAATAAATTCTTACGCCACCTAGTGGACGCTCGGCTCGTATCCCGAATTTGAGCTCGGGTCTGGAACAGAAATTTCTCTCCCCTCGTGGCTCGTATCTTGGAATACTCGCATGTGGAGCAGCTCGTATCTAGAGGTACTACTGTATAAAAACGATAAAACATACATCCGCAAATACAACGGGCAAGCTAAAACTGTAAGAATATTTGTAAGACAAAAATGAACACAACGTAATTGGCAGTTACTCTTCGGTTGAATACCGCAACCCCTGCTTTTGAACTGACCTTTCTCAATTTTACATGCTTCCACTATAAATGGCATTGTGATGTAGGTTTCTATTAATTTCCTTATCTCACAGAGCAGCCTTAGTATCCTATTCCATTGGAAATTACTCTATTATGTGTCTATAGCTGCCACCAAAATTAACAGCAGATTCAATCATTTTTAGTATCATTGTCAAATAGATTGCACATCCTTCGTTTTTTCGGAGTGGGATAAATCATCTAGATTTTACAACAGTCCGTCAAGGATTGTAAGAAAAAGAGCATACAAATTATATTTCTTCTCTCCAAGGGCAGAACCAATTATTGTATGAAATGCACTTAATATATCCAGCTAAAAGGGAGTAGATCTGATTGTAGAAAAGAAATAGCCACTTCTTATAGAATAATTAGCTAGTTTTTCCTAATATGCAGCTCTAAAAATCCTTCTCTGCTTTCTTCAAGAGAGAAAACCCTTTGGGACAGAAGGAATTTCAAAGATATTACGTAGAAATATGGAATGAAGGTTTTCCATTAGGAAAATCATATAATTTGGCGTGTTGCCTGCTTTTTCCTTATTTTTTATCTATCTATCTATCTATCTATCTATCTATCTATCTATCTATCTATCTATCTATCTATTGATCTATCTATCTATTGGATTTGTGTGCCGCCCCTCTCTGCAGACTAAAATAAAAACAGCATGTAAATCCAATACAAAACAGCTAAAAAAAACCCTTAATTCTAAAACCAAACATACATACATACAAACAATCATACCATGCATAACTTGTAAAGGCTTAGGAGAAAAGAATATCTCAATTCCCCCATGCCTGACGGCAGAGGTGGGTTTTTAGGAGTTGCGAAAGGCGAGGAGGGTGGGGCCAATTCTAATCTCCGGGGGGAGTTGGTTCCAGAGGGTTGGGGCCGCCACAGAGAAGGCTCTTCCCCTGGCCCCCGCCAAACAACATTGTTTTGTTGACGGGACCCGAAGAAGGCCCACTCTGTGGGACCTAACCGGTCGCTGGGATTCTTAGAATATTACAGAATAAAATAGTATATGATCTTAAATTTAAGATCATATACTATTCCAGACAAATGACTGTCCAATCTCTTCTTAAAAACTTCCAATGATGAAGCACCCACAATTTCTGGAGGCAAGTCGTTCCACTGATTATTATTCTAATTGTTAAGAAATTTCTCATTATTTCTAGGTTCGTTTGCTCCTAGATTTATTATTGTTGTTGTTATTATTGTTGTTGTTGTTATTATTATTATTATTATTATTATTATTATTATTATTATCATTAATTAGATTTGTATGCCTCCCTTCTCCGAAACCTCGGGGCGGCTCACAGAATAAATACAGAAACAAAGCGTACAAAACAAATCAAATACATTAAAAAACTACAGCTAAAATCCTATATTTTACTCAATCAGACAATCCAATCACACCATGCATCACATTTATTGGTCAGGGTGGCAAGATCTAATCGCCCCAGGCCTGGCGACGTAGGTGAGTCTTAAGGCTCTTGCAGAAGGCGAGGAGGGTGGGAGCCAGTGTTCTCTCTAAATTTTTTTTGGGATGGGCGGAAAAGTATAGTGTCTGAGCGGCAGTCCCTTCGGGACTGGGCGGCACAGAAATAATAATAAAATTTCCCTCTCGGCTTCTGGGCAGGTTTGGAAAACTCTGAGTTGATGATGATTTTTAAGTGAGCGATTGCTCACTGCTCAGCTTAGAGGGAACTATGGTGGGAGCAATATGAATCTCTGAGGGGAGCTGATTCCAGAGGGCTGGGCCCCCACAGAGAAGGCTCTTCCTCTAGGTGACATTGTCTGGTTGACGGGACCTGGAGAAAGCCAACTCTGTGGGACCTAACCGGCCACTGGGATTTATGCAGCAGAAGGCGGTCCTGTAAATAATCTGGTCCAATGCCATGTAGGGCTTTGTAGGTCATTACCAACACTTGGAATCGCGCCGGAAACCAATCGGCAATTCCCATCCATTGCTTCTTGTTCTGCCTTCAAGTGCTTTGGAGAATAGATTGACACCCTCTTCTCTGTGGCAGCCTGTCAGATCCTGCTATCATGACACCCCTAGTCCTTAATTTTGTTAAAGCAGACTTACCCAATTCCTGCAACTGCTCTTCATATATTTTAGCTTCAAGTCCCCTAATCATCTTTATTTAATTCTGGGCAGAAATTAAATATTTGATCTGGCAAAATAATAACTTTGTTTCTTTGATCCAAGAGAGGTCCACAATAATTCATTTGCAATGGGCTACTTCTTCATGGCAGTTGATAGCTTAATGGAAATAACATGTTTCCAGAACCAGTAAATCGTTGAAAACTTTGTCCAAGCACCAAAAATTAATGGCCTGCCGTAAAGCCCATCCCTTGAAAGGGAAAACGTTGAAAATAAAATCATCAGAAATATAACCCTGAGATTCTAGCTCATAAATCGTGAGAAATTTAATTGTAGGTTTTATGAAGGCAATACATCTGATGCATTTCTTATGTTCAAACACCGATGGAATGACAGTAAATTAAACATCACCATGAATGTACAGCTTGGGTATTTATTTATTTATTTATTTTATTTATTGGATTTGTATGCCGCCCCTCTCCGTAGACTCGGGGCGGCTAACAACAATGATAAAAACAACATGTAATAATCTAATCCAATACTAAAATAATTTAAAAAAACCTTATTATAAAAACCAAACATACAGACAGAAATACCATGCGTAAATTGTAAAGGCCTAGGGGGAAAGAATATCTCAGTTCCCCCATGCCTGACGGCAGAGGTGGGTTTTAAGAAGTTTACGAAAGGCGAGGAGGGTGGGGGCAATTCTAATTTCTGGGGGGAGTTGGTTCCAAAGGGCCGGGGCCGCCACAGAGAAGGCTCTTCCCCTGGGTCTGTTGTTATTGTTTAGTTGACGGGACCCGGAGAAGGCCCACTCTGTGGGACTTCTGTGGTTGCACGTATACCTTTATTATGGATGCTTCTTCATTCAGTAGATCTTTTTGGGGTTTTGGAGAGAGGGAATCTAGCAGTGGGTGGGGGGGGACCCATGGATCTCTTTATTCTCTATAGATAATTAAAACATCTTGAGGATGAATGACTAAGTTAGCGGATTCGCTTGTGAATAAACCTCTAAAAACGTCACTATGGCAACACGTCCCCCGTGAGATGCAAACCCTTTGAACAATCTGAGGAAGAATGGTACCTTTCCTTTGGTTTCTGTGGTGATGAGCTGAAGAGAAGCCAAAAATAAACACTACAACTCTAAATGTTTAAACATGCAGCATCTTCCTTCAAAAGTGTGTTTGAACAAGGCTTATTACACGGGGTTCAGAATATATTTTGGAGGAACAGCAAATAGGCCCATTGACTCTCCTTCGCTTCCTGTTTTTTATTTTCACCTTCGGAGAGAAGTAGCATTCTAACGTAGGGGAAAAAAGATCCCTTGGAATAGAAAATATAAACACTTTTGCATGCTATAATTCAAAGTCCAAGACTATTTTTGCACAATGCCCGCATACGAGTACCAAGGTTAACATTTTGAACACACCCTGTCTTCTGTTTCTGTTGGCACCGAATGCTGTTCCACCCACTCTAAAACATTTGCTATCATGCTGTTAAGACTGTAGGTGCTTGTGCTCTTTTGGTGTCTGGATAGGTCTAGGCCAGAGGTGGTTTTTAGCAGGTTCTGACCAGTTTTGGAGAACCAGTACTGTTAAATCCGCGAGGCGAGGGCACAATAACTGAGGTGAGTCAGATCGTGAACCCAGAACAAGCCTTTATTAAGGCTGACAGCAGGCAGCAGCAATCGCAACCAGAAATGTTTTCTGCCTCATGTACCCCAGTGGCTGGTTAGGTCCCACAGAGTCGGCCTTCTCCAACATCGTCTGGCGGGGCCTAGGGGAAGAGTCTTCTCTGTGGTGGCCCCGGCCCTCTGGAACTAACTCCCTCCAGAGATACGTACCACCCCCTCCCTCCTGGTCTTCTTCGTAAAGCTCTGAAGGCCTTCCTCTGCCGGCGGGCATGGGGGCCGTGAGAGATGAGATTGTCTCCGGCCGCTGTTGTGTACGATTGAATTGAAGGAATGAGAATGACTGTATATGGGGGTTATAGGGTTTTTATTAATAATTCTTTTTTTTAAAAAAAAGAAGTAGATTTCCTTACATGTATTTTTTTTCAATTGCAATGTTGTACGCCGCCCTGAGTCATTTCGAGAAGGGCGGCATACAAATCTAATTAATAATAATAATAATAATAATAATAATAATAATAATAATAATAATGGGGATTTTGCAGTATCCTTCCCCCGGAGTGGAGAGGGAATGGGGATTTCGCAGGATGCTTGCCCTATCTCTTTGGAGAGGGGCGGCATACAAGTCTAATAAATAATAATAATAATAATAATAATAATAATGGGGATTTTGCAGTATTCTTCCCGTGGAGTGGAGAGGGAATGGGGATTTTGCAGGATGCTTCCCCTATCTCTTTGGAGAGGGGCGGCATACAAATCTAATAAATAATAATAATAATAATAATGGGGATTTTGCAGTATCCTTCCCCCGGAGTGGAGAGGGAATGGGGATTTCGCAGGATGCTTGCCCTATCTCTTTGGAGAGGGGCGGCATACAAGTCTAATAAATAATAATAATAATAATAATAATAATGGGGATTTTGCAGTATTCTTCCCGTGGAGTGGAGAGGGAATGGGGATTTTGCAGGATGCTTCCCCTATCTCTTTGGAGAGGGGCGGCATACAAATCTAATTAATAATAATAATAATAATAATAATAATAATAATAATAATAATGGGGATTTTACAGTATTCTTCCCGTGGAGTGGGGAGGGAATGGGGATTTTGCAGGATGCTTCCCCTATCTCTTTGGAGAGGGGCGGCATACAAATCTAATAAATAATAATAATAATAATAATAATAATAATAATAATAATAATAATAATAATAATGGGGATTTTGCAGTATTCTTCCCGTGGAGTGGGGAGGGAATGGGGATTTTGCAGGATCCTTCCCCTATCGTGCCCACCAATCCAGGCCTACCACGCTATGCCTACCAGGCCATGCCCACGTAATCTCTAATAAAATTGGTTGACTCCCACCACTATTCTAGGCCTGTATAGCAGTAGACCAACATATGGAAAGGTCCAGCCAACAGGCTTTGAAGGCAGAAATAAGAAATATCTTTTTTTGCCGTTATGTTTTCTTTAGATGCAGCTTTTCAAAACTATTGGGAAATTGTCACGGAGAAACTGAGGCGCAGAACAACAGACTCATATTAGGGGATTGGATTCCTTTTAATCCATAATCCTTAAGGCGACAGAGGAAGACGTCTTTTTAGAGTTGAGATTTTTTCAGGCATTAAAATGGGGCTCTTCTAGCGGGGTGGATTTGTCAAGTCAGTTTAAAAATCACGATTTAAATCACTAGTAAAAGGCTTGGCTTAAATCAGCTCGACTTAAATCATACTTTTTAAAGAGCAGCTGTCATCTCTGTCCCTCGGCGACTCCTCTGACCCGCAGTTGACTCACCGACAGTCCCAATATTGCAGAAAATACAGCCTCATGCTACATCACTAAGGTCCATTTCATGCTGAATAAACTACGGTAGTTTGTTAATGGATCTTAAATAGAAAACTTTCTTTTGATAGATTTATTTACTACAAAAGCATTTTTATTAAAATAAATTTGATAAAAATAATTGAAACTGTTTTCAATTTTTTAAAAAATCTGATTTTTAAAGTTTTTTTAAAAAAAAATCATTGATTTTTAATTTCTTTTTAAAAAATCATTGATTTTTATTCACCTTGTCTTCTAGTCAAGAGTAGTGAAAAGGGTGGATTGTCCATTGATAGAGGTTTGCCTGCATTGTCAATCATCTTTTCTGAGGCTTCTTAGCATGGTCATTGAAGACAAATGGAAGCTGCAAAACTCAATTGGCTAGGGAAGGCAGTAATAAGTCTATGGCAGGGGTCCTCAAACTTGGCAACTTTAAGACTCGTGGACTTCAACTCCCAGAATTCTCCAGCCAGCATAGTCCACGAGTCTTAAAGTTGCCAAGTTTGAGGACCTCTGGTCTATGGCATAGTTCCTGTGTAATGGCCATTGTTCTGCTATATCTCCCATGCCGGGATAATTTTTCCATTGGGTGGGACTTCTTCCTGTACCTAAAAGCTAATGTTTATGGATCAAAATGGGAAATTGCTTAAGTCAGGAGTCTCCAACCTTGGCAACTGGCTGAGGAACTCTGGGAGTTAAAATAACTATTTTATTAGATATACAGAATTATGGTTTATAGCTCTTTTTGTTGTGATATGAAGAATTATTTTATATATAATTTACTTGGCTTAAAAGATATAAGGAAAATATATATACAGTATATATACTTTTTGGAATAATGAGCCTAACAGATTTGTAAGATTTAAATAAGAAATGAATTTGTTGACCGGCGATTAATGTAAAGGTTATTGTAATGTTTTAATATTAGAGAAAAGCTATACTTTAAAAGTTTTTTTGAATATATAAGATATGATATGTTTTTACAATTACTTTGTGAAAGAAAGAAATATAAGAGCTTCCATTGAATGATTATAAGGTAAAAAGGAAAAATCTGTATATGTTTGACAATAAGTTGGACTTTATGTTGGAAACTATATATTGTTTTTTTTTTGTTGGAGAAAAAACAAACAAATATATGATCAAAGGGGGGGAATATTTTTTCTCTCTGTACCTTTGAGATTTCTTCACTTCCTTCTTTTCCCTTATGGCAATCTGGGACTGTTTTTTTTCTTGAAATGTTAACTCAAGGATATTCTTAGCGTTGTGGGTTAAAAGCAGATTCCTTCTAATTTAAGAAAATTCGTAGGCAGCCTGAGAAAGATTTTAGCTTCTGAGAGTACAAAGCAATTTAAAAACAAAACAAACCCACTAAAGCAGGGGTCTCCAACCTTGGCCACTTTAAGACTTGTGGACTTCAACTCCCAGAATTCCTCAGCCAGCTTTGCTTTCAATAACTGCAGCTTTGCTGGCTGAGGAATTCTGGGAGTTGAAGTCCACAAGTCTTAAAGTGGCCAAGATTGGAGACCCCTGCACTAAAGGTTTTAGACTTACCGGCTAAACTGAGATTGATAGTTGGCTTACAATGTCCTACAAACATGTGGATCCCAGTTTGTAAGAAGAAGCAATTTCCCCCATAGGAATCAATGTAAATAATGTGTGTGATTGGGGAAACCGCAGGGAGGGTGGAGGCCCTGTTTCTCCCCAGGAGATTCCTAGAGAGGCCCCACAGAGGTTTCTCCCCGCTTTTTCCGGCCCTGTTTCCTTCCAGGAGATTCCTAGAGAGGCCCCACAGAGGCTTCTCCCCACCTTCTCCAGCCCTGTTTCCTCCCAGGAGATTCCTAGAGAGGCCCCATGGAGGCTTCTCCCTGCTTTTTCCGGCCCTGTTTCCTCCCAGGAGATTCCTAGAGAGGCCCCACAGAGGCTTCTCCCTGCCTTTTCCAGCCCTGTTTCTTCCCAGGGATTCCTAGAGAGGCCCCACAGAGGCTTCTCCCCACCTTTTCCAGCCCTGTTTCTTCCCAGGAGATTCCTAGAGAGGCCCCACAGAGGCTTCTCCCCGCCTTCTCCAGCCCTGTTTCTTCCCAGGAGATTCCTAGAGAGGACCCACGGAGGCTTCTCCCCTCTTTTTCCGGCCCTGTTTCCTCCCAGATTCCTAGAGAGGCCCCACAGAGGCTTCTCCCCACCTTCTCCAGCCCTGTTTCCTCCCAGGAGATTCCTAGAGAGGTCCCACGAAGGCTTCTCCCCGCCTTCTCCAGCCCTGTTTCTTCTCAGGAGATTCCTAGAGAGGTCCCACGGAGGCTTCTCCCTGCCTTTTCCGGCCCTGTTTCCTCCCACAGGATTCCTAGAGAGGCCCCACGGAGGCTTCTCCTTGCCTTTTCTGGTTACAGTTTCAGAGGCTCGGGTTTGTAAGTGGAAAATGGTTCTTGAGAAGAGGCAAAAAAAAATCTTCAACACCCTTAAGTAGAGGCGTTCGTAGGTAGAGGTACCACTGCACTATGAAATAAAACACTCATTTAGAGATGGACCCGGCCTCTCATTACCACTTCGAAGGGGGTTCAAAACTGTTATTTATTCCCCTCCCCTGCGTTTTAATGCTACCGTTCGACTGTACTGAATGTTGCGGGGTTTTTTGGTGGTTTGTTTTATAGTTGTCATTTTTAAACGCTGATTTTTATGGAAGCTTCAGCTGTATTGTAATCTGCGGGGAGCCATTAAGGGCGGGAGCAGCGCATAAATCTGTCAAATAGATCTTTGGAATAAATAAACAAACTGGATGCTCAGTTATGATGCAGATGGCGGTTGCATGCTTCGTGCCTTCAGTTAGCCCGATGGCGGAGTCTTTTCAGAGCAAGAATTTAGCAGTCAGTACTGTACCTGGCTCTAAATCTGATTGTGGTGTGTAAGCATCAAGGACCAAGCCATTAACCTTCAGTGTTAAAGGTGGGATAAATCATAAGAGCTCATCATGCTGTATTGCTGGCAAGAGTTTGAAACCCTTTCCTCTGTTTCGGAGGTGGGAGCATAGAAACATAGAAGATTGACGGCAGAAAAAGACCTCATGGTCCTTCTTGTCTGCCCTTATATTATTTCTTGTATTTTATCTTAGGATGGATATAAGTTTATCCCAGGCATGTTTAAATTCAGTGACTGTGGATTTACCAGCCACGTCTGCTGGAAGTTTGTTCCAAGCATCTACTACTCTTTCATAATATTTTCTCACATTGCTTCTAATCCTTTATATGCTTGATAGGCTTATATTTCACCTTTGGAAAGGGGAGGGAGATTTCCTAGAGATGGGCAAGTCAACTGATTCAAGAGCTAAAAGTGGATGTAGAAAAATCCCAAAGGTGCTTTTTTTCAAGAGGCAACTGGACTTCCTGGTTTTTCTTTCAAAGACCTTTGGATTTTCATCCAAGAAGTTTCTTCAGCTCTGACTGGATGGTGGGGAAGATGAGCTGGTCATTTTGCATCCTTTGAGAAACATAGAAACATAGAAGACTGACGGCAGAAAAAGACCTCCTGGTCCATCTAGTCTGCCCTTATACTATTTTCTGTATTTTATCTTAGGATGGATATATGTTTATCCCAGGCATGTTTAAATTCAGTTACTGTGGATTTATCTACCACGTCTGCTGGAAGTTTGTTCCAAGGATCTACTACTCTTTCAGTAAAATAATATTTTCTCATGTTGCTTTTGATCTTTCCCCCAACTAACCTCAGATTGCCCCCCCTTGTTTTTGGGTTCACTTTCCTATTAAAAACACTTCCCTCCCGAACCTTATTTAACCCTTTAACATATTTAAATGTTTCAATCATGTCCCCCCTTATTATTATTATTATCGTCCAATACTCCGAATGTGGCCACTACAAGCTGGCAAAGGCTATTATAGAAATGGCTAGTAGTCCTCGACTTACAACGGTTCATTTAGTGACCATGTCCCCCCTTTTCCTTCTGTCCTCCAGACTATACAGATTGAGTTCATTAAGTCTTTCCTGATACGTTTTATGCTTAAGACCTTCCATTATTTTTGTAGCCCGTCTTTGGACCTGTTCAGTTTGATCCATATCTTTTCGTAGGTGAGGTCTCCAGAACTGAACACAGTATTCCAAATAGGGTCTCACCAGCGCTCTATATAAGGGGATCACAATCTCCCTCCTCCTGCTTGTTATACCTCTAGCTATGCAGCCAAGCATCCTACTTGCTTTTTGAACTTGCTTTTTACAATGGCTGCTCTGTTTAAAGGCATCCAAGCCAAAGTTGATCGCTTGCGAATAAAAGAAAGATTTCTTCTCTTGGTTTAGGCGCTGGCGGCCAACGGGGGCATCGGGTTTGCAGTGGCCGAGCCTCAAATCGCCATGTTCTGTGGAAAGCTGAATATGCACGTGAATATCCAGACTGGGAAGTGGGAGACCGATCCTTCTGGGACAAAAAGCTGCTTTGGAAGGAAGGAAGAGATTCTGCAGTACTGCCAAGAGGTAAGTGAGCGTGCTTTGGCAATTGGTTTCAGCCAAGAAGCTTGTGACGCAACCCCTACAGTTTGGTCTTTTCTGCAGAGTGATTCTGAAAAGGTCCGCTTGAAAACCATTTTGGTGGCATGGACTTAATTCCCAAGCATAGGAAAGCATGTATAAGAGATGACTCAGGGTGCTACAGGACAAAGAGGAATCAGAGTTCTATAAAGCGTGGAATAAATGGTAAACCTGGCTAGAGAAAAGACAATATTATTATTATTATTATTATTATTATTATTATTATTATTATTTATTAGATTTGTATGCCACCCCTCTCCGTAGACTCGGGGCAGCTCACAACAATAACAAGAACAATGTAAGAACAAATCTAATAATTTAAAAAACACTAAAACCCCCATTATTAAAAGCAAGCATACACACAAACATGCCATGTATAAACTGTATAGGCCCGGGGGAGATGTCTCAGTCCCCCCATGCCTGACGGAAGAGATACAGTGTGCCTTCGGGATTGGCGCGGCATAGAAGTCGAATGAATGAATGAATAAATAAATAAATGGGATTGAAGGCTGGATTTAATCTGTATCTTTTTGTATTGTTATTATGTTGTAAGCCGCCCTGAGTCCTTCGGGATTGGGAGGCATAGAAGTCGAATGAATGAATGAATGAATGAATGAATGAATGAATGAATGAATGAATGAATGAATGAATAAATAAATAAATAAATAAATGGGATTGAAGGCTGGATTTAATCTGTATCTTTTTGTATTGTTATTATGTTCTAAGCCGCCCTGAGTCCTTCGGGATTGGGAGGCATAGAAGTCGAATGAATGAATGAATGAATGAATGAATGAATGAATGAATGAATAAATAAATAAATAAATAAATAAATAAATGGGATTGAAGGCTGGATTTAATCTGTATCTTTTTGTATTGTTATTATGTTCTAAGCCGCCCTGAGTCCTTCGGGATTGGGAGGCATAGAAGTCGAATGAATGAATGAATGAATGAATGAATGAATGAATGAATGAATGAATGAATAAATGAATAAATAAATAAATAAATAAATGGGATTGAAGGCTGGATTTAATCTGTATCTTTTTGTATTGTTATTATGTTGTAAGCCGCCCTGAGTCCTTCGGGATTGGGAGGCTTAGAAGTCGAATGAATGAATGAATGAATGAATGAATGAATGAATGAATGAATAAATAAATAAATGGGATTGAAGGCTGGATTTAATCTGTATCTTTTTGTATTGTTATTATGTTGTAAGCCGCCCTGAGTCCTTCGGGATTGGGAGGCATAGAAGTCGAATGAATGAATGAATGAATGAATGAATGAATGAATGAATAAATAAATAAATGGGATTGAAGGCTGGATTTAATCTGTATCTTTTTGTATTGTTATTATGTTGTAAGCCGCCCTGAGTCCTTCGGGATTGGGAGGCATAGAAGTCGAATGAATGAATGAATGAATGAATGAATAAATAAATAAATGGGATTGAAGGCTGGATTTAATCTGTATCTTTTTGTATTGTTATTATGTTGTAAGCCGCCCTGAGTCCTTCGGGATTGGGAGGCATAGAAGTCGAATGAATGAATGAATGAATGAATGAATGAATGAATGAATGAATGA
Organism: Erythrolamprus reginae; assembly: GCF_031021105.1. Taxonomy (NCBI): domain Eukaryota; kingdom Metazoa; phylum Chordata; class Lepidosauria; order Squamata; family Dipsadidae; genus Erythrolamprus; species Erythrolamprus reginae. Next base: position 24,931,379 of record NC_091961.1, on the reverse strand, counting down.
ATAAATAAATAAATGGGATTGAAGGCTGGATTTAATCTGTATCTTTTTGTATTGTTATTATGTTGTAAGCCGCCCTGAGTCCTTCGGGATTGGGAGGCATAGAAGTCGAATGAATGAATGAATGAATGAATGAATGAATGAATGAATAAATAAATAAATAAATGGGATTGAAGGCTGGATTTAATCTGTATCTTTTTGTATTGTTATTATGTTGTAAGCCGCCCTGAGTCCTTCGGGATTGGGAGGCATAGAAGTCAAATGAATGAATGAATGAATGAATGAATGAATGAATGAATGAATAAATGGGATTGAAGGCTGGATTTAATCTGTATCTTTTTGTATTGTTATTATGTTGTAAGCCGCCCTGAGTCATTCGGGATTGGGAGGCATAGAAGTCGAATGAATGAATGAATGAATGAATGAATGAATGAATGAATGAATAAATAAATAAATAAATAAATAAATGGGATTGAAGGCTGGATTTAGTCTGTATCTTTTTGTATTGTTATTATGTTGTAAGCTGTCCTGAGTCCTTCGGGATTGGGAGGCATAGAAGTCGAATGAATGAATGAATGAATGAATGAATGAATGAATGAATGAATGAATGAAGAAATAAATAAATGGGATTGAAGGCTGGATTTAGTCTGCTTGTGACTACTTAGAAATTCTAGGCTGATTCCTTTTTTAACTCCAACCCCAGGTTCGTTTTGCCATTCCTTCTCCTACATCTAGCAGGTAATGAGAGGAAGTTACCAGGCAGTCACCATCAAGCTTCATTAATCCTCTTCCTTTCACTGCTTCCTTTCTTCTTGCAGAAATCTCTCCGCTCCTCATGTATTGCCTAGCTTTATTTCATTTCACGTTTTGATTTTAAAACTAGATCTACCCAGACCTTCAGATCACTAACGTGGTCGAAGCCAATGAACCAGTCAACATTAAAAATTGGTGTAAGAAGGGGAAGAAACAGTGCAAAGGCCATACCTATATTGTGGTGCCCTTCAAATGTCTTGGTAAGTTTGTTTACTTATTTATATCCATTTATGTGGCCACCCATCTCGCTAGCACGACCCAGGCTGGCTAACAAGAATGAAACCATAATATAAATGCAATATATATTTAAGGGAAAAAATATGTTCCCAACCAATTAATACCAAGTGGCTCTTGAAAACATGAGTGTCAGCCTCCACTTTGCTGCTTGCTTTGCTGCCATAGAAATTGGGACCAGATGTGGAAGACCAAGCTGCCAGCGCTCTCACCTGACATCAGAAATGGTGGGGGGATCTCTTGCTTGGGCCAAAGGTTGGACTAGAAACATAAAAATATAGAAGATTGACGGCAGAAAAAGACCTCATGGTCCATCTAGTCTGCCCTTATACTATTTCCAGTATTTTATCTAAGGATGGATATATGTTTATCTCAGCCATGTTTAAATTCAGTTACTGTGGATTTACCAACCACGTCTGCTGGAAGTTTGTCCCAAGCATCTGCTACTCTTTCAGTAAAATAATATTTTCTCACGTTGCTTCTGATCTTTCCCCCAACTAACCTCAGATTGTGCCCCCCTGTTCTTGTGTTCACTTTCCTATTAAAAACACTTCCCTCCTGAACCTTATTTAACCCTTTGACATATTTAAATGTTTTGATGACCTACAAGGTCCCAGAAATCTGTTAGAAACATAATTTCTCAATACTTGATTAGAATAGAATAGAATAGAATTTTATTGGCCAAGTGTGATTGGACACACAAGGAATTTGTCTTGGTGCATATGCTCTCAGCGTACATAAAATAAAATATACATTTGTCAAGAATCATGTGGTACAACACTTAATGATTGTCATAGGGGTCAAATAAGCAATGAAGAAGCAATATTAATAAAAATCTTAGGATATAAGCAACAAGTTGCAGTCATACAGTCAACATGGGAGGAAATGGGTGATAGGAATGATGAGAAAAACTAGTAGAATAGAAGTGCAGATTTAGTAGAAAGTCTGACAGTGTTGAGGGAATTATTTGTTTAGTAGAGTGATGGCGTTCGGAAAAAACCTGTTCTTGTGTCTAATTGACTGTTAGGCGTCTCCACCCACATAACAGAAAGCAGATTAACCTGAGCGCCTGCTCTATCCCTTTCCAAGGGTATTTCCTATAGCAGTGATGGTGAACCTATGGCACGGGTGCCACAGGTGGTATACGGAGTCACATCTGCTGGCACGCAAGCTATTACCCTAACTCAGCTCCAGTGTGCATGTGTGTGCGCCATCCAGCTGATTTTTGGCTCACACAGAGGCTCTGGGAGGGCGTTTTTTGGTTTCCAGAGAGCCTCTGGGAGGATGGGGAGGGCATTTTGACCCTCCTCCAGCTCCAGGGAAGCCTTTGGAGCCTGGAGAGGGTGAAACACGAGCCTACTGGGCCCACCAGGAACAGGCCGTTTCCGGCCTCCAGAGGACCTCCAGGGGGCGAAGGAAGCTGTTTTCTCCATTCCCAGGCATTGAATTATGGCCTTGGGCACCTGCGCATGCGCAATAGCTTGCACACACATCCTCTTTCGGCATCACTGTTCTATAGGAATCAAACCTCATGCGCCATGTATTGCCCAGAAGGAATACCCACGGAAGAAATGCTGTTCTTAGGTGCCTTGACAACATCTAAGAAGAATGGCTTGTGCTGGGGTTTTGGAGGCTTGAATGCTGTGTTGATGCTCCCAGCAACCCTCAGAAAGGAACACAATGTTGCTGTTGGAACAGTTGGCAGGTTTAAAGTTTTTCATGCATCTGAAGAGAAACAAATATGGGTATTTGTTTTCACTGTTCTTTTTGGAAACAGTTGCCTGCCTTTTTCCAAAGAGAAACATTTATTGCAATGGTTTCTATCTTGTCTGCTTGCATATAAAGCCTTTCTTTCTTTCTTTCTTTCTTTCTTTCTTTCTTTCTTTCTTTCTTTCTCTCTCTCTTTCTTTCTTTCTCTCTCTCTTTCTGTCTCTCTGTTTATCTATCTTTGTCACTCTCTCTGTCTGTCTGTCTCTTTTTCTTTCTTTGTCTCTTTCGCTCAGTCTTTCTTTGTCTCTTTCTTTCTTTCTCTTTTTCTTTCTTTGTCTCTTTCTTTCTGTTTCTTTCTCTCTGTCTCTGTCTTTCTGTCTCTGTCTCTCTCTCTTTGTCTCTTTCTTTCTCTCTCTGTCTCTCTCTCTTTGTCTCTTTCTTTCTCTCTCTGTCTGTCTCTTTCTTTCTCTCTTTCTCTCGGTCTTTCTCTCTCTCTCTCTCTCTCTTTCTGTCTGTCTCCATCAATCCATATTTCCATCATCTATCTATCTATTTATCTATCTATTAATAGTAGTGCAGAATTATTAAATAATTTGACAGTATTGAGGGAATTATTTGTTTAGCAATTTGGGAAAAAACTCTTCTGTCTCGTTGTCTTGGTGTGCAATGCTCCATGGCGTCATTTTGAGGGTAGGAGTCGAAGCAGCTTGTGTCCAGGATGTGAGGGGTCAGTAAATATTTTCACAGCCCTCTTTTGGACTCATGCAGTATACAGGTCCTCAATGGAAGGCAGGTTGGTAGCAATCTTTTAACATTCTGCGGGGTGTTCAGAAGTAAAAAAAAAGGGGGCACATTTCCCGAGATGTTAGCAGCATCTTTAGCTGGAGAGAAAAAGCTGAGATCAGTATCGGTGGTGGAAATCCTGTTTGACCTGCGCTCTCGTATTTATTTATTTCGCAGTGGGCGAGTTTGTCAGTGATGTCCTTTTGGTTCCCGAGAAGTGCCGCTTCTTCCACCGGGAGCGGGTGGATGTGTGCAAAAGTCACCAATATTGGCACACCGTAGCAAAAGAGGTAAGCTTCAGTACCACGCCTATCTTCCCAGGAGATACAGTGGGCGGCAATGCTTGGAATTCAGTTAGAAGCATTGTTCTTTTCCTTGGAAAGAAATAGCGTTAGCTCTGAAAGAGGGCTAAAAATAATACGGGGCCTTTTGAAGTGTGAACACAGGTTCAAATCTCCCACCCCCACCCTCCACGGCCCGGTTGATAAGCAAAAATTGCTTCTTCAGTTGCTAAGTGTCATGTTTGCTGTGGAGCAGTTTGGTTCTCTTTGCATAAGACTCCTTTGTTGCAAAACCAACTTAATTCTAAATCTGGTGATTTCGAATTTTATCTATGGTTTCTGGAAGGAAGATGTAACTGACACATGTTGAATTTTTATATTTTTATATGACAACCTTTCCCCCCCAGATTTCTGCAGATTCTTTCCAAAACTGCTTCCAAAACTCCTGATACACATCTCTATATCTTCCTTCTTCCCTCCCTCCCTCCCTCCTATTTCCATCTCTTCCCTTCCTTCTTCTAAATACCATCTCCTTCCTCCCCCCTCCCTCGCCTTCTCCCTCTCTCTAATTCCCATCTCTTTTCTACCTTCCTCTAATTCTCATCTCCTTCCTTCCTTCCCTCACTCCCTCCAATTCCCATTTGCTTCCTCCTTCTCTCCCACCTTCTAATTCTCATCCCTTTTCTTTCTTTCTTCCTTCCTTCCTTTCTCTCTTTCTCTCTCTCCTTAATTCCTTTCTTTCTTCCTCCCTCCCTTCCTTCCTTCCTTCCTTTCTTTCTTTCTCCTTCCTTCCTTCCTTTCTTTCTCTCTTTCTCTCTCTCTCTCCTTCCTTCCTTTCTTTCTTTCTCTCTCTCTCCTTCCTTTCTTTCTTTCTCTCTCTCTTTCTCTCTCTCTCCTTCCTTCCTTCCCTCTAATTCCCAACTACTTCCTCCCAACTTCCCTTCCTCCCCCATCCTGTAGATATCTACATCTGTCTCAACCTTGGATTTACATCCTGTTCCTTGGACACTTCTTATTTCCCATTCTTTAGCCAGATTTTGTTTTTCGACCTTCCTGCGTAAGCATCTGGTAAATTGTAATCTGGGGAAATTATTCTCATTCTTGGCTTTTCTGCTCCCTTTAGGCCTGCTTAACCGAGGGTATGATCCTACACAGCTACGGGATGTTGCTGCCTTGTGGTGTAGACCAGTTCCATGGCACAGAGTATGTGTGTTGTCCTCAGGCCAAAATTGTAGACGAAGCCCTCTCTAAAGAGGAGGAGGAAGAAGACGAGGAAGACGAGGAGAAGGAAGACGACAACAATAGTATCAAAAGGTAGCAATGGACAGGATCAGATATCCGTGTTTTGTCAATATGGTTTTTCCATGCTGGACGGAGCAAAATAGAGAGTTTAATTAAGAAAAAAAAATGGCACTGTCCCATTTGATGGTATTTTGCTTTCAGAATGAGGCTCCTGGACTGTCCTAAATCAGGAGTATGGTATCTGGAGTATCATGACCAGGAAATACACAATCCAGCACGCTGACAAGAAATACCAGGAAATAACCTTCCTTCCTTCCTTCCTTCCTTCTTTCCTTCCTTCCTTCCTTCCTTCCTTCTTTCCCTCCCTCCCTCCCTCCCTCCTATTCCCATCTCATCCCTTCTTCTAAATACCATCTCCTCCCTCCTTCCCTCCCACCCTCCCCTTCTCCCTCCCTCTAATTCCCATCTCTTATCTATCTTCCTCTAATTCTCATCTCCTTCCTTCCTTCCCTCCCTCCAATTCCCATTTGGTTCCTCTCTCTCTCCCACCTTCTCCTTCCTTCCTTCCTTCCTTCCTTCCTTCCTTCCTTCCTCCCTTCCTCCCTTCCTTCCTCCCTCCCTTCCCTTCCCTTCAGCGTGTTAAAGAAACAACTGAAATATACTACTTCTTTGTAGCTGCTGAATATGCATGGAATTTCAATTCATCTTTTAAAATAGAAACAGAGGAGATTGACGGCAGAAAAAGACCTCATGGTCCATCTGGGCTTATACTATTTCCTGTATTATAATCTTAGGGTGGATATATGTTTATCCCAGGCATGTTTAAATTCAGTTACTGTGGATTTACCAACCACGTCTGCTGGAAGTTTGTTCCAAGGATCTACTACTCTTTCAGTCAAATAATATTTTCTCACGTTGCTTCTGATCTTTCCCCCAACTAACCTCAGATTGTGCCCCCTTGTTTTTGTGTTCACTTTCCTATTAAAAACACTTCCCTCCTGGACCTTATTTAACCCTTTAACATATTTAAATGTTTCGATCATGTCCCCCCTTTTCCTTCTGTCCTCCAGACTATACCGATTGAGTTCATGAAGTCTTTCCTGATACGTTTTATGCTTAAGACCTTCCACCATTTTTGTAGCCCATCTTTGGACCCGTTCAATTTGATCAATATATTTCTCCGTACTGAAGGAGCGGGTCCAGCAGTCACATGGGTTGCTCATGTCCAATCCGGTGGAACTGAGCCTAGTATTAAAAAAGCTTGCCGGATCCGCCCCTTCTCCAGAATTCGCTCAGTTCGCATATCCTGCGGTTGTATGTGATAGCTCGTTCAACATTCTAACACCTTCCCTTCGATCTTTCCTTCAAAAAAGTAGTAAGATTTATTGTCTTTATTTTATTACTTGCACTATTTGCGCCAGCCGTTTTAAAAAGGAAAAAAAGTAAAAGGCGGCTAGGCTTTTTTACTTGGGAGAAGTTGCGGTTTCGTTTTCCCCCGGCGGTTTTGCCGGTTACGATTCCTGCGGCCGCTTGTGGATTCTTCTAATCCCTTGGCCTGGAGGTCCTGGTGCAAGTATTTATCATTGGATTATTGCTTATTTATTGTATAAAAATATATTTAAGGGCTTATAAAATACCTCCTGCGGAGTGGGACGCCTCTAGTCTCCTGGACTTAGTCGATCGCTTTTCCCTTAAGAAATTCTACGAAGCGATTTTTTGGCGCGAAGGCCTTCGCGCCCTTTCTTAAAATATCTAGGCCTCTCGTGTTGGCCTTCTGCCAGCCGCGTAGGCCTCAGTCCACCGCGTGGATCCGGGAGCGGGCCTTGGGGGTCCCAGGCTAAATTCTCCACCGGCCTAGCCTCCAACCAGAGTGCCTTGGTTTTACTTAATTGCAAAGTTTAGGGAGGCTGGCCCCGCTGGATTTGGGGGCACGAACTCTGGGTTTGCCCAGATTGTCCTCACGTTTCAGCAGCTTCGAGGCCTCGAAGCAGGATCCATTCCTCTTGGGAAGTCCTTGAAATCTTCTCCTTATAATTTAGTTATTGGCTCAGCCTTGTCTTCTGTTAATTGTCAGACTATGGCTACTTTTCCCAAGAGAGGCACAACTAAAGGTCCCAGAGAGGCCAGGCCTACAGGCGATGAGATTACTAGTATCCCCCAGGCCTCTTCCTCCTCTTCTCCAGGGGCCCGCCCCTCGACCAAGGTCACCAGGGCCGAGAAGAGAAGGGACCTAGCCCTACAAAAGATTCATGATAAATCAGCAAAACGTTTGAAAGTGCAGGCCCAAGTAATCAGTAGTCAAGACCCACCAGAGGCCTCTAGTCTGCCTCCTTCTGGGGTCCCTGTGTTATCTCTGGATGAGCCAAACCTAGACAGACCCCAACCTAACCTATGGGGCATAGGTCCAGAGGAACCAGATATTATGGAAGATTCCCCCCAGCCAGGATCCTCCCAGGCCTTTAGGAATTCTTCTGCCATTTCTGCTGATATTTCCAGTTTACCTCCTGAGTTCCAATCTATTTTTGCTGTGTTGTCCAAAGCCATTGATGCCAAACTCTCCTCCATCAATGAGCTTCCTTTACCTCTTCCTCCTTCTCGTTCCTCCCGCCCCTTGGGTTCTTCCCCAGCGGTCAGAGCTCCTATCCAGGATGACTCAGAGTCCTCCCAAGATGAATATGAGGATGTAGAGGAGGATGAAGACCCTTTCCAGGGCTTATCAGAGGATGAGGAATCCCAAATAAAGGTCCCTCCTCCTATTACTATTTTCCCTTCTCAACTATTCAAATCTCTCCTCCTCAAAGCTAGAATTTCTACGGGATTAGCGGCCCAGGAGAAACAAGCCTCCACTTCCACTGATCCCCCGGAGGAGAATTTACCTTACTTCACAGAGGAACAGGAGGATAACGAGGTAATCCCTATGCCTAAATTATTTAAAGATGCCTTACTTAAACAGTGGGATTTTCCAGCCTCTGGCCTTAATCCCTCTACCAAGGACAGAAAGTTGTATAAACTCTCCTCTTCCTATGAAGAGCTTCTATCTTTTCCCAAACCAGATGAACCTGTCAAAATTCTTCACTCGGCAGCGGCTGTGCCAGGCGAGGCGGAGGAAGTCCTCCGTCCAGAGGACAAGCGCTTCGAGCAAATGCTCAAAAGAGGATTCTCCGCTGATTCCTGGGCCATTAAAAGTTCTGCAGCAGCCTCCTTCTTCTCCAGAGCCATGCTGCTGTGGCTTCGCCAACTTCAACAGCACATTCCTCCAGATGACTTGAGAGGTCAACAAGACTTCAACAAGGTCTTTGCAGCTGCCCAGTACGTGGCTGATGCCACCTTACAATCTACTAGATTTTCTGCTAAGTCTATTGCAGCCTCTACAACGGCAAGAAGACTCCTATGGATTCGCCCTTGGCAAGCGGGAGTTCGCCAAAAGTGGCAGTTATCCCAGGGCCCCTTAAAGCGCGACCTTCTCTTCGGTGATCTTCTGGATCCTCTCCTCACGGAGACCACAGACAAGAAGAAGGTTTTGGGTCCAACCACAAAAAAGGTTACTAAAACGCAGTCCTTTCGTCGCCCAGGGCGCCAGCAAGATCAAGCGGCTTCCTATCAGAGATCTCCAGGTCAGTATTCCCCCCGCTTTCGTTCCCAAGGTAGGAACTCCAGGGGTAGGGGTTTTCGTTTCCAAAGGGGAGCTGCCTCTAACAGGGCTTCAAAAAAACCTAGATGGTAACCTTTCCTCCATTCCCATAGGGGGTCGCCTAGCTCATTTCGCTGCAAATTGGCGTCTCACCTCCAAGGACCCTTGGGTCATTGACACTGTTCAAACAGGCCTTCTTTTAGAATTTATTTCTCCTCCCCCTAAACGTTTTATTTCCTGCCCTTCGCCCAGGTCATCCTCAGATTGTAACCGTATGGAGGAGGCCATTTCTCACCTATTGTCCATTAGAGCCATTCAGCCGGTCCCTTCCGGTCAGAAGGGCCTAGGTTTTTACTCCATCCTATTTATGGTTCCAAAGTCCTCCGGAGGTTGGAGAGCCATTTTGGATTTAAAGAAACTAAACCTATTCATCAAATATAGGAAGTTTAAAATGCACTCCTTGTCTTCTATTTTGGCCGCCATTCACTCGGGAGATTTCATGGTCTCCTTAGACCTCACTGAGGCCTACCTTCACATTCCTATAGCCAAATGCCACAGAAAATTTTTACGTTTTTCCTTTCAAGGCAGGCATTTCCAGTATAGGGCGATGCCATTTGGCCTTTCCTCGGCCCCTCGGGTCTTCACAAAGCTCTTGGGGTCCCTGGCGGCCTATATCCGGGCGTCTCCCATCCACATTTTATGTTATCTTGATGATATTTTAATTCATGGGAACTCCCTAGAGAGAGTGAAATCAGACCTTTCTGTCACCATGTCAGTCCTTCAGGACCATGGGTTTTCCATCAACTTTGAAAAAAGTCACCTCCAACCTTCCACTTCCATTCCTCACCTGGGAGCCATTATTGATTCAAAATCTTCCCAGGTTTTTCTCTCTCCCGAGAGAAAACTCAGTATTGTGGAGTTAATTTCTAACATTTTATCTAATCCTTCAGTATCCATAGTTACTCTATCTTCCCTTTTGGGGAAGATGGTGTCATGCATAGGCATCATTCCCTGGGCTCGCCTTCATGCTAGGGAACTCCAGTGGCTTCTGTTGCCTTTTCAGAGATCGGGGCACAGCAACTCAAATCGACGCATCGTCATTCCACTGAGTGTTCGCAGATCCTTCAAATGGTGGAAGTCTCCGGCCATGGACAGAGGATCCCCGTTCAGGTGCCCGGATCAATTTGTCATCACCACAGATGCCAGTCTATCGGGATGGGGCGCCCACGCCCAGGGGATGATAGCCCAGGGCACGTGGTCCCCGGAGGAAGCTTCCAGGCCAATAAATTGGCTAGAGTTAAGAGCCGTCTCCCTGGCTCTGAAGCATTTCTCTCCTCGCATCCCCAACCGGCACGTTCTCATTCTCACCGACAACATTGCCACAAAAAGCCATATCTGCAGGCAAGGGGGCACGAGATCCAAGGCTCTCATGAGGGAGGCCCTCAAGCTGGGCCTTTGGGCGGAAAAACATCTCCAGTCGCTCCTAGCCGATCACATCTCGGGGAGTCTCAACATCCAGGCGGATTGGCTATCCCGAGCAACGATAGACCCAGGAGAGTGGAACCTCCATCAAGACCTGTTCCATCAAATCACCCTCAGATTCGGCCTACCAGTCCTGGATCTCTTCGCGACCAATGCGAACGCCCAACTCCCTCGCTTCTATTCCAGATTTCCATCCCCGGGAGCGGAAGCGATCAATGCCCTCCGGAGTCCATGGCCTCCAGGCCTACTCTATGCATTTCCTCCAATTCCAATCCTCCCGGACGTGATTCACAAGGTCCTCACCGAGAGGGCCCGAGTAATCTTAATCGCCCCTCATTGGCCCCGCCGGCCCTGGTTCGCAGATCTCCAACAGCTGTCCGTCCAGGACCCTTGGCGACTCCCCGTTTCGGGGGATATGCTGCGGCAGGGGGCCTCTTTCCATCCAGACCCGGAGTGGTTCCACCTCACCGCCTGGCTGTTATCAGGAGAGATTTAGAACTGCGTGGGCATGACCCCGATTCAGTGGAGGTCATTCTAAAGGCCAGAAGGGGCTCGACCAATCGAATCTACGACCACACGTGGTCCAAGTTTCACCAGTGGTGTCTTCAGGAAGGTCTCTCCCCTCTGTGCATCCCCATACACAGAATTATTTCCTTCCTTATGCAAGGTTTCCATAAAGGACTCTCCACCAGCACCCTCCGGCGTCATCTGGCAGCCATTTCATCTGTCCTAGGGGGCCCCCGCAGACAGCCTCTCCGATCCTTCCCTGAAGTTCAGGAATTCCTCAAGGGCATAGCCAACCTCAGACCTTCCAAGGTCCACAGGTATCCATCCTGGGACTTGCCACGGGTTCTCCACTCCCTCACGCAGGCACCATACGAACCCCTAAAATCGGCGTCCCTCAGGTACCTATCCTTTAAGGTAGCCTTCCTGGTGGCTATTACCTCTGCCCGACGCATTTCGGAGCTGGCTGCCCTCTCAATCAGGCAGGACCTTTGTCAATTCCATCAGGACAAGGTAGTCTTGCGACTGGACCCCACCTTCTTACCCAAGGTCAGTTCCATGTTCCACAGATCTCAGGATATTGTCCTACCTTCCTTCTGCCTCCAACGAGACCATCCCTTGGCAATTAGATGGCACACCCTGGATCTCACCAGAGCGCTGAGAATATATATCCAACGCACAGGACCCTTTCGGAGGTCAGAAGCACTTTTTGTAGCCTATCATCCCAGAGTCATGGGGGCCAAAGTGTCTTCAACAGTAATAGGCCGTTGGATCAGAGGGACTATATCTAAGGCCTATGAGTCGGCCTCCCTCTCAGTTCCAAGGAACATCACTGCGCATTCCACCAGGAGCGCAGCCACCTCGGCCGCTTGGGCGACTCAAGCCCCGTTGGAGGAGGTCTGCAAAGCAGCCACTTGGGCCTCGCCAAATTCCTTCATCAGGCACTACAAAATTGATTCTTACGCTTCAGCGGACGCTGCCTTCGGCAGAAGGGTACTCCAATCCGTTATCTCACACGATAGCAAGCTAATCCCACCCTAGGGACCATCTATTGGGTATGTCCCATGTGACTGCTGGACCCGCTCCTTCAGTACGGAGAATAGGCGTTGATTGCTTACCTGAACGCCTCTTCTCGTACGGTGAGCGGGTACAGCAGTCACTTCCCGCCCTTGTATGTGTCTTCTTTACTTTTCTATCTCTTTCTTCCTCTAACAATGAGAGTTGAACACTACAGAGCTTCACAACTGAGCCTAGTCTATGGATTCGCGAATTCTGGGGAAGGGGCGGATCCGGCAAGCTTTTTTAATACTAGGCTCAGTTCCACCGGATTGGACATGAGCAACCCATGTGACTGCTGTACCCGCTCACCGTACGAGAAGAGGCGTTCAGGTAAGCAATCAACGCCTATTTTGTAGCTGAGGTCTCCAGAACACATGGTCCATAGCAATAGCAAGAGCCAGGGTGGCGCAGCAGATAGAGTGCTGTGCTGCAGGCCACTGAAGCTGACTGTAGATCTGTAGGTCAGCGGTTCAAATCTCATCACCAGCTCAAGGTTGACTCAGCCTTCCATCCTTCCAAGGTAGGTAAAATGAGGACCTGGATTGTGGGGGCAATAGGCTGGCTCTGTTAAAAAGTGCTATTGCTAACATGTTGTAAGCCGCCCTGAGTCTAAGGAGAAGGGCGGCATAAAAATTGAATAAAGAAATAAAATTGAATAAATAAATAGCACTTGGACTTCTTTAGAGGTGCACAGTGCTTTTACAGCCGCCTCTAAGCAGTTTACATATTGCTCCCAACAATCTGGGTCCTCATTTTACCCACTTCGGAAGGATGGAAGGCTAAGTCAACCTTGAGCCTGGTGAGATTGGAACTGCCAAATTGCAGGTAGCCAGCAGGCAGCAGAAGTATCCTTGCAGTACTGCACTCTAACCACTGCGCCACCATGGCTCGCGTCCTCTTTGACATCATGGTTTAAAAAGTCAGCGATTCTAACCTCTAATACAGATGTTATCCAGCCAACATTTAATCTGTGGTCAATATCTCCGTCTTTGTTTCGCAGTGCATTTAAACAGTGTTATTTTGCTGTGTGTTTTTCTTTTTTGTTTTTGTGTTTTGTTTTGTTTTTGTAGTTGTTGTTTTTGACTATGGTTCTTTTTTTCTTTGATTATACATATTTATGTATTATATTGGCATATAGAAACATAGAAACATAGAAGACTGACGGCAGAAAAAGACCTCATGGTCCATCTAGTCTGCCCTTATACTATTTCCTGTATTTTATCTTACAATGGATATATGTTTATCCCAGGCATGTTTAAATTCAGTTACTGTGGATTTACCAACCACGTCTGCTGGAAGTTTGTTTCAAGGATCTACTACTCTTTCAGTAAAATAATATTTTCTCACGTTGCCTTGGATCTTTTCCCCAACTAACTTCAGATTGTGTCCCCTTGTTCTTGGTGTTCACTTTCCTATTAAAAACACTTCCCTCCTGGACCTTATTTAACCCTTTAACATATTTAAATGTTTCGATCATGTCCCCCCTTTTCCTTCTGTCCTCCAGACTATACAGATTGAGTTCATTAAGTCTTTCCTGATACGTTTTATGCTTAAGACCTTCCACCATTCTTGTAGGTCTTAAGTATAAAACGTATCAGGAAAGACTTAATGAACTCAATCTGTATAGTCTGGAGGACAGAAGGAAAAGGGGGACGAGGGTTTTTTTTATTGTATATTATATGTTTTTAATGGAAAAACTTAATAAAACTAATGTAAAAAAGATAGGGAGGGACACAAGGAACAAATGAATAAATCCCTTCCTTTTAAAAAAAAAACATTTGGGAGAAAGAAATGGTTGTCTCTTCACACTGGGTTCTCCTTCTGTCTCTCCTAGTGAATCGCCCACCGAAGCAGATACAGATGACTTCACGGTAGGAATCATGGAGTTAAATGATGACGATGAGGACGAACAAGAAGAAAACGAAGAAGAAGTGGTGGTGGACCAGGATTATTATTACGATAGCTACAAAGACTACAACGAAGAGCCTCCATCTGCTCGAAGCAAGGAAAGGACTTTTTCCGAGAAGGAAATAATGAATGATGTGAAAGGTAATCGGTCCCATCACAGCTTCGGCCAGCTTCTATCTGTCGCAACAATTATCACTTGATCCTGGCGAGATCCCTAAGTTGCCTTTCCAACTTTTCCTTCATGGAATGTTTAAGTTTCAAGCAGGTCAAAATCTTGGCATGCTGATCTATTTCGGCCTTGTTCTGGCCTCATCAGCTAGCCATACCCTCACTCGGATTTGAACTTGCACCCTTTGCCTTGTAAGGCAGAGAATTAACCTCTAGGCTACAGTATCTAAACCCTTCAGCTTTGTAGCAGGGAAGGGTTATAAGTTTTTTTCTGTCGAATCACCCTGGTATATTGAAGGAGCATCACAGCTTCCTTTTTGCCTCTTGGCCCAACCATATATATAGACCCATTTTTGCAGAGATGTCAACAAATTGGTTCTCTGAATAGTCCTTATCAAAGTGAGAAGCTTCTCACATTTTCTCCATGAAAGGAATGCTAGGAAACAAACCATTCCAATAAATGATACACCTTTAAAACTGATCTGGCAGGTAGCCATTCTGCTTCTCAAAGAAATACATTCAATAGAATGCATGCTGCTGCTGTTTTTCAAACAATGCTTTTGTTAAATAACATGTCTACAGAGAACAAAGTTATGCTAAACTGCAACTTCCATGTTGGCTGTTCTCTTACAAAGAGAAATACTTTTGTTGAATTTGTCCATTTTCAAAACCTGCAGGTAGCTCCAGCTATTGACCGAAGCTGAAGTTATTACATACATTTGCAGAGCCAATTTGTTGCACAGACTTGTCTTTTTAACAGGTTACTCTTTGTCCCTTTCCGAATTTCAAATTGTGCTACCGAAGCATTCTTTGTTCGACGTAGCAATTCATTAACTAGACTTTAACCCACCACAACAAAAAAAGCTGCCTTTTGCTGACTTAAGTAGCTGTTTTAATGAATGTTTCTTAAAGCCCTTTGAATGCAGTTGAATTAACACATTGTGACTGCTTCTGGTTACTAAAATACTCTTTTTGGTTCCTTGTTATTCTGGTCTCCAAACAGCATGGTTTTTTTCCTAAAGAAATCATTGCTGGCAGATAGATATAGTAAATAATTTTGGGAATGAAAAAATTATGTTTCAGAAAGTTGGATGATCAAAGTGTCAGGGTTCCAAATAGAATCCGAAATTAAATCAAGAGTCCGAGGCATGACCTTCCTCAAAGTTCCAATTTATTAGCAGAGCTATGTTGCCACATCTGTGAGAAACCCGAATCTGAAGTCCTGTGGATTTCTCCACCCAGTTTAAAGTTCATTCCCTTGTGCCCACACCCACAAGTTCATCACATGGCCCAGTCTGGTTCTGCCAACGTGTCCGGTCCTCCCTTCAACTTCCAGGCAGGTGCTCAACAAAGGATGACCTTGAGAATCTAGAAGGAATTTGTTATGGCTACCGCTTTACAAACCTCATGCAACAGCCCCTCCCAAATTCCCACAACACATTCTCTCTCTCTCTCTCTCTGTGGATGTGTGGGTGTGGATGTGGGTGTATACACACACACACACACACACACACATACATTCATACATATATATACACATACATATATATGTCACATGTTTTTTTGCTGAATTTGAAAATTAAGGGAGACTAGGATAGATCTATTTCGGCCTTATTTTGGCCTCATCAGCTAGCCATACCCACTGGGACATGAACCTGCAACCTTTGCCTTGTAAGGCAGAGAATTATCCTCTAGGCTACAGTATCCAGTCCCTTCAGCTCTGCACCAGGGAAGGGTTACATATTTTTGTGTCGAATCACTCTGGTGTATTGAAGGAACATCACAGCTCCTTATTTGCCTCTCGGCCCAACCCAGGGCCATTTCCAAGGCAGTTAATTTTATTGATAGCCGACAAATCTATCTACATGTATCACATGTTTTTTTGCTGAATTTGAAAATTAAGGGAGACTAGGATAGATCTATTTCGGCCTTATTTTGGCCTCATCTGCTAGCCATACCCACTGGGTATATAGACTGTATAGACACACACACACACACTATATACCCAGTGGGTATGGCTAGCTGATGAGGCCAAAATAAGGCCAAAATAGATCTATCCTAGTCTCCCTTAATTTTCAAATTCAGCAAAAAAACATGTGACACATATATGTATGTATGTATGTATGTATACATACACACACAAAGACACAGCTATTTGTTTGTTTGTTTGTTTATTTATTTATTGGATTTATATTATTTCCTTTTCGTGAGCCACTCCAAGTCCTCGGAGAGGGGCAGCATACAAATCTAATAAATTATTACTATTAATTATTATTATATGCCGCCCCTCACCGAGGACTCAGGGCGCTTTGCAACATGTAGAAAACAACAAATACAATAGTTAAATCCAATTAAATTAAAACTAAACAAACAATCTAAAATCCCCAGTTGTGTTAAAAAATCAGTCATACCCATTCAAACAACAGCCATACAAACATTCATCAGCCAGGGGGCTGAGATCTAATCACCCCAAACCTAGCTGCATAAATGAATCTTAAGACTCTTGCAAAAAGCGAGGAGGGTGGGGGCAGTGCGAATCTCTGGGAGAAACTGATTCCAGAGGGCCGGGGCCCCCACAGAGAAGGCTCTTCCCTTAGGCCCCGCCAGGTGGAATTGTCTACTTGACGGGACCTGGACAAGGCCGACTCTGTGGGACCTAATTGGTCACTGGGATTTGTGCGGCAGAAGACGGTTCCAAAGGTATTCTGGTCCGATGCCATGTAGGGTTTTATAGGTCATTACCAACACTTTGAATTGTGTCCGGAAACCAATCGGCAGCCAATGTAGCCTGCGTGATGGAGAAACGTGGGCCTGTCTAGGGAGGCCCATGACTGCTCCTGCGGCTGCATTTTGCACAATTTGTAGTTTCCGAACACTCTTCAGAGGTAGCCCCATGGAGAGAGCATTGCAGTAGTGCAATATGTGTCCAACTCAAACGATGGCTTCGGCCTAACACCCCAACTTGCTCTTAGTTGAGTATAAACCAGAAATAATTGTCAGGCAGTGTGTGTCCTCCTGCGTAAAAATGCTTTGTGTGGGAACCGAATGGCTAAGCTGAAGCAGTGGGGCTCTCTGCCCTCCGAGCAGCTCTGCCAATTCTTCCATCCCAACTTTTTGAGGCCAGGTTGAGAGAGAACCAGAGCTAAGTGAAGGAAGAGCATCAGGAAGGAAGAGGTCTCCAGAATTCCGGATGACTTTTCCCCCAAGCAAAAACTTCAGGAGAGAATGAATTAGGGGTAGTGACTTCTGACAATCTCAAAATGGGTGAACAGTGCAGTCAGGCGGTAGGGAAAGCAAGTAGGATGCTTGGCTGCATAGCTAGAGGTATAACAAGCAGGAAGAGGGAGATTGTGATCGCGCTGTATAGAGCGCTGGTGAGACCCCATTTTGGAATACCGTGTTCAGTTCTGGAGACCTCACCTACAAAAAGATATTGACAAAATTGAACGGGTCCAAAGACGGGCTACAAAAATGGTGGAAGGTCTTAAGCGTAAAACGTATCAGGAAAGACTTAATGAACTCAACCTGTATAGTCTGGAGGACAGAAGGGAAAGGGGGGACATGATTGAAACATTCAAATATGTTAAAGGGTTCAATAAGGTTCAGGAGGGAAGTGTTTTTAATAGGAAAGTGAACACAAGAACAAGGGGGCACAATCTGAAGTTAGTTGGGGGAAAGATCAGAAGCATCGTGAGAAAATATTATTTTACTGAAAGAGTAGTAGATCCTTGGAACAAACTTCCAGCAGGCGTGGTTGGTAAATCCACAGTAACTGAATTTAAACATGCCTGGGATAAACATATATCCATCCTAAGATCAAATACAGGAAATAGTATAAGGGCAGACAAGATGGACCATGAGGTCTTTTTCTGCCGTCAATCTTCTATGTTTCTATGTTTCTAAGATGGACCCGAAGCCACTGTTGATGTTGAACTAGCTTAGAGAAAGCTTTGCTTGCCACCAGCTGATGCCTTTAACCATCTCCCACACAGCTGTCTGCTCCCAGGAGGCGATGACCGGTCCCTGCCGGGCTGTGATGCCTCGTTGGTACTTCGACATGTACAAGAAAAAGTGCACACGCTTTATATATGGAGGCTGCGGAGGCAACCGAAACAATTTTGAGTCAGAGGAATATTGCATGGCTGTGTGTAAAAAGATGAGTAAGTTCAGCCTCGCACTGGGTCCTCTTTGGAAGCGAGCTGTCGTCCTTGTCTTGTCTTCTCCTCCTTGACCATCTCACAGGGAAGAGTGTGTGTAGCTTTCTCCTATAGATCTTGGTGTCTGTTCTGCAGTAGTTCTTCCCTTGTCTATGTGCTGCTTTAGACTTTAGACCAGAGGTCTTCAAACTCGGCATGTTTAAGCCGTGTGGACCTCAATTCCCAGAATTCTGGGAGTTCAGGTCCACACGGCTTAAACTTGCCGAGTTTGGGGACCCCTGCTTTAGGCTCCGCTTTGGCTTCTGCAGTCTGGTGAGCCCACCATGTCTCCCTCTACTTGTCTCGCACTATTTTCACAAATCCCCTCTTCTGGATTCTATGGGAGAGGGTTAAAAATTTGGGCTTGGAGGGCTGATCTGGTGTCGCAGTCTCTTTTCTTATTTATTTTATATATTTTATTTTATTTATTAGATTTGTATGCCGCCCCTCTCCGTAGACTCGGGGCGGCTCACAACAATAACAAGAACAATGTAAGAACAAATCTAATAATTTAAAAAAACACTAAAAAAACCCATTATTAAAAGCAAACAAACACACAAACATTCCATGCATAAACTGTATAGGCCCGGGGGAGATGTGTCAGTTCCCCCATGCCTGACGGCAGAGATGGGTCTTAAGAACTTTACGAAAGGCAAGGAGGGTGGGGGCAGTTCTAATCTCCGGGGGGAGCTGGTTCCAGAGGGTCGGGGCTGCCACAGAGAAGGCTCTTCTCATGGGTCCCGCCAAACGACATTGTTTAGTCGACGGGACCCGGAGAAGGCCAACTCTGTGGGACCTAACCGGTCGCTGGGATTTGTGCGGCAGAAGGTGGTCCGGGAGGTATTCTGGTCCGATGCCATGAAGGGCTTTATAGGTCATAACCAACACTTTGAATTGTGCCCGGAAATTGATCGGCAACCAATGCAGACTGCGGAGTGTTGGTGTAACATGGGCATACCTGGGGAAGCCCATGACTGCTCTCGCAGCTGCATTCTGCACGATCTGAAGTTTCCGAACACTTTTCAAAGGTAGCCCCATGTAGAGAGCATTACAGTAGTCGAGCCTCGAGGTGATGAGGGCATGAGTGACTGTGGGCAGTGAGTCCCAGTCCAGATAGGGCCACAACTGGTGCACCAGGCGAACCTGGGCAAACTCCCCCCTCGCCACAGCTGAAAGATGGTTCTCTAATGCCTTTTCATGGGATCTGGGCATCTCTTCCACTCCACCCTTTTCTTTTTAAGTTTTACCGCACAGAAAAGCTTTTTCCCTATCGGTGTTTCTGCAAACTCCGGGTTCTGCTTCATATTTCTCGTATCGAAATATGGTTCACAGTCATGATGATTTCTGTGCAATTTTTCTGAGGTTTGCTCACTATTTTTTAACTCACTTTTATTTTACTGTTTATTTATTTTACTGTTTATTTATTGCTTGCTATGGTTACTTGTAAGGTATATGTACTGCTGAGGCCTAAGGATCGCAAGTGTTGGAACATGAGCAACAAAAACAAAGCAAAATGATATATTAAATATGTAGCATAAGTTTAATAATGGAAGCAAACTACATTCACAGCAATCCATCTCGGAAAGTTTCCTCCAGTCATTCTTTTCAGAAGGCAGTGGCTGATTTCCTGTGGTCCATTTTGACTTTTTTAGACCCTCGCTCCTTCCCAATTTTTCCTTCCTTCCCTACTTCCTTCCCTACTTCCTTCCTTCCCTACTTACTTCCTTCCCTACTTCCTTCCTTCCCTACTTACTTACTTACCATTTCCCCCTCCCTCTCCCAATTTTTCCTTCCTTTTCTCCCAATTTTCCCTTCCTTCCAATTTTCCCTTCCTTCCTTCCTTCCTTCCTTCCCTCCCTCCCTACCAATTTTCCCTCCTTCCCTTTCTCCCAATTTTTCCTTCCTTCCTTTCCTTCCAATTTCCCCTCCCTTCCTTTCTTTCAATTTTTCCTTCCTTTCTTTCCTACCAATTTTTCTTCCTTTCCTACCAATTTTCCCTTCCTTCCTTCCTTCCTTCCTTCCTTCCTTCCTTCCTTCCTTCCTTCCTTCCTTCCTTCCTTCCTTCCTTCCTCCCCTCCCTCCCTTCCTACCATATTTTCCTCCCTCCCTCCCAATTTTTCCTTCCTTTCCTACCATTTTTTTCCTTCATCCCTCCCTCCCTCCCCATGGCTGGCACTTTGTACAGCCATAATCCTGTGTACAGAATGGGTTCTGTACAAATGCTTTGGATTGGATTGAACTGATAGCAAGGATGAGATTAAAAACTGGCTGTTTTGGAGAAAAAGTTTAGTCTGTCTACAAACAGATCTAATTTGTGTTCCTGGTTACAGAGAGAGAAGACATTGCATTTTGTGTGTGCAGGGTGTCTCAGTTTCCCCTTGACCTCTTTTTTCACACCGGAGTGAAAATATTGTGGGTTCAGGCACCAGGTCAAGATTACCGTTTGAGATTATCCAAATTATTATCCACCAAGTACCCCAGTGCTCAGATGTTTACTGTGCCTGAAAGCAGATCAATTTGAACAAAATAAATTGACCTACACCCCCCCCCCCAAAAAAGGCAGTACAGATTAATCTGTGGCATCTGGATTTATATTGAATATCTTCTTCCATTAAATTCTAATCCATTACACGGACAGCTAGCCAGGATTCCCTCCCCCCTTAAAACGTAAGCAGCCCATCCCTTTTGCTACTACCTCTCTGCAAGCATCCAGACCAATAACGCTAGTTAGCCACTGCTGTTTGCATTCAGAAGCCTTGGTGGTACAGTGGTTAAAGTGCAGTACTGCAGGCAATTTCTGCTGTTTGCCGGCTGCCTGCAGTTCGAATCACGCCAGGCTCGAGGTTGACTCAGCCTTCCATCCTTCCGAGGTGGGTAAAACGAGGACCCAGGTTATTGGTGGCAAGATGCTGACTCGATAAACCACTTAGAGAGGGTTGTAAAAGCCCTGTGAAGTGCTATATAAGTCTAAGTGCTATTTGCTACTGCTGTAAACATGCACCAGGCAGGATCTTTGATATCTCGATGCTGAAGTAGGCTTTCGTGATAGGCAGGAGCCTCTCAGCTGGAATCTGAACAGCATTGCTATTCTTTAATGCTAATTACTCTGGATTTCAGAGTAATTAAGCCTGCATGCCTTCACTCCAGGCGCACCTATTACAAGCTGGCAAAAGGGTAAGGAAATCACATTGAATCTTCCCAGAAGGAGGACACAAATTGGTCAGTTGTTATTTTAAAAAAATAGTTATAAGAGCCAGGGTGGTGCTGTACTGCAGGCCAATGAAGCTGGATGTAGATCTGTAGGTCAGCGGTTCAAATCTCATCACCGGCTCAAGGTTGACTCAGCCTTCCATCCTTCCAAGGTGGGTAAAATGAGGACCCGGATTGTGGGGGCAATAGGCTGGCTCTGTTAAAAAGTGCTATTGATAACATGTTATAAGCCGCTCTGAGTCTAAGGAGAAGGGCGGCATAAAAATTAGATAGATAGATAGATAGATAGATAGATAGATAGATAGATAGATAGATAGATAGATAGATAGATAGATGATAGATAGATAGATAGATAGATAGATGATAGATAGATAGATAGATGATAGATAGATAGATAGATAGAGAGAGAGAGAGAGAGATAGATGATAGATAGATAGTAGATAGATAGATAGATAGATAGATAGATAGATTGATGATAGATAGATGATAGATAGATAGATGATAGATAGATAGATGATAGATGATAGATAGATAGATAGATAGATGATAGATAGATAGATAGATAGATAGATAGATAGATAGATAGATAGATAGATAGATAGACAGATAGATAAAATGGATATTCTGGATATTCTCAGTCATCCAGGTCATGGTTGTCCCAAAGGTGCTTTTTCAAGAAGCAACTGGACATTCCCACTCTTCTTCGAAGATGTTTTGCTTCTCACCCAAGAAGCTTCTTCAACTTTGAAACGTCTTTGGAGAAAAACCAGGAAGTCCAGTTCCTTCTTGAAAAAGCACCCTTGGGACAACACCCACCACCACCACTACCACCACCACCACCAAAACCTTGTTCTGCTTTCTTTTGCCTTGCTTGTTTGTGTCCTTGTGTGTTAGTCCACCATCACCCGATAAGCCATGGTGGTTCTCAACCTTTCTAATGCCGCGACCCCTTAATACAGTCCCTCATGTTGTGGTGACCCCCATCCATAAGTCTAGCGGCAATTCTCCCAACAGAGCTTGAGGCTGATTGGCAGGGAGGTCAGAGGGACAGCCCCACTGTAAACACCTAATTGGTCAGATTGTAAAAAAAAAAAAATGTTCCAAGGCGCCAGAATAGAAGCTTTGGGTCCTAACACCATGGGATATTTGTCTTTTCCCATGGTCTTAGGTGACCCCTGTGAAATGGTGGTTCAACCCCCAAAGGGGTCCTGACCCACAGCATGAGAACCACTGGGATAACGCTTGTTAGGAACAAGCAAAGCCTGAAATACCAAATTTCTTGACGGTCAAACTGTCAAATGCATTTATTTCCTTTTGAGGACGAGATGGGCGGGACATTTTTATTGGCTTAGCCCAGGGGTAGGCAAAGTTGGCTCTTCCATGACAGGTGGACTTCAACTCCCAGAATTCCTCAGCTAGCATGATTGACTCAGGAACTCTGGGAGTTGAAGTCCACAAGTCATAGAAGAGCCAACTTTGGGCTAGGCTGTGCATTAGGGCCCATCTGATGGAAGCAGGAGTGTTGCATTGTCAGCAGTCCTCACCGTTAAACTGATCCGTCTTCAAGATTGACCACTTTTGGAGACCGAAAAAGAGCTAAGGGGATCTGCCCCCTCTCCCCACCACCCCAGAAAGTACATTAGCTTGCAACTTAATGTGCTTCACAAAACTGGAAAATTGGCTGGGGTCCAAGTTTGGAAGGTTTTTCTCAAGGCTACAGGTAGTCCTCGACTTATGATTTGCGTTGAGCCCAACGACGGACATCTCTGCTCTCTTTTACGATCTTCCTTGCTGCCGTCGTTAACCGTGTCCCTGCGGTGCTTCAGTTTGTAACCCCCGTTGTTAAGCGAATCTGGGATGTCCCCCCCCATTGATGTTGCTTATCAAGGTCGCAAAGGGGATCGCTTGACCCAAGGACTCTGCAACCCGTCATATGTACGAGTCAGTTGCTAAGGGTCGGAATTTGGATCACCTGGCCATGCGGAGGGGTGGAGGTGTGCCGCAAGTGTGAAAAAATGGTTATAAATCACTTTTTCGCTGCCGTTGCAACTTGGAACAGTCACTGAGCCAACTGTTGTAAGTCTCCGAGTCTGCAGAGAGGGGCGGCATACAAATCTAATAAATTATTATTATTATTATTATTATTATTATTATTATTATTATTATTAAGTCAAGGAATACCTGTAGTGGGAATCTTGGCCCTGTTGACCAAGCTGTACCAGAAGCAACCCCAGAAACCAGAACGGGTGGCCTAGGTCAGGGGGTCACCAATCTCGGTAACTTTAAGACTTGTGGACTTCAACTCCCAGAATTCCTCAGCCAGCTTTGAGTTGAGGTCCACAAGTCTTAAATTTGCCGAGGTTTAAGCCCACCATTCTTAAAGTTGCTGAGGTTTCCCTGACCTAACAACTCCCTTTTGTCCTCTTCTAGTTCCTCCAACTCCGCTGCCTACCGATGATGTCGACGTCTACTTTGAAACACCTGCCGATGACAACGAACATGCCCGTTTCCAGAAAGCCAAAGAACAGCTGGAGATTCGACATCGTAACCGCATGGATCGAGTGAGTCTTGTTGTGTTCCGGTTACTCCGGATCTCTTTGGCCACCAAGGTCCTCCTGCATTCTGGCCATTGATTTCATTCATGGGTTGTTTTTTTAAAAATTATTTTTGCTAGGGTGAGACTTTTTGTTTTTGTAAAACCAGTAAAAGCCACATACTTTTGGAGTAAAAGCCACATAACTTCCTAAGCTGGCTTGCAAGCTTAAATTGCAAACATTTATTCCGTCTTACTGGGTTTTATGGAAAGTACTTTAGAAATTCTACGGAAGAATAGAATAGAATAGAATATTATTATTATTTATTAGACTTGTATGCCGACCCTCTCCGGAGACCTGGGGCGGCTCGTAACATACAATGCAAAACAATATGTATACAAATCTAACAGTTAAAACTGTAAACTAAAATCCCATTATATTAAAAAACAGTCAATCACATCCACACATAACATTTAATGGTCAGAGAAGGAGGGGGCATGATCTGGCTGTCCCATGCCTGTCAACATAGATGGGTCTTAAGGCTCTTGCGAAAGGCGAGGAGGCTGGGGGCAGTGCGAATCTCCGGAGGGCCGGGGCCGCCACAGAGAAGGCTCTTCCCCTACGCCCCACCAGATGACATTGTCTGGTCGACGGGACCTGGAGAAGGCCAATTCTGTGGGACCTTATCGGCCGCTGGGATTTGTGCGGCAGAAGGCAGTCCCATAGAATAGAACAGAACAGAATAGAATTCTTTATTGGACACACCAGGAATTTGTCTTGGTACAGATGCTCTCAGCGTACATAAAAGAAAAGATGCATTTGTCAAGAATCATGAGGTACAACCCTTAATGATTGTCATAGGGGTCAAATAAGCAATGAGGAAACAATATTAATAAAAATCTTAAGGATACAAGCAACGTGACAGTCCTACAGTCATAAGTGGGAGGAAATGGATGATAGGAATGGTGAGAAAAAACTAGTAGTAATAGTAGTACAGACTTAGTAAATAGTTTGACAGTGTTGAGGGAGTTATTTGTCTAGCGGAGTGATGGCATTTGGGGAAAAAATGTTGTGTCTAGTTTTCTCGGTGTGCAGTGCTCTGTAGCGACGTTTTGAGGGTAGGAGTTGACACAGTTTATCTCCAGGATTTGAGGGGTATAAATAAAACAATTAGTGAGAAACACAAAATATGAAATATAAGAAGGCAGGTAGATAGATTCTAATGAGTAATTAAAGCTGATGAAATTAGTAACAGAACAAAACTAAAGAAATATTTTTGAGATAGATAAATTAAGGAATCAATGGTACAATAGCATAGAAGATATATTGGTATGCAATGCTATAAAAATATTAATATTGTTCATGGGTTTATTTGTTGTCGGTGTATGTGTTACATGTGGACGTTATGTAGAGTTTGGTGTACGTTTGATAGGTATATATGTATATGTTTTCTTCTAAAAAAATCATTCAATAAAAATTATTTTTTTAAAAGAAGAAATTCTATGGGAGAGAGGGAAGGGTATTTGGATACTGAAATGGAGTTGCCATGCTACATGGTCCTTATTCAATTGGGCCATGTTTTTCTGATCTTTTCAAACTCTTCAGGTGAAGAAGGAATGGGAAGAAGCAGAGATCCAAGCCAAGAACTTGCCAAAGGCAGAGAGGCAGGCCTTGATGCAGGTCAGTCACCACCTCTTCAAGTGAATGAGCTGATTTACAGTGATCCCTCGATTTTCGCGATCTCGTTCTTCGCGAAACTCTATATCGCGATTTTTCCCACCCGATGACATCACTCTCTTCCTTCCTTTCTCATCTTTCTTTCTCTTTCTCTATCTTGCTTCTTCCTCTCTCACACTCTCTTCCTCCCTCTCTCATCTCTTTCTTTCCTTCTCTCTCTTTCTCTATCTCTCCCCCTCTTGCTGGCGGGCGGCGGGTGGGCGGCGGGCGGCGGGCGAGCGGGCGGTGGGCGGGCGAGTGGGGGCATCAGCGAGGAAGACCCAGGGAAGGTTCCTTCGGCCGCCCAGCAGCTGATCTGCTGGGTGGCCGCAGCAGCAGCGAGCAGATGAAGATCGGGATTTCCCCGCCGCCCACGCAAAGGGGAAACCCCGATCTTCATCTGCTCGCTGCTGCTGCGCTGCCAAGCAGATCAGCTGCTGGGCGGCCGCAGCAGCAGCGAGCAGACGAAGATCGGGGTTTCCCCGCCGCCCACGCAAAGGGGAAACCCCGATCTTCATCTGCTCGCTGCTGCTGCGCTGCCGAGCAGATCAGCTGCTGGGCGGCCGAAGGAACCTTCCCTGGGTCTTCCCCGCCGCCCACGCAAACTCCACCATCTGCGCATGCGCGGCCATGAAAAAAGGGCGCGCATGCGCAGATGGTGTTTCTACTTCCGCAACCCTACATCGCGAAAAATCGATTATCGTGAGGGGTCTTGGAACGGAACCCTCGCGATAATCGAGGGATCACTGTATTCCCAGAATTGAAATAGGTTTATAAACTGGAAACAGGAGGCAGAGGAGGAGGAGGAAGCCTTGTGGAAATGGTTTACAACTAGACTAAGGCTAGGGAAACTCCGTTTTCACTTAATAGATGTTGGAGCAAGGATGTGTTGTAGAATAGAATAGAATAGAATTTTATTGGCCAAGTGTGATTGGACACACAAGGAATTTGTCTTGGTGCATATGCTCTCAGCGTCCATAAAATAAAATATACATTTGTCAAGGATCATGTGGTACAACACTTAATGATTGTCATAGGTGTCAAATAAGCAATGAAGAAGCAATACAGTGTTCCCTCGCTTTTCGCGGGGATACGTTCCGAGACCGCCCGCGAAAGTCGAATTTCCGCGAAGTAGAGATGCGGAAGTAAATACACTATTTTTGGCTATGAACAGTATCACAAGCCTTCCCTTAACACTTTAAACCCCTAAATTGAAATTTCCCATTCCCTTAGCAACCATTTAGATTATTACTCACCATGTTTATTTGTTAAAGTTTATTAAAAAAAATATTTATTAAAAGCAGACGAAAGTTTGGCGATGACATATGACGTCATCGGGTGGGAAAAACCGTGGTATAGGGAAAAAACCCGCGAAATATTTTTTAATTAATATTTTTGAAAAACCGTGGTATAGACTTTCGCAAAGTTCGAACCCGCGAAAATCGAGGGAACACTGTATTAATAAAAATCATTAAGCCAATCTTTCTCAACCTTGGCAATTTTAAGATGTGTGGACTGCTGAATTCGCAGTAGATTCCAAAATAGACAAAGAGCATCACAGGAGTAAAAAATCCAAACTTTATTGGTGAAAAATCCAGAACCAAAAGAAGCCAAAGGAACTAAAAGAAGCAACGTATCCTAACTAATCCTAAAACGTATTCCAGCTAATTTCACACAGCACCCTTTTATAATTCTCTGTTCTCTATGACCTAATGCTGCTAATACACATGCACAGTTTTATATGATGCTTTAAGTCATGAGCATGCCAACATCATAGATAATGCTCCAAGTAAAGCGATAGAAGTTTACAGGAAACTTGTGAGAAAGCTAGGTAAAATAATGTGTTTAATGGTGCCAGCTAGTATTCCCATCTTTTCTCATGATTTCATATAATACTGTCTGTTCCTGAGAACATGAACTTTCCTTGAACTTTCCAGGCCTACCCAGAAGTCCACAACTGCAAAGCCTGAGCAAAACACATGCTAACTTATACTAGCAACATAGGTGAACTAATAAGGATCCCATGTGTGGTTTCTGGCATATCTGGGCATGCCCATCCATATGACCTTTGACCTACACAAGGGGCTTCCACACATCTTCTTTTGTTGTACATTTAAATTTCAATAAAAATGTAAAAAAATAATTAAAAAGAGCAAAGGATGAGTTCTCTCATTGGACAGGCATTATGCAATAGATGGATCCAAAGATTACAGTTGAAAGGAACCGACCACTTTCTCAGCAACTAATCAAGATTCTTTCCATGCCCCCGTTCTCCAGAGATTCCAGACAATGGCCAAATCCCTTGAGAAGGAAGCTGCTAGCGAGAAACAGCAACTGGTGGAAACTCACCTGGCCCGGGTAGAAGCCATGTTGGATGAGCGCCATCGGGTCGCCCTGGAAAACTACCTTGTGGCTCTGCAGTCCGACCCCCCGCGGGTACCGTATCGTACTGTCAACAGTGGGAAAAGGGGTTGGGAATGGAGGAGGGGAATTATAACTGAAGATGTCTGGAGTTTTGAGTGGTTGTGGTAGCCTAGAGGTAGAGCTCTTGCCTCACAGTTGGGAGGCCATTGGTTCGATCCTGTCTCTCAGCACGCTGAGATGATATCTGCTGAATATAACTCTGTATTGGCGACAGGAAAGGCATCCGTCCAGGCTCTGCTGCAAGGGATTATGGGTAGTGATGGGCGAACCCAACGGTGTTACGGTTCGGCAAGTTCAGATGAACTTTACGCAAAGTTCGGACGAAACTGAACTTGAACTCCGAACGCTATGTAACGTCAAAGCTCTGTCCCCGGAATCCCATCGTTTTTTATTTTTATGGATTATTTATTTATTTTTATTTTTACGAAAAAGGACGGCGCTGCAAGCAAAGGGAAGTCCTTTCACGTAAAAATAAACATTTTTATTTTTATTATGATTTTACCGTTCTTTATTAACTAAGATTTGACTTTTGTTATATTGTATGTATTGGGATTAGGTGGAATAGAAGTCAAATTAATTAAATTAAATTAAATTCTGAAGGTACTTGGGAGTTTACCTGTATCCTTCTGATTCATCTCTTTGAATCAGAGTACAAACAGGTATGGGGTAAAAAAAGCACCTTTGGGCCGTTATTGGAGATGCTGCAAAGAGAGCATTTGAGCCTGAGTACAATGGGTGTTACATTGCAATGGGACAGGAAGTTCTAAAGTTTAAATTGAGAGGCGACCAAACATCCTCAGTTTAGCTTAGGACAGCCTGTTTTGTTTTGTCTGGCTTGCCGCGACTTCCTCTTAATTGAAGAGGGCGTCAAGGTTCCAAGTAACAGTCAAAAATCAAAACTCTATGACCTGGAGTTTCCTCAAAGTAAGAATTGATTAGAAAGGCCATATTGGCACAGCTGGTGAAAACCCGGCTGTCAGAGTTCCAAGTAACACCCACAACGAAAGAAAACTCCAAGGCATCAGTTTCCTCAATGTTCCATTTTATTAGAGATGTCGTACTGGCACATCTGAAAGTTTCCAGGTTTTCCCCACCTAAAGGAAAGTTCAAGCCCCTGCCCAGCATCCACAAGTCCATCCCATGGTCCAACCTGGAGATGTTTCCTAACCACTCTCCTCCAGGTGCAGAGCAAGACGGCCTTGACTCTTTTAGAAAAGAATGTTATTATGACTACATATTTTTTGTCACGACTACATATCACCCATGCTCTATACCAGTGATGGCGAACCTATGGCATGGGTGCCACAGGTGGCACATGGAGCCATATCTGCTGGCACGCAAGCCGTTGCCCTAGCTTAGCTCCAACGTGCATGTGTGTGCCGGCCAGCCGATTTTTGGCCTGCACAGAGGCTCTGGGAGGGCATTTTTGGCGTTTTTACCCTCCCCCAGATCACGCATCCATTGCATAGTCCAATCAGGCCACAGTCCTCCTTCCAATCAGGTCACAGTCCTCCTTCCTGGTCCAATCAGGTCACAGTCCTCCTTCCTGGTCCAATCAGGTCACAGTCCTCCTGCCAATCAGGTCACAGTCCTCCTTCCTGGTCCAATCAGGCCACAGTCCTCCTTCCAATCAGGTCACAGTCCTCCTTCCTGGTCCAATCAGGTCACAGTCCTCCTTCCTGGTCCAATCAGGTCACAGTCCTCCTTCCTGGTCCAATTCAAAGTCCTTCTTTCACAAAGTGAAACACACTTTGCTCTGGTTTAGTTTCAAAGCGGGGAAAAATCAGAACACAAAACGTCAAAGTCAGCAAAGCAGTCACAAAACACACCGATCAGATAATCCTCCACAATGGCCAAACCCACAGGCTGCTCTTTATAGCAGCCTCACTAATGACCACAGCCTCACCCAACCACAGGTGGCCTCATTTTCTTTGATAATAATCTCTCAGTTGTTGTTGCCTATGCATCGCTCTCCACATGTGTGGCTGTATCATTAACTCTTGTTCTGAATCCAAGGAGGAGCTAGATAATTGATCTCCTTCTGAGCTGTCTGCCACACTCTCCTCCTCCCCTTCACTCATGTCTTCTTGGTCAGAGGAGCCTTCATCAGCAGATTCCACCGGGGGCAAAACAGGCCTGCAGCATGTGGATGTCTCCCCCACATCCACAGTCCTTGGGGCAGGAGCTGGGCCAGAGCTAACCACAACAATTCCCAGAGCAGAACTGGCTTTGCTGTGGCAGCGCTGAAGATTTCTAAAATAGTTGTAGGGCTGACAGAGGGTGGAATAATTGTCAGAGGGTGGAATGATCATCAGACGGTAGAATCATCAACCCAAAGAGTTGGGGGGCTGGGGGGTCGGAATGATCCGGCTCACCCATCTAATTTGCTTTTTGCAGCCCCATCGTATCCTCCAAGCCTTGAAACGGTACATCCGTGCCGAGAACAAAGACAGGCTCCACACAATCCATCACTACCAGCATGTTTTGGCTGTGGATCCAGAGAAGGCCGCTCAAATGAAATCTCAGGTATGAAAAAAAATTCCTCTGACGCATATTTTTTTTAAAAAAATAAGCCCGTGCCTAGGTTCACAGTGCCTGTCCCAGTTCGGTTTGTGTGAATTAAAAATTAAGCAAACTATTTGAAATATTTCAAATATCATGTTTCCAAATGTAAAATAATGCACCTGGGGAAAAGGAATCCTCAATCTGAGTATTGTATTGGCAGTTCTGTGTTAGCAAAAACTTCAGAAGAGAAGGGTTAAGGGGTCGTGATTTCTGACAGTCTCAAAATGGGTGAACAGTGCAGTCAGGCGGTAGGGAAAGCAAGTAGGATGCTTGGCTGCATAGCTAGAAGTATAACAAGCAGGAAGAGGGAGATTATGATCCCCTTATATAGAGCGCTGGTGAGACCACATTTGGAATGCTGTGTTCAGTTCTGGAGACCTCACCTACAAAAAGATATTGACAAAATTGAACGGGTCCAAAGACGGGCTACAAGAATGGTGGAAGGTCTTAAGCATAAAACGTATCAGGAAAGACTTAATGAACTCAATCTGTATAGTCTGGAGGACAGAAGGGAAAGGGGGGACATGATCGAAACATTTAAATATGTTAAAGGGTTAATTAAGGTCCAGGAGGGAAGTGTTTTTAATAGGAAAGTGAACACAAGAACAAGGGGACACAATCTGAAGTTAGTTGGGGGAAAGATCAAAAGCAACATGAGAAAATATTATTTTACAGAAAGAGTAGTAGATCCTTGGAACAAACTTCCAGCAGACGTGGTAGATAAATCCACAGTAATTGAATTTAAACATGCCTGGGATAAACATATATCCATCCTAAGATAAAATACAGAAAATAGTATAAGGGCAGGCTAGATGGACCATGGGCTCTTTTTCTGCCGTCAGACTTCTATGTTTCTATGTTTCTATCATCTTTAGAGCAGTTAGGTGGCCTAGTGTTGGAGACACCTTCCTCCCACTCGGAAGGTCGAGACGTCAATCCTAGGCAACCAAAAATGTTTCTCTTATCAGGGCGCAAAGAGAAAATAGCTGCTGTGAACCCGGTATAGGGAAGAGCAGCCAACCAGTAAACTCTCAATTTCAATCTCCCTCAACCACACCCCGATAAAAGGGATAAAGATTTCTACACTTTTATTTAAAAAATTCAAATAACCTCTTTGACAACCTTCAGAATATTTGCTCTCTGTGGAAGGGATAAACCCTTCTGTTGTTTTTTACACCTTAAATGTGCAAATTTTAAAATGGCTGAAGTGTCATAACAAACAGTACCTTAGAATTCAAAAGTCTACGGAGAGGGGCGGCATGCAAATCTAATAAATAAATAAATAAAAGATATGCAGTAAATCTGCACTCTGGCCTCGCGAGGTGGTTGTTAAGTAAGTCGTGCCCAATTTTACAACTTATATTTTGTTGCCACTGCTATTAAGGGAATTGCTGCAGTTACTGTATTTTTTGGAGTATAAGATGCATTTTAGGTTTTGGAGAGAAAAATGGGGAGGGGGGACCTGCCTACCAGATATCCGTCTGGCTAGCATCCTTAGTCTGGTCAGCTCCAACACATTATTTTATCCCCTGGTTAGGGCTTTAAAAAAACTTATTTGGAGAGACTAACAATGAAAGAACTTGCAAGCCGGTAAGAGCTGGGAAGATTGTTAGCACCTAGTTAGGGCTGGAAAGAATCTTATTCGGAGCAAGTAGAGCAATGAAAAACAGCCTGCAAAGACTTAGGGCTGGAAAAACATTCTTCGGAAAGAGTAACAATGAAAATGCCTGCAAGGTAAGAGCTGGGAAGATTGTTAGCACCTAGTTAGGGCTGGCAAGAAACTTATTCGGAGCAAGTAGAGCAATGAAAAACAGCCTGCAAAGACTTAGGGCTGGAAAAACATTCTTCGGAAAGAGTAACAATGAAAAAGCCTGCAAGGTAAGAGCTGGGAAGATCGTTGGCACCTAGTTAGGGCTGGAAAGAAACTTATTCGGAGCAAGTAGAGCAATGAAAAACAGCCTGCAAAGACTTAGGGCTGGAAAAAAAATCTTCAGAAAGAGTAACAATGAAAAAGCCTGCAAGGTAAGAGCTGGGAAGATCGTTAGCACCTAGTTAGGGCTGGAAAGAAACTTATTCAGAGCAAGTAGAGCAATGAAAAATAGCCTGCAAAGACTTAGAGCTGGAAAAACATTCTTCGGAAAGAGTAACAATGAAAAAGCCTGCAAGGTAAGAGCTGGGAAGATCGTTAGCACCTAGTTAGGGCTGGAAAGAAACTTATTCGGAGCAAGTAGAGCAATGAAAAACAGCCTGCAAAGACTTAGGGCTGGAAAAACATTCTTCGGAAAGAGTAACAATGAAAAAGCCTGCAAGGTAAGAGCTGGGAAGATCGTTGGCACCTAGTTAGGGCTGGAAAGAAACTTATTCGGAGCAAGTAGAGCAATGAAAAACAGCCTGCAAAGACTTAGGGCTGGAAAAAAAATCTTCAGAAAGAGTAACAATGAAAAAGCCTGCAAGGTAAGAGCTGGGAAGATCGTTAGCACCTAGTTAGGGCTGGAAAGAAACTTATTCAGAGCAAGTAGAGCAATGAAAAATAGCCTGCAAAGACTTAGGGCTGGAAAAACATTCTTCGGAAAGAGTAACAATGAAAAAGCCTGCAAGGTAAGAGCTGGGAAGATTGTTAGCACCTAGTTAGGGCTGGAAAGAAACTTATTCAGAGCAAGTAGAGCAATGAAAAATAGCCTGCAAAGACTTAGGGCTGGAAAAACATTCTTCGGAAAGAGTAACAATGAAAAAGCCTGCAAGGTAAGAGCTGGGAAGATCGTTAGCACCTAGTTAGGGCTGGAAAGAAACTTATTCGGAGCAAGTAGAGCAATGAAAAACAGCCTGCAAAAACTTAGTGCTGGAAAAACATTCTTCGGAAAGAGTAACAATGAAAAAGCCTGCAAGGTAAGAGCTGGGAAGATCGTTAGCACCTCATTAGGGCTTGGGGGGGCTGGGAAAGCTTCGAAAAAGCTACATCAAGAGTATAAGACGCACCCAAATTTTCAGCCTCTTTTAGGGAGGAAAAAAGGACCGTCTTATACTTCCATCCTTCCGAGGTGGGTAAAAATGAGAACCCGAATTTTGGGGGCCATATGCTGACTTTGTTAAAAGGATGCTCTTGCTAACATGTTGTAAGCCGCCCTGAGTCTAAAGAGAAGGGCTGCATAAAAAAAAATCAAATAAACAATACTCCGAAAAATACAGTAAGTGAATTGTTAAGCGATTGTCATAGGCCTTAGTATCTGCTTACAAGTTACTTTTTTTCAGTACTGTTGTCCCTAAAGGAATGACTACCCATACTGCTAAGGCCTGCACTGCCATCAGCTCTATATATTCTGTGAACGTGTAGCGCCGTCTGCTGGCCAGATGTAGAGTGATAACAAATATTTAAATATTTAAGAGAGGAAGGCTGAGCTATGTGACTCAGAATCTGTTTTGTATGGTCAGGAAACCACACCTAAGGTCTACAAACCAACAAATCTCTCCGGGGGGAAAAATGCCAGCATTTCTTTTTTTTAATAGGCTGTTATACTCCCGCTGGCCTGATCGTCCCTTGAAAGTGGGAAAATGGTTGAGAATGGAGGAAGGGAATTATTAGGAACTGTGGTGGCACAGTGGTTAGAATGCAGTACTGCAGGCTACTTCTGCTGACTGCCAGTTACCAGCAGTTAACTTTTGGCAGTTCGAATCTCACCAGGCTCAAGGTTGACTCTGCCTTCCATCTTTCCCAGGGGGATAAAATGAGAACCCAGATTGTTGGGGGTAATAGGCTGACTCTGTAAACCCCTTACAGATGGCTGTAAAAGCACTGTGAACCGGTAGTGAAGACTTTGGTGCTGGTAATGACCTTTAAAGCCCTTCATGGCATTGGACCAGAATACCTCCGGAACCACCTTCTACTGCACGAATCCCAGCGGCCACTAAAGTCCCACAGAGTTGGCCTTCTCCGGGTCCCATCAACCAAACAATGTCATTTGGCGGGCCCCAGGGGAAGAGCCTTCTCTGTGGCGGCCCCGGCCCTCTGGAACCAACTCCCC
This sequence comes from Erythrolamprus reginae, assembly GCF_031021105.1. Classification (NCBI taxonomy): domain Eukaryota; kingdom Metazoa; phylum Chordata; class Lepidosauria; order Squamata; family Dipsadidae; genus Erythrolamprus; species Erythrolamprus reginae. The sequence goes on along the minus strand of NC_091961.1, from coordinate 24,896,903 downwards.
CCAGAGATTAGAATAGCCCCCACCCTCCTTGTCTTTCGCAAGTTATTCAAGACCCACCTATATCGCCAGGCATGGGGGAACTAAGACATCTCCCCCAGGCTCTTTTATATTTTATGTTTGATATGTATGTGTTGTATGGTTTTTTAACAGTTGGGGTTTTTATTTAATTCTTATTATTAGATTTGTTACATTGCCTATACTGTTTTTATTGTTGTTGTGAGCTGCCCCTAGTCTTTGGAGAGGGGCGGCATACAAATCTAATAAATAATAATAATAATAATAATAATAATAACAACAACAATATATAAGTCTAAGTTCTATTGATATTTCTGGAGATGCCTGTGAAGTTGCTCAACCCTTTAGGTCATGGTTATCTCAACTGGACTTTAGTTGGCTTTTTTTTTCCTTTGAAAACATTTCGCTTCTTATGCAAGAAGTTTCTTCAACTCTAACGTAACTGTTGGGGAACGGAAGGATTTATATTTTTTTTTGTAGTCATCCAGTCCTTCGCAATCTATGGACCAGTCGTTATCAATCCGAGAGTGGTTGAGGCTACTTCTGCTGCCAGATGTAGAGCGATAATAAATTTTATGATAGGAAGGCCTGGAGCTATGTGGCTAAGGAAAAAAAAACCAGGAATGTGGTTTGTGTGGTTAGGAAAGCCACACCTAAGGTCTACATCCCAGCAAATCTCTCAGAAAAAAAAAGCAAAAATGCCAACGTTTCTTTCTTTAATAGGCTGTTACTCTCTCTGACATGAATTTTCCCCTTGAAACACCACTCTGCTTTTGTATCCTTTTATTTTGTGGTGAAGCTAAATGTTACTCCCTATGTATCAGTGGTTGAAGACAAAAAGCATATTTTTAGAAAGATTTCTTTCTCTTCTTTGAAAGAATAATTATTGCTTTAAGATAGCTGTTCTTAAAGCCCAGATCTCAACTGGGCAAGCAAAATATTTCAGCATAATATCTTGATAATATCTTTTTTAATATTAGATTTGTTCAACTATAATATTGTTTTTATGATTGTTGTGAGCCGCCTCGGAGAGGGGCGGCATACAAATCTAATATATTATTATTATTATTATTATTATTATTATTATTATTATTATTATTATTATTATTATTATTATGTCAGTACAACACAGCAAACGAGATCACTATGCTGGATTTCGTATTTCATCACCAGTTGGGCGCTTCCCAAGCACCTAGGACTGCGTGATGTAGCGGCGAATTATGTTTGCCGATCCCAGTAAAGCGGCCTTTTGCAATTGACAGATGGAGGTTTTGTCAATTCCGATGGTTTTCAAATGTCAACTGAGATCCTTTGGTAGTGCGCCCAGTGTGCCAAGTACCACGGGGACCACTTTCACTGGCTCATGCCAGAGTCGTTGCAGCTCGATTTTTAGATCTTCGTATTTCACTAATTTCTCTAGCTGCTTCACCTCAATTCTGCTGTCTCCTGGGATTGCGATTATTATTATTATTATTATTATTATTATTATTATTATTATTATAATAGAACAAAAGTTAGGCTTCTGTACACACACACACCAAAAAAACCCCCCTGTATATTATTGTTACCTCCAGAATTAGTCTTCAATTCTTAAAAAAGCAAAGTAGTTATAAGCATAGAAACATAGAAGATTGACAGCAGAAAAAGACCTCATGGTCCATCTAATCTGCCCTTATACTATTTCCTGTATTTTATCTTAGGATGGATTATCCCAGGCATGTTTAAATTCAGTTACTGTGGATTTACCAACCACGTCTGCTGGAAATTTGTTCCAAGCATCTACTACTCTTTCAGTAAAATAATATTTTCTCATGTTGATTCTGATCTTTCCCCCAACTAACCACAGATTGTACCCCTCTTGTTCTTGTGTTCACTTTCCTATTGAAAACACTTCCCTCCTGAACTTTATTTAACTCTTTAACATACTTAAATGTTTTGATCATGTCCCCCCTTGCCCTTCTGTCCTCTGGACTATACAGATTGAGTTCATTAAGTCTTTCCTGATATGTTTTATGCTTAAGACTTTCGACCATTTTTGTAGCCCATCTTTGCATCCGTTCAATTTTATCAATATCTTTTTGTAGGTGAGGTCTCCAGAACTGATCACAGTATTCCCAATGGGGTCTCGCCAGCACTCTGTACAGCAGGATCATAATCTCCCTCTAACAATCTCAGCAATGTGTTTACTACACCTCATTGTGTTTGCCACACACACATATACACAGGCACATTATCTACCCAATGGTGGATAAAAATCAGTGAATGAAAATTAAAATACATTACCTTCAGAGCTGATGAAATAATAAGAACACATGGTAAATCAAGTTGAATCTGTTACCTTTGTTGGCTCAAAAATTGACCCTGGACTTTAGTATGATTCAAATTATCAAAATAAAAGCTGTATGTTGGAATTCTCTAACATACAGAATCATGTTTTTCTGTAACATAATTTATAATTTATATGGAGCACTGGTGAGACCCCATTTGGAATACTGTGTTCAGTTCTGGAGACCTCACCTACAAAAAGATATTGACAAAATTGAACGGGTCCAAAGACGGGCTACAAGAATGGTGGAAGGTCTTAAGCATAAAACGTATCAGGAAAGACTTAATGAACTCAATCTGTATAGTCCGGAGGACAGAAGGAAAAGGGGGGACATGATTGAAACATTTAAATATGTTAAAGGGTTAAATAAGGTTCAGGAGGGAAGTGTTTTTAATAGGAAAGTGAACACAAGAACAAGGGGACACATTCTGAAGTTAGTTGGGGGAAAGATCCAAAGCAACATGAGAAAATATTATTTTATTGAAAGAGTAGTAGATGCTTGGAACAAACTTCCAGCAGACGTGGTTGGTAAATCCACAGGAACTGAATTTAAACATGCCTGGGATAAACATATATCCATTGTAAGATAAAATACAGGAAATAGTATAAGGGCAGACTAGATGAACCATGAGGTCTTTTTCTGCCGTCAGTCTTCTATGTTTCTATGTTTTCTATAATGTGGATCCTAAAACACTCAAAGCATGAGGACTGATTGATAGATTTAATTTCTGTGGCTGCCCATCTCAATGACTTTGGGTGGCGACTATCATGAAAACATTAAACGATAAAAGAATTAAAACATTGCATAATATGTATATGCCATCACCAAGTCACAATGTGGTCAAAGATGACGTTAATATAGCCTATAAACGGGGCCTTAACACACTTTGTAAATTGTTTTATATTATTTGAACTTTGCTCTCCTGTTGAAAGGTGATGACACACCTCCGTGTAATAGAAGAGAGGATGAATCAGAGTTTGTCCCTTCTGTACAAAGTACCCTATGTGGCTGAAGAAATCCAGAGTGAAATTGGTGAGTATTTTTGACCTATGGAGCTTGACTTTGGTGCTGGTTTCTTTATTGGGGTTTTGTTTCCTGGGATTTGGAACTTCCAGCTCAAACAAACTAACTAACATTAAACAACAGCCAAAATCGGGGACCACCAAGAACACTCCCGTCAACACTGACAAGGCAAGGTGAACAGAACAGAAACCCCATCCCCTTCTAGCACTGTTGACGTTACCTTGTTTGGTAATGAAAGGTCTTCAAGAAAACAGCCAAATTCAGGGAGCGCCAAGGACTCCAGAGTTCTACCCTGAGCTAGAAATATTCTTTTCTATCAGAATTATTTTAGACTTGTTTGCCTCCATTCTCCTCTTGACTTTTAATCCTTTTAAAATCCCAGCGACCAGTTAGGTCCCACAGAGTGGGTCTTCTCCGGGTCCCGTCAACTAAACAATGTCGCTTGGCGGGACCCAGGGGAAGAGCCTTCTCTGTGGCGGCCCCGGCCCTCTGGAGCCAACTCCCCCCAGAGATTAGAATTGCCCCCACCCTCCTTGCCTTTCGTAAGCTGCTTAAAACCCACCTCTGCCGCCAGGCATGGGGGAATTGAGATACTCTTTCCCCCTAGGCCTTTACAATTTTATGCATGGTATGTCTGTACGTATGTTTGTTTTTTATAATAATGGGTTTTTAACTGTTTTTAGTATTGGATTATTATTATATGCTGCTTTGTTGCTGTTGTTAGCCGCTCCGAGTCTGCGGAGAGGGGCAGCATACAAATCCAATAAAATGAATGAATGAATGAATGAATGAATGGTTACCCTGGGCTTGAGTTTGCTCTTGAGATCTCGTTCACTTCCCCAGCCCTGTCAAGCCTGTGCATGTTTGTTTTTAGTGAAAGAAAAGTAATATTCTTAATCGATCGGAAAGGATAACAAATGCAGGAAATTGAACTGAATTTTTTGGACCCAACATCTTAAAAAGAAAGATATTCAATGGGGAGGGAAGGAAGGACATCTTAAAAAGAAAGATATTCAATGGGGAAGGAGGGGAGGGAGGGAAGAAGGAAGGAAGGAAGGAAGGAAGGAAGGAAGGAAGTATTCTGGACCTGGGCTGGAATCTGGCTGGCTGCTCCAATAATACGAGTTTTACAACTTGTAATTTTCAAAACAACATTTCTTTTATTTTTCCTTCCACATTGGATTGTGTCATTACAGCTCCAGCGTGCAAAAATGCATTCCAGTCTCACAGACCAAGCTACAAAGTTATAATTCTTTCTAAAATAACAGGCTGTCTACTTCAAAACAACTTCTTATCCCTGAGTCAGGTTCATGCTATTAAAAAGCAGTTTATCAAGCAATATAAAACTTATTTCTTGGAGAGACGACATATGCCACCATTTTTGTTTTTAGCCCTTTGGAGAAAAGCATCCATCTCTTCCATTCAATTCTGGAAGTGATGTAATTAATTAATTGATTTACACACTCTAAATAGCATATTAAAACTTCTTCCCCCCAATTTTGTCCCCTTCTTTTCTGTAATCTTCTGAACTTTGCACTTAACCAAGGACTCCCTTCTATACTCCCTTTATCAGAAGAAACATAACTCTGCATGCTTTCGTTCTATTCTATTCTATTTGTGCTGTTCTATTTCACTTTCATCCTCACTAGGTTCTTCCACCACATCTCTTAAATCAGGGTAATTAACAGCTTCTACATCATCTTCTTCTTCTGAATCTGACAAATCTAAAGGCTGACAGGGAACAATCACAACAGGAAGGAAGGAAGGAAGGAAGGAAGGAAGGAAGGAAGGAAGGAAGGAGGGAGGGATCTAGCTATGAATTATTCCTGGAGCTGTGGGTGCTCCATTACTGGAGATTTCATTTAAATCTTATTTAAATATATTGAAAGCTATTTAATTGAAACCCATCCGGAGTCATTTGAACCCTTTAAATTTAAAACTAAAACTTAAGTGAATTTGTGACGATGTGGTGATTCCTGTCCTATTCACAGGTGCTTGATTAGACCTCAAAGGTTCCTTCCAACCCCACAATTCTTTAGTTATTTTGCATTACCAAGATTTTCCCTTTGATTCCCTCTTGCAGATGAGCTCCTTGAAGAACAGCGAACTGATATGGACCAGTTTACTTCTTCCATTTCTGAATCGCCACTGGATGTACACGTGAGCTCCGAAGAAAGCGAAGAATCTCCCCTGTTTGATGGTAAACCTTTCCGTCCATTCCAGGTGAAAACTTTCCCAGCTTCTTCTAAAAGTGAAGGTAGGTCAAAACTATAGCACTGTACTGTATCTGGGCTGAACCTATCAGTGCCAAGCTACTTACCGTATTTTTTGGAATATAAGATGCAACTTTTTCCTCCCTAAAAGAGGCTGAAAATTTGGGTGGGTCTTATACTCTGAATGTAGCTTTTTTCAAAGTTTTTTTTCCAGCCGTAACTAGGTGCTAATGAAATTCCCAGCTCTTACCTTGCAAGTTCTTTCATTGTTACTCTCTCTGAAGAATGTTGTTCCAGCCCTAAATCTTTGCAGGCTTTTTTTTTCATTGCTCTACTTGCTCCAAATGTTTTTTCCAGCCCTAATACTCAATCTGAGTATTGCATTGGCAGTTCTGTGTTAGCAAAAACTTCAGAAGAAAAGGATTTAGGGGTAGTGATTTCTGACAGTCTCAAAATGGGTGAACAGTGCAGTCAGGCGGTAGGGAAAGCAAGTAGGATGCTTGGCTGCATAGCTAGAGGTATAACAAGCAGGAAGAGGGAGACTGTGATCCCCTTATACTGTATAGGGCGCTGGTGAGACCACATTTGGAATACTGTGTTCAGTTCTGGAGACCTCACCTACAAAAAGATATTGACAAAATTGAACGGGTCCAAAGACGGGCTACAAGAATGGTGGAAGGTCTGAAGCATAAAACGTGTCAGGAAAGACTTAATGAACTCAATCTGCATAGTCTGGAGGACACAAGGAAAAGGGGGGACATGATTGAAACATTTAAATATGTTAAAGGGTTAAATAAGGTCCAGGAGGGAAGTGTTTTTGATAGGAAAGTGAACACAAGAACAAGGGGACACAATCTGAAGTTAGTTGGGGGAAAGATCCAAAGCAACATGAGAAAATATTATTTTACTGAAAGAGTAGTAGATCCTTGGAACAAACTTCCAGCAGACGTGGTAGATAAATCCACAGTAACTGAATTTAAACATGCCTGGGATAAACATATATCCATCCTAAGATAAAATACAGAAAATAGTATAAGGGCAGACTAGATGGACCATGAGGTCTTTTTCTGCCGTCAGACTTCTATGTTTCTATGTTTCTAATGAATTGCTAACGATCTTACCAGCTTGCAAGCTCTTTCATTGTTACTCTCTCTGAATAAGTTTTTTTAAAGCCCTAATCAGGGGATAAAATAATGTGCTGAAGCTGGCCAGACTAAGGACAGTAGCCAGATGAATACCTGATAGACAGATTGTTTTTTCCTTCCCCAAAATTAAAGTGTGTCTTATACTCATTTTATGCATTGTATGTTCCGAAAAATACGGCAAATAGAATAAACTTAGTCTCAGCTTTGCTCTGGACAAGCCTTTTTTGCCAGAGCTTTTCAAAAGAGCCGGGGTGGCGCAGCAGGTAGAGTGCTGTACTGCAGGCCACTGAAGCTGACTGTAGATCTGAAGGTCAGTGGTTCAAATCTCATCATTGGCTCAAGGTTGACTCATCCTTCCATCCTTCCGAGGTGGGTAAAAATGAGGACCAGGATTGTGGGGGGCAATAGCCTAGCTCTGTTAAAAAGTGCTATTGCTAACATGTTGTAAGCCGCCCTGAGTCTAAGGAGAAGGGCGGCATAATAATCAAATAAATCAAAAAATAAATAAATAAATAAAATAATTTCTGACAATGGACCACTGGTTGGCTGAGATGAATGGAACTTAGCATTCTGACTTGATTCATGCAAGACACCTATTGTCGTATGATCCGTATTTGTACTTAACGTCTAGCTGGCCTTCCCACCTTCGCACCTTAACACTCATGGCGAGAATTCAGTTTTGTGTGCTGATTGTGTTATAACAGAGGTGTCAATCTCACGGCCCGCGGGCCGGATGCGTCCCATGCTGGCCACGCCCACCCCAGGTTTAGCGGAGGGGTGGAAGTCGAGATAAGTCACGTGACGACACCCGTGCGTCATAAGCGTTAGGATAAATGACATTTTCCTAAGTTTCCCGGGGTTCATAAATTGGGGCGGCAGAAAAGAAGTCCAAACCTTTGATGTAAATGTTCTCCAGGATCTAAATCAGAAATCGCACACGAGCCTCTTTTATTTATTTTTTTATTTTTACCCCCTCCTAATCTCCTTTCTCTCTGCTACTTCTATTGTTTTTGTTCTTCTCTTTCCTTCCTGCTATAGATTCTCAGCCGGAATTGTACCATCCCGTGAAAAAAGGTTGGTTCCACCTTGATCCCTTTTCCATACGCTCTCTATCATAACCCCTTCCCCCCTTTTTGAGTGGGTTTTAATCCCTTTTAATTTTGTGTTTCATAACTTCAGCTTCACTGCCTTCCCTTCCACCTTAGATTAGATTAGATTAGATTAGATTTATTGGATTTATATGCCGCCCCTCTCCGTAGACTTGGAGCGGCTCACAACAATGGTAAACAATACATAATAACAAATCTAATATTTTGCCATCTAAATTACAGTTTTAAGTTAAAAAATCCAAAAGAAACCCCAATATATAAAAAACAATCATACACAGAAACTACATGGGTAAGGGGAGATGTTTCAATTCCCCCATGCCTGGCGGCAGATGTGGGTTTTAAGGAGTTTCCGAAAGGCAAGGAGGGCGGAGGCAATCCTAATTTCTGGGGGGAGTTGGTTCCAGAGGGTTGGAGCCACCACGGAGAAGGCTCTTCCCCTGGGTCCCGCCAGACGACATTGTTTGGTCGACGGGACCCGGAGAAGGCCAACTCTGTGGGACCTAACCGGTCGCTGGGATTCGTGCGGCAGAAGGCGGTCCCGGAGATATTCTGGCCCGATGCCAGACCTTCCTGCTTATATAGCCAAGGTTGCATTAGCTGCTGCCTTCTGATGCCCTAGGAGTCAATTTGGTGGCCCCTGGAACTATTTAGTGGTCATACATGATGACCACGATAAGTGTCATTAGGCTGATGATACAGAAGTAATTAAATAGCGAGTAGGGCCTTCTGAAGTTTTGAAGCAGCTCTTTGGGATCAGGTGACAAATGCCGGCTGAATAAGTTTTGAGCAGTTTCAAAAGATTAAAATGCTGGTTTTTATTACAGCACTATTTTTCCTCTCTTTCTTGCCATGTGGTAAGCTTTGTTACAATGGTGTTTATAAGGAGGATTTAAACAGGGCTGATGTTTACAATTCCTCCTGAAGGGGTAAAATATATCCGTAAGCCTGGGGAGAATGATCGTCATTAGAATTAATATAAATCTATATAACAATGATGGCGAACCTTTTTTCCCTGATGTGCCGAAAGAGCGTGCATGGGTATTATCATGCATGCGCGAGTGGCCACACCCATAATTAAATGCACGGGCAGGGCAAAAACAACTTCCCCCACCTCCTGGAGCCTCTCTGGAGGCCGGAAACGGCCTATTTCCCAACTTCTGGTGGGCCCAGGAGGCTTCTGTTTCGCCCTCCCCAGGCTCCAAAGGCTTCCAAAAATCAGCTGGCCGGCACAAATATGCATATTGGGGCTGAGCTAGGGCAATGCATGGGGCTACCTTTAAAAAGTGTTCGGAAACTTCAGATCGTGCAGAATGCAGCTGCGAGAGCAATCATGGGCTTCCCAATTGATTGATTGATTGATTGATTGATTGATTGATTGGATTTGTATGCCGCCTCTCTCCGGAGACTCGGGGCGGCTAACAACAGTAATAAAACAATGTACAATAATAATCCAATAAATACTAAAAATGATTAAAAAACCCATTAATATAAAAAACCAAACATACATACAGACATACCACACATGAAATTGTAAAGGCCTAGGGGGAAAGAGTATCTCAATTCCCCCATGCCTGGCGGCAGAGGTGGGTTTTAAGGAGCTTACGAAAGGCAAGGAGGGTTGGGGCAATTCTAATCTCTGGGGGGAGTTAGTTCCAAGGGCCGGGGCCGCCACAGAGAAGGCTCTTCCCCTGGGTCCCGCCAAGCGGCATTGTTTAGTTGACAGGACCTGGAGATGCCCATGTTACACCAACACTCCGCAGTCTGCATTGGTTGCTGATCAATTTCTGGTCACAATTCAAAGTGTTGGTTATGACCTATAAAGCCCTTCATGGCATCGGACCAGAATATCTCTGGGACCGCCTTCTGCCGCACGAATCCCAGCGACCAGTTAGGTCCCACAGAGTTGGCCTTCTCCGGGTCCTGTCGACCAAGCAATGTCATTTGGCGGGACCCAGGAGAAGAGCCTTCTCTGTGGCGTCCCCGACCCTCTGGAACCAGCTCCCCCCAGATATCAAAGTTGCCCCCACCCTCCTTGCCTTTCACAAGCTCCTTAAAACCCACCTCTGTTGTCAGGCATGGGGGAATTGAAATTTCCCTTCCCCCTAGGCTTATAGAATTTATACATGGTATGCTTGTATGTATGAGTGGTTCTTTAAATTGGGGTTTTTTAGATTGCTTTTAATATTAGATTTGTTTACATTGTCTTTTTATATTGTTGTTAGCCGCCCCGAGTCTTCGGAGAGGAGCGGCATACAAATCTAATGAATGAATGAATGAATGAATGAATGAATGAATGAATGAATGAATGAATGCCTCTCGTGCCATAGGTTCACCATCACTGCTATATAAACTAACTTGGAATGGATATGGCCCAAAGTGTGAGACGCATTAGACATTATTATACGGGAGTATAGAAGTAACGTAGACTCTTGTCAATTTGAGAATAAGAATTGGATGTATTTTTTTCATCTATATCCCAGATATTCTCTCTGCCAAAAGAGAATTGGAAGCCGTTCTTTTTTTAAAAAAAATCTGCTTTTTTTCTTCTTTGCACTTTTTTCTCTTTCCTTTTTTTTCCTTTGCACTTTTATTTTTCTTTTTGTCTCTTTTCTACTTTCCCCTCCTCTGTTTTGTCTATTTTTTGAAATTCAATTAAAGTCATACTTTTTTTAAAAAAGAAGAAGAAGAAGAAGCATTAGATGTTGAAAGAATGGGGCTGGACTTCATGGAGTAAGGTTTTCAACCTATCGGAGAGCATGATTAATATTCTACCATTAAAAAGCTCTTCGGGAAGTTCACTGTTATTTGTCAAAATATTTGTACTGTAGATTAAAAACAAACAAACCCCACTGCCCATTAAGGGAGGTCTGGAATTAGTTGTGTGTCAGGCTTCCCCCACCCAATGGTTTGCATGGATTATAGCTCCTGTACAGTGATACCTTGTCTTACAAACTTAATTGGTTCCAGAACGAGGTTCTTAAGGTGAAAGGTTTGTAAGACGAAACAATGTTTCCCATAAGAATCAATGGAAAAGTGTTTAATGCGTGCAAGCCCAAAATTCACCCCTTTTACCAGCCGAAGCGCCTGTTTTTCTGCTGCAGCATTGCAAAAACACCGAAATCCTCGAAATCCCACCTCCGGACCTCTGTGCAATTTCACTGCTGCAATTTCACTGAGGCTCCCCTCGCTGGGAAACCCCACCTCCAGACTTCCGTTGCCAGCGAAGCACTCGTTTTTGCGCTGCTGGGATTCCCCTGCAGCATCACAAAAACACGGAAGTCCAGAGGTGGAGTTTCCCATGGAGGGGAGCCTCAGGGAAATCCCAGCAGCGCAAAAACAGGTGCTTCGCTGGCAACAGAAGTCCGGAGGCGGGGTATCCCAGTGGTGGCAGTGGGTTTGTAAGGTGAAAATAGTTTGTAAGAAGAGGCAAAAAAATCTTAAACCCCAGGTTTGTATCTCGAAAAGTTTGTATGACGAGGCGTTTGTAAGACGAGGTATCACTGTAATTCCAAATAATGAATTATAGTTATGTCAGAGTCTGTAGCTACCCAGCCATCATACAAGTAAATAATTCAGCTGGATTCATTTATAGAAGAAGCTTCTTTATATACAAGAATATAAAACATGATGCATGTGTACAATACCCAAGCAGCTCTTGCAATGTAGGAAAAGAAGTAAGTAAGATAAGAAGTAGAACTACGTGTAGAAGCTGTTTACGTGGGGTTACCTTTAAAGAGCGTTTAAGGGTAGTGATTTCTGACAGTCTCAAAATGGGTGAACATTGCAGTCAGGCGGTAGGGAAAGCAAGTAGGATGCTTGGCTGCATAGCTAGAGGTATAACAAGCAGGAAGAGGGAGGTTATGATCCCGCTATATAGAGCGCTGGTGAGACCCCATTTGGAATACTGTGTTCAGTTCTGGAGACCTCACCTACAAAAAGATATTGACAAAATTGAACGGGCTACAAGAATGGTGGAAGGTCTTAAGCATAAAACGTATCAGGAAAGACTTCATGAACTCAATCTGTATAGTCTGGAGGACAGAAGGAAAAGGGGGGACATGATCGAAACATTTAAATATGTTAAAGGGTTAAATAAGGTCCAGGAGGGAAGTGTTTTTAATAGGAAAGTGAACACAAGAACAAGGGGACACAATCTGAAGTTAGTTGGGGGAAAGATCAAAAGCAACATGAGAAAATATTATTTTACTGAAAAGAGTAGTAGATCCTTGGAACAAACTTCCAGCAGACGTGGTAGATAAATCCACAGGAACTGAATTTAAACATGCCTGGGATAAACGTAGATCCATCCTAAGATAAAATACAAAAAATAGTATAAGGGCAGGCTAGATGGACCATGAGGTCTTTTTCTGCCGTCGGTTTTCTATGTTTCTACTTCCTCTTGTGATTTTACTGGATTCTGTTGGAATCGGGGAAGTATAACAACATAGCTAGGGAGAAGCTGAATCTTGAACCGAATATGATTTGTGTTCCTGGTCAGCAGTTACTGAGTTGACTTTCATGGAGAATCTGCCAAACATGGTTGTTTAATCATTTTGATTCTAACAGCTACGGATGTAAAATTTGTAAATCATTAACTTGTGGAACCTCGGGCAGCCCTGGGAAATCTATAAGATTAAAAAGCAACGTCAGCTGGCTCATTATGTGCTTCAGGATTAATTAGAAAATACCAAATTATTTTCAGGCAAATGCAGTGTTCTTTTAAACAGTGAACAAAAAAAGGGAAAACACACACAAACATAATACCTTGCAGTAAAAATCAGAGAGGGAAGAGCAGGCAATATATTTCTTATCATATAATAACATTTATACTATACTTCATGTGATGATATTAATAATAATAATTTCCTATTATATCTTATTATATTAATTTACATACCCCCTTCTATAGTATCAAAATTGTGTTTAATGTAAAGGACACAACTGCCAACCATACTATTGACTTCTGTAGTTTGACGTTTCGGTGAAATCACATTCACCATCATCAGGCTGAAGTTTTAAGCTTCGTGCTGTTGTAAATATGGAATGTTTGCAACTGCCATTTCTTCTTTATATATAGTGTTAGGGGTGGAGATTTAGTTTGAATGTAGCAAATAGATTGGGTGACTATGTTTTAGTGATTTGATTGGTTGGTGGAATCACAATTACTTGAAGGATTGACATGGTGATTATTATGAAATGTTTTTTTGTTTAAGGCTGGTAGGCGGGACGTATCATCTCTTTTATTCATGCAGAGGGGGTGTTTCTCAATCTCTATAGCTTCCATAGTAATTCTTCTATATAAATTTTCTGTTTTGGAAAGTAATTTAGTTTTTTCAAAGTCAATTTCATGCCCTGTTTTTTTAATGTGCTGGACAAGGGAGGAAGTCTTTTCTTCTTTTTTAACTGCATTCTTATGTTCTGCAATGCGTGCACTCACTCTTTGATTGGTTTGTCCAATGTATGTGGCTGCACATATTTTGCAAGGGATTTCATAGATTCCTTGGTGTTCTAGTTGGATTTTATCTTTTGGGTTCCTTAGGATGTTTGATATTTTTTGGTTCGTGACAAATGAAGTTTTGATATTATGTTTGTGCAGAATTTTACTAATTTTGTCTGTGGTGCCCTTGATGTGAGGGAGGAGGGTGGTACCATTATCCTGTTCTTGGTCTTGATTTTTTGGGGGTGTCTCTTTTTTGATTAGGTTTGTGATTATTTTCCTTTCGAATCCATTAGAAATATATATATTTTTATATATATATATATATATATATATATATATATATATATATATATATATATATATATATACTGTGTATATATATATATATATATATATATATATACTGTGTATATATATATATATATATATATATATATATATATATGCACGCACACACACACACACACACACACACACACACATATATATATATATATATATATACATATATATATATATATATATATACACACACACACACATACACACACACACATATATATGTTTTTTTCTATTGGATCAAATCCCAGTAAGGGTATCGCTAGCTGATGAGGCCAGAACAAGGTTGAAATAGCGCTGTCCTAGTCTCCCTTAATTTTAAAAATTCAGCAAAAAAACATGTGACACACAGACGTGTGTGTGTGTGTGTCACATGTTTTTGCTGAATTTGAAAATTAAGGGAGACTAGGATATATCTATTTCGGCCTTATTTTGGCCTCATCAGCTAGCCCTACCCTCACTGGGACTTGAACGTGCAACCTTTTGCCTTGTAAGGCAGAGAATTAACCTCTAGGCTCCAGTATCCAATCCCTTCAGCTGTGTGTATATATACATATATGTGTGTGTGTGTGTGTGTGTGTGTATAATTTTAGGGTAATTTTATTTGGGGGTTTGTTGACGTCATTTAGTCCAATCTCATATAATGGACGTCATTTCATCCATTTTTTTTCCTAGTTCGTTTTAGCTAAAATGGTAGAACTACCGTATTTCTTCTTTGCTTCCCCCCCCCCCCCCTGGTTTCTTTATAGCTTACTGCTGTTTCATTCTTGGCCTGCTAGAGCTTTCCCCCTGAGCACCAGTCCAATTAAGGCTGGTAAGCTGGATCTAATGGCCCCCATTTAGACTCTGCAACAATCAGATAAAAGCTGGATGCTGGGGATTGATTGTTGATTGATGGCCTAGGTATTTTCTTTTCTCTTTTCTTTTCTTTTTTGGAAGCTGGGAATCATTTGACTTTGAAGGGAGGGAAATGTAGTTTATGGCAGCCTTGGAAAGCAAGCTGAGCAATTCCGAATATGTTTGGAATCCGAAGGAGTGTTTTTAGACACTGCGAAGAGATTTTTTTTAAAGGGATAAGCAGTAAATGCAGATGTCCTTGAGACTGCCTTGGCACTGTGAAATAATTAAAAAGAATGGGGGAATTCTCCCAAAGACAGCATTATGTCTAATAGATATTGACTGATTGATGCCTTCAATCTGTGGTGACCCCTGAAATTTATTTATTTTTTATTTATTTATTTAATTTATTGGATTTGTATGCCGCCCCTCTCCGTGGACTCGGGGTGGCTAACAACAGTGACAAAAAACAGAATGTAAAAATCCAATACTACAACAGCTAAAAACCCTTGTTATAAAACCAATCATACACACAAACATACCATGCATAAATTGTAGAAGCCTAGGGGGAAAGAGCATCTTAATTCCCCCATGCCAGAGGTGGGTTTTGAGGAGCTTACGAAAGGCAAGGAGGGTGGGGGCTATTCTAATCTCTGGGGGGAGTTGGTTCCAGAGGGTCGGGGCCGCCACAGAGAAGGCTCTTCCCCTGGGCCCCGGCAACCGACATTGTTTAGTTGATGGGACCCGGAGAAGACACACTCCGTGGGACCTAACTGGTCGCTGGGATTCGTGCGGCAGAAGGCGGTCCCTGAGATAATCTAGCCCGGTGCCATGAAGGGCTTTATAGGTCATAACCAACACTGTACATTATCTGTACACACACCTCAAGAGTTTGATATTCAGGACTATGAAAATTTGGGATGGTTTGAAGATAACGAGGGTCCGCCCAGAAAGTAACGCACCACATTTTTTTCCTTCAACATTTGTTTATTGAACACAATGAAACTTACACACAAGAAAGAATGATGTTTCTTCTATACTTCCCTATTTTTCCACATAATCTCCGTCCCGTTCTATGGCCTTCCTGCAGGGAGACACAAGGGCATGTATGCCCTGTCCGTACCACTCCTTGTTCTGGTCACAAAGCCATTTCTGCACTGTGCGAATCACCTCTTGACCCCCACCCTCTGTGCCAAGCGACTAACCGTACTTATGTGGACTGCAGATTCTCCATAAACTGTACACAAACGTTTGTGAATGTTCCCAACAGTTTCTTTCTCGGCAGTGAGAAATTCAATGAGAACTCGCTGCTTGTAACACACATCACTTACAGACGTCATTTTGAAACACTGCTGCAGCTAAGCTGTCTGTCTGAAGAAATAATAATAATAATAATAATAATAATAATAATAATAATAATAATAATTTATTGGATTTGTATGCCGCCCCTCTCCGTAGACTCGGGGCGGCTAACAACAATAATAAACACAACATGTACAATCCAATAATAAAAAACAACTAAAAACCCCTATTATAAAACCAAACATACACACAAACATACCATGCATAACTTGTAATGGCCTAGGGGGAAGAGCTATCTCAACTCCCCCATGCCTGGCGGTATAAATGAGTCTTGAGTAGTTTACGAAAGACAGGGAGGGTGGGGGCAGTTCTAATCTCCGGGGGGGAGTTGGTTCCAGAGGGCCGGGGCCGCCACAGAGAAGGCTCTTCCCCTGGGGCCCGCCAAACGACATTGTTTAGTCGATGGGACCCGGAGAAGGCCAACTCTGTGGGACCTTATCGGTCGTTGGGATGCAAAATTTAAATGTGCACTCCTGATAATTCAAATAATGTAGATCTAAAGTTTTGCATTCATACCATTACTGTAGGCTGAGAAAAAAAATGTGGTGCATTACTTTCTCAGCAACCCTCATAGCACCAACATCTTCTGCTATTAATTTGAATTAATTTAAGGAGGTTTGGTTCCTCCATAGCCACTTATAGTGGTACCTCTACTTACGAACTTAATTCGTTCCGTGACCAGGTTTGTAAGTACAAAATTGTGTAAGAAGAAGCAATTTTTCCCATGGGAATCAATGTAAAAGCAAATAATGTGTGCCATTGGGGAAACCACAGGGAGGGTGGAGGCCCTGTTTTCTCCCAGGAGATTCCTAGAGAGGCCCCACGGAGGCTTCTCCCCACCTTTTCCGGCCCTGTTTCCTCCCAGGAGATTCCTAAGAGGCCCCACGGAGGCTTCTCCCTGCCTTTTCCAGCCCTGTTTCCTCCCAGGAGATTCCTAAGAGGCCCCATAGAGGCTTCGCCCTGCCTTTTCCGGCCCTGTTTCCTCCCAGGAGATTCCTAAGAGGCCCCACAGAGGCTTCTCCCGCCTTTTCCGGCCCTGTTTCCTCCCAGGAGATTCCTAGAGAGGCCCCACAGAGGCTTCTCCCTGCATTTTCCGATTACAGTTTCGGAGGCTCGGGTTTGTAAGTGGAAAATGGTTCTTGAGAAGTGGCTAAAAAATCTTGAGCACCCGGTTCTTATCTAGAAAAGAAAGTAGAGGCGTTTGTAGGTAGAGGTACCACTGTTCTGTGAACTCCACGTGCTGTCAGGGAGGGCATCTACCAGTAAGCACTCTATCTAGTAGTCCCCTCCTACTCTACCCCGAATTACTTAAGGGATGAGAATCGTAAAAAGAGGAGAAGAAAGTAGAACTTGTACAGAAAAATCAATTTAGACTGTTACTGGTTAGTAAGAAACAACATGTATCCTTGAACCTCCTGGGTAGCTTTTCATTTTCATCATGTAATCTGCTCAACAATCCCCTCGCCATTGTCCATACTTCGTTTCTTTAGTTTAGTGTAACATTGAGCATCCTTCTCTGACATGCGCATTAAGAAAATGGAACTTGTAGGCGCATAGTTTGACAAAAATGATTTATTTATTTTCTTGCTTTTGCTGGATTTGTTTGTTTGTTTATGTCATGCCTAATGTCTTTGTCATTCAGGGTCTGGCCTGGTGGATCTGGATGGGCTGATCGGAGCAGAAGAGAAAGTGATTAACAGCAAGAGCAAGCTGGATGAGAACGTGGTAGGTCCATTTGCGCAGAAATTTGCATGGGAAAACTTGTGCCTTCAATGCTAAGCTTTTCGGGATTTTTGCTAAACACGTGAAATATGTTCTCTTGAAGATAACTTGGCTGTAGAAGTAGCAGTCTCTGGTGGAACTCCGCACAAATGCAGAGTATTACGGCTCCTGCCGTTGTTAGCGCCTCATAAAATTCTCTCTCTCTCGTGATTCTTTCAGGTGATTGATGAGACACTTGATGTGAAGGAAATGATTTTCAATCCTGAGCGAGTTGGTGGATTGGTGGATGACATTCCGGTATTTATTAATTCATTCATTCTTCATTCATTCATTCATTCATTCATTCATTCATTCATTCATTCATTCATTCATTCAACTTCTATGTTGCCCAATCACAAAGGACTCAGGGAGGCTTACAACAACAGTATGATTACAATAAATAGATACAAAACAGTAAAAGAAATCGAACATTATCTAAGGTTAAAACATTAACAAACTAAAACCCCTTAAAAATTATTATAAGAAATGGCGGTCACACTCATATATATATATTAACACCCCCCCCCCCCGGGTAATGGATGGACAGATGGAATTGTCCTTGGGAGGCAGAACCCACAGCCACTCCGTCTTATCCGGGTTGAGTTTGAGTCATGGCGCTAGTGTATGTGCACACACCCTTTTGACACACAAAGCAAAAAAGGTTTGCCACCACTGCGTTAGATCTTGGGTTCCTCAAAAATCCTGTTTATTGGGTACATTATATTGGCACCGTCAAAGGTGAAACCAGCACTGAGTAATTCCCATGTTTTTGGTATAATTAAAGAATCGATACTGTCCACCCCGCTTGTGTGTCACAGGTCACCTGAGCCAAGCAAGCAGGCGATGAACTTCTCCGCACTCCCTCCTGCAGTTACACGTCAGGGTTCCAAGTCACACATCCCATTTAATAAGATCTCCGAGGCAGGCAGTTCCTCAAAGAACATTTTATTTGGAACATATCAAATTGGTACGATCCTGGTGAAAACCCGGCTCTAAACCTTGTCATTTACCCCTCCCGCCCCCCGAGTCTCCAGTCACAATCAGCATACATTTTAGTTGCTAGGTGACCAGACTCCACCATTTGAACACCTGCACCAACATCCTTGATTCCCAGGAGAAAGAATTTTATTTAGGCTACAACACCCCAGCTATCTCTATATCCCGCTCCTTGGCTCCAGGCTACGTCAGCCCTGAAGCAAAGAAATTTATAAAAAAGGAAAATGGCCCAAATTTCAGCCACGTTCAGGTTTGATAACACGTTGATTTGACCTTGCTTCTCCGGTGCCTTATCGTTGTTTTGTCTGGCACATTGGAGGAAAACGTTCTACATTCCATAAGTGTGTATCTCTCCCCCTTCGCCCCAAAGTATGGCAACTAAGAAGCAAAGCAAGAAAAATGAATCTTCAGCTAGAGTTGTGACACCCTTTTTCTCCAGGTGGATATCGAATCCTGTAAAGAACTACAAGCAGTCTTCAACTTACAACAGTTCATTTAGTGACAATTCAATTCAATTCAATTTACTAGATTTGTATGCCGCCCCTCTCTGAAGACTCGGGGAGGCTCACAACAATGATAAAAACAATATTATAGTGCAAACAAATCTAACATTAAAAAGAAATATATAAAACCTTATCATATTAAAAACCAGACAACACATACATACCAAACATAAAATATAAAGAGCCTGGGGGAAAGGTGTCTCAAATCCCCCATGCCTGGCGGTAAAGGTGGGTCTTGAGTAGTTTACGAAAGACAAGGAGGGTGGGAGCAATTCTAATCTCCGGGGGGAGTTGATTCCAGAAGGCTCTTCCCCTGGGGCCCGCCAGACGACATTGTTTAGTCGACGGGACCCGGAGAAGGCCAACTCTGTGGGACCTTATCGGTCGCTGGGATTCGTGCGGTAGCAGGCGGTTCCAGAGGTACTCTGGTCCAATGCCATGTAGGGCTTTAAGGAGAGGACAGCTTTTTAGGACAGCTCAAGCGGCACTGAAAAGAGGGACTCACTAAAATGGGGCAAAACTCACTTAGCAACATAACTTTTGGGCTCACTTGTCACCATAAGTACAGTGATACCTCGTCTTACAAACTTAATTGGTTCCGGGACGAGGTTCTTAAGGTGAAAAGTTTGTAAGATGAAACAATGTTTCCCATAGGAATCAATGGAAAGGTGATTAATGCGTGCAAGCCCAAAATTCACCCCTTTTGCCAGCCGAAGCACCCGTTTTTGTGCTGCTGGGATTCCCCTGAGGCTCCCCTCCATGGGAAACTGCACCTCCGGACTTCCGTTGCCAGCGGAGCGCCCGTTTTGCGCTGCTGGGATTCACCTGCTGGGATTCCCCTGCAGCATCACAAAAACACAGAAGTCTGGAGGTGGGGTTTCCCATGGAGGGGAGCCTCAGGGGAATCCCAGCAGCGCAAAAACGGGTGCTTCGCTGGCAACAGAAGTCTGGAGGCAGGGCATCCAAGCGGTAGCACTGGGTTTGTAAGGTGAAAATAGTTTGTAAGAAGAGGCAAAAAAATCTTAAACCCCGGGTTTGTATCTCGAAAAGTTTGTATGACGAGGCGTTTGTAAGACGAGGTATCACTGTATCTGGATTGAGTGATGCAATTATCTCAGAACAGGAACATCACCTGCTGCATCACATGTTTGTGGCAGTACTAAAAAAGAGCTTCTCAAATGTGTTTGCCCATGTGGACTTCCATGCTTCAACCTCTCTCCCTGTTATATTCTTCTCCCTCTTACAGAAAACTGACCGTTCTATGCGCGATGACTTCAGCTTCAGCAGCAGCGCGCTCATCGGCCTTCTGGTGATAGCAGTGGCCATAGCTACGGTTATAGTCATAAGCCTGGTGATGCTGAGAAAGAGGCAGTATGGAACCATCAGCCACGGGATTGTAGAGGTGAGAGAGGCCTCGCGTTAACCGGGAGGCCAAGCCGAGCCAGGCTGGTAGAGAAAACGAGTTGAATCATTACTGTGCCAGCAAAGATGTGTTTTTAAGTCCTTTCGAAAGGCCAAGAGGGACAGTACGAATCTCAGGGGGGGGGGAGTTGATTCCAAATGACTGGAGCCACCACAGAGAAGGCCCTTCCCCTAGGAAGTTCAGGGCACTTCTTTTCAAAGATTCGGACTGGGAAATGAATTTTAAATGTGAAAACGCCTAAGAA
The DNA here is from genome assembly GCF_031021105.1 of Erythrolamprus reginae. Lineage (NCBI taxonomy): Eukaryota > Metazoa > Chordata > Lepidosauria > Squamata > Dipsadidae > Erythrolamprus > Erythrolamprus reginae. Next base: position 24,876,166 of record NC_091961.1, on the reverse strand, counting down.
TATTTTGGTTCGCACAGTGTTTGCAACCCAGTTGAAAACTCTGCGCAATGGGAGTCAGTCTAGAAATGAGATAAGTTACTACAACGAATCATTTCTTTAATTTGTCTAGCCATCTCTATGCTAGACAAATTTTTTTATTATTATTATTATTTATTGGATTTGTATGCCGCCACTCTCCGAAGACTCCGGGCGGCTAACAGCAATAATAAGACAGCATATAACAATAATCCAATACTAAAAACAATTAAAAACCCATTATAATAAAAACCAAACAGACATACAAACATACCATGCATAAAATTGTAACGGCCTAGGGGGAAAGAGTATCTCAGTTCCCCCATGCCTGGTGGCAGAGGTGGGTTTTAAGTAGCTTACAAAAGGCAAGGAGGGTGGGGGCAATTCTAATCTCTGGGGGGAGTTGGTTCCAGAGGGCCGGGGCCGCCACAGAGAAGGCTCTTCCCCTGGGCCCGCCAAGTGACATTGTTTAGTTGACGGGACCCGGAGAAGACCCACTCTGTGGGACCTAACTGGTCGCTGGGATTGGTGCAGCAGAAGGCGGTCCCTGAGATAATCTGGTCCGGTGCCATGAAGGGCTTTATAGGTCATAACCAACACTTTGAATTGTGACCGGAAACTGATCAGCAAATTGTCTCACGTATCCCAGCAGCCAGTCAGATCACACCGAATCGGCCTTCTCCCGGCCCCATCAGCCAAGCAATGTCACCTGGCAAGGCCTAGGGGAATGGCCTTCTTTGTGGTGGCTCCAGTTCTTTGGAATCAGCCCCCACCCCCGAGATTCGTACTGTCCTTCTTGGCCTTTCGAAAGGACTTAAAAACACACCTTTGCTGGCAGGCCTGGGGACGTTGAGCGTTGACATTCTGCTCCGACTTTGAGTATGATTGTGGTTGAATGAATTTAGTTGAATGGTTTCAAACTGTCTGGAGTTTTAACTTGATTTTTATGTTTGGGTTTCTCAAAGCTTGTATTTTGTATCTGTTTTTACTTTGTAAACTGCCCTGAGTCTGCTGGAGAAGGGCAGCCTAGAAATCCAGATAGGTAGGTAGGTAGGTAGATAGTAGATAGAGTAGATGGGTAGATAGATAGAAAGAGAGAGAGAGATGATAGATGATAGATAGGTAGGTAGGTAGGTAGGTAGAGTAGATGGTAGATAGAGTAGATAGATGATGGATGGATGGATGGATGGGAGAGAGAGAGAGATGATATATAGAGAGATGATAAATAGAGAGATGATAGATAGATAGATAGATAGAGAGTGATAGGTAGGTAGGTAGGTAGGTAGATAGATAGATAGATAGATAGATAGATAGATAGATAGATAGATAGATAGATAGATAGATAGATAGATAGATAGATAGGATACTGTAGGTAGATATATAATCACCCAATCTATTTGCTACATTCAAACCAAATCTCCACCCCCACACTATATACTAGGAAGAAATGACAGTTGCAAACATTCCATTTTACAACAGCACGAAGCTGGATAGATAGATAGATAGGATACTGTAGGTAGGTAGGTAGATAGAGAGAGAGAGAGAGAGAGTGGTAGGTAGATAGATAGATAGATAGATAGATAGATAGATAGATAGATAGATAGATAGGATACTGTAGGTAGGTAGATAGAGAGAGAGAGAGAGAGAGGTAGGTAGGTAGGTAGATAGATAGATAGATAGATAGATAGATAGATAGATAGATAGATAGATAGATAGATAGATAGATAGATAGATAGATAGATACCGTAGATAGATGCGGTAAACAAGCATTAGGGTTATACTTCATCCATTTGTTATGGATGCTAAAGCTGTTGGGACTTAATCTCCAGAATCTGGTGCTGTTACATAAAGAGCTTGGCTGTTTTCCCACAGATGTTTCATTACACAACTAGGATAGTGCTCTGAAGATGCTACCTAGTGGTAACATCTAGTAACATCTGGTAATGGAACAATACATGAAGCTTCTGCAAGGTAATTTACCACCCCTGAGCTACAAATATTCTCTTGTATTGTTACCAGTAGAAAGACTCTATTAGTCAAAATAATCTCTTGGCTGGTTGATAGCTTCTTCTTCTTCTTTCTTTTTTTCCACCCCTTAAGGTTGACCCAATGTTAACTCCAGAGGAAAGGCATCTGAACAAGATGCAGAACCATGGCTACGAGAACCCGACATACAAATATCTGGAGCAGATGCAGATTTAAAGGGTTTTGACATGGTTGCATCCCTGACCAGCAGATGTTTAAGGGGAGAAAGGGCCAAAATAGTCCATTGTTTTGGATCAACTACTGACCAACTGTTGTTTGAAGAGGACCTCATCTTACATTCGGAGTTCCTGGGTCATTTAAGACTTAAATTACTACTGTAGAATTTCAATTTCCATTCTTTAAAATGGGCGAGGAAATGGTAATATAACAATATATGATATATATAAAGCATAAATGGGAAGATGGATCTATTGCCGATATTTGAGATGTAATTTTTTTCCTTTTATAAGAAACCTAATCTAACGAGAAATCCCAATGCTGTTGTATTGTCTAATAACAAGCTCTCAATATACATGAGAAATATTGTTTTATTTCTGATTCTCTGCTTGCATATTCCGGGGTATTTGTACCAACCATGTTGTATAAAGAGATAATTTAGTGGCTCTTTGGTCATTTTGGCTTGCAGGATTGTAAGAACCTTCTTTCATTCCAATCAACCAACCAACCTTCCTTCCTTCCTTCCCTCCTTCCTTCCCTCCAACCTTCCTTCTTCCTTCTCTCCTTCCTTCCTTCCCTCCTTCCTTCCTTCTTCCTTCCCTCCTTCCTTCCTTCCTTCCCTCCTTCCCTCCAACCCTCCTTCCTTCCCTCCCTCCCTCCCTCCCTCCTGGGTTTTTGACAAAACAAACAATATAAACATTATGGAAAATTTAAATACATTCTTCAATGCCAGTGACCTGTACAATTTCTGCTGCTGTGTGGCTTGGTTCCCCAAAAATCTAGAGCCTATAAAGACGAGAGGGGAAATTGCTCTCTCGTTTTAGGATCTTTGTAGTGGAATTATTTGCCCAGGATTCGAGCAGATTAGGATTATGCACTTGCCTTGCTTTCTGAATCCAGTCCTGCTATAGAGTTGGAAGCTTTGACGTTTGGATTCAGCCCTTCCTTTCCAGCATACCTTCTCCTTTTAGCCTTGCCTAATGTAAGCAAACCTTTCTTGTTAATGTGTGCCCCCCACCCACCCTCCTCCTCCTCCTCCATCCAGGGTCACTCATGATCATTACAGGTTTGGAAGGCTGATGGGTCTTCCCAAGGAAGTTGGCGGAGGCAGAGGCATGGCGTTGTGCTTAAACAGAGCTATCGTCCTGCCTTGGAAAAAAAAAATAAGGCAGACATCTTAAAGCGAAAGAATTATGGACCTACAATGTGGCTTGTCATTGTGTACAGCTTTACGCGCACCACAGGGAGGAATTACGTTTGAGAAACCGAAGAGGAAGGAACCGTCACGGGCACCGACATGTCAAAAGAATTGCTCCATTAACCATCATGTCTTTGTAATGCCTGTATAGTTGGTGTTAATCCTCACAGCATTCTTTTTTTTTAATTCTCTTGAGTTCTGATAAGCCTGTGTTGTATTTTCTTCCCCACTCTCTTTTTTTTTGGGGTGAATTTTGTTTTGAACTTCCACCCTTCCCGTATATAATTTCTCCTCCCACTATGCACAAATTTACTTAACCTGCAAATTCCCTAGTGTGGTCTGTGGGGAATGTAGAAAAATTTGGAAACTCATCAATAAACTCCTTTAACTTCCAGTTTCTGATTCCAGTATATATCCCTGTGTGCGTTAGTTAGGGTCAAACTGTAGCTTCAGTCAGTCAGTCAATTATCATATTTATTTTCTCTCCCTCCCTCTTTCTCTCTCTCTCTCTCTCTCTCTCTCACACACACACAAATAACTTCCAACTCCTCAGTACAGAAATTTTTTTTACCGTAATAATAAGTAGTGATGGGCAAACCAAACTCGCACAATTTGGGTCCGTACCGAATTTTGCGGTATTTGGTATGCTGAACCCGAATATTTTTGAAACTTCGGGCAAAGTTTGGGGTCGCGTTCGACGTTCGGAGCTTTGACGTCACCGGCAGGTTGTTAAGGACGCCAAGGTGATCACTTCCTGGATTCCATGGAATCCAGGAAGTGATCACCTTGGCGTCCTTAGTAACCTGCCGGTGACGTCAAAGCTCCGCCCCCGGAATCTCTTCGTGGGAGGGATTCCGGGTTCGAGTTTGGGTTCGGTTCGGGTTAGGCCGAATTTTGCATAAAGTTCGTTCGAACTTGCCGAATCCGAACGCCCTTAGGTTCGCCCATCACTAATAACAAGGTAATCATAAGATAATCATTTACTCTTAAGTTGAATGTAACATAAGCAATAATTCAGTTTAACAGTTTATATAGTATTTCTACAAGCTTAAACAAATTCAGTAACCCAATCATTAAGTCAAAAATACTTATCCAAGATTTTAAAAGTAAAGCTAAACAAAATCTTTAAAAGTCAGTCAGTCAATTCTCTCTCTCTGTCTGTCTCTATCTCTCCTCTCCCTCCCTCAAGTGTTAGGGCTGTGATTATGCCAGAGACTTTAAGCTGGAGAATTATTGGCAGTTGAAGTCCACAAGTCTTAAAGTTGCCAAGTTTGAAGACCTCTAGATTTGGCAATTGGGAGCCAAGAAAATGAACGCTTATAAATAAAGGAATGTTAAGCTTCATTATTAGCCCAAACAAACATTTAAAAGTATAACATGAAAAGGATGCCTATCAAACAAGACGATACTCAAATCTCTTACAAGCTTACTAAGAGCTCCTTAAGGACAGCACACAACTCAAAAGGGTACCACTTGCTTGCTATAGTGCCCAACGCTAGGGTTTGATCAGAAACCTCCAACAAACAAGGTTTTTTGTCTTCATGGCCCTGGGTAACTTGATCACACAGCAAGACCTGACTTTGGGTAGCACATGAACTGGGGTGGGAATCAAAAGTCTTGAGACCTGCAGTGGGAAAAGCTTGGAAGCTCCATAAAGATCCCTCTAACCTTTCTTTACTCATAGAAACAAAGAAGACTGACGACAGAAAAAGACCTCATGGTCCATCTAGTCTGCCCTTATACTATTTCCTGTATTTTATCTTACAATGGATATATGTTTATCCCAGGCATGTTTAAATTCAATTACTGTGGATTTACCAACCACGTCTGCTGGAAGTTTGTTCCAAGGATCTACCACTCTTTCAGTGAAATAATATTTTCTCACGTTGCTTTTGATCTTTCCCCCAACTAACTTCAGATTGTGTCCCCTTGTTCTTGTGTTCATTTTCCTATTAAAAACACTTCCCTCCTGGACCTTATTTAACCCTTTGACATATTTAAATGTTTCGATCACGTCCCCCCTTTTCCTTCTGTCCTCCAGACTATACAGATTGAGTTCATGAAGTCTTTCCTGATACGTTTTATGCTTAAGACCTTCCACCATTCTTGTAGCCCGTCTTTGGACCCGTTCAATTTTGTCAATATCTTTTTGTAGGCGAGGTCTCCAGAACTGAACACAGTATTCCAAATGTGGTCTCACCAGCGCTCTATATAAGGGGATCACAATCTCCCTCTTCCTGCTTGTTATACCTCTAGCTATGCAGCCAAGCATCCTACTTGCTTTTCCTACTGCCCGACCACACTGCTCACCCATTTTGAGACTGGGAATACTCAATATTCTTTAACATCTTTCGTGTCTTGCTGTGCTCTTAGGCAAGCTCTGCATTTGCAAGACTGATGACCAACGTGTAGAACCGATGTGGAAGAAGGATTGCCACAAAGCTCAAAGTCTACCGAGCAATAGGGCTCACTGTCCTGTTTTATGCCAGTGAGACTTCAACTGTTTGCAGGGGACATACTAGGCAATTGAACCACTTTCACATGTCCTGCCTCCATAGAATTCTGAGGACCCAGTGGCAAGATAAGGTGCCTGACACTCAGGTCCTCTCCAGAGCAGACCTGCCATCAATTCCCAGCCTGCTGATGAAAGCCCAGACACTCTGGGCAGGCCATGTTGCTAGGATGCCAGGCCATCGCATCCCTAAACGGCGCACACATATCTGCCCCAACGTGTGGCAGAATATTTCGTCCCTGTATAGACCTTACAGCCACTTGCGGACACACATCGTGTACAGCCCACAACCCATTAGATGTCAATGTCCTCCTCGAACACAATGGACAAACATCATTTTTTAGAAGGGAACAACTACTGAAAGTAGTAGATGCTTGCAACAAACTTCCAGGAGACGTGGTTGGTAAATCCACAGTAACCGAATTCAAACATGCCTGGGATAAACTTATATCCACCCTAAGATAAAATACAGGTAGTATAAGGGCAAACTAGATGGACCATGAGATTTTATTTATTTATTTATTCAATTTTTATGCCGCCCTTCTCCTTAGACTCAGGGCGGCTTACAACATGTTAGCAATAGCACTTTTTAACAGAGCTAGGCTATTGCCCCCACAATCCGGGTCCTCATTTTACCCACCTCGGAAGGATGGAAGGCTGAGTCAACCTTGAGCCGGTGATGAGATTTGAACCGCTGACCTTCAGATCTACAGTCAGCTTCAGTGGCCTGCAGTACAGCAGGTTAGCTCAGGATGATGGGATCTAAAAAGCATGCCATTTCAGTTTGCAGCAGCTGCCCTATGGAACACCCTACCTCCTGAAGTTTGATTCAGTAGCTGTGGATGGGCAACTATGTCCCTTTTTTCAACCTGTGGACTTCGATTCCCAGAATTCCTGAGCCAGCATAGGAATTCTGGGATTTGAAGTCCACAGGTTGTGAAAGGGGCTGCAGTTAACCATCTCTGAGCTACACCTGGATTTCAATATTACAGATTGTGAGGGTCCGTCTGAAACGACAATGAACATCCACAGAACACCTTTCAAGAGATGCCTTTGCTCCTGAATTCCAATTCTAAATAAAATAAATTTGAAGGTAAAATACCTGTCACTATTTATTTATTTAATTCTATTTCTATGCCGCCCAACTCCCTAGGGACTCGGGGTGGCTAAGTGCAGAGGAGGCAGAGTGGCAACCTAATTAAGGAAGTTGAGGTCAGTTGGAAAGGTGACAGTTCAGGTTCGAGACTGAAGCACCTCCTGACGGTCAGCTCCCATCACCCTAGTTTCTGCTCACCTAGCAGTTCAAAAGCATGCAAATTTTTATTATTATTTTTATTATTATTTATTGGATTTGTATGCCGCCCCTCTCCGCAGACTCGGGGCGGCTAACAACAGTAATAAAACAGTATATGACAATAATCCAATACTAAAAAACATTTAAAAACCCATTATATAAAAACCAATCATACATACAAACATACCATACATAAAATTGTGAAGGCCTAGGGGGAAAGTGTATCTTAGTTCCCCCATGCCTGGCGGCAGAGGTGGGTTTTAAGTAGCTTACGAAAGGCAAGGAGGGTAGGGGCAATTCTAATCTCTGGGGGGAGTTGGTTCCAGAGGGTCGGGGCCGCCACAGAGAAGGCTCTTACTCGGTCCCGCCAAGCGACATTGTTTGGTTGACGGGACCCGGAGAAGGCCAACTCTGTGGGACCTAACTGGTCGCTGGGATTCGTGCGGCAGAAGGCGGTCCCTGAGATATTCTGGCCCGGTGCCATGAAGGGCATTATAGGTCATAACCAACACTTTGAATTGTGACCGGAAACTGATCGGCAACCAATGCAGACTGCGGAGTGTTGGAGTAACATGGGCATATTTGGGGAAGCCCATTAGGAAATGCGAGTAGATAAACAGGTACCATCTACTGCTGTCCTATTGCAGCCCTATTGAGAATGTCCTGGCATACAGCATTCTCGCATGGTATGGGAGCAACTCTAGCGGATGAAAACGCTCTACAGAGAATCATTAAAACTGTCCAGATTATCATTGGGTTCCAGCTACTAGCCCTGGATGATATCTTCACATCTTGCTGTTCTAGGAAGGTGCACAACATTTATTTATTTTATTTATTTATTTATTAGATTTGTATGCCACCCCTCTCCGAAGACTCGGGGCGGCTCACAACAGTAATAAAAACAATATAGCAGTGGAACAAATCTAATATTAAAAAACATAAAACCCTATCATTATTTAAAAAACCAAACAGCACATTCATACCAAACATAAAACAAAAGTATTAAAAAAGCCTGGGGGAAAATGTGTCTCAACTCCCCCATGCCTGGCGGTATAAGTGAGTCTTGAGTAGTTTACGAAAGACAGGGAGGGTGGGGGCAGCTCTAATCTCCGGGAGGAGTTGGTTCCAGAGGGCCGGGGCCACCACAGAGAAGGCTCTTCCCCTGGGGCCCGCCAAATGACATTGTTTAGTCGATGGGACCTGGAGAAGGCCAACTCTGTGGGACCTTATCGGTCGCTGGGATTCGTGCGGTAGCAGGCGGTTCTGGGGGTACATTCTCAGAGACTCTTCTCATCCTGCTTACAATCTTTTTGAACTGTTTGTTTCCTTCTGGCAGAAGATACAGAAGAATTAAAACTCAGACCACACGTTTCCTGAATAGTTTTTTATTGCTGATCTATACTCGCACTTAATAATGAACTTAAAGGAGCTGTTGGGACAGTATTACCTGGTCTATTGTGTAGATGTTTGGGGTGGTTTAGGGTGGGGAATTTGTGGTGGGTGGGACATGTTTTTGGGGATTGTGATGTGCGTTGGGACTGGTCTTTAAGCTTCATGTGAATTTTGTTGTATGGGTATACTGTGTATATACATACAACGACAACAAAGTATTCTTTATTGTTATAAAAGGTACCATTTTGGCAGAAAGATTAAGAGTGCTCCATGCACCTTGACCGCATGAGATGGCCACTTGACCACACAAATGTTTTTGGACAATGCTGGCTCTCGACTTAGAAATAGAGAACACTGCCCCTTAGGGTCAGATGCGAATGGAAACAAACCTTTATGTTTATGTTTATTGGATTTGTATGCCGCCCCTCTCCGTAGACTTGGGGCGGCTAACAACAGTGTTAAAAACAACATGCGACAATCCAATACTAAAACAGCTAAAAACCCTTATTTTAAAACCAATCATACATACAAACATACCATACATAAATTGTAAAAGCCTAGGGGGAAAGAATATCTCAGTTCCCCCATGCCTGATGACAGAGGTGGGTTTTAAGAAGCTTACAAAAGGCAAGATGGGTGGGGGCTATTCTAATCTCTGGGGGGAGTTGGTTCCAGAGGGCCCGGGCCGCCACAGAGAAGGCTCTTCCCCTGGGTCCCACCAAACGACATTGTTTAGTTGACGGGACCCGGAGAAGGCCAGCTCTGTGGGACCTAACTGGTCGCTGGGATTCGTGCGGCAGAAGGCGGTCCCGGAGATATTCTGGCCCGGTGCCATGAAGGGCTTTATAGGTCATAACCAACACTTTGAATTGTGACCCGAAACTGATCAGCAACCAATGCAGACTGCGGAGTGTTGGTGTAACATGGGCATATTTAGGGAAGCCCATGATTGCTCTCGCAGCTGCATTCTGCATGATCTGGAGTTTCCGAACACTTTTCAGAGGTAGCCCTATGTAGAGAGCATTACAGTAGTCGAACCTCGAGGTGATGAGGGCATGAGTGACTGTGAGCAGTGACTCCAGGTCCAAATAGGGCCGCAACTGGTGCACCAGGCAAACCTGGGAAAACGCCCCCTTCGCCACAGCTGAAAGATGTTTCTCTAATGTGAGCTGTGGATCGAGGAGGATGCCCAAGTTTTTTTAGGTTTCTTTACTACAGAGGTTCTCAACCTTTCCAGTGCCGCGACCTCTTAATACAGTTCCTCATGTTATGGTGATCCCCAACCATAAGTCTAGCGCCAATTCTCCTAACAGAGATTTAAGTTGCTTGGCAGGAAGGTCAGAGGGTCACCTGCACGGTAAACGCCTGATTGGTCGGATTTTAAAAATATGTTCCAAGGTGCCAGAATAGAAGCTTTAGTTCCTAACACCATGGGAAATTGGTCAGTCTTAGATGACCCCTGTGAAATGGTCATTCAACCCCCAAGGGGACTGACCCCCAGGTTAAGAACTAGAACATAAGAACATCAGAAGAGCCCTGCTGAATCAGGCCAAAGCCCATTGAATCTAGCATTCTGTGTCCCACAGTGGCCCACCAATTGTCCATGGGGATCTTGAGCAGAAAGAGAAGGCAAAACCCTCTCTTTCCCCTAACCCCCAACAAATGATACTCAATGGAATCCTGCCTGCCTCAACCAACATAGAGGCGGCACATGGACATCCATTATAATAATGACCGATACACTTGGCATCCATGAATCTGTCTAATCCTGCCTTGAAGCTATCCAGGCTGAGAGCTGTCACAACCTCTTCTGGAAGTGAATTCCATAAACCAACGACCCTTTGGGTGAGGAAATATTTCCCTTGATTTGTCCTCACTTTCTTACCTATGAGCTTTAGGGAGTGCCCCCTCGTCCTAGTATTGTTTGATAGAGAAAATAATTTTTCTCTATCACACAATAGTAAATAATTTTTCTCTATCCACCTTTTCTATCCCATGCATGATTTTATACACTTCCATCAAGCCACCCCTTAAACGCCGTCTACTGCTTTATGAAATGCAAACAAAGTCATGGAGATTAATTAATTAATTTTATTTATTAATTGGACTTGAATGCCACCTGTCTCCGTGGACTCAGGGCGGCTCATAACACATCAATAAAAAACAATATACAATAACATATCTAATCCAATTAAAATAAATAGCTAATCTAAAAAACAACAACTAATGGCTATTGGGCTGATACAACCTCTGGAGACCATCTGGTGGACTTCCTTGTGCAGCTGGTTGGCCACTGGGAAAACAGATTATTGGACTATTTGAGCTGATCCAAGAGGGCATTGCTTGCCTCTTTCTGTTCTCAAGGCAAAACTGAAATGAACAAATGCAAAAGTCATGTTATTAATGAATAACATGCCCCGCTTCAGAAGGTTCTAAAGGTTCTATTTTGCCTGGAGGCTAAACAACACACTTAAAGCTTCTGAGCATCCTTTTATTGCTTTCTTGTCCTTGAAAAACAGCAGCATTTGGGGAGGAGAAATGGTTCTCTGAAATGCCAAAACAACAGATAGGGAAAGGTAACCATAGAGATCCTTGTGTCGGTACCAGCTTGAATTGATGCAATAATATTTGCACAGGCAAATATTTGAGTAAACAAAGCATAGCAGGGGACAAATAACTGAATCAGAAAATGCTGAGATGAGCACTCTTGCTCCATGGGTGCAATGGGATGTGAGGGATGTCCTGTCTTGGATCTGTCATCTGTTGCCACCATCAGACCTGCTTTTCCCCCTCTGTTGATGCCTCAATAATTTATCCAACCTAATGTCCCTTTTGCAGTGGTAGGACTGGTTTGATTTGATTTATTTGGCTGCCTATCTCCTTGGGAGAGGGGTGGCATACAAATCTAATAAATTATTATTACTATTATTATTATTATTATTATTATTATTATTATTATTATTATTATTATTATTATTATGATGTCAGTACAACACAGCAAACGAGATCACTATGCTGGATTTCGTATTTCATCACCAGTCGGGTGCTTCCCAAGCACCTAGGACTGTGTGATGTAGCGGCGAATTATGTTTGCCGATCCCAGTAAAGCGGCCTTTTGCAATTGACAGATGGAGATTTTGTCAATTCCGATGGTTTTCAAATGTCCACTGAGATCCTTTGGTACCGCGCCCAGCGTGCCAAGAACCACTGGGACCACTTTCACTCGCTTATGCCAGAGTCGTTGCAGCTCGATTTTTAGATCTTCGTATTTCACTAATTTCTCTAGCTGCTTCTCCTCAATTCTGCTGTCCCCTGGGATTGCGATGTTGATGATCCATACTTTCTTTTTCTCCACGATCACAATGTCTGGTGTGTTATGTTTCAGAATTCGGTCAGTCTGAAGTCAGAAGTCCCACAGTAGTTTTGCTTGCTCATTTTCGACCACTTTTTTGGGCTTATGATCCCACCAGTTGTTGTTGTTGTTGTTGTTGTTGTTGTTGTTGTTGTTATTATTATTATTATTATTATTATTATTATTATTATTATTATTATTTAGATGACTTAGTGGCCAAGCTAGTAAGACCACAAATAATCACTGCTTCTAATAACAGTAGACATTGCAATTAAAAAGATGGGGAGGAAGGATGCAGCGGGAGATAAGGGTCTTCTCTTAATACATCTACCACACCTGAAATCTAGGAAACCTTTCCTTCGTCATCATCGGAAGGCTTTGAAGAATTCCAAAGTAGAGGTGATTATGGAAAGATACGAGAACCAATTGAAGATGGAACCAACAGAGGAGCTGGCACCTGGCTCTGTGGAAAACTGGGAAGTATGGAAATTATTGAATAGACTGCACCGGTACAAAAAGATCCACAGACCTCCTGGACAAATGGGGTTATCCGGTAGCTTCTGCTATTTGAGATTGTGGTGACATGCAGACAATAAGATATATGTACACTAGTCCTTTGTGCCCCAATCAGTGTACACACTTGAGGACCTCATGGTAGCATGACAACATAATTTATGTTGCTAGTTTCTGGGCAAGATCTGTTTAATCTGTTCATGTTTTATATCTTAAGTTTTATATCATATACAGTAGTATGTGTTTTACTTGTGGTGCTTCTGAGACAAATCAACCAACCAGCCAACTCCTATTTATATGTTTGAAGCTTGCTCCCATAGCCCCTTTGTGGTTGAAAGCTGGCTTGGTTTGAACACAAGTCACAATTTCCCGTTCTATTCTCGTTTTTCCTGAATTTTAAACTACTGGCTTACTTCTTTGTTGCCTTGATATAGCTAAAGGGTTTTGAAGCAGTGCTGGAGGCAAGCTGGCCTCAAACCAAAGGAATCACAAGACATCCGAAGAAATGATAATCCACTACATCAATGCAATGATTTCCCTGAAGAATAAAATTCTAATTATGTGCCTCCTGGCTTTGTGTTTCAGAAAACCTTTCACCCCTTTTCAACTTTTTTTCTTAAATTTTGGCAATTATCCTGCACTGCAAATGTTTCCCTTCCGAGAAAGTTTGCTTTCTGAATTGAATGAATTCCTCAAAGCAGCTTCAAAGGATGGAAACCTCTAAAGGGAGGAGAGAATGATTTTGTTTTTTGGAGAGTGATAATTGTGGATCAGACCTAAAACAGAAAGATAGACAGGTGCACATAGATTGTTCTGCCTCACTTTATTCTATTATTCATTGCTTGACAACAGGAAAGTGGCGTAACCAACTGATGATTAAGGAGATAAAAATAATTGCATTTGTAAAACACCAAGATCCAAGTTCAATCTCTCGAATTGATTAGATAAATATTTGTGGGAGAAGGAAATCACCAGGGTTAAATGCCTATATCGTAATAAGGTTCAACCATCAGTACTATCAGTGTGTGTGTGTGTGTGTGTGTGTGTGTGAGAGAGAGAGAGAGAGAGAGAGAAAGAGAGAGAGAGAGAGAGAGAGAGAATTCCTGTTCTCTTGGGAAAATTGGAATTACAAATAACTCAATGGAACCATAGCATTAAGCGAATTTCTACTGGATGGAATGACTATTCAGACCTACTTACTCTGTTTTACTACAAAGCAAACTTAATTAACTAACTGCAGGAAATAATCAAGGATGTCATATTGTTATTTTAAATTTGGATCGATTTATTCTATGCCTTGGATAACAACAGGTGCAGTTTCTGGTTTTGGGATGTTAGAACACTGAAATCAAAAGCTTTAGAATATGATCTTATAGAATGCAAAATACTTTAATGTCAGCAACACATCTGAGCACAGCAAACATTCTGTTTTTACAGCACTGGCATTCTGAAATGGAACAACAGCAACAAAAACAGTTTTGCCCATTTTCCTTCCGGAAATCAAATCCCCATTTGATTAGGAAAGTGCAAAACATGGTAGATTGGCATGTGTAGTGGAGAAGCATTTCTTGATAGGTTAACTATTAGACCAGTTAAATTCCATTTGTTTTTCACCTCCATTTCATTTTGTCTTTGCCTTCAAGAAGACAGCAACAATAAGGAGCTTCCATTTTGCAAGATGGGAATTGGTTAGGCTGAAGTCTGAATCTAACCATTTGTACTAACTGCTGTTCTATAGTTCTGCCTGCTTTTCTGAAACTGACATACTTCTTTCATGTTTGAGATGCCAAATCTGTGAAGAAGGGGGATAAAACCTTCTTCAGATATATTAGTGATAGGAAGAAGAAAAACTGTAGCATCACAAAGCTTAGTACTGGGGACAATGCATACATTGATGGGAATAAGGAGGTCACTGACCATTTGAATAGCTACTTTTGTTCAGTTTTCTCAGAAGGTAGCTTACCATATAATACTATGGGTGGATATAGCATTTCTTCCAGCTGTAGGGATTCAGCTCCAGTGATCTCAGAGGCCGATGTCTTAGAAGAACTTGAACGATTAAAGACAAATAAGGCAATGGGTCCCGATGGCATCCACCCCAGAGTTCTTAAAGAACTTAGATCTGTGATTGCTTCTCTCCTGACTGATGTGTTTAACCAATCCCTTTTAACAGATGTTCTTGATGATTGGAGAATGGCCATTGTTGTGCCTATCCACAAGAAGGGCGGTAGAGAAGAAGCTGGTAACTACAGGCCACTTAGCTTGACATCAGTTATAGTTAAAATGATGGAGATTCTACTCAAAAAGAGGATAAATCAGCCCCTAAAAACCAATAACTTATTGGACCCAAATCAGCATGGCTTTACTGAGGGCAAATCATGTCAGACTAATATAATTGATTTCTTTGTCTATGTCACAAAGGTGTTGGATGAAGGTGGTGCCGTGGATTTTGCCTATCTGGACTTCAGCAAAGCTTTTGATACGGTTCCACACAAAGAGCTGATAGATAAGTTAGTGAAAATTGGACTTAATCCCCGGATAGTTCAGTGGATTTGCAGTTGGCTGAAGCATAGATATCACAGGGTTGTTGTTAATGGCGAGTATTCTGAGCAGAGCCTGGTTACAAGCGGTGTGCCACAAGGGTCTGTTCTGGGTCGTATTCTTTTTAATAACTTTGTGAGTGACATAGGGGAAGGTTTGGTAGGGAAGGTTTGCCTATTTGCCGATGACTCTAAAGTGTACAATAGGGTTGATATTCCTGGAGGCATCTGTAATATAGCAAATGATTTAGCTTTTCTAGATAAGTAGTCAAAGCAATGGAAACTGCAGTTTAATGTTTTCAAATGTAAAATAATGCACTTGGGGAAAAGGAATCCTCAATCTGAGTATTGTATTGGCAGTTCTGTATTAGCAAAAATTTCAGAAGAGAAGGATTTTGGGGTAATGATTTCTGAAAGTCTCAAAATGGGTGAACAGTGTAGTCAGACGGTAGGGGAAGCAAGTAGAATGCTTGGCTGCATAGCTAGAAGTATAACAAGTAGGAAGAGGGAGATTGTGATCCCGCTGTATAAAGCGCTGCTGAGACCACATTTGGAGTACTGTGTTCAGTTCTGGAGACCTCACCTACAAAAAGATATTGATAAAATTGAACGGGTCTAAAGATGGGCTACAAAAAAGGTGGAAGGTCTTAAGCATAAAACCTATCAGGAAAGACTGAATGAACTCAATCTGTATAGTCTGGAGGACAGAAGGGAAAAGGGGGGACATGATTGAAACATTTAAATATGTTAAAGGGTTCAATAAGGTTCAGGAGGGAAGTGTTTTTAATAGGAAAGTGAACACAAGAACAAGGAGGCACAATCTGAGGTTAGTTGGGGGAAAGATCAGAAGCAACGTGAGAAAATATTATTTTACTGAAAGAGTAGTAGATCCTTGGAACAAACTTCCAGCAGGCGTGTTTGGTAAATCCACAGTAACTGAATTTAAAAATGCCTTGGGATAAACATATAATCATCCTAAGATAAAATACAGGAAATAGTATAAGGACAGACTAGATGGACCATGAGGTCTTTTTCTGCCGTCAGTCTTCTATGTTTCTAACACAAGAACAAGTGGGCACAATCTGAGGTTAGTTGGGAGAAAGATCAGAAGCAACGTGAGAAAATATTATTTTACTGAAAGAGTAGTACATGTTTGGAACAAACTTCCAGCAGACGTGGTTGGTAAATACACAGTAAGTGAATTTAAATATGCCTGGGATAAACATATAACCATCCTAAGATAAAATACAGGAAATAGTATAAGGGCAGACTAGCTGGACCATGAGGTCTTTTTCTGCTGTCAATCTTCCATGTTTCTAATCTGCTTATCTCCAGAAAATTCATGAGGTTGGCTATTGAAATGTCTAGGTCCCTTACTTTCTCAACTGGCTTGTATGTCGGTAAACTAATGCGTATAATTAGGAAATGGCTAAAACCTCCTTTTACCAATAAAGAAACATTCAAAACTTGGACAGCACTGCAATTTTGAATTCCTTACCACTTGGAGAAGTTGGTCGGCACCTATGGACCAAATGTGTGGATAGTGCAAAATGAGAAGGCTTATTCCTGATAAGGTTGGGACTTCTGCCTATGTAACCGAAGATGAGTTAGATTAAAAATGTTACCATAAGCAAATCCCAATTACGTTTACTGGCTTCTTTCAGTAATAGTGCAAAACTACATTCTTTATCGGCTTCAGTTCCTGAGTTTCTGTGTCACACAATCCTGCGCCTAGCCAGAAGCTGTCAAAGGCAACTCAGACAGGTTTCGTTCACTGTTGACAAAACAGATTGCTTCATAAAAGGAGCACTGTTGGATAAAGGTTGAACATGTGGCAATTGGAAGCATTATCAGGGATTGTAGATAAGGCAGGCCAGAAGATATGATATGAAAATGTAAAGGGAGTGCAGCTATTTTGTCTAAGTGCAATTAATCTTTGGACTGGTAAGATTATTTCATTTCTCAGGTTTCCAAATATGACTAAAAAGCAATTGAAAGATCCGTCCGCCTTATTCTTCATCTGATTCGTTTATGAGGGGAACATGAGCATCCTTTTGCTTCCGTGTGTCAAGTCCAATTGTAATTTGTTTCTGGATCCTTTTAGAATTCCGGAAGTAGCTGTGGACAATGATAAGACATAATTCTAATTAGTCCCACTATAGTTCGGTTTGTCCAGAGGTGGGTTACTGCCAATTGGATCGGTTCTGTAGAACCGGTAATGGGAATTTCCATCTGCTTGCAGAACTGGCAGCGATGGCTGGCTTGCCCAGCCCATGAATGGGCTTTTTCATTCATTCATTCATTCATTCATTCATTCATTCATTCATTCATTCATTCATTCATTCATTTAGTCCAATACACAATGAGGGTTTTAGTGGATATATATATCTATATACACATAGTAAAATATATGATGAAGGTTATAGAGGAGATACTCATAGTAAAATATATCTAAGAAAGAATAGAAAAGAAGATGCAGTAATAGAACATATCAATGAAGGAATAGAAGAAGAGATATAGGAATAGAAAGAAAGGTATAGGAGATATAGGAGAGCAATAGGACAGGGGACAGAAGGCACTCTCGTGCACTTGTACTCGCCCCTTACTGACCTCTTAGGAATCTGGAGAGGTCAACCATAGATAATCTAAGGGTAAAGTGTTGGGGGTTTGGGGATGACATTATGGAGTTCGGTAATGAGTTCCACGCTTCGACAAGTCGGTTACTGAAGTCATATTTTTTACAGTCAAGTTTGGAGCGGTTAATATTAAGTTTAAATCTGTTGTGTGCTCTTGTGTTGTTGTGGTTGAAGCTGAAGTAGTCGCCGACAGGCAGGACGTTGCAGCATATGATCTTGTGGGCAATACTTAGATCTTGTTTAAGGTGTCTTAGTTCTAAACTTTCTAGGCCCAGGATTTCTCAGCTGCGCCATACGGGGCGCCAAGGTTGGGCAGTGACGGGGACGGTGTGGAACAACATTCCACCGGCGGAAATGAAGCTGTGCACACAGCAGCTGAATCTCACCGCCCCACCCAGGAAGGAGAGAAGCTTGTCGGGGAGACGACGTGGCTCCCATTTCGCATGCGTGCCAGAGTCTCCCCGATGAGCTGCTGTCCTTCCTGGCAAGCGGTCAAAGAAGGAACCACATCGTCTCCCAAACAAGCTGCTCTCCTTCCTGCAGGCTTTCCGTTCCAGTCTTCGGAGAGGGGCGGCATACAAATCTAATAAATTATTATTAATAATAATAATTATTTCTTCCTTCTGGTGGCTCCCAGGCGGGACTAACCGGGGCGCCTCTGCCGATGCAGTTGGCAGCTCCCAGCTGGGATAGACTGCTGCCACCACCATGCAGGACCCAACCCCGTGGCTGCCGGCTCGCTACATCGGCAGAGGCTCACCAGTTAGTCCCAGATTTTTTCCTTCTAGTGGCCTGGGAGCAGGACTAACTGCTAACTGACTAACTGGGTCCTGCGTGGTGGCAGAGATCCATCCAGCCGGGAGCTACAAGCAGGAAGAAATCCTTTCCTTTCTGCAAGATTTCTTACTTCTGGTGGCTCCCGGGCAGGAGGGACCATTGCCACCGCCACACAGGACCCAGCCTCGTGGCTGCCAGCTAGCTGCATCGACAGAGGCGCCCCGGTTAGTCCCACTCCCCGGGGCACCAGAAGGAAGACACCTGTGACTAACTGATGCGCCTCTGCCCATGTAGCCAGCATAGTTCCCTCTAAGCTGAGCAGTGAGCAATCGCTCACTTAAAAATCATCATCAACTCAGAGTTTTCCAAACCTGCCCAGAAGCCGAGAGGGAAAGAGTGAGAGGGAAGGAGGGAGAGAGGAAGAGAGGAAGAGAGAGAAACAGATAGAAAAAAGAGAGGAAGGAAAAGAGAAAGAAAAAGAATGGGAGTAAGGAAGAGAGAAAGAAAATCAAAATCTAGTTTGAAACTAGCTCAACTATTTCAGTGGCATTTTGATATTGATAGAGTTGCCCTATTATGAGCTCACTGTTATAGACACACAGTACAGTATTTTATTTTGAAATTCTCTGAGGCAAAACAGTGGGTTTTTTGCTTGTTTGTTTATTTGTTTGTTTGTTTATTTGTTTATTTGTTTATTTGTCTGTTTGTCTGTTTGTCTGTTTGTCTGTTTGTTTGTCTGTTTGTTTATCTATCTATCTATCTATCTATCTATCTATCTATCTATCTATCTATCTATCTATCTATCTATCTATCTATCTATCTATCTATTTAATATTTCTGTGCCGCCCAGTCCCGAAGGGACTGCCGCTCAGACACTATACTTTTCCGCCCACCCCCCCCAAAAAATTAGAGGGAACACTGGTAGCCAGTCAGCAGCCACGGGGCTGGGTCCTGCGTGGCGGTGGCGGCAGTACATCCCAACCAGGAGCTGCCAGTGGGGTAAAAAATCCTTTCCTTGCTGCAGGATTTCTTCCCGTGGTGGTTCCTGGGAGGGACAGATTCAGCCCATGACTCTGTGCATGCACAGGAAATTGAAAGGTGTGCGCGCCCCCCCCCCACGCCCCCCCCCTCCCGAGCATTCCAGTAGGGCCGCGAATGGCTTCCCTTTACTGGGCGGTGCTATCTTGCTTCTCACTTTTGTACACATGCAGAAGCTGTTTTGGGTTTGTAGCTCTGCACATGTGCGCACCTGCCCCTGCAAAGTGCACCCCCCCCCACGTGCAAAGCACGCCTGCCCCCCATGTGATGCTTGGGGAAGCAAACCGGCAGCGAGGTAAGTCAGAACCCATTCCTGTGTTCAGCTGATGAGGCCATTTGGGAGAAAGGAAACTAGGGGAAGCTTTCCACTTTCAAACTCCTTCTGCAAACAACCAGGGTGCTTGTCCTACAAGAATGAGGAACTGTTCAATCCTGAAGTTGGCTGAACTGTGACCTATTTTCTTTTTTGTAGCTTTCAAGAAGGTTTCTTTTCTCATTGCTTCAGGAGCGAAGTATGGCCTTACGAAGGCATTATAGAGTGGTATTTACCTTTCATGTGATCTTGAGTCTATTCTGAAGGCAAATAGCCCTCCCCCAGTGGGTCGACCTCTATGCCATAATTGCCACATCAAAATGAAGCAACGGAGAAAACTTTCTCAATGAGACGACCTTGATTGAATCAAGATCTCTCCTTTTATTGCATTTCACTTTTCCTGACATGTGGTACACAATAACCAATTCGCAAATGCCACATACATTAAGCCATCCTCCAACTACCATTCAGTCATGCGCTGTATAAGGCAACCTGTATAAGGCAACCGTGCAGAATGCAGCTGCGAGAGCAATCATGGGCTTTCCCAAATATGCCCATGTTACACCAACACTCCGCAGTCTGCATTGGTTGCCGATCAGTTTCCGGTCACAATTCAAAGTGTTGGTTATGACCTATAAAGCCCTTCATGGCACCGGACCAGATTACCTCAGGGACCGCCTTCTGCTGCATGAATCCCAGCGACCAGTTAGGTCCCACAGAGTGGATCTTCTCCGGGTCCCGTCAACTAAGCAATGTCGCCTGGCGGGACCCAGGGGAAGAGCCTTCTCTGTGGCGGCCCCAGCCCTCTGGAACCAACTCCCCCCAGAGATTAGAACGGCCCCCACCCTCCTTGCCTTTCGTAAACTGCCTGCCAGGGGAGGTGGTGAACTCCCCAACTCTGGACACCTTCAAGAGGAGATTGGACTTCCATTTGGCTGGGGTGCTGTAGGGTTTCCTGCTCAGGCAGGGGGTTGGACTCAATGACCTAACGGTCCCTTTCAACTCTATTAATAAAATAAAATAAACAACTTAAAACCCACCTCTGCCACCAGGCATGGGGGAATTGAGATCCTCTTTCCCCCTAGGTCTTTACAATTCTATGCATGGTATGTATGTATGTATGTATGTTTGGTTTTTATATTAATTGATTTTTAATCATCAATACCAAATTACTATTGTACACTGTTTTATTGTCGCTGTTAGCCGCCCCGAGTCTCTGGAGAGGGGCGGCATACAAATCCAATAAATAAATAAATAAATAAATAAATAAATAAATAAATAAATAAATAAATAAATAACCTCCTCGTGACTTCCCTACAGATAATTAACAGAAGCTCCATTCTTTGCCTTTTCCTGGATTGTGTGTTTACTGGTGATTAGCAAAGGAATGAGAGCAAGGCATATATTTCCTTATATGAAAGTTAGCTATACATTTTCTTCATGCTGATATCAAGTTAATTATTTTCCACGTGATCATGGATTCTGCAACTTGCTTACTCAGCCTGGACTTTGCTGCCTTTTGATAGAGGAAGAATAAGGTTTATACAGCACCCATTAGGCTAAAACATCACCCTTCAGCAATATTCCATTCCAATGTTCAGTGCCTATGAACCTATGATTACAACTCTATTCCTCTGTTTATGCCAGTGTTTCCCAACCTTGGCAACTTGAAGATATCTGGACTTCAACTCCCAGAATTCCCCAGCCAGCATTTGCTGGCTGGGGAATTCTGGGAGTTGCAGTCCAAATATCTTCAAGTTGCCAAGGTTGGGAAACACTGGTTTATGCAGCCTAGAACTGCGTTGGCTTTATTGACAGCTGCTGCACACCGCTGGCTCATTTTTAAGTGATTGTCCACTAGGACTCCAAGGTCCCTCTCAGAGTTACTACTATTGAGCAAGGCACCACATATACTGCACCTGTGCATTTTGTTTTTCTTGCCTAAATGTAGAGCCTTACTTTTTTCATCATCAAAAAAATGAAGTTGGTCCACAAATCTTAACTAGTTTGCCAAGGTTGGACCCCCTGTTTTATAGAGTATGGCTTTGGCTTAGAATGTTGGGTGAACCTGAAACACTTGATTTATTCAGTAACTAAGAATTGAGCAAACCATGGTTTAGTATAATAAATGTTTGCAGCTTGGTTTCTTGGTCTAAACCAGGGCTTTTCAACCTTGGCAGCTTTAAGACTAGTGGACTTCAGAAAAGCTGGCTGCGGAACTCTGGGAGCTGAAGTCCACCAGTCTTAAATTTGCTAAGGTTGGAGACCCCAGTCGAAACAACTTATTCTACAGGACCGCCTCTTGCCACACACCTCCCAGAGACCAATAAGAACACACACAGTGTTGCCTTCTCCAGGTCCCGTCGACTAAGCAATGCAGGTTGGCCAGACCATGGGGGAGGGTCTTCTCTGTGGCTGCCCCAGCTCTATGGAACCAACTACCCCCTGACTCCCACCCTACTGGCCTTCCATAAGACCACAAAGACCTGGCTCTGCCGGCAGGCCTGGGGGCCATAAATTATACATCATTTGTGGCCAACTGTATGAATGGTGTGTATGTATGTGATTATGTCTTTTTATAATAAATAGTTATAGTTATAGTTTATTAGATTTGTATGCCGCCCCTCTCCGAATATACGTTTTAGTTTTAGATATTATGTTGACTTCTCTTATTGTTTTGTATCTTTTTTATTGTATTATTATTTTGTAAGCCGCCCTGAGGCCTTCGGAATTGGGCAGCCTAGAAGTCAAGTAAGTAAGTAAGTAAGTAAGTAAGTAAAGTAAGTAAAGTAAGTAAGTAAGTAAAGTAAGTAAGTAAGTAAGTAAGTAAGTAAAGTAAGTAAGTAAAGTAAGTAAAGTAAGTAAGTAAAGTAAGTAAAGTAAGTAAGTAAGTAAAGTAAGTAAGTAAAGTAAGTAAGTAAGTAAGTAAGTAAGTAAAGTAAGTAAAGTAAGTAAAGTAAGTAAATAAGTAAAGTAAGTAAGTAAAGTAAGTAAAGTAAGTAAGTAAAGTAAGTAAGTAAGTAAGTAAATAAGTAAGTAAGTAAGTAAAGTAAGTAAGTAAGTAAAGTAAGTAAGTAAGTAAGTAAAGTAAGTAAAGTAAGTAAGTAAGTAAAGTAAGTAAGTAAGTAAAGTAAGTAAGTAAGTAAAGTAAATAAGTAAGTAAATAAGTAAGTAAAGTAAGTAAAGTAAGTAAGTAAAGTAAGTAAGTAAGTAAAGTAAGTAAGTAAGTAAGTAAAGTAAGTAAGTAAGTAAGTAAGTAAATAAATAAATAAATAAATGAATAAATGAAAAAGTGAATGAATAAAGGAATAAACAAACAAATAAATAAACAAACAAATTAAAAAACAAACAAATAAAATATTCCTGTGTTTCTACAAGATGATCTCAATAACTTGTTAAATTGAGACACCATGCTGTCACTGGACAACCACCAAGGGAAGCAAAGTTCCTTGTATTCTTTCACATATTCTTTTATTCCATAGCAAGTCTCTGCAAACCCCTTTATTCAAGGACATAATTTTGATCGGGAATGTATGATTCTAGAAAACTTACCAATAGATCAGGGAATAATTCACGGCCGTAATGAAGATTGCAAGGCCCAAATGCCAGCAGAAGCACATAGTGATGAACATCATGTTGCTGTGGTCATTCAGATCCCATTCTGGTCCTCCCCATGGTGGATACAAGACAAAACCTATCTGGATTTTTTTTTTAAAAAAAGAGCATTTGGGTAAAGCACGGGTGGCAAACATTTATTTTAGAAGCTGTAATTCATCTACCCCATTGATAGCGAAAGAGCATGCATGCATGCTATCATGCATGCGCGAGTGCCCACACCCATAATTAACTTCATGGGGAGGGCAAAAACAGCTTCCCCCACCCCCGCAGAGGCCCTCTGGAGCAGGGGTCTCCAACCTTGGCGACTTTAAGACTTGTGGAGTAAGACTTTAAGACTTGCAGGCCGAGGAATTCTGGGAGTTGAAGTCCACAAGTCTTAAAGTCACCAAGGTTGGAGACCCCTACACTGGAGCATGAAAACGGCCTGTTTCTAAACTTCTGGGGGGCCTGGTAGGCTTGTGTTTCGCCCTCCCCATGCTCCAAAGGCTTCTGTGGAGCTGGGGAGGTTAAAAATGCCTTCCCCCATCCCCCTGGAGGCTCTCTGGAAGCCAAAAACACCCTCCCAGAGCCTCTGTGCATGTCAAAAATTAGCTGGCAGGCACACATATGCACGTTGAGGCTGAGCTAGGGCAACAGCTCACATGCCAGTAGATATGGCTCCACGTGCCACCTGTGGCACCCGTGCCATAGGTTCGCCATCACTGATCTTCACCTTACTCAATTATATGTTTACCCCATACTTCTCTTTTCCAACAAATGTCCAAATTCTCGAAATACTCTAATAAAGAGATTTGAGGCCAGTGAGGCTTAGTGTTTAAACAGACCTAGAATTAAGTTACTCCTTTGGAACTCTGAATTACCTAATTGTCAATGCTCAAATTAGTTCATAATGGCCGTACATGTATATACCTGTACATAATATTTTAACAATTAAGAGATAAAAACCACAACCACAAATAATGCCATTGGCACCAATGCATTAGAGCTGGTCTACTGTATAGAAACACAGAAGATTGACGGCAGAAAAACACCTCATGGTCCATCTAGTCTGCCCTTCTACTATTTCTTTTATTTTATCTTAGAATGGATATATGTTTTTCCCAGGCATGTTTAAATTCAGTTACTGTGGATTTACCAACCACGTCTGCTGGAAATTTGTTCCAAGCATCTACACTCTTTCAGTAAAATAATATTATCTTAAGTTACTTCTAATCTTTCCCCCAACTAACCTCAGATTGTGTCCCCTTGTTCTTGTGTTCACTTTCCTATTAAAAACACTTCCCTCCTGAACCTCATTGAACCCTTTAACATATTTAAATGTTTCGATCATGTCCCCCCTTTTCCTTCTGTCCTCCAGACTCTACAGATTGAGTTCATGAAGTCTTTCCTGATACGTTTTAGGCTTAAGACCTTCCACCATTTTGTAGTCCGTCTTTGGACCCGTTCAATTTGATCCATATCTTTGATCCATATCTGGTGAGGTCCCCAGAACTGAACACAGTCTTCCAAATGGGCTCTTGCCAGCGCTCTATACAGTGAGATCACAATCTCCCTCTTCCTGCTTGTTATACCTCTAGCTTTGCAGCCAAGCATTGTACTTGCTTTCCTTACCGCCTGAACCTCTGTTTGTTCACCAAGGTGCTAACACTTAACCTTTTGGCCAGTAACCATCAATTGCTGCACTCCATGTGGTCCTTGGTCCCTTGCCTGAGGACATGGCCCTGGACGTCCTCTTCAGATCTGTCCTAAGCTGCCCCACACCTTATAGAGTAGATTCAAAGGGGGGTTCCCATGAGTTGCCTTGAACCTTAGCTCCTTGGCCATGGTCATGGCAGCAGTAAGCTAATTTAATGAGAAAACAGAAACGATAACCCACCTGCCATAACCAGGTTCCTTGCAAGAGGGCCAGGCAGACTGCAAATAAGTCCAAAATCATGTTGTCATGCACAAAGACTTGTACAAAGCAGGTGGCAACACCAAGAAAGATGGCTGTCAGGAGCAGGGAATGGATGTGTTGATCAAGCATTGGCCGTTGGTTGACATGGTATTTAAAGAGGAAACCTATTAAAATGCAGAAGTTGTTCAAAACAACGATTGTTTTCAAGAAAAACCTTAACATTTTTAATAGAAATTTCACCAAAGATTACAATTTCCAATATATTTAAAAACAAAACAAAACTACAAATCTAAGTAATAAATAAAAGTAATAAATAAATACATAAAGGAGAAAAAAAAAGAAAAGAAAAAGTGCAGAAGAAAAAGTGGAAAAGGAAGAAAATAAGGATGCTCTATATCAGACCTGGGCAAAGTGCGACCCAGGGGCCGGATTTGGCCTGCCCGCTGTCTGTGACCGGCCCGCAGAGGTTGGAAGGAAGGAAGGAAGGAAGGAAGGAAGGAAGGAAGGAAGGAAGGAAGGAGAAATGGAGGGAGGAAAGAAGGAAGGAGAAATGGAGGGAGGAACGAAGGATAATAGTAATAATAATAATAATAATAATAATAATAATAATAATAATAATAATAATACGAAATGAAATACGAAATCCAGCATAGTGATCTTGTTTGCTGTGTTGTACTGACATAATAATAATAAATTATTATTATTATTATTATTATTATTATTATTATTATTATTATTATTATTATTTAGATTTGCATGCCGCCCCTCTCCGATTATGTGCAAGCTGTTAATTTATCACCAACTTCTGCACCGGCTTGACAGTGTGTGTAAATGTGTGTGTACAGATAGATTTGTAGATGTGTGTGTGTGTGTTATGTATAAATAAATACATAAAATTTACAAGTGGTTTGCTGTTGTCTTTTGAACTACCTTGAATTGATCACTGCTTATGGCCTTTCTATTCTCCCAGCTGAGAATAACAGTAACCTATTCTTGATTATGTTCTGAGCTTTATAAGCAAAACTGCCTTCCATGTTTGTTTGTTTTTAAAGGTATAAACATATCCTCTAGCTTTTAAAAACAGTCAAAGCCCTCTTTGTGGACAGTTTAGCAAGGTGGTAAAAAGAACCAACCACAAAATAGCCAACCATCAATAAACTGAGTTGCACTACAAGTTTATCCTGTTCCACCCAAAATATGACCCTCAAGGCAAAGACTTGAGTACAGGGGAATGACCAGAAATTTCAGAAAGAATGGGACAGACCGATCCTATTTAAGCCACCCCTATCAATCCTATGTATTGATGATTTATTATTTATTTATTTATGATTTATTTATTATTTAGATTTGTATGCCGCCCCTCTCCGAGGACTCCGATGATGATTTCAGTGAAATTCAATTTAGCCTGGACCAGCTCCAATGGGGCAGTGAATCTATATCTTTCCTCCACTCCCAGAAAACTACAAGCTGTTGAGTGAAATTTAAATAAGCAATATTAAAGTGTGAGAGATCAGAAACCGAGTTCTAATCCTGATGTAGGGACAAAACCACTGGGTGAAATTAAGGTGAGGGCTGCCAGGCATCTTAATCTCATATTTGGATCAGCTTCTGTTGTTTTATTCAAGAGAAGCCCAAGGTTGAGATTCTCAGCGTGCTTCAAAATAATCAAGGGATGCCACATTATTTATTTATTTATTTATTTATTTATTCATTCATTCATTCACTCACTCACTCACTCACTCACTCACTTACTTACTTATTTATTTATCAGATTTATATGCCGCCCCTCTCCTTAGACTCGGGGCGGCTAACAACAATAATAAGACAATATAAACAAATCTAATATTTAAGTTAATTTAAAAACCCTAATTCAATTTCAATATTCAAATAATAAGATATGTTAGGAAAGATCAGATATTAGAAGGTAATATTAGAATGTGCAGAAATGAATAGACTAACGTTTTTCAATTAAGGAGTGTTGTAAGCAGGGGTAGGCAGCAGGCAGGACGGGGTGGAATGCAGTTCCACCGGTGGAAATGAAGATGCCTGTGCAGCTCCAGCTGATTGGCGGCTCTCACTTCCTGGATTACTGGGCTCGGCTCGGCTCTTCTTTTTTTTCCCTGCTGCTGCTGCATCTGTGCTCCTTGCTTTTTTCCTCTTTCCTCCTTCCTGGCCTCGGATGAGCTTCCCTCTCTCCTTCCCGGCTCCCCTCCAGCCTCACACGGCCACTTCCCACCTGAGGTGCAAGCAGAAGGCGTGGGTGGAAGCAGCGCTGGCAGCATTTATGCTTCTGGCAGCACCCGTTCACCTAGCTACCCAGCCTGAGGCGGGGGGGCGGCCCAGGAAGGCGAGCATGGGAAACGCAAAGCAAATTGTCATATCAATGAAAGAATAGAAGAAGAGATATAGGAATAGAAGAAAGGTATAGGAGATATAGGAGAGCAATAGGACAGGGGATGGAAGGCACTCTAGTGCACTTGTACTCGCCCCTTACTGACCTCTTAGGAATCTGGATAGGTCAACCGTAGATAATCTAAGGGTAAAGTGTTGGGGGTTTGGGGATGACACTATGGAGTCCGGTAATGAGTTCCACGCTTCGACAACTCGGTTACTGAAGTCATATTTTTTACAGTCAAGTTTGGAGCGGTTAATATTAAGTTTAAATCTGTTGTGTGCTCTTGTGTTGTTGTGGATGCAGCTGAAGTAGTCGCCGACAGGCAGGACCTTGCAGCATATGATCTTGTGGGCAATACTTAGATCTTGTTTAAGGCGTCTTAGTTCTAAACTTTCTAGGCCCAGGGTTGAAAGTCTAGTCTCGTAGGGTATTCTATTTCGAGTGGAGGAGTGAAGGACTCTTCTGGTGAAGTATCTTTGGACATTTTCAAGGGTGTTAATGTCTGAGATGCGATATGGTTTCCAAACAGATGAGCTGTATTCGAGGATGGGTCTGGCAAAAGTTTTGTAAGCTGTGGTAAGTAGTGTGAGTAGTTGATCACATGATTGTAAGGATGCTACAAAGGTTACAAGTTTAAAAAACTCTTGTAAGTCACTCCCCCCCCGTGCCATTATAACTTTGGATGGTCACTAAATGAACTGTTGTAAGTTGAGAACTACCTGTACTTACTGCCTCTCTGTTTGTGCCTACCTTCCACAAAGAGTGCAATGCCCAGCATGAAGCGGTCCATCCCGACAGGCATTAAAGTTGAGGAATGGGTGACTATGTCCACTACTCCAGAGATCAAAAAGAATAAATACATGGTGGAATGTTGCCAGTTCATCAGCTTCACCCAACTGTGTGGCTGCCCGCTGTAGAGATATAGGTGGGGTCCATCGGGGACAAACTGCTCAGCAAGGATCCCTGTTCAACAGAGATCAAAGTTGAATAGATCTGTTAAGGAAGGTCAGTGGTGAAATCCAGGATTTTTTTTACTACCAGTTCTATGGTCGTAGCTTGGTGGGTGCGGCATGGCTTGATGGGCGTGGCAGGGGAAGGATACTGCAAAATCTCCATTCCAACCACACTGCATGGGAAGAATACTGCAAAATCTCCATTCCCACCCAAATTCAGGGGAAGGATCCTGCAAAACCTCCATTTCCATCCCACTCCAGAGGGAAGGATCCTGCAAAATCTCAATTCCCACCCAAATTCAGGGGAAGGATCCTGCAAAATCTCCATTCGCTCCCCACTCCAGGGGAAGGATATTACCAAATCTCCATTCCCATCCTATGGCTGGGGAATTCTGGGAGTTGAAGTCCAGATAGCTTCAAGTTGCCAAGGTTGGGAAACACTGACCTAGATGACTGAGAATCTCTAATCACAGGGTATAAAAACATAGAAACATAGAAGATTGACGGCAGAAAAAGAACTCATGGTCCATCTAGTCTGCCCTTATACTATTTCCTGTATTTTATCTTAGGATGGATCTATGTTTATCCCAGGCATGTTTAAATTCAGCGACTGTGGATTTACCAACCACGTCTGCTGGAAGTTTGTTCCAAGCATCTACCACTCTTTCAGTCAAATAATATTTTTCTCACGCTGCTTCTGATCTTTCCCCCCAACTAACCACAGATTGTGCCCCCTTTTTTCTTGTGTTCACTTTCCTATTAAAAACACTTCCCTCCTGAATCTTATTTAACCCTTTACCATATTTAAATGTTTCAATCACGTAGAGTTAAAAAAAAGTTGAGATGTGACGCACATCCCAAACAGATAGAGCTGCAACGGCCACCAAGCCACACCTTGCCCACCAAACCACGCCCACAGAACCAGTAATAAAAAAAAATTGAACCCCACCACTGGTAACAACCAATGCTTTTCTTTCAACCTGTTCTTTCTAACTACTACTATTTGATTGCAAAACTTTGGATCCTATCTTCTGCTAAAAAAGCCAGTAAACCTCGCCTTCTATATGCTCAACACATTTTCTTTTTAAATCCAAAATGTTGACAATAATTTTTTAAAAACCAACAATAGGGGGGAGAAAAAGGGGGATGGAATTGACAAACTGCAGTAAATAACCCCAAGTCTATTTCAGATGATAAATCTTAAGAGGATCTTGAGACAACAGAGTAGTTAAGGATATAATTTGGCTGCCTAATTGGGTAGATATATTCATTAAAACAATTTGATTGTTACCAAAGAATGAAGTAGCAGAACTTACAACATTATTAATTCAACTGGGGATCAAAACTGCATCTGGCAAAACCCCACTTACTTTGTACAAGTCTTATTTCATTCCCATTTAACGATAAATTCAACACTTCATTAGAAACAAACTACACAGTTTGATCTCATGGGCTGTAAAACTCCAGGAGATACAGTCCCACCAAATTTAAAGCGTGTTGGGTTTAGGATAGAATAGAATTACAATAGAATTCACCAAAATAAAGTTATGTATAACCAAAAATCGGATCAAAAATCATTCAATCCCTGTCTGAGTTCAATCCATTTGATAATTATTAGAAATCTACTAATATTACAACCTATGATTAAATTTCACTAACAAAAACCACAAATATAATCCATCTAAGTCGTCACAATCCAAACGCCTGCTTGCTTGCAGGTACTACTTCTCCTCTCTCTATCTCTCTCTTCTTTCTTTCTTCTCTCTTTTTTTTTCTCCCTTTTCTCCCTTTCTACCCTTTCTTTTCCCACATTACTGTTGGATTACCAAATATTACAGCTATAAGATATTTAAATAAGAACTCTGAATACGAAATATTTACATATGGACAAATACAGTGATCCCTCGATTTTCGCGATCTCGTTCTTCGCGAAACGCTATATCGCGATTTTTCCCACCCGATGACATCACTCTCTTCCTTCCTTTCTCATCTTTCTTTCTCTCTCTCTTTCTCTATCTTGCTTCTTCCTCTCTCACACTCTCTTCCTCTCTCTCTCATCTCTTTCTTTCCTTCTCTCTCTTTCTCTATCTCTCCCCCTCTTGCTGGCGGGCGGCGGGCGGGCGAGCGGGGGCATCAGCGAGGAAGACCCAGGGAAGGTTCCTTCGGCCGCCCAGCAGCTGATCTGCTTGGCAGCGCAGCGAGGAGCCGAATCGGGGTTTCCCCTTTGCGTGGGCGGCGGGGAAACCCCGATCTTCGTCTGCTCGTTGCTGCTGCGCTGCCGAGCAGATCAGCTGTTGGGCGGCCGCAGCAGCAGCGAGCAGACGAAGATCGGGGTTTCCCCGCCGCCCACGCAAAGGGGAAACCCCGATTCGGCTCCTCGCTGCGCTGCCGAGCAGATCAGCTGCTGGGCGGCTGAAGGAACCTTCCCTGGGTCTTCCCCGCCGCCCACGCAAACTCCACCATCTGCGCATGCGCGGCCATGAAAAAGGGCGCGCATGCGCAGATGGTGTTTTTACTTCCGCAACCCTACATCGCGAAAAATCGATTATCGCGAGGGGTCTTGGAACGGAACCCTCGCGATAATCGAGGGATCACTGTACTTGAAATGTATATACAATAATATATATAAGCTGTGATATAACAATACTGTTTACCCCACTCCCCTCCCACTTTTCTTTTTCTGCACTCCCATCCCCCTTTCCCCCTGTTTTATTCCTTTTTGTATAAATTAATAAAGTATATTTTTTTAAAAAAGAATTACAATAGAATTCTTTATTTGCTAAGTGTGATTGGACATGCAATTAATTTTTCATTGGTGCATATGCTCTCAGTGTACATAAAATAAAAGAGGCATTTGTCAAAAATCATGGTACAGCACTTAATAATTGTCATAGGGTTCAAATAAGCAATCAGGAAACAACCAATATTAATGGTTAATTTTGCGCTGGGATGAATTACTCAAATAAAGTCACTTTTAGTTTACCCTCCTGATTTCTTTGATGTAGGTCCGGGGTCTCCCACCTTAGCAACTTGAAGACTCCCAGCTGGCTGAGGAATTCTGGGAGTCGAAGTCCAGAAGTCTTAAAGTTGCCAAGGTTGGAGATCCCCAGTGCTAGGTTTAGGAGGTTGCCAATTTGCCGAGGCAGATGTTAAGTAATTGGTTTGCTTAAAACGCACAAATTCAAAGCAAGGAGAGCGATAAGCAGCTACCCTCAAATGCCTTAAGCCAGTTGTCATATTCTGAGTCTTACCTATTAATGTAAAGGCAACTTTGACTGCCCCTTCAATGACCTCCACCTGTTTGAAGTTCCACTGTACGTGATTGTTCTTCTTCGGTGTCCTGCTGATATGTTTTAAGGAGTATTTCACTGACCACCAGAGGCCAAACAATATAAAAAAACTCCCTGGGAGAATATGGCCCTTTAAATTTGCCATTCTGCTTCAATCAGGTCCTGGAGAACAGAATATCCTGTTGTTAGAAACATTGGAAGTGTAAATGTGTGACTCCAGTATACTGACTCCACTACAACTGAGATTTTGAGTCTAATATACAACTATTTATGAAGAAATCATCGCTTCTGGAAAGACCTAGGGACTGGACCAACTGGTTTCTCTCTTTGGAATAAATTCTTCCCTTTCAGGTATGAAATTCTGATCTTATCATCTCAGTTTGCAATTCCTCTACCGGTTTGAGATGTGTCTTTCCTTTTCTTCCTCCTATCTATCTATCTATCTATCTATCTATCTATCTATCTATCTATCTATCTATCTATCTATCTATCTATCTATCTATCTATCTATCTATCTACTCTGTCTGTCTGTCTGTCTGTCTGTCTGTCTGTCTGTCTGTCTGTCTGTCTATCTATCTATCTATCTATCTATCTATCTATCTATTTACTGTATCTATCTATCTACTGTATCTATCTATCTTTCTATCTATCTATCTATCTATCTATCTATCTACCTATCTATCTATCCTATCTACTCTATCTACTCTATCTATCTATCTACCATTCCATCCATCCATCCATCCATCCATCCATCCATCCATCTATCTATCTATCTATCTATCTATTTATCTATCTATCATCTATCTATCTATCTATCTATCTATCTATCTATCTATCTATCTATCTAATCTATCTATCCATCTATCTATTCCAATACACAATAATAAATGAGGGTTATAGACGATATAATCAGGTAGAATGTATTAAAGGGAGAATAGAGAAGAAAATGAAGGCGTAAAATATAACTATGAGAGAATAACAGAAAAAAATATAGGGATAGAAGAGAAGATATATGAGATATGGGAGAGACTATAGGACAGGGGATGGTAGGCACTCTTGTGCACTTACGTACGCCCCTTACTTGGTGAGGTCAAGAGTGGACAGTCTAATGGTAAAGTGTTGGGGGTTAGGGGATGACACTACAGAATCCGGTAGTGAATTCCACGCTTTGACAACTCAATTACTAAAGTCGTATTTTTTACAGTCACGTTTGGAGCGGTTAATATTAAGCTTGAATCTGTTGTGGGCTCTCGTGTTGTTGTGGTTGAAGCTGAAGTAGTCTTTGACAGGCAGGATGTTGCAGCATATGGTTTTGTGGGCAATATTTAGATCAAGTTTAAGGCATCTTAGTTCTAAGCTTTCTAGATCCAGGATTGTAAGTCTAGTTTCATAGGGTGTTCTGTTACGGGTAGAGGAATGAAGGGCTCTTCTGGTGAAGTATCTCTGGACATTTTCGAGGGTATTAATGTCAGAAATACGGTATGGGTTCCAAACAGATGAGCTATATTCTAGGATTTATTTATTTTTATTTATTTATCATATTTGTATGCCACCCCTCTCCGTAGACTCGGGTGGGTCTGGTGAAAGTTTTATAAGCTCTGGTAAGTAGTGTGAGATTGCCAGAGCGGAAGCTACATAGGATTAGATGGTCTACAAGCTAGACCAGGTCAAGAATCTCTCTTATTTTGAAAGCCTATAGCAACACAGAATTTGGAAAGCCCGTCTACTGGCCACTTTTATATTTATTTTGAGTCTTGGGCTCTTTTAACTATACCCAATTTAGGGGAATCCAAAGATCCAATAGCACAGCTCCCCAAATAATACACACAAAGAAGCATTCATAGCTATTATTCACTATTTCCACTACTCCTACTCCACTTTTACTCCTTGTGAAAAAATTGCTGGGGAAAAAAATCTTTTCCACTGTTTCAGTCTGTTTTAAATTCCACACATGAACATAACTTCCTTTATTCCTTCTTCTCTCTCCCCCTCCCTTTCCTTCCTTCCTTCCTTCCTTCCTTCCTTCCTTCCTTCCTTCCTATCATATATATTCTCTTCCTTTCATATATCCTCTCCTCTAAGTTCACTTTTACCCTTATATATATTACCACATGTCTATTTTTCTTCCTATGTATTTGTGTATTGGACAAATGAATAAATAAATAAATAAAATAAATACCTAGCAGGACAGGCCCTTCCATTTCCTGGGCAATCTGCAGTCTCACAGCCTTCTACTTTTTCAAGGCCAGAGCTAAATTTCTCTACATATCACTATTTTATCAATGATTCCTTAGAACAGTGTTTCCCAGCCTTGGCAACTTGAAGATATTTGGACTTCAACTCCCAGAATTCCCTGGCTGGGGAATTCTGGAACTTAAAGTCCACATATCTTCCAGTTGCCAAGGCTGGGAAACACTGCCTTAGAACAGTGATTTTCAACCTTTTTTGAGCCGCGGCACATTTTTTACATTTACAAAATCCTGGGGCACACCACCAACCAAAATGACACAAAATGACATTCTAACACAGTACTGTACATATTTATTTATTTATTTATTATTTAGATTTGTATGCCGCCCCTCTCCGAAGACTCGGGGCGGCTCACAACAAGATATAACAAATCATAAATAATTCAAATAAACTTTAAAATATTTAAAGATTTAAAAGAACCCCATATACTAACAGACACACACACAAGCATACCATGTATAAAATTGAACAAGCCCGGGGGAGGTGTTTCAGTTCCCCCATGCCTGACGACAAAGGTGGGTTTTAAGGAGTTTACGGAAGGCAGGAAGAGTAGGGGCAGTTCTAATCTCTGGGGGGAGTTGGTTCCAGAGGGCCGGTGCCGCCACAGAGAAGGCGCCATGAGCCGCGGCACATTTTTTACATTTACAAAATCCTGGGGCACACCACCAACCAAAATGACACAAAATGACATTCTAACACAGTACTGTACATATTTATTTATTTATTTATTATTTAGATTTGTATGCCGCCCCTCTCCGAAGACTCGGGGCGGCTCACAACAAGATATAACAAATCATAAATAATTCAAATAAACTTTAAATAAAATACTGTACTGTGTGTCTATAACAGTGAGCTCATAATAGGGCAACTCTATCAATATCAAAATGCCACTGAAATAGTTGAGCTAGTTTCAAACTAGATTTTGATTTTCTTTCTCTCTTCCTTACTCCCATTCTTTTTCTTTCTCTTTTCCTTCCTCTCTTTTTTCTATCTGTTTCTCTCTCTTCCTCTCTTCCTCTCTCCCTCCTTCCCTCTCACTCTTTCCCTCTCGGCTTCTGGGCAGGTTTGGAAAACTCTGAGTTGATGATGATTTTTAAGTGAGCGATTGCTCACTGCTCAGCTTAGAGGGAACTATGCTGGCTACATGGGCAGAGGCGCATCAGTTAGTCACAGATGTCTTCCTTCTGGTGGCCTGGGAGTGGGACTAACCAGGGCACCTCTGTCGATGCAGCTAGCTGGCAGCCACGAGGCTGGGTCCTGTGCGGCAGTGGCAATGGTCCATCCTGCCCAGGAGCCACCAGAAGGAAGAAATTCTGCAGGAAGCAAAGGATTTCTTCCTGCTTGCAGCTCCCGGCTGGATGGACCTCTGCCACCATGTAGGACCCAGTTAGGTAGTTAGCAGATAGTCCTGCTCCCAGGCCACTAGAAGGAAGAAATCTAGGACTAACTGGTGAGCCTCTGCCGATGTAGCGAGCCGGCAGCCACGGGGTTGGGTCCTGCATGGTGGTGGCAGCAGTCTATCCCAGCTGGGAGCTGCCAACTGCATCGGCAGAGGCGCCCCGGTTAGTCCCGCCTGGGAGCCACCAGAAGGAAGAAATAATAATTATTATTAATAATAATTTATTAGATTTGTATGCCGCCCCTCTCCGAAGACTGGAACGGAAAGCCTGCAGGAAGGAGAGCAGCTTGTTTGGGAGACGATGTGGTTCCTTCTTTGACCGCTTGCCAGGAAGGACAGCAGCTCATCAGGGAGACTCTGGCACGCATGCGAAATGGGAGCCATGTCGTCTCCCCGACAAGCTTCTCTCCTTCCTGGGTGGGGCGGTGAGATTCAGCTGCTGTGTGCACAGCTTCATTTGCGCCGGTGGAATGTTGTTCCACACCATCCCCATCACTGCCCAACCTTGGCGCCGCCTATAGCACAGCTGAGAAATCCTGGGCCTAGAATGTTTAGAACTAAGACGCCTTAAACAAGATCTAAGTATTGCCCACAAGATCATATGCTGCAACGTCCTGCCTGTCGGCGACTACTTCAGCTTCAACCACAACAACACAAGAGCACACAACAGATTTAAACTTAATATTAACCGCTCCAAACTTGACTGTAAAAAATATGACTTCAGTAACCGAGTTGTCGAAGCGTGGAACTCCATAGTGTCTCCAGTCCCCTAATAATCTTTGTTGCTCTTCTTTGCACTTTTTCCTATCTTTTTTACATCGTGGTGACCAAAACTGAATGCAGTATTCCAAGCATGACCTTACCAAGGCATTATAAAGTGGTATTAACACATGATCTTGATTCTATCCCTCTTTTTATGCTGACTCGGACTGTTTTAGGTTTTTTTTTTAAAAAAAATTAACCTGTATTAGCAAAAAAAATATAAATAAAAATACCTTAACTATAAAAATAACCTTCATTTTTCCTACTGAAATCTATTTTCTCATCTAGGCTCTTTTCTTTGTATTTTGTGTCCCCTGTTCCTGTTTTCTGATGTTCATCATCAATAATGAGCAAACTGCTGCTGAACAATCATTTCATTTAATTTAGTTGAACCTTGATCAAAATCTACTATACTTCCACTGTGAAAATCAATAAATCTTTGGATACTTTTGATCTAATGAGACCCACTCTTTGCTTATTTAGATATAAATATAGAAGAATATAATATTCCTGTCATTATCTCAAACTGATGTAGGGATTTCTCTCAAAGCAAATGTATTTGAATTGTCAGCTTTTAACCTTGCATCAAACTAATCAGAAGAAACTTGCTCCTAATTTTTTCCTGTATTTTTTGGTAGGCAACGAATTCACTTAAAACATAAGATGTATTCATAAAATGTCCTTCCTCTTTATTAATGTCTGTTTTGACTTTTATTGCTTCCTGTTTGTTTTGTATTTCTTTATTTGTTTCCACATGAATTGTATCCCATTGATTATCCAGTAATTTTTCAATTCTTCCAAAATTTGATACTTGGGAGAGTAACAAATTTTTAAAGCAGAAATTCTGTCTCTAAGACTATAGGGTGTTTGTCAGTCATCATATTAAATATCACACTCTAGTGGCCAAAGAGAGTAATTACAGTTTATGATTTCTCATTGAAAATAAAGGAAAAGGTTGTGTATAGAGAACTCTTCCAATATTTGTTGTTAGATCCAAACACATTAACACCAAGCTAAGTAAAAAAAAAACCCCACAGAAATATTCACACAAAAGGCTAAAGAAACTGCAGAGAGGGGCGGCATACAAATCCAATTAATAATAATAATAATAATAATAATAATAATAATAATAATAATAATAATTAAAGGGGAATCTAGAACCAGGAAGAAAATTCCTGACAGTGAGAACAGCTTTTGCAATCTCTTAATAATTTACTTTTTATTGACTCCGCCAGAGCAATTAAATTTTTCAGATAAGCAACAAGGCATAAAATATATGGGCATGGCAACCAGCTCTCTTTGGGCTGTAGTTAGATGCACTTCCCTTTTTAGTTTTGAAATAAATCATTCTGGAATTTATTCTCAAAAACAATTGCTTGGAGATTGATGATAAGGGGGCTCTGATATTAGAAAAAAAAGTTTCTAGTAAGGAAGAATACACAGTTTAATCCCCAGAGCTGCACAAAACCCTTTTTTACCTGTAACGATATCCCATCTTTCACAAAATAAGCGCAATATTTCTGTTAGATAGGCTTTTATCAAGATGAAATGCCCAGTTCTATCATTTTTGAATCTAAGATAGGAGTGTCTCATAAGATTCGACAGACAGCATTAGAGAATATGCAAGAACCAAGCCTTTTTCTATAAAGCAAAGTCCATTCTGTTTTATTCAGAACTAATTCCATGTCCGATTTTCTTACTCTCCTTCACTAGGGTTATATCTATCTATTTTAATAATACTGCCAGATATTTTCAATTGCTTTCTGTCGGATCTTATCTTAGATTCAAAAATTATTGGATTTTAATCCAAGCTATCTGGATCTCTTGGGTTGGGAAAGACTGGGCTGACAAGGATCTAATCATTTCTCTGTAAGAAAGAATATGAAACAAGAAAAAAATTTCAGCTGCTGAAACGTCCTTGAAGTGAGGTGTAGGGATCGATATTTAGTTAGCGATTTTCTTAAGGCTGCTCAAATATTTATATCTTTCTACGGTACAATGTGAATCTGGCATTTATTTGATGTCTCACTTGCCTGTAGGCAAATTTCTATAGGGATAAGTTTCTTTTGTATAGATGTGCTGGTGACTTTTCATTTCACCCTCTTTCAGATATAAGGAGTGTATTTAATTATTTCAGCCCATGTTTACCTTCAAGTGGAAGATCGCAGCAAAACTTGTTTAAACTAGCCCAAATGTTTATTTCTTTTCAGGTTGCCACCTGAAAAGGCTACCTGGTCATTATTATTTTTTCTTTACATGTTCCCCAGCCAACTGCCAATTTTTCCCCAGAAGAATAGAAATTAAACAAACAAATGAATAAAATTGCTTCAACAAAAATCCTGTATATATATTTATATTCCTTTTCACTATCAGCAAAATATGTTGCATATACAGTGTATATATTTGTTTTCGTAGATTTATGTATGATGTATGATGTAGATTTTCGTAGATGTATGTATGTATGTATATATATAATATATATGCAAGAGAAAAAAAACACACACAGACACACACATATGTATGTATGTATGTATATAGATAGGTAGGTAGGTAGGTAGGTAGGTATAATATTTATTTGTTTATGAATTCCAAAAGTTAGGAGAATTGTTAGATTTGATGAAGGAGAAGGAAGAGAAGAAGGGGAAAAGAGAAAGGAGAAAGAGGAGGAGGAGGACAAAGAGGAGGAAGAGAAGAAGAAAGAAGACGAGGAAGGGGAGAAAGAGGAGGAGGATGGTTAGAGTTGGCGAAGGAGAGAAGGAGAAGGAGAAATATAAAGGAGGAGAAGGAGAAGAAGAGGAGGAGGATGGTTGGAGTTGGTGAAGGAGGAAGAGAAAGAAAAGAAAAAGCAGAAGGAAAAAGAAAAGGAGGAGGAGGGGTGGTGGAGGAGAACAAGAAGAAAATATTTTTTACCTGGATCAAGCAGTTTAATTCCACTTTCAGCTGTTGGTAGAGCTCAAAGTCTATCTGTTCGCTTAGCAGAAAGACTGCTAGTGGCAAAGCTTTGGAGTCTCTGTGAAAGATAACAGCCTATAACGTAGTTCATGCCACACCCTCTTTTTTATAGAAGTGTAGATTTCAAAATCTCCCTTTTCAGAGTTGCTGGTGGCAAATTTATGTAAAATCAAGCAACAAGATGGCAAGTATTCTAGACCACACTTTCCGGAGGGAGGGAGGGAGAGAGGAGAGGATAGTTGGGGGAAAGATTAGAAGTGATGTGAGAAGATATTATTTTACTGAAAGAGTAGTAGATGCTTGGAACAAACTTCCAGCAGACGGGGTCGGTAAATTCACAGTCACTGATTTTAAACATGCATGGGATAAACATATATCCATCCTAAGATAAAATACAAGAAATAGTATAAGGGCAGACTAGATGGACCGTGGGGTCTTTTTCTGCCGTCAATCTTCTATGTTTCTATAGAGAGAGAAAGCAATCACTAAAGTATGAATGGATTTCTTGCTAATTTTATCATCCAATACATATATATATCAGTGAAGGTGATTTTTTTTTTTACTATCACACTATGGGCGTGGCTTATTTTGTGGAAGTGGCTTGTCGGCCAGATGACCAGGTGGGAGTGGCTTGACGATCATGTGACCCGGGGTGTGTGTGGCTTAAATGTCATGTAACTGGCTTAAAGGTGGCCAACTTGACATCACTCACGTCAGGGGTTTGGGTTAGGTTTAGGGTGCCTGGCTTCTCATCGCCTCAAAGAGATACAATTTCCCTATTTATTATTACTGAACATCCATAGAAACATAGAAGTCTGATGGCAGAAAAAGACCTCATGGTCCATCTAGTCTGCCCTTATACTATTTTCTGTATTTTATCTTAGGATGGATATATGTTTATCCCAGGCATGTTTAAATTCAGTTACTGTGGATTTACCAACCACGTCTGCTGGAAGTTTGTTCCAAGGATCTACTACTCTTTCAGTAAAATAATATTTTCTCATGTTGCTTTTGATCTTTCCCCCAACTAACTTCAGATTGTGTCCCCTTGTTCTTGTGTTCACTTTCCTATTAAAAACACTTCCCTCCTGGACCTTATCCAAAATATACTATTTAATTCTATGCATATATGCCATGTGTGTACATAAATATTACACACAGGCGCACAAAAATATACATTATCTACTATATAAACTGTATGTGTATGTACACACACATGCACGTAGCTCTTCTAAAATTATAATGATAATGATAATGATAATGATAATGATAATGATAATGATAATGATAATGATAATGATAATGATAATGATAATGATAATGATAATGATAATGATAATGATAATGATAATGATAATGATAATGATAATGATAATGATAATGATAATGATAATGATAATAATAATAATAATAATAATAATAATAATTTATTAGATTTGTATGCCACCCCTCTCCCAGGACTCGGAGCAGCACATACACATTCAACCTCATTTCCTGTGATAGGAAAAACATACCCAGAGCCCAGAAAGGGGGGGGGGATCAAATTTTTTCTACCGGTTGTGTGTACCGTACCGTATCCGTAGGAGCCCATTCCTGGATAAAGAGCGTTATCCGTTTGGTTTACCAATCCCTTGATAAGAATCAGCAAACTTCCTTCTCCCTCATTGTGCGTTGGCCAGTTTCCACACAATTGTTTTTTAAAAATTCACAAGTATGCCAGATTGGAAGCAAATCACCAAAGTTACAGGTAACACTGCTCAATGGATCTGTACCGTTTCGCGAGATTTGTATCTGTGAACGTTGCAGGATGTTTCCTTTGCTTTTTTGTTTATTTTGTGAGACATTCTAGATGTTAATAATAGTTCAGGGCCTGTCAATATTCGTCATATTGCAAAGGTTACTGGGTATTCAGGGGTTACAGTTTGTTTGTTTGTTTGTTTGTTACAAAATATAGAAGATTGACGGCGGAAAAAGACCTCATGGTGCATCTAGCCTGCCCTTATTCTATTATCCTGTATTTTATCTTAGGACGGATCTGTGTTTATCCCAGGCATGTTTTAAATTCAGTTACTGTGGATTTACCAACCACGTCTGCTGGAAGTTTGTTCCAAGGATCTACTACTCTTTCAGTAAAATAATATTTTCTCACGTTGCTTCTGATCTTTCCCCCAACTAGCCTCAGATTGTGCCCCCTTGTTCTTGTGTTCCCTTTCCTATTAAAAACATTTCCCTTCTGAACCTTATTTAATCCTTTAACATATTTAAATGTTTCGATCATGCCCCCCCTTTTCCCTTCTGTCCTCCAGACTAGACAGATTGAGTTCATGAAGTCTTTCCTGATAACTTTTATGCTTAAGACCTTCCACCATTTTTGTAGCTCGTCTTTGGACCCGTTCAATTTTATCCATATCTTTTTGTAGGTGAGGTCTCCAGCACTGAAAACAGTATTCCAAATGTGGTTTATTATAAATTTTATCTATTTATCTGTCTATTTATCTGTCTATCTGTCTATCTGTCTATCTATCTATCTATCTATCTATCTATCTATCTATCTATCTATCTATCTATCTATCTATCTATCTAGATTCTAGGTAATCATTAGATGGCAACAAAGATGTACAAAAATGGGACATTGATTAAGTGAATGGTGGGGGAGATTTTAAATTTTAAATGTTCCGGAGATTGTGATGGCCACTTCCTCTTTATTTATTTATAACTGTACCTGGAACTCGCATTTTTGGGATAATTCTCTCTCTCTCGCTCCCCCTCCCTTGCTCTCTCTCTGTGTATATGTGTGTGTGTCTTTTCCGTGTAAGGTTAATTGAATCTAGGGAGCATTTCAACGGAGTCCTACTCGTCGTCTTCAGGTTGGTGCTTTTGGCTTTCTGCTTGGGTGAACCTAGCACAAAAGACCCGAATATACCCATGAAAATCTGCAACCATTGTATCATGCTCTGGGCCTGGGGAATATACTGTATTTTTCAGAGTAAAAGATGCACCTTTTTTACTCCCTAAAAGAGGCTGATAATTAGGATGTGTATTATACTCTGAATGTAGCCTTTTTTTCCCCCAGCCCCAACTAGCTGCTATTGATCTTCTCAGCTCTTACCTTGCAGGCTCTTTCATTGTTTCTCTCTGCAGAGAATGGTTTCCAAGCTCTAAGTCTTTGCAGGGTTTTTCATTGCTCTACTTGCTCTGAATAAATTTCTTTCCAGCCCTAACCAGGTGCTAATGATGTTCCCAGCTCTTAGTGGCTTGCAAACTTTCATTGTTACTCTCTGCAAAGAATGCTTTCCAAGCCCTATGTCTTTGCAGGTTTTTATTCATTGCTTTACTTACTCAGAATGTTTCTTTTCCGCCTTAACCAGGTACTAACGATGTTCCCAGCTCTTAGCAGCTTGCAAGCTCTTTCATTGTTACTCTCTGCAAAGAATGTTTTCCAAGCCCTATGTCTTTGCAGGTTTTTATTCATTGCTTTACTTACTCAGAATGTTTCTTTTCCGCCTTAACCAGGTACTAACGATGTTCCCAGCTCTTAGCAGCTTGCAAGCTCTTTCATTGTTACTCTCTGCAAAGAATGTTTTCCAAGCCCTATGTCTGTGCAGGTTTTTATTCATTGCTTTACTTACTCAGAATGTTTCTTTCCAGCCTTAACCAGGTACTAACGATGTTCCCAGCTCTTAGCAGCTTGCAAGCTCTGCCATTGTTACTCTCTGCAAAGAATACTTTCCAAGCCCTATATCTGTGCAGCATTTTATTCATTGCTTTACTTACTCAGATTGTTTCTTTCCAGCCAGGTGCTAATGATGTTCCCAGCTCTTAGCAGCTTGTAAGCTCTTTCATTGTTACTCTCGGCTCCCCCTTATTGTTCTGTCGGGCTCTCTGGTACACTCCTCCCAAAAATTCACAGGTACAAATTTCAGACACACACACACGTTTGAAAATTCAAAACAATGTTCTTTATAATGAAAATTCACATAAACTAAGCCCTCTTTTGGTATAGCAAAGAGCACTGGTCTTCAAACAAACTGGTAATTTGTACAAGTCCCTTATCAGTTCGGTGATACTTAGCTTGCAGCTGTGAGGCAATTCACAGTCCTTCTTCTTTCACAAAGTGAAATACACTTTGCTCTGGTTTAGTTTCAAAGCGGGGGGAAAAGCAGCACACAAAAGGTCAAAGTCAGTAAAGCAGGCACAAAACACAATGATCAGATAATCCTCCACAATGGCCAAACCCACAGGCTGCTATTTATAGCAGCCTCACTAATTACCACAGCCCCACCCAACCATATTTTATCATTTTCTTTGATAATAATCTCTCAGTTGTTGTTGCCTATGCATCGCTCTCCGCATGCGTGGCTGTATCATTAACTCTTGTTCTGACTCCAAGGAGGAG
This sequence comes from Erythrolamprus reginae, assembly GCF_031021105.1. Taxonomy (NCBI): domain Eukaryota; kingdom Metazoa; phylum Chordata; class Lepidosauria; order Squamata; family Dipsadidae; genus Erythrolamprus; species Erythrolamprus reginae. Next base: position 24,832,472 of record NC_091961.1, on the reverse strand, counting down.
CTAGATAATTGATCTCCTTCTGAGCTGTCTGCCACACTCTCCTCCTCCCTGTCACTCATGTCTTCTTGGTCAGAGGAGCCTTCATCATCAGATTCCACCGGGGGCAAAACAGGCCTGCAGCATGTGGATGTCTCCCCCACATCCACAGTCCTTGGGGCAGGAGCAGGGCCAGAGCTAACCACAACACTTATAGGTCTGGCTGAAGTGTAGAAGTGGGATCAAGACCGAACAGGTTCAGCCCACCAAATTTGAGATTCCTAATTTCAGCGTCCTCGTATGAAGCCATTAGAGGAAATGAAAAAGAACCTCTGCCATGGGGAAAAAAACAGGAAAGAAATACAGTGATACCTCATCTTACAAACGCCTCGTCATACAAACTTTTCGAGATACAAACCCGGGGTTTAAGATTTTTTTGCCTCTTCTTACAAAGTATTTTCATCTTACAAACCCACCGCCGCCGCTGGGATGCCCCGCCTCCGGGCTTCCGTTGCCACCGAAGCGCCTGTTTTTGCACTGCTGGGATTCCCTTGAGACTCCCCTCCATGGGAAATCCCACCTCCAGACTTCCGTGTTTTTGCGATGCTGCAGGGGAATCCCAGTATCGCAAAAACGGGCACTTCGCTGGCAATGGAAGTCCGGAGGTGGGGTTTCCCAGCGAGGGGAGCCTCAATGAAATTGCAGCATCGTAAAAACACAGAGGTCCGGAGGTGGTGTTTCAAGGGCTTCGGTGTTTTTGCCCTGCTGGGATTCCCCTGATGCTCCCTTCGCTGGGAAACCCCACCTTGCATCTCTATGACTTCCATTGCCAGCAAAGCGCTCGTTTTTGCGATACTGGGATTCCCCTGCAGCATTGCAAAAACACAGAAGTCCAGAGGTGGGGTTTCCCATGGAGGGGAGCCTCAGGGGAATCCCAGCAGGGCAAAAACGGGCGCTTCGGCTGGCAAAAGGGTTGAGTTTTGGGCTTGCACGCATTAATTGCTTTTCCATTGATTCCTATGTGAAACATTGTTTCGCCTTACAAACTTTTCACCTTAAGAACCTCGTCCCGGAACCAATTAAGTTTGTAAGACAAGGTATCACTGTAGTTTCTGAGCTTTTAAAAAAGGGCATTTCTACAAGTCCTGGCTTCGCTTTATTACATCTTGAAAAGTTATTTCATTTATTCAAAGCAAAATGTGGCCCTGGGAGTGGTCACCCAGAAAAAGACTGGCAACACTCAGTAGTTTATCTCTCTAAGCAGCATGACAATGAGGTTAAGAGCTGGCCCAATTTATTGCAGACACGGCACTAACGCAGGAAGCTAATAAATTAACATTTAGACAGGAGTTACATATTCGCACACCTCACACTTTGAAACCTGTCTTGGAAGCTAAGGGTCATTTGTGGCTTTCAAACACCTGAATACTAAAATACCGGGGCGATGGTTATGTATAACCTACTGATTACTCTAATCCGGTGTTTCCCAACCTTGACAACTTGAAGATATCCGGACTTCAACCCCCATTCGCTGGCTGGGGAATTCTGGGAGTTGAAGTCCAAATATCTTCAAGTTGCCAAGGTTGGGAAACACTGCTCTAATCCACCCAACAGCATTGAATCTATCTACATTGCTGCCCAAGCCCGACTTATATCACATGCACGATTGCATTCAAGCAATGAATGAAATCTTTGTTAGCCGTCCCGGCCATGATTGACATCCCTCTTTTGGACCCGGAATACATCCTCTTTACAGATGGCACAAGTTTTGTGCAAGATGGCATTCAGCAGGATGTGCTATTGTAATTTTAGCAGAAGTGTGAGGAGCTCAACCCCTCCCTCTTGGCATGAGTGCTCAGCTAGTGGTAATTTGTACTATAACTCAAGCCTTAGGAATTGGCAAAAGGGAAGTGAGTTACTAAATATGCCTTTCTGGCCGTTCAAGTTTCCAGTGTTCTGTATAATAATAACAACAGAGTTGGAAGGGGAATAGACATGAGTCCCGAAGACAAACGTCAAACTTCCGCGTTTGTCTTCGGGACTCATTGGAAAGTCGTGCGGGTGTTTTAAAACATCCCCGCCGACATGGGGGGCTCGCTAGCACACCCCCGAACCCCCAACCCGGGTTTGGGGGTGTGCTAGCGAGCCCCCCATGTCGGCGGGGACGTTTTAAAACAGCCGCCCCGCCCCCAATCTTCGGCTCCTCGCTAGCGGGCAGGCAGGTGGCTCCTCGCTAGCGGGCAGGCAGGCGAGAGCTAGCGCCAGCGAACGGCTTGTCCGCGCTCGCTCTCGCCGCTTTGGAGCTGAGTCCTGAAGCGAATTCGCTTCAGGACTCAGCTCCAAAGCGGCGAGAATGAACGATGTGGGCGGGCGAAGGGTGGGCGGCAGCGAGGAGTTTGCGTGGGCGGTGGGGAAACTCCTTGCTGATGCCCGCTGCTCGCCCTCCCGCCAGCAAGAGGGGGAAGACCCAGGGAAGCCGCCCAGCAGCTGATCTGCCGGGTGCCATCTACGCATGCGTGCCCATAGAAAAAAGGGCACGCATGCGCAGATGGTGTTTTGACTTCCGGGTTGAAAAATCGCGAATTACCCTGTTCGCAATGGTCGGGGACGCAATAACTGGGGGATCACTGTATACACTTCTATAAGGATGGGTTCGAAAGTTTCGTTAATCTTTTTATAACATTCGCCTGGGAAGCCATCCGGACCTGGTGATTTGTTGTTCTTTTGTCTTTCTAAGGCTTGTTGGAGTTCCTGGATGGTGATCTTATCATTCAACATTCGTCTATCTGAATCCTCAATTTGTATAGTATTATTTTCAGTTAGGTATTTTGTTGTTTTTGAAGTTTCTACTGGGTCTTGTTTGTATACATTTTTATAGTAATCAAATGTGATTTCTTTTTTCCATTGTTCCGTGTGTTGAACCAGTCCATTTTTATCTACTAATTGATATAGTAGCCTATCACTTTTACTCTTTTTAATCTTTTGAGAGAGCCATCTGCCATCTGGTTTGTTAGCTGTTTCAAAGTATATTTATTTAGTTTGCTTTATACTTCTAACGTGTTCTTGTTGATCGATAATATTTACTTTGCGTCTGGTTTCCCTTAGCAAATTTAGTGTCTTATTATTGGTTGGGTCTTGTTGTCAATTCCTTTCTAAAGTTTTAATCTCATTTAAATGTCAGTTATATTCTACCCTTTCCTCCTTTCCTTTTTTTTTGACTGTATAACCTATTGTTAAGCCTCTCAGGTATGCCTTTAGTGTATCCCAGTATATTTGTATGGAGGTGGGTTGTTTCTTATTTTGTACTAAAAATAAGTCTATCTCTCTTTTAATCATCCTTTTGCTTCTCATCCAAGAAGTCCAGATGCCTCTTGAAAAAAAAAGTGCCCATACCCATAATTCAATGCCTGGGGAGGGCAAAAACAGCGTCCCCGCCGCTTGGAGGCCCCCTGGAGGCCAGAAACAGACTATTCTCCCAGTAGGCTCATGTTTTGCCCTCCCCAGGCTCCAAAGGCTTCCCTGGAGCTGGGGAAGGGTAAAAATGCCTTCCCCCACCCCCTGGAGCTAGTGGCCCCCAAACTACGGCCCGCGGGCCACATGCGGCCCACTGAGGCCGTTTATCCGGCCCGCGGGTCTTTTCCAAGGCTGCACTGGGGAGCTGGGCATCGGAGTTGGGGCGAGGAGCAGCAAAAAAAGTGCAGGGAAGTCTTGCAGCAATGAAGGAGCTCCCCATTTCATTGCCAGCCTGCCATGTGCCAGGGGGGTGGGGTGGGGAAGTCTGAGCACTCTGCTGCAAACTTCAAAGAGGCTCGGCACCGGCCCATCCATGGCAGGCGGTGCCGGGGGCAGCAGTGGTTCCCTCTCCTTCCCCACCACCTGTGTCTATCGCTGGTGCCTTCCGCCAAGGCGAGGATTGCGTCTCTATGCCCGCTCGATGAGGCACCTCCGCATCCAAAGCCGGAGTGACAGCGGTGAGAACGTCCCCATCGATTTCATCTCTAAATAGTATGTTCCCATTTTGTTTTTTAATAGTCCGGCCCTCCAACAGTCAGAGGGACAGTGAACTGGCCCCCTGTGTAAAAAGTTTGGGGACCCCTGCCCTGGAGGATCTCTGGAAGCCAAAAATGCCCTCCCAGAGCCTCTGTGTGAGCCAAAAATCAGCTGGCCAGCACACACATGCACATTGGAGCTGAGCTAGGGCAATTGCTCGTGTGCTAGCAAGTATGGCTCTATGTGCCACCTGTGGCATCCGTGCCATAGGTTTGCCATCACTGCCCTATACCATCTTGGACAAATGACAGTCCAATCTCCCTCTGAAGCAGGCAACATATTTCACTGGTCAATTGCTGGCTGCACTCCAGCATCGTAATACCTACTCCTATCACCTTCTATTCCACTTCTCATAACTTTTCTAACTATGCAACATCTAGGAATATGAATTTATCAGGTCAACCAACAAACAGAGCATAGCACTGAACGACTTCCTCCAAATTGCAACTTAGAACTACGTCGCCTAAAACACGATCTAAGTATTGCCCGCAAGATCGTCTGCTGCAACGTTCTACCTGTCAATGACTATTTCAGCTTCAATCGCAACAACACAAGAGCACGCAACAGACTCAAACTTAATATTAACCGCTCCAAACTTGACTGTAAAAAATATGACTTCAGCAACCGAGTTGTCGAAGCGTGGAACTCATTACCTGACTCAGTAGTGTCAACCCCTAACCCCAAACATTTTTCCCTTAGACTATCCATGATTGACCTCTCCAGGTTCCTTAGAGGTCAGTAAGGGCGTGCATAAGTGCACCAGTGTGCCTTCCGTCCCCTGTCCAATTGTCTCTCCTTATCTCATTTATCTTTTCTTCCTTTCAAATATGTTTACCTTTATATCTTTTCTTCTATTCTTTTCTTTACTTATATGATTGCATATCTTTCTCTGCAATGTGTATTATGTATTGGACAAAATAAATAAATAAATAAAATAAATAAAAGAACATATGCATTAGCAATACACATAAGCCATGCTGTAGGAACAGCCACACCCAATTGCCCCTCCTCTCTCTTCTCTCAGATAGACCCACAGAAGGAACAAGACATAACGGGAAAGGAAACCCACAGTCCCCTTTCGATTCCCTTTACAGACCACGAGAATTGTTGCAGTTGAGAATGGAGGCCACAAGGAGATTGAGTAACTTAGGTTTATTGCATGCAAGGTTCAGAAATAAGACAATAAAATCTGAACAACCATTAACACTTTTAGTTACAGTACATTCTTTTTTTAAAAAAATTATTAAATATGTACATTAAAAAATACACAGCAAGGGACAACATCTTGACAGTATATACACATAAGACAAATATGAAGGGAAAGGAAAGGGAAAAAGAGAATAAGAGAAAGTAAGAGAAAGAGGAAGAAAAACAATAAAGCATCCTGCTTTATACATAACAGATTTGGTATCATTATTTACAATTTGCACTACTTAAAGAGTAGTGTAATTCATGTGCAGCTTATGTCTCATTTACAAAGGAATATCTTCCTTTTAACAATTGTTATATATTTAGTACATAAATACAGTCTTATAGTACATTCTTATACCTTTTAGGAAAAGTAGGATGAACGGGCATGTTATTGCATGGACCAATAATATGGGCTACACGTGCACGTGCATACAAAAGGGAGAAGTAAAAAAAGCAAAATCAACAGAAAATATGATTACACGTTGGAATAATGACAAGGTAAGTACAAAGGCAGCATATATGTGCTGCGCAATTCATGATAGTTATACAGAGAGATACTTTAGCATTCAGATGTTTCATTTCCCAATTCCCGATGTGTGCATGTTTCCATAAGCAAGCTGCTTAACAAAACATAGCTCTAGCAAGAAAAAGAGGAAGTACAGAAAAATACAGCCTATGCAGTTATGAAATGTGGAGCTGAGTTATTCAATCTCCTTGTGGTCTCCATTACCTTGACTGGTAACTGTTTTTTGCTGCAACAGGAGGGATAAGATAAGAAATGACTTCCCCCCCATAAGAACATAAGAAGAGCCATGCTGAATCGGGCCAAAACGCCTCGAGTCCAGCATTCTGTGTCACACAGTGGCCCACCAATTGTCCATGGGGATCTTGAGCAGAAAGAGAAGGCAAGACCCTCCCTTTCCCCTGACCCCCAAATACAAATATAAATTATTATTATTATTATTATTATTATTATTATTATTATTATTACTATTATTACTATTATTACTACTACTACTATTATTACTATTATTATTATTATTATTATTATTATTATTATTATTATTATTATTATTATTAAATGGTACCCAATGGAATCCTGCCTGCCTCAACCAACATAGAGGCGGCACATGGACATCTATTTCAATAACTACCGATACCCCCGACCCTCAGGTTCAAGGTTTTTCTATGAATGTCCATTTTTTTGGACCGTAAGAGAATCCTTAGAAGCAAAGTCTTGCTCTCTATGTCTATGGAGCTTCTCAGTCATCCAAGTCATGGTTGTCCCAAAGGGTTTTTTTGTCCCAGGAGCCTTCTGGACTTCTTGGAGCAAAAAATCTTCAAAAAAACCCACAGAAAGTCTAGTTGCCTCTTGGAAAAGATGCTTTGGGTTTTGCTCTTTCATTTGAAATATTCCTAGGTGGTGCATTGTTAGACAGAAAAGTTATGGGAAGTGGAATAGAACGTGATAGGAGTAGGTATTAGGATGCTGGAGTGCAGCCAGCAATTGACCAGTGGAACAGGTTGCTTGCTTCAGGGGGAGATTGGACTGTCGTTTGTCCAAGATGTTATAGGGCAGTGATGGCGAACCTATGGCATGGGCACCACAGGTGGCACGCGGAGCCATATCTGCTGGCACCCGAGCCATTGCCCTAACTCAGCTCCAACGTGCATGTGTGTGCTGGCCAGCTTATTTTTGAGTCACACAGATGCTCTGGGAGGGCATTTTTGGCTTCCAGAGATCCTCCAGGGCGATGCGAGAAGCCATTTTTACCCTTCTCCAACTCCAAGGAAGCCTTTGCAGCCTGGGGAGGGCGAAACATGAGCCTACTGGGCCCACCAGAAGTTGGGAAAAATAGCCTGTTCCTGGCCTTCAGAGGGCCTCCAGGGGGCGGGGGAAGCTGTTTTCGCCCTCCCCAGGCATTGAATTATAGGTATGGGCACCTTTTTTTTTTCAAGAGGCATCTGGACTTCTTGGATGAGATGCAAAACATCTTCAACACCCCTCCCCAAAAGTCTAGTTGCCTCTTGGAAAAGATGCTTTGGGTTCTGCTCTCTCGTTTGAAAAAACAAAAAACCACAAGTTTTCGAATGCTAATTGGTGTTTTAACGCTAGGTGGTGCTTGATATTCACAAATATTTCCAGGAGTGTGGGAACTTCATCACTCGAAGCTTTCAACAAGAGACCGGACTGCTATTTGTCGAAAATGATTTAGGATCTCCTGCTTGGATGGGGTGTTGGACTAGATAATCTACAAGATCCCTTCCCACTCTGTTAATCTGAATTTTTATAAAACCTCGCCTCTATCCCATTTCCACATTGCTGCCGTCCTATCCAGCTCTTGGTTAATGTTAATGTTTTAATTCTTAATGTTGAGTGCTTTTAATTTATTAAAATTAAATACATGCTATAGGGATAAGTTTCTTTTGTCTAGATGTTCTGGTGTCTTTTCATTTCACACCGTTTCAGATGTTCAGACTGTATTTAACTATTTCAATCCATGTTAACCTTCAAGTGGAAGGTCACAGCAAAACTTGCTTAAACACGCACAAATATTTATCTCTTTTTCAGGTTACCACCTGAGAAGGCTGCCCGGTCATTGTTATTTTTTCTTCACATGTTCCACAGCCAACTGCCAAATTCTTTCCCAAAAGAATAGAAATTAAACAAACAAACAAAATTGCTTCAACAAAAATCCTGTATATACTGTATACTGTTCTGTCTGGGTCCCTCCAGAAGTCAACACCAACCAAAAAGAGAATCCAGACACACTGGTAAAAAGCAAAGGCAGTTTATATAATTCAAAGCAAATACAGGTAACAGAAACTGTTCTTACAGACAGGAACACGCTGGAACTTCACAGAGGTTTCACGAAGGCCATGAAAGAAAACAGGATTCTTGCTGTCAAAAACAACGCTGGAGATAACAAAACCTACGCCTCCCCCAAGTCTTCCAGACTTCTAGGCCACAAGCCAAGATCAGAGATGCCGAGAAGCGAAGCAGGGTCACATAACTTCCAGTTGATAATGCTCCACAAGGCTGCAAGGGCGGGCCTGCCTTTTAAACCCTGCTGAGTAGAACCACACCCAAACCCAGCTGTGGCCAATTCAGTGATGCAAATACCTTTCTAATTGGTCCCGTCTTTGAGCTGCACGTCGCTGTCTCATGTCAATTATAGCCTGTGCTTCTTCATCCAATGAGTCCAGGCTACTAGCTGGGGAGAGCCCCCCCCCGGGGCTCTCAGGCTGCTCTACCTCCTCCTCTTCCTGACTTTCCTCTCCCCCGTCTGCCTGGTCCTCCCCCTCCTGTTCACTGTCCTCCTCCTCTGGGCATGGAGCCAGCAGAGACGCAGCCAGTCCCTGAGGAGCCGCAGGCTGAATCACAACATATACCAGTATTTATATTCCTTTTCACCTATGCACATAACTTAGAGACCTCTTAGGAAAGGGGTGAGGTCCATGGTACATAGTCTAAATTTAGTTTTGGGGGGTTGAGTATATAACAATGGATTCAGGTAGTGTATTCCAGAAACTGACCACTCTGTTGCTGAAGGCTTCGGGTGTGGGTTTGTCCAATGAGGTTCTCCTGACTGGTCTTGTGATTAGTCATCTAACAGCCGTCAGTGAGAGTCTTGTAATGGATCCTGTGCCAACGATCACAAAGGTGCTTTGTTCAAGAGGCAACTGGACTTTCTGATTTTTCTTTGAAGATGTTTTGTTTCTCATCCAAGATGCTTTTGCAACTTTGGGGACAACCATGACCTTGTTGACTGAGAATCCCCATAGACATTTGTGATAAGAAGTTGTAGGCCAATGTGCCTTTTGATGGAATCGAGTCTTCAGAGAGGGGCAGCATACAAATCTAATAATAATAAATTATTATTATTATTATTATTATTATTATTATTATTATTATTATTATTGAGTGCCAGGCTTCCACGAACTTGCAATAATAATAATAATAATAATAATAATAATAATAATAATAATAATAATAATAATAACAACAACAACAACAATAACAGCAACATTGGATAGTATTGGATTATTATTGTATATTGTCTATGATTGCTGTTAGCCGCCCCGAGTTTTCGGAGAGGGGCAGCATTTAAATCCAATAAAACTTGAAACTTGAAACAGCAACAGCAACAACAATAAATAGAGTTGGAAGGGACCTTGGAGGTCTTCTAGTCCAGCCCCCTGCTTAAACAAATGATTATCCAACATCTTCTGAAAAACTTCCAGTGTTGGGGCATTCACAACTTCTAGAGGTAAGCTATTCCACTGATTAATTGTTCTAACTGTCAGGAAATTTCTCCTTAGTTCTAAGTTACTTCTCTCCTTGTTTAGTTTCCACCCATTTCTTCTTGTTATACCCTCAGGTGCTTTGGATAATAGGTTGACTCACTCTTCTTTGTGGTAGCCCTTGAGATATTGGAACACTGCTATAATGTCTCCCCTGGTCTTTCTTCTCATTAAACTAGCTATGCCCAGTTCTTGCAATCGTTTTTTATATGTTTTAGCCTCCAGTCCTCTAATCATCTTTGTTGCTCTTCTCTGCACTTTTTCTAGAGTCTCAGCATCCTTTTTGCATCATGGTAACCAAAACTGAATGCAGTATTCGAAGTGTGGCCTTACCAAGGCCTTATAAAGTGGTATTAACACTTCACGTGATCTTGATTCTATCCCTCTGTTAATGCAGCCTAGAACTGTATTGGCTTTTTTGGCAGTTGATGCACACTGCTGGTTTATATTTAAATGGTTGTCCACTAGGACTCCAAGATCCCTCTCACAGTTACTACTGTTGAGCAATGTACCACATATTCTGTACCTGTGCATTTTGTTTTTCTTGCCTAAATGTAGAACCTTACTTTTTCCACCATTGAATTTCATTTTGTTAGATAGCGCCCATTGTTCATGTTTGTCAAAATTCTTCCGTGTTTTGTGCCTATCTTCTGGAGTGTTGTCTATTCCTGCCAGTTTGGTGTCATCTACAAATTTGATGAGTTCCCTGTCTATCTCCTCGTCCAAGTCATTGATGAAGATGTTGAAGAGTACTGGTCCTAAAACAGAGCCATGTAGTTGCAGTTCTGTTGAGCATTACCCGTTGAGTGCAGTTGGGTTAGCCAGTTTTGGATCCTTTGCTATCCATCCAGGGATGGGCTACTGCCCGGACGGGGAAGGGGGGATGCAGTGGGGTGGCAAAAATGGAGCTCCAATTTCCACTCAGAGATGTTGAAAGAAAATGCAGGTTGTCCTGCATAAGCCACACCCACAGTGTGGTAGTAAAAGTTTTGGTAACCCTTCACTGTGTCCATCCCACATTTTCCTACTTTATTTAGAAACCAACCTACATTATTTAGAAACCAATGTTCAGAGCTTAGAAAACTTTTGCAAGACCCATCCTCGAATACAGCTCATCCGTTTGGAACCCATATCGCATCTCAAACATCAACACCCTTGAAAATGTCCAAAGATACTTCACCAGAAGAGCCCTTCACTCCTCCACTCGAAACAGAATACCCTATGAGACTAGACTTTCAATCCTGGGCCTAGAAAGCCTAGAACTAAGGCGCCTTAAACAAGATTTAAGTATTGCCCACAAAATCATATGCTGCAACGTCCTGCCTGTCGGTGACTACTTCAACTTCAACCACAACAACACAAGAGCACACAACAGATTTAAGCTTAATATTAACCGCTCCAAACCTGACTGTAAAAAATATGACTTCAGTAACCGAGTTGTCGAAGCGTGGAACTCATTACCGGACTCCATAGTGTCATCCCCAAACCCCCAACACTTTACCCTTAGATTATCTACGGTTGACCTATCCAGATTCCTAAGAGGTCAGTAAGGGGCGAGTACAAGTGCACTAGAGTGCCTTCCGTCCCCTGTCCTATTGCTCTCCTATATCTCCTATACCTTTCTTCTATTACTATATTTTCTTTTCTATTCTTTCTTAGATATACTGTATTTTACTATGAGTATCTCCTCTATAACCTTCCTATGTGTGTGTGTGTGTGTGTGTGTGTGTGTTTGTGCATTGGACAAAATAAATAAATAAAATAAAATAAAATAAACCAACCCCACAAGCTCAGAGAATGAGCCTTCACCCTCGTCCACTTCTCCTTCCCCAAGCAGCTTCGCCTATTGCGCGAGCTGGCGAAACAGCATCGCAAATAAGGATACAGTTGTCACCTATTGTTGTGTGCAAAGGTCTATTTTAAAACCTCCGTTTATCCCCAAGATCCAAGAACGGAGTGGGGTGGGGTGGAAACAGAGCGAAGCCCAGCTGTCTGAACCCAACGCAAATGGGCTCTTCAAAGAAGGATGCCGGGTGTCTCAGCGCCAGCGTGTCCTGGCGGGACGGCTGGGGAGGAAGCATCTCCATGTAGCGGCAGACAAAGCTTGCTAATGGTGTTTTGACGTGTTGCTTCAAGCACAATTTGTGCAGCTCTCGGAAGGGCTCAGAAACAGCTGTTCAGAACCTGATGCTGGATGATGGAAGAGAGAGGGGTGAAGCAGAGGTGGCAGGCTAGGGTGGCGGGGAGAGAGGCCCAGAGATTAACGGGAGGGATAATGTCTGTCTTGGGTTCTTCAGGAAGTGAACCTGACGTTCATTTCTCCCCATTGCAGCTTCTCCTTTAGAAAGGAAACCCTTGATGGAAAGAAAGCTGGGATGAAAGATGGTGGAGGCATCGGATAAGAGAAAACATGGAGATCTGGGTTTAAGGTCAACCTTCTTGCAGGAAATTGGGGACAGTGAGGGGCTCCTAAGGGTACGGTCAGGTACTCAGAACTGGTAGAAAAATGTTGGTCCTTCACTCCTCCACTCGAAACAGAACACCCTACGAGACTAGACTTTCAATCCTGGGCCTAGAAAGTTTAGAACTAAGACGCCTTAAACAAGATCTAAGTATTGCCCACAAGATCATATGCTGCAACGTCTTTCCTGTCGGCGACTACTTTAGCTTCAACCACAACAACACAAGAGCACACAACAGATTTAAACTTAATATTAACCGCTCCAAACTTGACTGTAAAAAATATGACTTCAGTAACCGAGTTGTCGAAGCGTGGAACTCATTACCGGACTCCATAGTGTCATCCCCAAACCCCCAACACTTTACCCTTAGATTATCTATGGTTGACCTCTCCAGATTCCTAAGAGGTCAGTAAGGGGCGAGTACAAGTGCACTAGAGTGCCTTCCGTCCCCTGTCCTATTGCTCTCCTATATAGAAACATAGAAACATAGAAGACTGACGGCAGAAAAAGACCCCATGATCCATCTAGTCTGCCCTTTTACTATTTCCTGTATTTTATCTTACAATGGATATATGTTTATCCCAGGCATGTTTAAATTCGGTTACTGTGGATTTACCAACCACGTCTGCTGGAAGTTTGTTCCAAGGATCTACTACTCTTTCAGTAAAATAATACTTTCTCATGTTGCCTTTGATCTTTCCCCCAACTAACTTCAGATTGTGTCCCCTTGTTCTTGTGTTCACTTTCCTGTTAAAAACACTTCCTTCCTGAACCCTATTTAACCCTTTAACATATTTAAATGTTTCGATCATGTCCCCCCTTTTCCTTCTGTCTTCCAGACTATACAGATTGAGTTCATTAAGTCTTTCCTGATACGTTTTATACTTAAGACCTTCCACCATTCTTGTAGCCCGTCTTTGGACCCGTTCAATTTTGTCAATATCTTTTTGTAGGTGAGGTCTCCAGAACTGAACACAGTACTCCAAATGTGGTCTCACCAGCGCTCTATATAAGGGGATCACAATCTCCCTCTTCCTGCTTGTTATACCTCTAGCTATGCAGCCAAGCATCCTACTTGCCTTTCCTACCGCCCGACCACACTGCTCACCCATTTTGAGACTGTCAGAAATCACTACCCCTAAATCCTTCTCTTCTGAAGTTTTTGCTAACACAGAACTGCCAATGCAATACTCAGATTTAGGATTCCTTTTCCCCAAGTGCATTATTTTACATTTGGAAACATTAAACTGCAGTTTCCATTGCTTTGACCATTTATCTAGTAACGCTAAATCATTTACCATATTACAGACCCCTCCAGGAATATCAACCCTATTGCACACTTTAGAGTCATCGGCAAATAGGCAAACCTTCCCTACCAAACCTTCCCCTATGTCACTCACAAACATATTAAAAAGAATAGGACCCAGAACAGACCCTTGTGGCACACCGCTTGTAACCTGTCTCTGCTCAGAATACTCGCCATTAACAATAACTCTCTGATGTCTATGCTTCAGCCAGCTTGAAATCCACTGAACTATCCAGGGATTAAGTCCAATCTTCACTAATTTATCTATCAGCTCTTTATGTGGAACCGTATCAAAGGCTTTGCTGAAGTCCAGATAGGCAATATCCACGGCACCACCTTGATCCAACACCTTTGTGACATAGTCAAAGAACTCAATGAGATTAGTCTGACACGATTTGCCTTCAGTAAAGCCATGCTGATTTGGGTCCAATAAGTTATTGTTTTTTAGATGCTGATTTATCCTCTTTTTGAGTAGAGTCTCCATCATTTTAACTACAACTGATGTCAAGCTAACTGGCCTGTAGTTTCCAGCTTCTTCTCTACTGCCCTTCTTGTGGATAGGCACAACACTGGCCATTCTCCAATCCTCAGGAACATCTCCTGTTAACAGGGATTGGTTAAACAAATCAGTCAGGGGGGTAGCAATGACAGATCTGAGTTCTTTAAGAACTCTGGGATGGATGCCATCTGGACCCATTGCCTTATTTATCTTTAATCTTTCAAGTTCTTCTAAGACATCGGCTTCTAAGATCACTGGAGCTGAATCCGTACAGCTGGAAGCAATGCTATATCCCTCTATAGTATTATTTTGTAAGGTGTCTTTTGAGAAAACTGAACAGAAGTAGCTATTGAAATGGTCAGCGATCTCCTTATTCCCATCAATGCATGTATTATTCCCGGTACTAAGCTTTGTGATGCTGCAGTTTTTCTTCTTCCTATCACTAATATATCTGAAGAAGGTTTTATCCCCCTTCTTTACAGATTTTGCTATTTCTTCCTCTTTTGAGGCTTTAGCAGCATATATTATCTGTTTCGCCTCCTTCTGTCTCATTTTATACACCTCTCTATCAGCTATACTTCCAGACTCTTTATACCTCCTATAGGCAGCCTTTTTTTCATTGACTATAGCCCTTACATCATTGCTAAACCATAGCGGTTTCTTCTTCCTTTTACCTTTAGTTACTTGCTTTACATAAAGTCTTGTGGCTTTTAAGATGGCCTTTTTTAATACAGTCCACTGGGTACTCGCTCCTGCCATTTTATCCCTCCCCTTTAATTCATTATTTAAATATTCCCCCATTGCATTAAAATTTGTTTTTCTGAAATCCAATACTTTGGTTGCAGTATAGGATTGCTCACAATCAGTTTTTACATCAAACCACAAACATAGATGGTCGCTGCAACCTAAATTTTCTCCCACCTTGACCTCTGAAACCCGATTCCCATTTGTAAAAACTAAATCTAGAATATTCTCCCCTCTAGTTGGTGTCTTAACTAGCTGTGCCATAGCTGCTCCTGTAAAGGCCTCTACTATATTCTTACTTTTGCATCCTATACCTTTCTTCTATTCCTATATCTCTTCTTCTATTCTTTCATTGATATGTTCTATTACTATACCTTCTCTTCTATTATTTCTTAGATATATTTTACTATGAGTATCTCCTCTATAACCTTCATCATATATTTTATTATGTGTATATAGATATATACCCACTAAAACCCTCATTGTGTATTGGACAAAATAAATAAATAAAATAAATAAAAATAGAAAAAAATTGATTCCTCCCCCCTTTCTGGGCTCTGAGTATGTTTTTCCTATCGCAGTAAATGAGGTTGAATGTGTATAAGTTTAGAAGAGCTGTGAGTGTGTGTGTGTGTGTGTACATACACATACAGTTTATACAGTATACTAGATAATGATCATTATTATTATTTATTAGATTTGTATGCCGCCCCTCTCCAGAGACTCGGAACGGCTCACAACAGCAAAACAATACAAATCCAATGGTTAAAACAATTTAAAACCGTTAATATATAAAAAAATCATGTATATTTTTGCATGCCTGTATGCAGGGGTGGGCAGCAGGCAGGACGGGGTGGAACATAGTTCCACCGGCAGAAATGAAGCTTCATGCACAGCTACAGTTGACCGATGGCAGTAACTTCCTGGATTACCGGTCTCAGCTCGGCTCTCCTTTTTTTCCTTGCTGCTGCTGCTTGTGTGCTCCTCGCTTTTTTCCTCTTTCCTCCTTCCTGGCCTCGGACAAGCTTCCCTCTCTCCTGCCCGGCTCCCTTTCAGCCACACGCAGCCACCTCCCAAGGTCAGGAGAGCCCTGCCGCGCCGAAGCAGTCTGAGCTGCGGTCTTTTTCCCCTTGCAAGGCCCTCACTCAGCCCACAGCTGAGATGAAAAGGTATTGTGCGGCAATAACAGTTCACTTGAACGATGATGATCGTTCAAGCCACTCCCACCTGGTCACATGGTCGGCAAGCCACTCTTACACAGTCATATGACCATCAAGCCACACCCACAAAATAAGCCACACCCATGGTGTGGCAATAAAAAATTTGGCTGCCTATTACTGCCTGTATGTAATACAGTATGTATGTACACACGTAGCATTTATTTATTTTTATTTTTATTTTTATTTTATTTTTTTATTTATTTATTCATTTGTCCAATACACAATACATATGGAAGAGAATAGACATGAAGTAATATATATATAAAGATAATATGTAAAAATAGAGGAGAAGGTATATGAAAGGAAGAAAATATATATGAGATATGAGATAAAGGAAAGACAATTGGACAGGGGATGAGTGCACTTATGTACGCCCCTTACTGACCTCTTAGGAACCTGGAGAGGTCAATCGTGGATAGTCTAAGGGAGAAATGTTGCGGGTTAGGGGTTGACACTATTGAGTCCGGTAATGAGTTCCACGCTTCGACAACTTGATTGTTAAATTCATATTTTTTACAGGTGCATATATACATAGAATTAAATAGTATATTTTGGATGTTCAGTAATAATAAATAGATAGGGAAATTGTATCTCTTTGAGGCGAGGAGAGGCCAGGCACCCTAGCCCAAACCCTTGACATGAGTGACGTCAAATTAGTCTCCTTTAAGCCAGTCACATGACCTTTAAGCCACCCCCAGTCACATGATCATCAAGCCACTCCCACCTGGTCACATGGCTGGCAAACCAAACCCACAAAACACCCACACTCAGAGTGTGGTAGTAAAAGTTTTTGCACCCCTTCACTGCTGCCAATCTATAGTTTCTATGTTTCCGTGAAGAATGTCATATCTAGCAGGAGCTTAGATTGATTAACTAGAGAAAATAGCTGGGGGAAATCACTTTAGCATTTAAGTAACAACCCCCTCCCCCCAGTTTGACAGCTGAATTTGGATCTGTGGATAAACTGTTACAAGCTAGTAAGAAAATACATTTGTGCCTTTTGTAATAATTGACAGAGCTAGATGATATGTGGGTAGTTTAATGTTGCATGCTATCCATCACTGTATCTCCGTGTATGGCTGTAGACATTTTTTGTGTTGAATAAAGTTTTTGTATCCCTTAAAAGAAGTATGCAGGGCAAAGAAAAGGATGATTCCTCTATCGGTTTTCCCTCAATCAATTTTTTTGTCAAGCAGCTGCTATGGATGTCAGCGGAACCGAAAGTCTTCCACTTTTTTTGAATTTGTATCTTCTTTACCAAAGTTTGCTTAGGATTGAGAGAACCTCACTGCAATCCAGCCCAATTAGGAATTTCATCCATTTAGGTATGATATTAATTAGAGCAGTGATTTTCAACCTTTGTTGAGCCGCGGCACATTTTTTACATTTACAAAACCCTGGGGCACATTGAGCGGGGGGGGGGGGGTGGCTAAAAAAAGTTTGGACAAAAAAATTATCTCTCTCTTCCTCCCCTTCACTCTATTTTTTCCTCCCTCCCTCTTTCTTTCCCTTCCTTCCTTCCTTCCTTTCTCTTCCTTCCTTCCTCTCTTTCTCTCTCCCTCCCTCCCTCTATGTCTTTCTCTCTCTCTCCTTCCCTCCCTCTCTTTCTCTCTCTCTTGCTTTCTTTCTCTCTTTCTGTCTCTTTCTCTCTCTCTCTTTCTTTCTCTTGTTCTCTCTCTTGCTTTCTTTCTCTCTCTCGTTCTCTTTCTCTCTCTCTCTTTCTTTCTTTCTTTCTTTCTTTCTTTCTCTCTCTCGTCCTCTTTCTCTCTCTCTCTTTTTCTTGCTTTCTTTCTCTCTTGCCTTCTCTCACTCTTGCTTTCTTTCTCTCTGAGCTTCGCGGCACACCTGACCATGTCTCGTGGCACACTAGTGTGCCACGGCACACTGGTTGAAAAACACTGAATTAGAGGACCCAATGGTGTTTTTGCAAAAGGCAACTGGAATTTCTTTGTTTTTTGCTTAAAGACATTTTGCTTCTTATTTAAGAAGCTTCCTCACTTCTGAAGTTCTGAAAGTAGAGGTATTCACTTACCTTCGCTGCCTGTTTGGTTATGGGAGAGAGTGGGCACACACTTTGCTTATGTGCAGCTCTTTTGCCCATGCACACAGCATCCGTGATGATGTCCAGATGGGTGGGCGGAGCCTCCAGCCACCGCTACCTGTTCACCCAAACTGGTGTGAGCTGGTAGAATACCACCACTGTTCTGAATTGCAGAAAGCTCTTGGATAAGAAACTAAATGTTCTCAAGGGGGGGGGAAGCAAGAAAGTCCAGTTGCCTTTTGAAAAAGCACCTTTGGGACAACCATGACCTGGATGGCTGAGAATCTCCATTGATATATTAATTAGATATTATTTAGAGCCGGTTTGGTGTGCTGGGTGTTGTGGTTAGCTCTGGCCCAGCTCCTGCCCCAAGGAATGTGCAGGTGGAGGTGGGGGAGACATGTCGCAGGCCTATTTTGCTCCCGATGGAATCTGCTGACGAAGCCTCCTCTGACCAAGGAAGCGTGAGTGACAGGGAAGAGGGGAGTTTGGCAGACAGCCCAGGAGGAGATCAATCATCTGTATCATCCCTGGATTCTGAACAAGAATTAATGACACATCCGCGCATGTATAGAGTGATGCATAGGAGACAACAACTGAAGGATTATTACAAGAGAAAATGAGGCCACCTGTGGTTGGGTGGGGCTGCTGTAATTAGTGCTACAGATAAAAGTGCAGCCTGGTGTTTTAGTCTCATGGCAGTTTATCTGATTCATTGTTTTGTCAAGATCATGGTTTTTGTGCTGTTCAAGATTGTGTGTGGACTCTCTGGACCTTAGAATTGGACTCAATTTCCCAGTTATTGGGTGAGCAATTGGATTGCCTTTAACCTGAGCCTTGTGTGTACCAGAAAATTCCTTTGACATTTAAAAAGGGAGCTGTTTCTGTTTTTCTGTTTATAAAAACTTTTGGGTTTTCCTTTTATCCTGTGGTGTGTGTCTTCCTGGACTAATTACCCTGTAATTACGGGCGGTTGAAACACGTCGGCAGAACAACGTCAATATAAGAAATCTGGATTATAAAGCCTGAAGCATAAAGATTCAGGCCTCTTTATATCATACAGGGGTGCCTCTACCTAAGAACATATCTATTTACAAACTTATCTAGATAAGAACTGTGTGTTCAAGATATTTTTGCTTCTTCTCAAGAACCATTTTCTACTTACAAACCCGAGCCTCCAAAACTGTAACCGGAAAACGCAGGGAGGAGCCTCCGTGGGGCCTCTCTAGGAATCTCCTGGGAGGAAACAGGGCCAAAAAAGGTGGGGAGAAGCCTCCATGGGGCCTCTCTAGGAATCTCCTGGGAGGAAACAGGGCCTCCACCCTCCTTGTGATTTCCCCAGTCGCACACATTATTTGCTTTTACATTGATTCCTATGGAAAAAATTGCTTCTTCTTACAAACGTTTCTACTTAAAAACCTGGTCACGGAACAAATTAAGTTCATAAGTGAAGGTACCACTATATATCAATACTATGATATATTACTATATCATTACTATACAATACTATTATAGTTTGTCAAAAATTACTCTATGGAAGTCTAAGGGCTTAAACTGACTTGATCCAATTGGTGAGATTTGACCCATATCATTCGAATATGCTTATTGAGTTAGCAGAGACTTTAGTATTTGAACTGTCATCTGCACCTCTATAACTGTCTGGTTTGGTGCTGCAACTCAACAGGACCAACACAGACTTCAGAGGACAATCAGAACTGCAGAAAAAACAATTGCTGCCAACCTGCCTTCCATTGAGGACCTGTATACTGCACAAGTCAAAAAGAGGGCGGGGAAAATATTTACTGACCCCTCACATCCTGGACACAAATTGTTTCAACTCCTACCCTCAAAACGTCGCTACAGAACACTGCACACCAAGACAACTAGACACAAGAACAGTTTTTCCCCGAACGCCATCACTCTACTAAAAAAATAATTCCCTCAACACTGTCAGACTTTCTACTAAATCTGCACTTCTATTCTACTAGTTTTTCTCATCATTCCTTTCACCCATTTCCTCCCAGGTTGACTGTATGACTGTAACTTGTTGCTTATATCCTAAGATTTTTATTAATATTGCTTCTTCCTTGCTTATTTGACCCCTATGACAATCATTAAGTGTTGTACCACATGATTCTTGACAAATGTATATTTTATTTTATGTACGCTGAGAGCATATGCACCAAGACAAATTCCTTGTGTGTCCAATCACACTTGGCCAATAAAAATTCTATTCTATTCTATTCTATTCTGAGGAAAGTGTGCTAGGTTTTGAGCACAATAAAACATTCTATTCTCTC
The DNA here is from genome assembly GCF_031021105.1 of Erythrolamprus reginae. Taxonomy (NCBI): domain Eukaryota; kingdom Metazoa; phylum Chordata; class Lepidosauria; order Squamata; family Dipsadidae; genus Erythrolamprus; species Erythrolamprus reginae. Next base: position 24,812,378 of record NC_091961.1, on the reverse strand, counting down.
ATGACCTTTTAGAGAATTCAAAGGAAGATGCAGTCTATTAATTTTAATGGGCTGGTTTGAATGTCTTTTAGGTGGTTGAGAGGGAGGAATTTTAATCTGTTCTTCAAAACCTCCTTAATGCTTCTCTAAAATCTTTGGCCTCCAGAAGAAAATCATTCACATTTCTCTCTCTCTCTCTCTCCCCCCCCCTCGCCTCTTTTACTGCTCCATTCCTTTCCAAAGCTTTCTTTCCATTTCAAGTGATACTGGATCTGAGGGTGGGAGTGGGTGCCTAAATACAGAGAGGTTTAATCCCAAGCAGCATTCTTGATGATGAAGTGATGTAGGGATCGGTAGCATGTCGGTGAATCTGAAGCAGAAAGTGGTGATGTACACGCCTTTGATGGACGTTTTTTTTTTTTTAAAAAAAGAATCTTCCCTCCCCAGCAAAAAGAGTCGGCTTTAATGGCCACAGTTCCAAGAGGTCAGAAAGAGTTGAAGTCCTGTTCAACTCACCCATCTTGGCAGGTGGAGCAATTCCTGAGAAACGGTGCTAAAATAATCTTCCATGGACATCCTTGTGGCTTAAGATCCCCCCTCCCCTGATCTAAGCACTTTCCTCCATTGCCGAAGGCAGCAAGCTCAGCAGGATGGGATTTGATGTGCAAAGATGCAGAACTTGTTGGGGGGAATGGTGTCTTGAAATCAAAGCTGGTCCTAAGCTATGTAGGGCTTTGTAGTTCATAACCAGTACTTTGAATTGTACCTGGAGACCAATTGGCAACCAATGCAACTCATGGAGTGTTGTTGAAATGTGGGCAGATCTTGGGAGCCCCACAATAGCTTCGCGCGGCTGCAGTTTGCACAATTTGCAGTCTCTGAACACTCTTCAAAGGCAGCCCCATGTAGAGTGCATTGCAGTAATCGAACCTGCACGTGAATAATCATCAAAAAAGCACAACAAAGAATGTTCTTTCTGCGCCAGCTCAGGAAGTTCAAACTGCCCAAGGAGCTGCTGATACAGTTCTACAGAGGAATCATTGAGTCTGTCATCTGCACTTCTATAACGGTCTGGTTTGGTGCTGCAACCCAACAGGACCGACACAGACTTCAGAGGACAATCAAAACTGCAGAAAAAGCAATGGCTGCCAACCTGCCTTCCATTGAGGACCTGTATACTACACGAGTCAAAAAGAGGGCGGGGAAAATATTTACTGACCCCTCACATCCTGGACACAAACTGTTTCAACTCCTACTCTCAAAACGTCGCTACAGAGCACTGCGCACCAAGACAACTAGACACAAGAACAGTTTTTCCCCGAATGCCATCACTCTACTAAACAAATAATTCCCTCAACACTGTCAGACTTTCTACTAAATCTGCACTTCTATTCTACTAGTTTTTCTCATCATTCCTATCACCCATTTCCTCCCATGTTGACTGTATGACTGTAACGTATTGCTTATATCCTAAGATTTATATTAATATTGCATCTTCATTTCTTATTTGACCCCTATGACAATCATTAAGTGTCGTACCACATGATTCTTGACAAATGTATATTTTATTTTATGTACGCTGAGAGCATATGCACCAAGACAAATTCCTTATGTGTCCAATCACACTTGGCCAATAAAATTCTATTCTATTCTATTCTATAACCTAAGATTTTTATTAATATTGCTTCTTCATTGCTTATTTGACCCCTATGTCAATCATTAAGTGTTGTACCACATGATTCTTGACAAATGTATGTTTTATTTTATGTACGCTGAGAGCATATGCACCAAGACAAATTCCTTGTGTGTCCAATCACACTTGGCCAATAAAATTCTATTCTATTCTATTCTATTCTATTCTATTCTATAAAAGATCATCCTGCAAACTTCCCAGGTGACCTGGGCTTCAAATACCTAGGTGTAGTTGGCTAATGAAACCACAGACGGTGTTTGGTTGTCTGGTTGCTACGTCTCTGGTTACCCTGCCTCAGATCTGAGATAGGAGGAGTCTTGCTGGAATCCAGAGAATTTGCGGATTTCTGGGCAGTGTTGTGATCCCCATCTCTCGTCTCGAAGAACTTCAGGCTGGTGTCTGGACTCTGGACCCCTTGGAAGATCAATGGAGGGCAACAGTGGGGACCGGGTAGCAGGTGAACCGTCCCAGTCGCGACCAGAGAAGTCTCATCTTTCAGCAGCTGTAAGCCATTTATTAGTGGGGTTTTAATGTTTCCGCAAAAGCCCGGGTTGGGTAGGCAGACACAGGAGAAAGAGAGAGAGACAAATGGGGAAAGAAATTGTGTTAATTACCAGTCCATTTATACGATGCAGAGCTGACCGGTCTGTCATCTCTCCTTCTTGGCGAGCTGCTTGTCGGATTTTACATGTTCATAATGGGATCCCAGCGGGGCCTGTGTTGCTTACAATTGCTATAGAGACAGCAGCTGCAGCTGACTTGATCTGCCAGAACAAACTGCCGATGCCTTCAGAAGGCATTTGTCCCAACAGCCTTTTGCTAATCTCAATTGCTTTTGTGCTTAGCTGATCAGACAAGCACTCCAGTAAGGCTCGCCTAGAGTTTCCTGTCTTCCATCCTGTTTGAACCCTTCGTGCCCTGGCTAAGATATAAGGCTGCAAACATGTGGATGATCACAAGAGGGCAGAGGGGATTGTCTTTTTCTCTTTGTCTTTGCTGCCCTCTAGTGGCCACCTTGATTTATTTTTTTCATCCAGCATGGAGAATGAGGTAGGTATGAAGTCAAATGGGAGTAGCTGTGAGACAGACTTTGTTAGGGCCTGGCATGCCTGAAGTAGGATGACCTAAAGACATGGGAGCCTTTGAGGAAGGCCCCCATCTCTCTGCCAAGAATAATTGAACAAATAGTTCATCTGGAGACTCAACAGCTGTAGAGAACAGAGGATCTTCAGAGGATTAGGAAGGAGCTGTGAAAGGCTTCTCTCATGGGAAGCTTAAAACCCTCTCTTGACTTCAGCCAGCCAAGAACACATGTTGAGAGTCCAGGTTTCCTTTCTGATCCACCACCATCACTGCATAAAATAAGGATGAAAATTAAAGACAGCTCAAGAGGCGCTCGCAGAGCGAGCAAACGTTACGGCAGAACTGAACTTTTTCCCAGACGACAGGTGGTGCACAAGACTCTTTTCATGACCTCAAAGAGTGGTGCTGAAAAGCCTTCCTGATATGTTGAACGAAATGGAGCCTGCCACCAGCGTACATAGGAATTCTGGGAGTTGTAGTGCCAACACAAGTCAGGGCACCAGCTAGGTTAAGAGAGAACGACCTAGAGCAGGGGTTGGCAACGTGCAGCTCTGGAGCCGTATGCAGCTCTTTGGTTCTTTGCTTGGATCCCTGTCCCATGACTGGCTAGCCTCGCCATCCCCTCCCTCTCCTTACCTGAGAAGGTAAGAGCTATGACGTGAATGGCGAAACGGACGGGGCTGATTCTCTGGCTCTGTTAAATAAGGTTCAGGAGGGAAGTTTTTTTTAATAGGAAAGTGAACACAAGAACAAGGGGGCACAAGCTGAGGTTATTTGGGGGAAAGATCAGAAGCAAGGTGAGAAAATATTATTTTACTGAAAGAGTAGTAGGTGCTTGGAACAAACTTCCAGCAGACATGGTTGGTAAATCCACAGTAACTGAATTTAAACATGCCTGGGATAAACATATATCCATCCTGTTCTGCCGGGCTCTCTGGTAGAATCCTCCCAAAAATTCACAGGTACAAATTTCAGACACACACATGTTTGAAAATTCAAAACAATGTTCTTTATAATGAAAATTCACTTAAACTAAGCCCTCTTTTGTTATAGCAAAGAGCACTTGTCTCCAAACAAACTGGTAATTTATACAAATCCCTTATCAGTCCTGTGATACTTAGCTTGCAGCTGTGAGGCAATTCAAAGTCCTTCTTTCTCAAAGTGGAACACACTTTGCTCTGGTTTAGTTTCAAAGCGGGGAAAAATCAGCACACAAAAGGTCAAAGTCAGTAAAGCAGTCAGGAAACACAAGGATCAGATAATCCTCCACAATGTCCAAACCCACAGGCTGCTATTTCTAGCAGCCTCACTAATTACCACAGCCCCACCCAACCACAGGTGGCCTCATTTTCTTTGATAATAATCTCTCAGTTGTTGTTGCCTATGCATCGCTCTCCGCATGCGTGGCTGTATCATTAACTCTTGTTCTGAATCCAAGGAGGAGCTAGATAATTGATCTTCTTCTGAGCTGTCTGCCACACTCTCCTCCTCCCTGTCACTCATGTCTTCTTGGTCAGAGGAGCCTTCATCATCAGATTCCACCGGGGGGTGGGCAAAACAGGCCTGTAGTATGTGGATGTCTCCCCCACATCCACAGTCCTTGGGGCAGGAGTTGGGCCAGAGCTAACCACAACACCATCCTAAGATAAAATACAGGAAATAGTATAAGGGCAGACTAGATGGAGCATGAGTTCTTTTTCTGCCGTCAATCTTCTATGTTTCTATATCTCTGTGATATAAACCCAGGTATGATTTTACTAAGCTAAATGGATCTTGTGACTAACCAACTTGGATATGAGAAGAGTGGTTTTCCTGTGAAGTGTTTCTTGAAGGATGTTTACAAATAATCTCTTTAAGAGCCTATGAACTCAGGTAGATGTCAGGGAGAATGTTAAGGATTCTGGAACCTTTCATTTAATTGCACAAATCATTATCGCAGCCATCAAAATCTTATTATCCCTAAGCACTAGAGACAATTAGTTGTTAATGTCCTTCCTTGACACACCGTGAGGAAACACCCAGGATGAAAAATAAATACATTAGGGCATCCTTGTGGATTTGACAGCAATAGAATAGAACAGAATTTTTATTGGCCAAGTGTGATTGGATACACAAGGAATTTGTCTTGGTGCATATGCTCTCAGCGTACATAAAATAAAATATACATTTGTCAAGAATCAAGTGTGGTGTAGTCATTAAAATGGAGAACTGAGGAGAACCAGATTCAAGTTCAATGTTGATCGCGGAAGCCTACATAGAAACATAGAAGATTGGTGGCAGAAAAAGACCTCATGATCCATCTAGTCTGTCCTTATACTATTTCCTATATTTTATCTTAGGATGGATATATGTTTATCCCAGGCATGTTTCAGATTTACCAACCACGTATGCTGGAAGTTATTTAAATCATCTTGGTTGTGTTGGTGTTAACTTTGCATTTTCACGAATCCCAATCTACTTTAGTTCCTTGTCTAGATGACTTATTATTTTTTAAAAACCAAGCTGTTATTTTAGGCTTCTTGCTTCTGCTTTGTTCGGCGAATTCATTAACTCAGCGACGTTTTCGAAACCCTTGATCTTGCTGGACTCAGTCTGCTTTGCACAATCACTTAAACAAATATTTTTTTCTTCCTTGCCTACAATGGACAACCCCATATCCTTTATTTCCCCTTATACCACTGTCAATTGGTTCTGGAATAACAGCTGCAATTTTTCCTCTCTGAAACTTCTTTAAAGGATAAGGAGCCTACGGGATAAATCGTTCAGGGTGGATCTTAAATTCATGAAGAATGTAGGATCTACACTTAAACACGCTCCTTTAGCATCTAGAATTATAATGCTCAATCTCTTTTATATCCATGGTTTTGACAGGGGTGTCAAACTTGGTTTCATTGAGGGCCATATCAGGATTGTGTTTGACCTTGGGCAGCCTGGGGAATGTTATTATTAGAGTTGAAAGGGACCTGGCAGGTCATCAAGTCCAACCCCCTGCCTAAGCAGGAACTCTTGCAGCACCCCAGCCAAATGACAGTCCAATCTCCTCTTGAAAATGTCCAGAGTTGGTGAGTTCACAGCCTCTGCTGGCAGGCCGTTCCACTGGTTGATCGCTCTGATCGTCAGGAAATTCTTCCTTATTTCTAGGTTGAATCTCTCCTTGGTCAGGTTCCAACTGTTGTTCCTCATCTGGCTCTCTGGTGCCTTGGAAAACAGCGAGACCCCTCCTCTCTGTGGCAACCCCTCCAAGTACCTGTAGACTGCTATCATGTCCCCCCTGACCCTTATTTTCTCTAGGCTATCCATATCACTTGTGTCAGGAGCACCTACGGTAGCCCAAGTGCTCTGCCAGCAAAAACAGACTCCTGGGCTGGGTTTTCAGCTATGACCGCCTCTTGCAACTCTTTGCTGGTGAAAATGGAGTTCTGGAGGGCTGCACGACCTCCGTTTTTGCTGGCAGAGGCAGCGCAAGCCAATTCTTTGCTGTTTCCAGGATGGTCCCACGGACCAGATCTAAGCACCCTGGGCCTTGAGTTTCGCAGTCCTGCCTTAAAACATGTTCCCCTGTGCTGTAATCCCTGACAGCTTGAATTGACATCATTCTAAGATTAATATTGCTTAGTGAAACACGCCTAGGAGTTAGGGCTTAGTGGATGACATGTGGATGGAAAACAACCAGAGCGTACGAGCCTAATGTTTACACAACTGCAATTATTATTTAGATTTGCATATGGCATCATAAGCTAATCACTGTAGGGGTTGTTTTTTGCTGTTGGTGATGCCTACTGGATGACATCGCTCTCATCATCAGCTCAAAGAAAGTTTAAATACATGTAGTCCTTGACTGATAGTCATTCATTTAGTGACTGTTCAAAGTTACTAGGGCAGTCAGTGAAAGGCTGCAAATTTTTTTACCGTGGGTGTGGCTTGATGGCCATGTGGTCAGGTGGGAGTAGTTTGATGATCATGTGACCAGAGGATGGCTTAAAGGTCATATGACTGGCTTAAAGGTGACTAACTTGACTTCACTCATGTTAAGGATTAGGGTTAAGGTGCCTGGCCTCTCCTTTTCTCAAAGAGATACAATTTCCCTATCTATTTACTATTACTGAACATCCAAAATATACTTTTTATTATTATTATTATTATTATTATTATTATTATTATTATTATTATTATTATTATTATTATTATTAATTTATTATTTTTTTATTATTTTATTATTATTATTATTTTATTATTATTTTATTATTATTATTATTTTATTATTATTTTATTATTATTATTTTATTATTATTATTTTATTATTATATTATTATTATTATTATTATTATTATTATTATTATTATTATTTTTGTATGCCGCCCCTCTCTGAGGATTCTATGTATATATGCCATATGTGTACATATGTATTACACATAGGCACACAAAAATATACATTATCTACTATATAAAGTTTACACATCCAGAGATTAAATGGTAACCATAAAAAAATGTAAGTTTAAGTTTAAGTTTAAGTTTAATCAGATTTGTATGCCGCCCCTCTCCGCAGACTCGGGGCGGCTCACAGCAACAGCAACACAATGTACAACAAATCCAATATTTAAATTAATTTTAAAAACCCCACAAGTTAAAACAAATCATACACACTAGCGTACCATACATAAATTTTATAAGCCTAGGGAGAAGGAACATGTCAATTCCCCCATGCCTGACAACAGAGGTGGGTTTTAAGGAGCTTACGAAAGGCTAGGAGGGTGGGGGCAACTCTGATATCTGGGGGGAGTTGGTTCCAAAGGGTCGGGGCCACCACAGAGAAGGCTCTTCCCCTAGGCCCCGCCAACCGACATTGTTTAGTTGACGGGACCCGGAGAAGGCCAACTCTGTGGGACCTAACTGGTCGCTGGGATTCGTGCGGCAGAATTCCTGAGTTGCACATGGAATCTGATGCTCTAACCTGCTGCCAGGAATACATTTTTCTGTCCAAGCAGTGATCATACACTGAAAAATTGATAAAGGAAAAGTGAGAGTATGATTTGAGTTAAATGCCTACAATGAAGTTTGTTCTGCATCCAAGGTGTTTACCTGCAATGCAACATTTATCCACCAGATGTACCTATAGATCTAAGGAATTCACTGGGAATGGGGGTGGGGAAGAGGAGATCTATTGCTCCCTTGACAACTGTTCAGGTTAAATAAAATAGTTTTGTAGAGAATTGCTCACTATTCTTGAAATAAATCAAAATAACCCTGGAGGATATCTGGTACCTATGTGAAAGAACAATACCAACACAAGAAAATATTTGCAGTTCAAGTTAAACTGTGAGGTCCTTGGTGCTTCTTTTCTATTCTTTCTTAGATATATTTTACTATGAGTTTCTTCTCCACAACCTTCATCATGTATTTAACTATGTGTGTGTGTGTGTATGTGTGTGTGTATATATATGGTATATTTCAAGGAACGTCACAGCTCCTTTTTGCCTCTAGGCCCAACTCAGGGCCACTTCAAGGCAGTTAATTTATTTATAGCCGACAACTATATTCTGTATGTGTCAAATGTTTTTTTAGCTGGAATTTTTAAAATTAAGGGAGACTAGGATGGTACCATTTCGGCCTTGTTCTGGCCTCATCAGCTAGCCACACCCTTCCTTACTGGGATTTGATCCTGTGGACTCTGCCTTGTAAGGACTCTGCCGTGAAAATTTACGAAAACAAATATATATATATATATATATGTAGATTGTTCTGAGTTCGGGTTTTGCCCCGTGTAATATTTTGAGTGTCTATGCGACGTTTCGGTGAAATCACATTCACCATCATCAACACGAAGCTTAAAACTTCAGCCTGATGATGGTGAATGTGATTTCACCGAAACGTCGCATAGACACTCAAAATATTACACGGGGCAAAACCCGAACTCAGAACAATCTACATACATATACCCGTGAAAATCTACGAAAACAAATATATATATATATATATATATATATATATATATATATATATATATATATATATTTGTTTTCGTAAATTTTCACGGGTATATGTATGTAGATTGTTCTGAGTTCGGGTTTTGCCCCGTGTAATATTTTGAGTGTCTATGCGACGTTTCGGTGAAATCACATTCACCATCATCAGGCTGAAGTTCCAAGCTTCGTGTTGTTGTAAAATGGAATGTTTGCAACTGTCATTTCTTCCTAGTACTGTATATAGTGTGGGGGTGGAGATTTGGTTTGAATGTAGCAAATAGATTGGGTGATTATGTTTTAGTGATCTGATTGGTTGGTGTAATCATAATTATTAGAAGGATTGACATGGTGATTTTTATGAAGTGTTTTTTGTTTAAGGCTGGTTTTCAAATTTCAAAATTCCAAAATCATAATTATTAGAAGGATTGACATGGTGATTTTTATGAAGTGTTTTTTTTGTTTAAGGCTGGTTTCCAAATTTCTGGTAGGCGGGACGTGTCATCTCTTTTATTTATGCAAAGGGGGCTCCTCTCAATTTCTATGGCTTCCAGAGCAATTCTTCTATATAAATTCTCTGTTTTGTGAAGTAATTTAGTTTTTTCAAAGTCAATTTCGTGCCCTGTTTTTTTAATGTGCTGGACAAGGGAGGAAGTCTTTTCTTCTTTTTTAACTGCATTCACATGTTCTGCAATGCGTTGGCTCACTCTTCGGTTGGTTTGTCCAATGTATGTGGCTGCACATGTTTTGCAAGGGATTTCATAGATTCCTTGGTATTCCAATTGGATTTTATCTTTGGGGCTCCTTAGGATATTAGATATTTTTTGGTTAGTGCAAAATGAAGTTTTGATGTTATGTTTGTGCAGAATTTTACTAATTTTGTCTGTGGTGCCCTTGATGTAAGGGAGGATGGTGGTACCATTGTCCTGTTCTTGATCTTGTTTTTTGGGGGGTGTCTCTTTTGTTTTTGTAGATTTTCACGGGTACAGGTATGAAGGTCTTGGTATATTCGGGTTTGGTATATTCGGGTTACCCCACTGACTCACCAGGAAGTTTCTACACAGCAGGCAATTGCTGAGCCATCAAACCACACCCAGCCACCAGTGTTTATAGAAGGAAGGCAGCTCAGGTCTCGCAATGTTCGCCCTAGAATAAGGACAGAAACACCAGCCTGAAGATGACGAGTGGGACCTCGTCGAAGGATCACCCTGGTATATTTGAAGGAACGTCACAGCTCCTTTTTGGCTCTAGGCCCAACCCAGGGCCACTTCAAGGCAGTTAATTTATTTATAGCCGACAACTATATTCTGTATGTGTAAAAAAAAAATTGAGATATATATATATATACATACATACATACATACATACATACATATATATATATATATACATATATATATATATAATCCTACACACACACACACACACACACACACACACACACACACACACATATATATATATATATATAATCCTACACGGGAAGAAACCCAAATATACCAAGACCGTCATATATATATATATTTCCACTAAAACCCTCATTGTGTATTGGACAAAATAAATAAATAAATAAAATAAAAAGTATCATAAGTAGATACTACCTCATTGGGTAATGAAATGTGTGCATGAAAACAACCAAGTTGGCCTCTGGCAAGATTGGCAAAATTGTCTTCAAACATATCAGCAAAACGTTGGAAGTGTAGACATGATCAAGGGATGTACTACCACATGTGGTGGACGTGTCCAGAGACGAAAAAGTATTGGGGGAAAATTAAAAGATGGTTAGAGGAAACTCTAGAACAAAAATTAGAATTGAAACAGGAACTATTTTTGTTGGGAATTATAAGAAGAAATATAAATAAAGATAATCAGTATATTACACTTCCCATGACAAAAGCAGCCAGGATTATCTTTGCTCAGAATTGGAAATTAGAAACCACAAGCAAAATGATAATCAAAAAAAGGGTTAGAATGTGCAGAGATGGATAAGCTAACAATGGAAATATATGGCAGAGAGGATGTGAATTATTATAAAGTATGGAACAAATGATATGAACAAATATTTTCGGAACACAAAAGTAAAATCAATATATAAAAGTACCATAATGTAAATGGATAGATAGATAGACAGATAGATAGATACTGTAGATAGATAGATAGATGATAGATGATAGATAGATAGATAGATAGATAGATAGATAGATTGTGTGTGTGTGTGACACATATTTTTGCTGTTGATGAAAATGAAGGGAGACATTATATATATATATATATATATATATATATATATATATATATATATATATATATATATATATTTGTTTTCGTAAATTTTCACGGGTATATGTATGTAGATTGTTCTGAGTTCGGGTTTTGCCCTGTGTAATGTTTTGCATGTCTATGCGACGTTTCGGCGAAATCACATTCACCATCTTCAGGTTGAGGTTCCAATCTTTGTGTTGTTGTGTTTACAACAACACAAAGATTGGAACCTCAACCTGAAGATGGTGAATGTGATTTCGCCGAAACGTCGCATAGACATGCAAAACATTACACAGGGCAAAACCCGAACTCAGAACAATCTACATATATATATATATATATATATATGTGTGTGTGTGTGTGTGTGTGTGTGTGTGTGTGTCACATGTTTTTGCTGAATTTTTAAAATTAAGGGAGACTAGGACAGCACTATTTCGGGCTTATTCTGGCCTCATCAGCTAGCCATACCCTTACTGGGATTTGATCCTGGGCCTCTGCCTTGTAAGGCAGAGAATTAACCTCTAGGCCACCAGATCTGATCCCTTCAGCTTTGTACCAGGGAGGGGCTATATGTTTTTCTGTTGGATCACCCTGGTATATTGAAGGAACGTCACAGTTCCTTTTTGCCTATAGGCCCAACCCAGGGCCATTTCAAGGCAGTTAATTTGTTCATAGCCAACAAACTATGTTCTGTACGTATCACATGTTTTTGCTGAATTTTTAAAATTAAGGGAGACTAGGATAGTGCTATTTCGGCCTTATTCTGGCCTCATCAGGTAGTCATACCCTTATTGGGATTTGATCCTAGGGCCTCTGGCTTGTATATATATAAATGTGATGATAAGATGATAGTTTAAATAGAAGATGTAACTATAACTATTGGTATATTATGACAGCTGTAAAGGTGTAAATATAAGTAGGAATTATGAAAGGTATGAACATTATAAGTTAAAAGGAATAGGTTTTGTCACCGATAATGGACAGCTGTAAAAACGAATTTATGGTTTTAAATGTACAAAATTCAATAAAACTATTTTAAAAAGAGCATGCGCGGAAGCAAAAAAGTGATGAAGTCTCATGCGCACACGCATCCTCTCAAAAGATTTTGCTTCCTGCGGATGCGCAGAAAAACAAAATCTCGCTGGGACATGTACATGTGCACACACACATCACACTGATAGTGGGGGTCAGTTGCAACCAAAGATGGGCTCCTATGGGAATGGTCAGGAACGCCATACCGGTAGCAAAATTTGGAGCTCCACCCCAGAGCACCCAATCTTCGCTGAAAGATGTTGAAATAAAATGCATAAGCCATGCCCACAGTGTGGTAGTAACATTTTTGTAGCCCATCACTGGTTGCAACCCCCACCTGACCCAAACTGTCCTCTTCAGTTCAATTCGTTTTCCTTTGAGCTGACCCCTCGAAATCTCCTCAAGCAAAGGGCTGGCACTTCACCCTTCCTTCCCTTGATCCAAATTGTATTCCCGTGGGCCTTGACCTGAGGTCTACTTAAAATTTTATTTCATTAAACACCTGCTTAATCTTCCTTTCCCCCTTCCCCACTGCCGCTGCTCCAATAAAGTGAACAAATCAATTCCATAATATGATAGAAACATAGAAATATAGAAGACTGACGGCAGAAAAAGACCTCATGGTCCATCTAGTCTGCCCTTATACTATTTCCTGTGTTTTATCTTAGGGTGGATATATGTTTATCCCAGGCATGTTTAAATTCAGTTACTGTGGATTTACCAACCACATCTGCTGGAAGTTTGTTCCAAGGATCTACTACTCTTTCAGTGAAATAATATTTCCTCATGTTGCTTTTGATCTTTCCCCCAACTAACTTCAGATTGTGTCCCCTTGTTATTGTGTTCACTTTCTTATTAAAAACACTTCCCTCCTGAACCTTATTTAACCCTTTAACATATTTAAATGTTTCGATCATGTCCCCCCTTTTCCTTCTGTCCTCCAGACCAGTGTTTCCCAACCTTTTTTGAGCCGCGGCACATTATTAATATTTTCAAAATTCTGGGGAACACTGAAGGGGGGGCGGGGGGCGGGGCTAAAGAAAAGTTTGGACAAAAAAAAAATCTCTTCCTCCATTTCACTCTATTTCTCCCTCCCTCTTTCTCTCTCTTCCTTCCCTTCTTTCTCTCTCTCCATTCCTCTTTCTTTCTTCCTCTTTTTTGCTCTTTCTCTTTCCCTCCTTCTCTCCCTCCATGTCTTTCCCTCTCCCTTCTTCCCCCCTCTCTTTCTCTCTCTTGCTTTCTTTCCCTCTCTTTCTCTTGCTTTCTTTCTCTCTCATTCTCTCTCCCCTCCTTTTTCTCTCTCTCTCTTTCTCTCTCGTTCACCATGCCGGCAACAGAGAGAAAAAGAAAGAGAGAGAGCTGGAGAGAGAATGGAGGGCGCCGTTGTCTTCGCCTCCGCCCGCCGGCTCTGCAGCTAAGAGGCAACAGCAGCCATCAGCCTCCTCGCCCTCCCAGACGTTCCCAGCGCCCGGCCACGCGCCGCCTCCCGTTAGCCCGGCTGACCTTTCCCTGCTGCCGTTTTCTCTTCATGGCGCAAAGCCACACAGTCCCGGACTCCCGGATCGCTCGCTTTTCCGGCCAGCAAGCGCGGCGCGGCGCTTTCCTGGGCAGATGGCTTTGCTGACCGGAGAAGCGAGCGATCCGGGAGTCCGGGACTGTGTGGCTTTGCGCCATGAAGAGAAAACGGCAGCAGGGAAAGGTCGGCTGGGCTAACGGGAGGCGGCGCGTGGCCGGGCGCTAGGGACGTCTGGGAGGGCGAGGGGAGCCGGCGGGCGGAGGCGAAGACAACGGCGCCTTCCATTCTCTCTCCGGCAGCGAAGGAGAGGGGGCGGATCATGCCCCAAGACAGGAGGTGGCGGCGGAGGAGGAGGAGAGTGGGCGGATCGGGCGGGCAATGGGGCAGGGCAGAGAAGCCAGGGGCGCGTTTGGCCAGAGGCACCGTGGGGAGGCAGGGGCGGCCGCGGCTCCCTTTACTCCTACTGCCGGACCTCCCCGCCCCTGCCTCCTTTTTCCCGCCTTCCTTCTTTGGGGCCCAGCCAGAAACAGCTGCATCGGGCTGCGAGTGGAAGCTCCAGGTCGGAGGCACTGGCGGTCCGGCACTGGCAGTGCCCCGCCCACCTGGAGCTTCCTGCGGCACACCTGACCGTGTCTCGCGGCACACTACTGTGCCGCGGCACACCGGTTGGGAAACGCTGCTCCAGACTATACAGATTGAGTTCATTAACTCTTTCCTGATACGTTTTATGCTTAAGACCTTCCACCATTCTTGTAGCCCGTCTTTGGACCCGTTCAATTTTGTCAATATCTTTTTGTAGGTGAGGTCTCCAAAACTGAACACAGTATTCCAAATGTGGTCTCACCAGCGCTCCATATAAGGGGATCACTATATAAGGGGATCGCAATGATGTAAACATCATTGCAACACTGAGTAGTTAGTCTTCGCAACGCATCTTGACAAGCTTTCTTTTTTCTCTTGACAAATGAAGATTTTTTAAAAAAATGTAAAGGTTAATTTTAATTGCTTCCCCAACACCCTCCCCTTCTTCCTGTACCTTCTATGCAGCCCCCACCATCCGGCCCCTCTTTTTTGCTCTCTTAATGCACGTACGATTCTGCCTTCTTCCCAGTTGCACACCTGTGGGAAGCATCACGGCGTGTTCGCCTCCGAGACCTGTCAAGGAGCCTGTTGATGAGCTGACTGCTGACAGACGAATTAACTGTGGAAAATGTGAATGACTTAATATATTATGTGTTCAGAATTGCTTTTTTTTGTATTATGTATCTCCGCTTAATTTACAACTCTGTCGATACAGCTTGTGCTGAGAGCTACATGATGCCACAGGTTTTTTGCGTTCCGGGAGGTGGCACCCAATTAATTACCTTTATTTATTTATTTTGTCACAAGAAGGAAAACAATGATGGCAACATTTTATTTATTTATTTATTTTTTATTTTATTCATTTGTCCAAAACACAAATACATAGGAAGAAAAATAGACATGTGGTAATATATATAAGGGTAAAAGTGAACTTAGAGGAGAGGATATATGAAAGAAAGAAAATATATATGATAAGTGAGAGAAAGGAAAGACAATTGGACAGGGGACGAAAGGCACACCAGTGCACTTATGTACGTCCCTTACTGGCCTCTTAGGAACCTGGAGAGGTCAATCATGGAGAGTCTAAGGGATAAATATTGGGGGTTAGGGGTTGACACAATTGAGTCCGGCAATGAGTTCCACGCTTCAATAACACAATTGTTGAAATCATATTATTTACAGTCAAGTTTGGAGCGGTTCATATTAAGTTTGAATCTGTTGCGTGCTCTTGTGTTGTTGCTCTTGAAGCTGGAGTAGTCATTGACCAGTAGGACGTTGCAGCATATGATCTTGTGGGCAATACTCAAATCGTGTTTTAGGCGCCGTAGTTCTAGGCTGTCTAGGCCCAGGATTGTTAGTCTATTTTCGTAGGATATTCTGTTTCGAGTGGAGGAGTGAAGGGCTCTTCTGGTGAAATATCTTTGGACATTTTCAAGGGTGTTGATGTCTGAGATGTGGTATGGGTTCCAGACAAGATGAGCAGTAGTCTAGGATGGGTCTGGCAAAAGTAAAACATAAATATAACATGAAAACAAGGCTGGCATCTTGGAGAAAAAGAGGTTTTGGGGAGTAGAAATACAGTACCAACGTCCTTATTGTTGTGAATGCTCCTTATCCACCTCAGGTCATGTCACATTCTGAGGATGAGCCAGGCCCCTATGGAAACCCTGGGCCAGGGGAGTTGACAGATGAAGCAGAGAGCGAGAATGAGGGAGAAAGTGACTTGAGTGAACCTGAGGAACCACTAGAGGGGGCTGATGAGACAATGGGGGAGTGGTCCCAGTCAGAGGATGAGGAAGACATGAGAGTGGAAAGTCAATGGATTGACCCTCACTATAGAAGATTGTTGAGACGGTGGGAGGAGTTACATAGTAAAAGGTATTAGCTTACAGCCTTAGCCTTGTTGAGGTGTAATGTCATTTCCAGGAAGTATAAAGGCAAAGGATTGTGGGAAATAGAGTCTGGAGATTCAACGTTGTTCAATGGAAGAGATGTGAAACTGAAGCTGTACTGGAATGAAGCTTTAGAACCATGATTTCTGCCTCATTCTCAGATGGATGCTTGTTGCCAGGAATCTGGTGAGCGTAAATGATAAATGGACTTTGTTATCAATTGGAATGCTAATTAGGCCGAGCTTGGAATTTTCCCCGGGACCTTGTTGACATTTAGCTCCCAAAAAGAAAATCCTCCCTTCTCCGAGTCTTTTAAAACCTGCTTTCATTATATGTGATTATTTATTTATTTGTTGGTTTATTTGTTTGTTATTTAGCTAGTTAGTTAGTTAGTTAGTTAGTTAGTTAGTTAGTTAGTTAGTTAGTCCAATACACAATGAGGGTTTTAGTGGGTATATATCTATATACACATAGTAAAATAGATGAAGAAGATTATAGAGGAAATACTCATAGTAAAATATACAGTAAGACCTCACCTATCGCGGGTATTACGTTCCAGACCCGGCCGCGATAGGTGAAATCCGCGATGGGGAATTTATCGACTGATAGTACTTATTTAAGTATTTATATTGTAATTGTTTGGTAAGTTTTCATTGTTTTAAGTGTTTATAAACCCTTCCCACACAGTATTTATTTTAGATACAGTATTTAAATACAGTATTTACAATTTTAGATATTTTTTTTTGAAAAACCTGCCGATCGAGTTCCGCGGGCTGTTTAAATCTGCCGATCGACTTCCTCAGAAACCCGCGAACCAGCGAAGATCCACGAATGATTTTTCTCATTAATATTTCTTGAAAACCCGCGATGAAGTGAAGCCGCAGTAGGTGAAGCGCGATATAGCGAGGGACTACTGTATCTAAGAAATAATAGAAAAGAAGGTATAGTAATAGAACATATCAATGAAAGAATAGAAGAAGAGATATAGGAATAGAAGAAAGGTATAGGAGATATAGGAGAGCAATAGGACAGGGGATGGAAGGCACTCTGGTGCACTTGTACTCGCTCCTTACTGACCTCTTAGGAATCTGGATAGGTCAACCGTAGATAATCTAAGGGTAAAGTGTTGGGGGGTTTGGGGATGACACTATGGAGTCCGGTAATGAGTTCCACGCTTCGACAACTCGGTTACTGAAGTCGTATTTTTTGCAGTCAAGTTTGGAGCGGTTAATATTAAGTTTAAATCTGTTGTGTGCTCTTGTGTTGTTGTGGTTGAAGCTGAAGTAGTCGCCGACAGGAAGGACGTTGCAGCATATGATCTTGTGGGCAATACTTAGATCTTGTTTAAGGCGTCTTAGTTCTAAACTTTCTAGGCCTAGGATTATATCAATAAAGAGTTTGATTTATTCATAAAATAAAAGATTTTTGACTTGGGGGTTTTGCTCCGAGGGCTGTGCACAGAACACTTATCAGGGGTGAAACTCACTTACCTTCCTTCTGGGGGGTCCAGTAGGCTCGTGTTTTGCCCTCCCCAGGCTCCAAAGGTTTCCCAGAGCTTCTGTGTGAGCCAAAAATGAGCTGGCCGGCACACACATGCACATTTGAGCTTAGCTAAGTTCATGTACCAGCAGATGTGGCTCCACGTGCCACCTGTGGCACCCATGCCATAGGTTCACCATCATTGTCCCAGGGTATTGTCCCAGGGTATTCCCTCAAGCACAGGGTCTGCTTTTCAGATTATTAAACACCACTTTGCATGGTCAGATGTGTCTCCAGGGCACAGGCCTGTGGCTTGCATATCTTTGTTGATGGTGTCTTGCCATCTCTTTTTTGGATGCCCACGGTGTCGCCAGCCATTGACTTATAGTCTTGGCAGCAGCAGCGTACTAGGTCCTACCCTTTTCATCCTATACATCAATGACCTCTGCGATAATATTACAAGCAACTGTGTGCTTTTTGCCGACGACGTGAAACTTTTCAACACCACTGACAACACACTCACTCTCCAAAAAGACCTTGACCTTGTTTCAGATTGGTCTAACGCCTGGCAACTTCAAATATCAACCAACAAATGCTCTACCCTCCACATCGGCAAAAAGAATCCAAACCTCATATATGAACTGAATAAACAAACCCTCACAGCCAACCCACATTCAGTAAAAGACCTTGGAATACTAATATCAAAGCCCACTGCAACTATATCGCCAAAAAGGCTTCCAGAGTTGTTAACCTGATCCTACGTAGCTTCTGCTCTGGCAATCTCACACTACTGACTAGAGCCTACAAAACTTGTGCCGGACCCATCCTCGGGTGCAGCTCATCTGTCTGGGACCCGCGCCGCATTTCGGACATCAACACTATCGAGGGCGTCCAGGGATGTTTCACCGGAGGAGCCCTTCACTCCTCCACTCGGGACAGAATACCTTACGAAAACAGACTAACTATCCTAGGTCTTGAAAGCTTAGAATTGCAGCGCCTAAAACACGATTTAAGTATTGCCTACAAGATCATATGCTGCAATGCCCTTCCGGTCAACGACTACTTCACCTTTGGCCGCGGCAACGCGGGAGCATGCAACAGATTCAGACTTAATATTGACCACTCCAAACTTGACTGTAAAAGATATGACTTTAGCAGTCAAGTCGTCGACACGTGGAACTCATTACCGGACTCTATAGTGTCTACTCCCAACCCCCAACATTTCTCCCTTAGACTCTCCACGATTGACCTCTCCAGGTTCCTAAGAGGCCAGTAAGGGGCGTACATAAGTGCACTGATGTGCCTGTCGTCCCCTGTCCAATCTTCTTTCCTTTTCTCATATATCCTATATATTCTCTCCCTCTCATCCACTCCTCTTCTTTTTTACTTACTATCCCTATATATAATACTTAATGTCTATTTCATTCCATATGTATTGTATATTGGACAAAGAATAAATAAATAAATAAATGTCCTGCTCTCAGGACATGTGCATATCTATGGAGCCCGCCTTCTCTTCTCTCTAATTGGTGCATAGGCTACTAGTTTTGGGCTGCAAAAATTTGGACAGTCAAAAAGCAGCAACCAAACATTAGAATTGTAAGTATTTCTTGGCTTCCTTTTAGTGAACATCTTATTTCTGCATCCTATTCTTTACAAACAGTTAAATTGAGCATTTACATTGTTTTAATCCATCCCAATTTACAAGGCAACTCACAAACAATGTTAGCTTGTATGTTTTGTTTTTCTTAGACCAAAAATAGAAAGGATGAGTGAATGGACCTTTTGTTTTTCCAAACGTAGAGTTTCCCCGTGTATTCTTACCAAATAACAACTTGCAGGTTAGAACCACTGAACTCCGTGTGACTTTGTTATGAACAAATGTGTATTCTAGTGTAAAAAGGACCAAGTTTGTCATTTTTTGGTTTCAAGAATTTTGATTCCTTTATGTGTGGCTTTGCAAGTTGGGATTGGCTGGCGGAGATAAAATGAGCTGCTTTTCGAACCTTTTCCAAATATGCAGCTTTGTGAATAGCTGTCATGGAGCTTCCTGTTTTTCTGGTTCTTTAATCTGGTTAAGAAGACAGAATTTATGACAATAGGAAGTCCATGAGCCCTGGATATTAAAAGCTTAAGACACCTGCATGTGCCTCTTATATATATAATGTATACTAGAATATTTCAGGTTAATATCAGGAAATCAACAATACAATAACGAATCTGTTGGCTGGGCCCCTGCCTTGGTTCACATGAAGTTCAGGCCTCCTCAGTCCCTTTTTGTTAGGGTTTAAATTTACCTGTAATTGGAAGTCAATTCCTACTCTTTGCCTAATATACCTAATATATCATTAAGACTCAAATGGAAAGGAATTACATATGCAGGGGCCTGCACCAAGCCAAGTGATGGCTAGAGGGTGAGAATTATTTATCTTTAATCACTGGCCTATTAGCTGCTAGTTAAATTTATTCCAGTTAACTTTAATCAATTCCAGGCTTCTCTGAGAAAATGGAGAATAAATGGTGGTAGACCCAAGTGACAAAATTTATTCATCTATCTGTCTGCCTGCCTGCCTGCCTGCCTATATCTGTCTGTCTACCTATTATTTATTATTATTTATTAGATTTGTATGTGGCAGCTCACAAGGTACCTACGTACCTACCTACGTACCTACCTATGTGCCTACCTACCTACCTATCTATCTATCTATCTATCTATCTATCTATCTATCTATCTATCTATCTATCTATCTATCTATCTATCTATTGGATTTGTATGCCGCCCCTCTCTGAGGACAAAATTAGACTTTGAGGAGGCAGCATTAGATTAATAGTACATACCTAGAATAAAGAGTTACCTGTAGAAATTTGAAAAACATGAAACATAAAAAACAATGAGGTTAGAAGAGCCACCGATAATTTAAAGATGTACGGAAATATGTTATCAGTCTGTTAAATAGAAGATGAATTAGGATTAGAATCACTCAGGGAAATATTAAAGAGGGAGAAAGAGTAAGTAGAAAGGGAAGAGATAAAACAAGGAGTAGAGGGAAGTGGGAAGAGGGAGAGAAGGAGTAAGAAGGTTGTGGGAGGAGATGGAGGAGATGGAGATAGAGATAAAAGAGTGAAAAAAGAAGAAAAACAGACTGAAAAATAACAGCATAAAATAGGTGCAAAATAATATATTGATTCATGATTGATTGGATACAAAAGCAGAATTATGTATGATTGATAAGGCATATGCATTGATATATATATGGAAATTGTGGATAGAAAAATAAAAACGTTTTATATATTAAAAATCCAGTCTTCTCTGCATGGTTGGCAGCATTTTGCAAATTTGGTTTTCAAATGGTTCTCTCATTTTTTTAAAAATGTAGAATTCCATCTCTTCAGGTCAAGCCTCAGTGGTTGAATTCTCACAATTTAGCCAACTTTATTACTACATGTTGTTGTTGTTGGTTTTGTTGTTGTTGTTGTTGATGATGATGCAAAAGAAAAGAACCCTAAAGTAACCAACTGGGTGGAGTCACACCATCTTCCGGTCAGTTTCCAGTCACAATTCAAAGTGTTGGTTATGACCTATAAAGCCCTTCATGGCACCGGACCAGAATATCTTCGGGACCGCCTTCTGCCGCACGAATCCCAGTGACCGGTTAGGTCCCACAGAGTCAGCCTTCTTCGGGTCCCGTCAACTAAACAATGTCGTCTGGCGGGACCCAGGGGAAGAGCCTTCTCTGTGGTGGCTCCGACCCTCTGGAACCAGCTCCCCCCTGAGATTAGGATTGCCCCCACCCTCCTTGCCTTTCGTAAACTCCTTAAAACCCACCTCTGCCGTCAGGCATGGGGGAACTGAAACATCTCCCCCTTGCCCATGTTGTTTTGGTGTTTGATTGATTGTGTGCTTGTTTTTTATATATATTGGGATTGTTTTATGAATTTTTTAACTCAAAATTGTAATTGGATTGGTGGGTATTGGATTTGTCACTATGTACTGTTTTTGCCATTGTTGTGAGCCGCCCCGAGTCTGCGGAGAGGGGCGGCATATAAATCCAATAAATCTAATCTAATCTAATCTAATCTAATCTTCCAATTTACCCCAGCAACAGCAATAGCCGTGGCTAAACAAAGTCAAAGAAGCCACCAGTTTGGGGAAATTTTATTTTAGCAAGTTAGTAAGGATGAACTTTGTGGACCTGGATGTGAGCTGATCTCAGTTTCACCTCTGAGGTCTAGTACATGTCAACATTTAGTCATTGACTATTTTTCATACTTCCTGAATGTCTCACACTTTGCCGCTCCAAGAAATGTCAGAATGCATTTCAGTAAAACTGACTTCAGAAGGAATTGTGTTGATACGTGTAAATATCTTTAGGCATAAATTCATCTACGAAAGGTGTTCTTCTGGCCTCCTAGAAGATGGCATTAGGCAAGGTGGCTTTACTAGAAGTGATTTTTTTCATGACTAGTAATCTGCTAACTGAATGATCTTTCCAAGGAAATGCCTGTTGTGACCTGTTCTAGGCGAAACTAAGACACTCTTCTCCTTGGTGACTTTTCAGATTGGAACCATTTCTTTTCTGAAAACATCAGCACTCTGAGCTCAGTAGGCTGGGGTTCTTAAAATGCATTCTATTTATTTATTTTATTTATTTATTTTGTCCAATACACAATGAGGGTTTTAGTGGGTATATATCTATATACGCATAGTAAAATACATGATGAAGGTTATAGAGGATATACTCATAGTAAAATATATCTAAGAAATAATAGAAAAAAAGATAAAGTAATAGAACGTATCAATGAAAGAATAGAAGAAGAGATATAGGAATAGAAGAAAGGTATAGGAGATATAGGAGAGCAATAGGACAGGGGACAGAAGGCACTCTAGTGCACTTGTACTCGCCCCTTACTGACCTCTTAGGAATCTGGATAGGTCAACCATAGATAATCTAAGGGTAAAGTGTTGGGGATTTGGGGATGACACAATGGAGTCCGGTAATGAGTTCCACGCTTCGACAACTCGGTTACTGAAGTCATACTTTTTACAGTCAAGTTTGGAGCGGTTAATATTAAGTTTAAATCTGTTGTGTGCTCTTGTGTTGTTGTGGTTGAAGGTGAAGTAGTCGCCGACAGGCAGGACGTTGCACCATATGATCTTGTGGGCAATACTTAGATCTTGTTTAAGGCGTCTTAGTTCTAAACTGTCTAGGCCCAGGATTGAAAGTCTAGTCTCATAGGGTATTCTATTTCGAGTGGAGGAGTGAAGGGCTCTTCTGGTGAAGTATCTTTGGACATTTTCAAGGGTGTTAACGTCTGAGATGCAATATGGGTTCCAAACCGATGAGCTATATTCGAGGATGGGTCTGGCAAAAGTTTTGTAAGCTCTGGTAAGTAGTGTGAGATTGCCAGAGCAGAAGCTACGTAGGATTAGGTTTACAACTTCTTGGCTATGTTGTTGCAGTGGGCTTTGGCACTGTGTAAGGCTGTCTTTGAAAACCATCCAGGAGCTTCAATTGGTCCAGAATGTAGCCGTGTGGGCATTGATGGGAGCAACCTTATGCCATGTAATACTTCTATTGCAGGAGATGCACCAACTTCTTCTTTTAAAAAAAAATTATTTAAGACATAAACACATAAAAGACAAGCAGAAAAACACACATTTTGAATATTTACATTCCCATTTCTATAAGAAGCTTTAATGGAGATATATACATTGCTCTGTTAATGTTTATGCTTACGTATTTTTGTTTACTTTTGTCTATTATTAATTTTTAGAGTTTCTATTTGATTTTATTTCCTTTATCGTTTCTTTTTCCTAATCTACTGTAAATTTTATCCCATAATTAATCAGAGTCCTCTTTCCCTTCTAATTTCCTCGTCATTATATCCATCTCTGCACATTCTATGAATTTTTTTATTACCATTCCCTCTTTTGTTATGTCTTCATTGTTCCATAACTGAGCAATAGGTTATCCTTGTCAGTGTTAGGATATGGACAATCAAATATTTAATTTCTTTTTAATACATTTTATCAAAAATCCAAACTAATTCTGTTTTTTTTCTCAATTTCCTCGTTCAAGATTTCTTTCAGATGCACTTTCCCCCAACTAACCAACTACGTCTGCTGGAAGTTTGTTCCAAGCATCTACTACTCTTTCAGTAAAATAATATTTTTTCATGTTGCTTCTGATCTTTCCTCCAACTAACCTCAGATTGCGCCCCCTTGTTCTTGTGTTCACTTTCCTATTAAAAACACTTACCTTCTGAACCTTATTTAACCCTTTAGCATATTTAAATATTTTGATCATGTCCACCCTTTCCCTTCTGCCTCCAGACTATACAGATTGAGTTCATGAAGTCTTTCCTGATACATTTTATGCTTAAGACCTTCTACCATTTTTGTAGCTTGTCTTTGGACCCATTCGATTTTATCAATATCTTTTTGTAGGTGAGGTCTCCAGAACTGAACACAGTATTCCAAATGTGGTCTCACCAGCACTCTATACAGCGGGTTCACAATCTCCTTCTTCCTGCTTGTTATACCTCTAGCTATGCAGCCAAGCATTCTACTTGCTTTCCCTACTGCCTGACCACAATGTTCACCCATTTTGAGACTGTCAGAAATCACTACCCCTAAATCCTTCTCTTCTGAAGTTTTTGCTAACACAGAACTGCCAATACAATACTCAGATCGAGGATTCCTTTTCCCCAAGTCCATTATTTTACATTTGGAAACATTAAACTGCAATTTCCATTGCTTTGACCACTTATCTAGTAAAGCAAAATCATTTACCATATTACAGACACCTCCAGGAATATCAATCCTATTGCACACTTAGAGTCATTAGCAAATAAGCAAACCTTTATTAGGGAAGGTGCATTCCAAAAGTAATGCAATTTAAAAAAAAAGTAATTTATTGAACAGGTTTGCAGAAAGACTTAAAATTCTTCAAAGTACTGTCCTTGGGCCTCTACACATTTTTTCCAGTGACTCTGCCGTGACCTGTACGTGCCCTGGAAGGTGACTTCGGGGGCCTCTTGCAAGGTCTTCACCAAGGCTGATTGGATCTCTTCTATGGACGCAAAATGCACCTTGCCACAATGCACTATGAGTCAGCAAGTTCCTGACCAAACACCAGGTGCCAACGCTGTTCCCCCCCCCCCCCGTAGTCCTGACGTCGACCCAGCAGATTTCTTTTTGTTCCCAGCCCTGAAAGGAACCCTTTTTTCATCCATAGAAGAGATTCAATCAGCTGTGACGAAGACCTTGCACGTACCGGTCATGGCAAAGTTGCTGGAAAAATGTGTAGAGGCCCAAGGACAGTACTTTGAAGAATTTTAAGTGTTTTTACAAATCTGTTCAATAAATTACTTCTATACCATGGGAACCTCTGAGCATGCACAGACCTGAATTTCTGGAACTGCGCAGGTGTGGCCATCTTCTTTTTAGAGGTTTTTTTTTTTTGCAATTTTTAAAAGAAAAATTGGCACTACACATGTAGCCACTGCAAAAGTTCCCACGTGCCCATAAGGCACAGCCTCACAGCGCAGGAGGAAGCAAACCAGCAGCAAGTTAAGTTAGAATCCACCCCTAAGCCTAATAATTTTATTATTTTATGGTTGGGGTTAATCACAACATGAGGAACTGTATTAAAGGGTCTTGGCATTAGGAAGGTTGGGAACCATGGTCCTAGTGGCTTTTTGGCAATGTTGTTACTGTGGGCTTTGTCACTTAGATCATTAGATATGAGTACAGTTTTCCCTTGATTTTTGCGGGGGATGTGTTCCGAGACCACCCACGAAAGTTGAATTTCCGCAAAGTAGAGATGCGGAAGTAAATACAACATTTTTGGCTATGAACAGTATCACAAGCCATCTCTTAACACTTTAAACCCCTAAATTACCATTTCCCATTCCCTTAACAACTATTTACTCACCATTATTACTGGTACTCACCATTGAATAAGACACTTAGTGATTCTGATATTTATAAACATAATTATTTATTAACAATAATTATTGTTTTGTTATTTATTTACAAAAATTATTAGTTTGGCAATGACGTATGACGTCATCGGGCGGGGAAAAACGTGGTATAGGAAAAAAACCCGCAAAGTATTTTTTAATTAATATTTTTTGAAAAATTTGCGAAGTTCGGACCCGCGAAAATCGAAGGAACACTGTACTCCCAGATCCTTGAAAGAATGAGGGTCGAGGTCATGTCCTCCAACCTTAGTTACAAACATTCTTAACTCATTAAGCTTAGTTATAAACATTCTCTTCTGAATTGTTTATTGTTAATTGAGCTTTTCTTGTCCTTCTTTGGTGTATTGTTGTTTTTGCACTATACTCCACCCAGAGTTACACCGATTAAGATGGATGGCTTTATAAACCAAAGAAGCTTAAATAAACACTTTGATGCATGTTCTGTACCTCTGGGGTTGAGTGTAACTCTCAAGGCAGACTTGTCCCTTCACTCTGGATATGTGTTCATGCTCCTAACCTACTTTTTTGTACTTCCATCAAATAGGAATCTTAGATTCCTAAAGAACCTGGTTGGAAGTCCCCTAGTTATCTAAGAAAACTTCAAAATATTAAGTCCCAAGTCTGAAGTTCCTCAATTTCTCCTTTGTGATTATCAGGGATGAATGTGATTGAATGATTTTAATGACATGGGTTTTTAGGTTTGTTAAATTAATTTTTAGCATTTTTGATGGGCGCGTTTTAAATTGGCTTGGTTTTAATCTTCGATTTCTACTGTTTAATCTTATTTATTTATTTTTATGTTGTAAAGAGTCTCCGAAGAAGGGCGGCCTAGAAATTGAAATAATAATAATAGTAATAGTAATAATAAAAGTAATAACAACAACTACAACAACAAAACAACAACAACAAAACAACAATCATCATCATCATCATCATCTACTTCAAGGCCCAAAGGTGCTTTGATTTTTTTCAAGAGTCAACTGGGTTTTTTTCTTTGAAGACTTTTCACTTCTCATCCAAGAGCTGAAGAAGATTCTTGGGTGAGAAGTGAAATGTCTTCAAAGAAAAAAACCAGAAAGTCCAGTTGCCTCTTGAAAAAGAAAAGGCACCTTTGGGACAACCATGACCTGAATGATTGAGAATCTCCACATACATTTACTTCAGGGATGTCCCACGTTCGCAACTTTAAGAACTGCAGAAAAAATAATTGCTGCCAACCTGCCTTCCCTTGAGGACCTGTATACTGCACGAGTCAAAAAGAGGGTAGTGAAAATATTTACTGACCCCTCGCATCCTGGACACAAACTGTTTCAACCCCTACCCTCAGATCACTGCACACTAAGACAAACTAGACACAAGAACAGTTTTTTTCCGAACGCCATCACTCTGCTAAACAAATAATTCCCTCTGCACTGTCAAACTATTCTCTAAGTCTGCACTACTATTACTACTAGCTTTTTCTCATCATTCTTATCACCCATTTCCTCCAACTTATGACTGTATGACTGTAACTTGTTGCTTGTATCCTTAACATTTTTATTAATATTGATTGTTTCCTCATTGCTTATTTGACCCCTATGACAATCATTAAGTGTTGTATGTCATAATTCGGACATAGAAACATAGAAGACTGACAGCAGAAAAAGACCTCATGGTCCATCTAGTCTGCCCTTATACTATTTCCTGTATTTTATCTTACAATGGATATATGTTTATCCCAGGCATGTTTAAATTCAGTTACTGTGGATTTACCAACCACGTCTGCTGGAAGTTTGTTCCAAAGATCTACTACTCTTTCAGTAAAATAATATTTTCTCATGCTGCCTTTGATCTTTCCCCCAACTAACTTCAGATTGTGTCCCCTTGTTCTTGTGTTCACTTTACATTACACTTTACATTGACAAATGTATCTTTTTCTTTTATGCACACTGAAAGCATATGCACCAAAGACAAATTCGTTGTGTGTCCAATCGCACTTGGCCTATTCTATTCTATTCTACTCTACTCTACTCTACTCTATTAAGACCTGTGGACTTATGGCTGGCTAGGAAATTCTGGGGAATTGAAGCCCACAGGTCTTAAAGTGGCCAAGGTTGGACACCCCTAATCTATCTGCAAACACAGTGTATTAATTGCTTGTAATTCAGCTATGCCCTGCTAGAAGGATGAGGAACTCCATTGTAAACCTCCTGTTTTTCTATCAGTGCTGCCTTTGTCCTCCAAAGGTGCAGAGAGTGCTTTGACTGAAGCACTTAATCCTTTCCCTTTCCACACACACTTCCAGTTGTGCGAGATCCCTGTTTCCACTTACGAAAGCTGCTGTCAGAGCTGGCTTGTGGCAACCCACCAAAGGATTTAAGAACCGGGTCGGAGAAAAAAACCGACACCTTTTGTCTGGCAAATGCTCCATTGTCTCTCCAACCACAAATGATTATTCGTCTACTCCTATCGGTGACTAATTCTTCTGTAACCAGGATGGGAAAGTGTCTTACCTAATCAATCTTAATGGGCTAAGTATTTCAGTGGCATTTGTTGAACAATATATAATTGCTCTGTTTAGATTTAAATGAAGGGCTCCTTTGAGGGCTGAGGGTGTAAACCAGAAAGTGTATTCATTTCCTGAGATTCTGGTGAGTAATACTCGGTAATCAGTGACTAAAAGATCTCTGGATGGGCATATTTAACATAAACACGTAGCAGGATGAACAGGAAATTGTGTCCATTTCTATTACAAAAGTCAAACACACAGTAAACTCTTTCATAGATCATTATTTTTTTATGTAACCGAGGATTATCTCAGCTAAAATATGTTAGGCTGTTGCCCTGGTTTCATTGAAGCTTCTCTTATTTTATTTTATCTTATTTGTAAATTCAGGTCTAGTAATATTGATGGTTGGTACAGACTATAACAGCTAACTACTTTCGTTTACTATAGTTATATAGAGCCAGTTTGGACTAGTGCAGGGAATTATTTCTTTATTAAATTTGTATGCTGCCCACTCCCGAAGCAATCTGGCCAGCTTACAACAATAAAATACAAGGGTTGCTCAGAAAATAATGCACCACATTTTCTTTTCTTCAGCAATTACTTATTGGACACAATGAAACTCACACACAAGAAAGAATGATGTTTCTTCTACACTCCCTATTTTTCCTTATAATCTCTCTCCCGTTCTATGGCCTTTCTCCAGCGAGACACAAGGGTATGTATGTCCTGTCGGTACCACTCCTTGTTCTGGTCATGAAGCCTTGGAGCTCTGGTGAACCATCTTCTAATGGCCTCACCCTCTATGCCCAGCGACTAACCGTACTTCTGTCGACTGCAGATTCTCCATAAACTGTACACAAACGTTTGTGAATGTTCCCAACAGTTTCTTTCTCTGCAGTGAGAAATTCAATGATGACATATTGCTTGTAATGTACATCACTTACAGACGCCATTTCGAAACACTGCTCCAGCTATGCTATCTGTCTGAAGAAACACAAAATTTATACACGCACTCCTGAATGTATATCTAAAGTTTCGCATTCGTACCATTACTGTAGGCTGAGAAAAAAATGTGGTGCATTTCTTTCTGGATGACCCTCATAGTATAAAAAACAATTTTAAATCATATTAATGCAGTCATATCATGTAATGAATACCATACCATATCTTATTGGGGTCAGAACTAAAGATGTTGACTGCTCACAGCCACCAGGTCTGCCGGCAGAGCCAGGTTTTCAAGGCTTTCCGGAAAGCCAGTAGGGTGGGAAGAGTATGGATCTCGGGGGGGTAGTTGGTTCCAGAGAGACGACGCCACCACAGAGAAGGCCCTCTCCTGCGCTCTTGCCAGCCGACACTGCTTAGTCAACGGGACCCGCAGAAGGCCAACCCTGTGGGCTCTAATCGGTCACTGGGAGCTATGTGGCAGGAGATCATCTGGCCCTAAGCCATGTAGGGCTTTATAGGTGATAACCAACACCTTAAATTGTTTTCTTATTTTTCTGTCCAAATTGTCCAGTTCAGCCTGTGTCCAGTTTATTATGCCAGCAGTATATCTTATGACAGGTATAGCCCATGTGTTTATGGCCTTGATGGTATTGTCTCCATTGAGCTTGCTTTTGAGAATTTTTCTGACTCTGTGTGTGTATTCTTTGCTGACCACATTTTTCACATGTCCATGTTTGATGTTGTCTATTTGGAGTATACCCAGGTATTTATAGGCCTCTGGCTGATGACACCTTATGGCTTGACCATTAGGCATATTTATGCCATTATTGCTATTGTTATTATTGTTATTGTTATTGTTATTAATAATAATAATAATAATAATAATAATTAATAATTTATTAGATTTGTATGCCGCCCCTCTCTGAAGACTTGTTATTGTTGTTGCTGTTGTTGTTGCTGTTGCTAACAAAAAACAGTAATACCCCGCAAATGAGATTGATATGCTGGATTTTGTATCACAATTTCCCAAGTTGAAAACCTTCTTAGGGTCTAAAACTGTGCGACGTATTGTTATTGTTATTGTTGTTTTGTTTTGTTTTGTTTTGTTTTGCTTTGCTTTGCCCTGCCTTGCCTTGCCTTGCTTTGCTTTGCTTTGCTTTGTATTGTTGTATTATTGTTGTTGTTGCTGTTGTTGTTGTTGTTATTATTATTATTATTATTATTATTATTATTATTATTATTATTATAGAAACATAGAAACATAGAAGTCTGACGGCAGAAAAAGACCTCATGGTCCATCTAGTCTGCCCTTATACTATTTTCTGTATTTTATCTTAGGATGGATATATGTTTATCCCAGGCATGTTTAAATTCAGTTACTGTGGATTTACCAACCACATCTACTGGAAGTTTGTTCCAAGGATCTACAGTACTACTCTTTCAGTAAAATAATATTTTCTCATGTTGCTTTTGATTTTTCCCCCAACTAACTTCAGATTGTGTCCCCTTGTTCTTGTGTTCGCTTTCCTATTAAAAACACTTCCCTCCTGGACCTTATTTAACCCTTTAATATATTTAAATGTTTCGATCATGTCCCCCCTTTTCCTTCTGTCCTCCAGACTATACAGATTGAGTTCATTAAGTCTTTCCTGATATGTTTTATGCTTAAGACCTTCCACCATTCTTGTAGCCCGTCTTTGGACCCGTTCAATTTTGTCAATATCTTTTTGTAGGTGAGGTCTCCAGAACTGAACACAGTATTCCAAATGTGGTCTCACCAGCATTCTATATAGCGGGATCATAATCTCCCTCTTCCTGCTTTATTATTATTATTATTATTATTATTATTATTATTATTATTATTATTATTTATTCCCGCCTTAGGCATGAAAGCTGGCTGGATGACTTGGGGCCAATCACCAGGAGACGGTGAGTTCTAGTCCCGCCTTAGGCATGAAAGATAACTAGATTATTTTGGCACCCTCTCAGCCCAACCCATCCTACAAGGTGCTTGCAACCGGAGGAGCAGGAGGAGGAAATAGTACATTTCCTGCCTTGAGTTACTTAAGTAATAAAGACAGGATAAAACAAACAAACGGATAAATAAAAATAAAATCACCTTAGTGATTTCTTTCAAAGCAAACTCCCAAAAGGTGCTGCATCCTCACCTTTCGGAAGGTGCTTCTAACTAGGTCTGAATGTCGACTTGGCTCTGTTGCTCTTTATGGTAACCAGTTTGCACCTCAAATTAAGACTCCACCCCACTTGCCTTGGCAGCCTTACTCCTTGAGCACAATGAACTTGATGTGCTGCAAGTCTTTATCAACAGCTCCAGTCCTAACCTTTTGGGCTGTCATCACTGCAAATCAAACTGTCGCTTCTATGCCAGGTAATTAATTTAAGTGGCATAAGTAGGTGCCTGGATTACGCTTCCATTTAGGGAATGTCAGCAGAAAACAAGAGAGTCATAAAAATAATTCAATTGCCAAATGCACTGGGGAAAAAAAATCGAATCTACCTAAGGCCACATTCTCTTCTCAGCCATAGTATCGCTGCACTGCAATAACCTCACCAGCTTGGTTCAGCTGTGACTGTTAGGCTTCCTTCTCTTTCCACACTAAGTCTGTGCATAAACCTTGAGAGAGGCCATAGAACCATAAGCCATAAGCTTGAGAGAGGCCCTTTTCAATATGGTGCTCCCCAGAGGTTTTAGATCAGGGGTGTCCAAACTGGGTAGCTTTCAAAACCTGTGGAATTCTGGAGACAGGATTAGAAATCTCCAACCAGTGTTTATAACATTTATCAAATTGGCAATTTTTATTTTCTAATGGAAAAACATGGAACATAACTCCCCCTTCACAGGGCCATGCATGCAATAGTTTTTTTTTCTTTTCCTGAAAAATTTGCCCCATGGCCTTAAGGTTTTTTGTCATTCATATGGAGGGACCTAAGTGTTATTTTGCCTATTCAATCTTGTAAGTACAGTCTCTGAGGCAGTGATGGATTTCTACGGGGCCAGGTACACAGAACCAGTAGAAAATTTTTGAATTTTTTTCTTGTTTTCTCCTTCTAGGCTCTGGGTATGTTTTTCCTATTGCAGCAAATGAGGTTGAATGTGTATAAGCTGTACATGAGTGTGTGTGTGTACATACATATACAGTTTAAATAGTAGATAATGTATATTTTTGTGTGCCTGTGTGTAATATGTATGTACATATATGGCATATATACTGTACATAGAATTAAATAGTATATTTTGGATGTTCAGTAAAGATAAGGAAATTGTATCTCTTTGAGGCGAGGAGAGGCCAGGCACCCTAGCCCTAATCCTTGATATGAGTGACATCAAGTTGGCCACCTTTAAACCAGTCACATGACCTTTAAACCACCATCCCAGGTCACATGATCATCAAGCCACTCCCATCTGGTCACATGGCCGGCAAGCCACACCCACAAAATAAGCCACGCATGCAGAATGGTAGTAAAGCATTTTGCAGCCCTTCACTGCTCTGAGGGGATATTTATTATTTCTTATAGGATCCTTCTTTAAACTGTCATAAATGCAAGCAAAAGCTGGAGACTATTGTCATCATTTGCCTACTCTTTGATCCAAAAAAAGTTTGGCAAGGAAAATTGGAGTAGGATACCAGGCGTTTTCCAAAAATCACAAATGAAGAAGTCCTAGACCAGTGATGGCAAACCTATGGCACGAATCTGCTGCCATGCGAGTCGTTGCCCTAGGTTAGCTCCAACTTGCATGTGTGTGTTGGCCGGCTGATTTTTGACTCACACAGAGGCTCGTGGGGAGCATTTTTGGCTTCCAGAGAGCCTCCAGGGGGATGGGGCAGGGCGTTTTTACCCTCTCATGGCTCCAGGAAAGTCTTAGGAGCCTGGAGAGAGAGAAACATCAGCCTACTGGGCCCACCAGAAGTTGGGAAACTGTTTTTGGCCTCCAGAGGGACTCCAGGAGGCGGGGGAAGCTGTTTTCACCCTCCCCAGGCATTGAATTATGGGTGTGGGCACTCACACATGTGCGATAGCATGCGCACACTCTCTTTGGGCACCCGAGGAAAAAAGGCTCGCCATCACTGTCCTAGACCGAACCTCTCCAAAAATATCATTCAAAGCCGAGATTGCCAAACAGAGACATACTTTTGTCATGTTATGAGAGCCAACTCAATGGAAAAGTCGCTCATGCTGGGTGTGATCAGGAGAAAAAGGAGAAGAGGCTACTCTGAGGGCTGGACACTATAAAGGATGACACTGGAATGACCATGACAGATCTAAAGGAGGTAATGCAAGTTAGACAGGCATGGAGAGTGACCAAGATTCAGATGGCTGATAATGATGACAACCTCTATTCTTTCTGTTTGGTCTCTTTTTATAATTGCCAAACAATGTTACAACATGATTTGAAATCTAGGATTGTACACATATTCATACACTCTAACCCAGTGTTTTTCAACCAGTGTGCCGTGGCACACTAGTGTGCCGTGAGACATGGTCAGGTGTGCCGCGAAGCTCAGAAAGAAAGCAAGAGAGAGAGAAAGAAAGAGAGAAAGAAAGAAAGAGAGAGAGAAAGAAAGCAAGGGAGAGAGAAAGAAAGAAAGCAAGAGAGAGAGAGAACAAGAGAGAGAGAGAAAGAAAGAGAAAGAGAGAGAAAGAAAGAAAGCAAGAGAGAGAGAGAAAGAGAGGGAGGGAAGGAGAAAGAGGGAGGGAGAGAGAAAGAGCAAAAAAGAGGAAGGAAGGAAGAGAAAGAAAGAGGGATGGAGAGAGAGAGAAAGAAAGGAAGGAAGTGAGAGAAAGAGGGAGGGAGAAAGAAATAGAGTGAAAGGGAGGAAGAGAGAGAGAGGATTTGTTTGTCCAAATTTTTTTTAGCGCTCCCCCCGCTCAATGTGCCCCAGGGTTTCGTAAATGTAAAAAATGTGCCGCGGCTCAGAAAAGGTTGAAAATCACTGCTCTAACCTGACTAGGTGTTGAAGACCTAATGCTGACGCTGGACATCTTCTGGCCTTTTCAGATGTTTATCTTCGGGATACTTAGATTAGAAAGAAAGATTGTAAATGAGAACACCTTCATTTCCCTATGTTTTCCTTTCTCGCTCCCTTTCTCGCTCCCTTTCTTGCTCCCTTTCTCGCTTTCTTTCTTTGAGGTGCTTCTGACACTATTCATGAGAAGAAGCGACATCTGTCAAACTTGTGTCAGAAAAAAAAGTAGAAGAAAGGAATAGAAAGTTGACACATTGATTGATGAAATTATCCTGCAGGAACCTGATCTAATGGTCCTTTGATCATAAAATCA
This sequence comes from Erythrolamprus reginae, assembly GCF_031021105.1. Classification (NCBI taxonomy): domain Eukaryota; kingdom Metazoa; phylum Chordata; class Lepidosauria; order Squamata; family Dipsadidae; genus Erythrolamprus; species Erythrolamprus reginae. Next base: position 24,778,180 of record NC_091961.1, on the reverse strand, counting down.
GAGGCACTAAAAGGGATCTTTAACAGTAATCTGCTTCAAAGTCTTGATCTATGGAGTATCAGCAAACAATATTAGCCAATTGCTAGTTAATTGTTTGTTCAATTAACATAGCCACTCATCTCACTTCACTGGGTGGCTTACAAAATTATCAAGGCCCCAATAAGTAGTCAGAGAGATAACAAAAATCATTAAAGAAGCTGGGAAAACCACAACTATTATATCCTCTGTAACCTTCATTGTGTTTTGGACTGACTAACTAACTAACTAACTAACTAACTAACTAACTAACTAACTAACTAACTAACTAACTAAATCTATCTGTCTGTCTGTCTGTCTGTCTGTCTGTCTGTCTGTCTGTCTGTCTGTCTGTCTGTCTGTCTGTCTGTCTATCTATCTATCTATCTATCTATCTATCTATCTATCTATCTATCTATCTATTGGATTTGTATGCCGCCCCTCTCCGGAGACTCGGGGCAGCTAACAGCAATAATAAGACAGCATACAATAATAATCCAATAATAAAAACGATTAAAAACCTATTAATATAAAAACCAAACATACATACAGACATACCATGCATAAAATTGTAAAAGCCTAGGGGGAAAGAGTATCTCAATTCCCCCATGCCTGGTGGCAGAAGTGGGTTTTAAGTAGCTTACAAAGGCAAGGAGGGTGGGGGCAATTCTAATTTCTGGGGGGAGTTGGGTCCAGAGGGCCGGGGCCGCCACAGAGAAGCCTCTTCCCCTGGGTCCCGCCAAGCGGCATTGTTTAGTTGATGGGACCCGGAGAAGACCCACTCTGTGGGACCTAACTGGTCGCTGGGATTTGTGCAGCAGAAGGCGGTCCCTGAGATAATCCGAAGGCGGTCCCTGAGATAGATAGATAGATAGATAGATAGATAGATAGATAGATAGATAGATAGATAGATAGAAACATAGAAACATAGAAACATAGAAACATAGAAGTCTGACGGCAGAAAAAGACCTCCTGGTCCATCTAGTCTGCCCTTATACTATTTTCTGTATTTTATCTTACAATGGATATATGTTTATCCCAGTTACTGTGGATTTATCTACCATGTCTGCTGGAAGTTTGTTCCAAGGATCTACTACTCTTTCAGTAAAATAATATTTTCTCATGTTGCTTTTGATCTTTCCCCCAACTAACTTCAGATAGATAGATAGATAGATAAATAAAATATTTTTAAAAAAAACATTATAGTCTGGAGGACAGAAGGAAAAGTGGGGGCATGATCAAAACATTTAAATAAGTTAAAGGGTTAAATAAGGTTCAGGAGGGAAGTGTTTTTAATAGGAAAGTGAACACAAGAACAAGGGGACACAATCTGAAGTTAGTTGGGGGAAATATCAAAAGCAACGTGAGAAAATATTATTTCACTGAAAGAGTAGTAGATCCTTGGAACAAACTTCCAGCAGACGTGGTTGGTAAATCCACAGTCACTGAATTTAAACATGCCTGGGATAAACATATATCCATCCTAAGATAAAAATACAGGAAATAGTATAAGGGCAGACTAGATGGACCATGAGGTCTTTTTCTGTCGTCAGTCTTCTATGTTTCTATGTTTCTATCCTATGCAAAATGGTACCTGCTAAGAATGACAACTGAATTATGAATCAAAAGAGGGGAATTTGCTCAGGAGGTGTCAGTGGTAGCTCATGTCAACATTAATTAAGTGCAAGTTTTGGGTGGCGAAAACTCTTGTACTTGTTGGGCCCTTAGGCAGATCAGAAAGAGAAGATGGCACTCGTTAATTCTCCTAAATGTCATCTAATTGAGCATCTCGCTGAGCAAATAAATAGTGGTGGCGTATCCAGGGCTGGAAGTTGTTGTTATCATACTTCCTGGGAATTGTGGTTATGGGGAAACCCCTGCAGGGCACCAAGTTACAGCAAGTGGTTCTTCTCCAGAAACCAAGAACTATGCAACATGGCTTGGCTGCCATTAGGACTAGACTTACAAAGCCAACATGGCTAGCTTTGAATCGACTTTACTGTCAGCTCTCCTGTTACTGAATGCAAGCGTTCAAGTCTATATCTTGAAAGATACATATTTTTTTGCCAGTTGGCTGACATTAAAGAGAACCTGGTGTTACCCAAAATTACTTTGCACTGAAAGAATGATTCTACTGGACTGGAAAACTTTCATTAGAGATTTTGTCTCAAAGCTACTCCACCCCCTTCTTCTCTACCCCAAAAGTTAACTCGATTGGTTTTTTTTCCCTTGTAGAAGACGTTTTACATCTCATCTAAGAAGCTTCATCGGTTCTGATGAAGAACTGATGAAGCTTCTTGGATGAGAAGTGGAACATCTAGTATGTGTATGTGGGTGCAGTGGGAGTAGTAGGCTTACACACTATTTATTGAATACTTAATAGATTTTTTATTGTACTTCCTTCTCCGGTACCTTAGTATGATCCTTAATTACTTAAAATGGGAAATAATTAAATAGTATTTTTTTACCCATAAATGCTTTAATCATTTAACTTATTGTCTAGAGCTGAACTTTTATAGCAATTAAAGAAAATTGAGCTAATTGCCTAATCTGTTATCATACTGAACCTTGTGGGTTTAGTCTGAAACCTTAAAATGTTACTGTGCTCCTCTACAAAAATGGTGGAAGGTCTTAAGCATAAAACGTATCAGGAAAGACTTCATGAACTCAATCTGTATAGTCTGGAGGACAGAAGGAAAATGGGGGGGGGGCATGATTGAAACATTTAAATATGTCAAAGGGTTAAATAAGGTTCAGGAGGGAAGTGTTTTTAATAGGAAAGGGAACACAAGAACAAGGGGACACAATCTGAGGTTAGTTGGGAGAAAGATCAGAAGCAACATAACAAAATATTATTTTACTGAAAGAGTAGCAGATGCTTGGAACAAACTTCCAGCAGACATGCTTGGTAAATCCACAGTAACTGAATTTAAACATGCCTGGGATAAACATATATCCATCCTAAGATAAAATACAGGAAATAGTATCAGGGCAGACTAGATGGACCATGAGGTCTTTTTCTGCTGTCAATGTTCTATGTTTCTATGTTTCTACAATGCGATCTATCATTTGCACTTTTTGTGGCTATTCAAATAATGTGACTTCATCTTTTTCAAAGGCTAAACTGATTTTTATTTGTTATGCATGCATTAATTTATCAATGAAGTGACTAAGGAGAATTTGAGAAGGTCCTGTCCTTTATTGGGCACTCCTCCTCTCAGTGACATCTCACATTTTGGTTCACAGAAGATAAGATAAGATAAGATAAGATAGGACAAAATGATAAGTTAGACAAGACAAGTCAATTCTTCTAATGGGATTTTATCTGAGAATAAGATGATGTTTTAATGTAGGGTTGGCAATATATTGGCTGCAGGTGTTGCAGACTGCCACAAGAGGGAGCTAGAGTTTATAGCTTATTTCTCTGAGTCACCCTCTCTGTTTCTCTTTGCCTGGCTAATCAGTTAGGTTTGCTCTGCAATTCTCTGCATGCTCTGTATTGTAGTTATGTATTACAGCTGAAATGTGTTTAAGCTTGTTATCTTCGTTTGCTTTTGATAAAGACAATTGGTAAGAAAGGCTATGTACTTGGTAATATTTGGATTGTTATTCTGACTTGTTATATTATTATTATTATTATTATTATTATTATTATTATTATTATTATTATTATTTATTGGATTTGTATGTGTATGACTTTATAGTGTTCCCCCGTTTATCGCAGGTGTTACGTTTCAGGACCACCCGCGATAAATGAAAATCTGCGAAGTAGCATACAGTGAACACTGTAAACGTAAAACAATAAGCGATTTTTGCCAAGTGGCGAGGGAACACTGTAGACTATTTATCTGACTATGTTATTTCTCAAAGTAAACTTTAATTCAAGTTAGTATATCTCTGTGTGGCTGAGTAGTTGTTCACAACTAATCTCAATCTAAATGTTTCTATGTGTGCACAACTTTGGTAAACAAGGATTACTCTGCTCATAAATTAAGAGAAAGGATGGATTCAGCGATACCATGCAGTCTTGGTGCTTGAATTTAGACCTTGGGATCTAGCTAGTTGCTTAATGCAACACAGCATAGAACATAATCAATCCTCGGGTTGGTATCAATGACAGTGAAAGCTTCTAGATGGAATCTTGTTGAAGACTGCTTATCTCAGAGTATTCCCATAGAGATAACTGCTTTTATATAATGTGGGAAACATTGGTGTGATTGCATTGTAACATGGCAACATATAATATCAACTCACTTATACTTCTGCACCAGGGGCAAGAGAAGGCTTAAGACATGTATGAGCAATGGGAATAATATTGGGTGACTGAAAGATTGATGATTGAAGACCAATTAATATTATTTATTTTAGGGCTTGTTTTTTTACAAGCAGGGAAAACATCCAAAAGATTAGACTGCATTAATTATTTTATTGAATTGCTGTCTCTGCAGAAACACCCCAAAACCCTAAAGAAGGGGAAAAGGAGGATTAAAATATATGTCGCTCAATATGTGGCAAGGTAATCACTTCAGTAATCCAAGCTCATGTTTTGATAACATTCTTGGCTGTAAGGTCAACTTAAAATATAATCAGGGAGGAAAAAAAATGCTAAAAGCAGTTAGGCAGAGGAGTGGAAAAATATTACGGTATTGATTTATTGTTTTCTTACAGTGGGGACAAGACAAGTGTCTGGTTCAAGGTCTTTAAAAATGCCAGCTTGTATTACTCTCCCAATGGAAGGGTGCCAATGCGGCCACTTCACTTGCTATATTCAGCAGTTTAATTAATCTATTTATCTATTTCTCAGGAGCTTACAGGAGAGTGATACAAAACCCAATAAAAGGGGAGAAAGAGGAGGAGGAGGAAGAAGAAGGGGAAGGGAGGAGGGAGAGGGAGAGAGGAGGAGCAGGATGGGGAAAAGAAGAGGAGGAGGAGGAAGAGGAGGTGGTAGTAGTAGTAGAGAATGAGAATGAAGAGCGTTGGTCCCAGTACACTACCTTGGGGAATACCGCTTTTAACTGGGATGGGGGTGGATAGGGTGCTTCCTAATTTGACCACTTGTTGTCTGTTTGACAGGAATGCTGTAATCCAGCTATGGAGGGATCCTGAGATGCCATAGGATTTGAGTTTTAGAAGTAGTTTGTCGTGGACCACTGAATCAAAGGCTTTGCAGAAGTCGATATAAATTGCATCTATAGATTTCCCTTGATCTAGATGAGTTGTCCATATATTTTTGCAGTGGAGGAGCTGCAGGTTGCAGGATAGTTTTTTTCTGAAACCAAATTGTTTGTTAGAGAGCAAATAGAGTAGCAGTTCTTCATAAAATCTAGACTATGTCAGACCTAGATAGAATCAGATAGGAGATTTTTAAGTACTCACAAATTGTGAACAAGATAACTTCTGAAATTTTAATATTTTGCCCTGGCCAATGAATGAATATACAATGTGTGATGTATGAATGTGTTTGCTTAACTTTTTAACTATGGGGATTTTTTAGATTGTAATTTTATTTAGATTTCTAACGTGTTTATATTACCTTTGTTGCAAGCCACACGGAGTCTCAGGGAAAGCACAGCATCGAAACTGAACAAACATACAAACTTCTAAATAATTGCCAGAAAACTGCATGGATCTGTCTGTATGTGATCATTAAGAGGGCAGCTCAACCTGTGGACATTTTGACTTCTTAATACTTGGATGTTTTCTTTTATTTTGTGCCTTCAGGTCACTCTTCACTCCTGGTTTTCTGGGTGACTTTTTTTTGAAAGAAGTTTGTTCTGTCTTTTTTCTTCCTTGGGCTGTAAAAAGTTGACTGGTCCAAAGCCATGCAGCTGGCTTCATGACAAATGTCGGACTGGAATTCAAAATTTGGAATTCCTTTTATGAGTGGTTTAAAAGAAGGAAAGAAATCTAAAAAATATAGCATGACTACCGTTGAATTAATATAATTAGAATTTTGGTATTATAAAAATAAGTATTTATTTTTCAGTATATATTTTGAGTGATGATTTGTAGGACGTCAAATATTGTATATATAATCAACATAAGGCGGTAGAAATAAAAACTGATTTATAGATAGAGATTAAAAACTGAAATAAATAACTTGGATGCCGATTGTATTTGCCAGAATTTAAATGAACGGAAAGAAGCGATAGAATGAGTCTTATAATTATTTATATATGAATATATACTTTCTCACCTTTCCGCGATGTAAGTTTACCTTTAGTGTTTTTTTGTTGTTCTTTTGTTGTCTGATTTTGTTTTGCTTTTGTATTTTTTGTTGTTTGTTTGTATGTTTATGTTTTGTTATTGTTTCTAAAATTTCAATTAAAAACTATTTTCAAAAAGGAATTCAGTGTCTTGGATTCTGCCTGGTGTTTCTTAACTTCTACAGAAAAGCTGACTCTGTTGTGTAAAAAGGGTGCCTACTTATTTGTTGGCTAGCTCCTTTGTTTCTTGCTATGGTTCTAATCTACCCTATAACTGGATTACAAAATTACTGAAATCATTAGGAAGCCATTAAATACTAAAAACATTAAAGTGGGGCAGGAAAGGCATAAAACAGAGATCTGTGTTATTCATTGATTTCTGCACTTCCTGAAACCGCCCATCTCAATCAATGCCTCTGGGCAGCTTACAATTCAAACCATATATTACAATTGAAACCCCAAAAACATTTCGAAACAATAAGGAAGACACATTGGATAATTTGTGAATAAAAATATACTGCTCAAAAAAATAAAAGGAACACTCAAATAACACATCCTACATCTGAATGAATGAAATATTCTCATTGAATACTTTGTTCTGTACAAAGTTGAATGTGCACAACAGGCTGTGAAATTGATTGTCAATCAGTGTTGCTTCCTAAGTGGACAGTTTGATTTCACAGAAGTTTGATTTATTTGGAGTTATAATGTGTTGCTTAAGTGTTCCCTTTATTTTTTTGAGCAGTGTATATATCTGAAAGGTACACACTCACATAGACACACACATGTGTTATTCATCTACATATCTACGGCTAGCTCTAAACAATCACACACGCATAACCACAAACATACATACTTACATATACACACATTTTATTTACATATCTACCTCTACACATTCACTACTACACATACACAACCACACACACACGTTTTTACATATCTACCCATATACATACACTACCACACACACACAACTACACACACACTCTTACGCCCTCACACACCCTCACAGATGTGTCATTTACATATCTACCCTTATAAATGTGGTGTTTACATATCTACTCCTACACATGCACAGCCACACAAACACAAACACATATTCACTCAAACACACACATTGTTGTTTATATAAATACCCCTACACACAACTTACATATACATGTGTTGTTTACATATATATACCACCTACCCCTACACACATGCATGTGTTATTTACTGATCTACTCCTACACATACACTACCGCACATACACAACCGCGCACACACTCATACACATAAGTTTACCCACTCACACTCACACACAAACTCTTATGCAGACACACACCTGTGTTGTTTATCTACATATCTACCCCTACACATACATAACCACACGTGTGCAACCACAAATGCAGATTTGCACAAACACACAGACATGTGTTGTTTATCTGCGCATCTTCCCAGAGGGGTCAAAAGGACAATGCTGACTCTGTCTCTGCGTATCTTTCAACAGGCAATGCAATAAATATTACCTAGGAGATATTTTATTTGCCTAATAATTACAGCACCACCTTCCCCCTGAAGAAACAGACAGTGCTAGCTAAGCACCTTATTAATCTCCCTAATTAAAGCAACTCCTGTTCTCTCTGTGTTCAGGCTACTGTTTTCCTGCATGACCTTTACAGGAAAAGAGATTGAAGAAATGGATTTTGCAAAAGAGCCAGGTTAGGATTAGGGTTATTTACTTATCTACTCCTTGCCTGATGATCTTTTTAAAAAAAATATTTTTATTAATTTTTAACAAATTTTATATCACACAACATAAAACAGTGCATAGTGAATTGTGCCCACCACCCCGACACACACACATTCCCCACCACCAAAATTGGGGGTGTTTCTTGTATAGTCCACTTGACCCAAGAGCAATATATCTGTTTACATATTATAGAGTGATTCCAATTTATTTCTTGTAGCTTGGTCTCGGATTCTGCTCGTCATATATCGTCTTACCTTGTCCCACCGTCCCATCAGCTGTCCCAACTCAGTTTCATTACCCGAATTTATCCTTTTTTCCATAATTTCAAATTGAATATGGTCCACCATGTACCTATACCAATTTTGCATTGTCCATTTTGTCGCATCCTTCCAACCCAAAACTATTACTGCCTGAGCGCTTTCTATTGCTGCTTTTTTTATTTCTCTAAATTCTCCCATCGCATTGCTTTTTACTAGTACTGCCATTTCCTTAGTGATTGTCCATTGTATATTTAGCATTCTATTGATATCCTCTTTCACTTTTTGCCAAAATTCCTGCACTATCGGGCATTCCCAAAACATATGCTTAACACTCCTTTGTCTTGACACCCATGCCAACAATTCCCCCTGACATTCTGCTGAAAGTGTGCGAATTGAATGGGAGTAAAATACCACTTATGTAATATTTTCCTTCTCATTTCCCTGATTCTTGTATTTTTAATTTTCCTTATATTTTCTACTATATTTCTACTAATACTCCTTGCCTGATGATCAATGGAGAAGCTCCTTGCATGATGATCTATGGAGAAGCTCACCTGAGAAAAGACTGATCTTGGGATCAACTCCCTGACTATGTGGTGCTGTGCTCTTCTTTTCTCTCCAGAGTAAATGTGGGGGATCTACAGTGGTGGTACATTGCTTCCAGTTTTGACCAGTTCTTTAGAACCAGTAGCAGAATTTTGATGGCCAGCGGTCCACAATCCCGAACCAATCATCCGGTTGTTGTGCCCACAGAAAACAGAAGTCGGGGCATGGGAGGCAGTGGTGAAATCCATTTTTTTACTACAGGTTCTGTGGGTGTGGCTTGGTGGGCGTGATGTGGCTTGGTGGGTGTGGCTTCTTGGGCATAGCAGGGGACTGCAAAATCTCCATTCCCTCCCCATTCGGTCAGCCAGAGGTGGTATTTGCCAGTTCTCGGAACTACTCAAAATTTCCACTAACGGTTGATTATGATTATGATTATGATTATGATTACGATTATGATTACGATTACGATTACGATTACGATTACGATTACGATTTATTAGACTTGTATGCCGCCCCTCTCCAGAGACTCGGAACAGTGATAAAAACAGTACATGATGACAAATCTAATAATTAAAATCTAAAAATAACGATAATACAGTGATCCCTCGATTATCGCAAAGGTTCCGTTCCAAGACCCCTCGCGATAATCGATTTTTCGCGATGTAGGGTTGCGGAAGTAAAAACACCATCTGCGCATGCACCCTTTTTTTCTATGGCCGCACATGCGCAGATGGTGGAGTTTGCGTGGGCGGCGGGGAAGACCCAGGGAAGGTTCCTTCGGCCGCCCAGCAGCTGATCTGCTCGGCAGTGCAGCAGCAGCAAGCAGACGAAGATCGGGGTTTCCCCTTTGCGTGGGCGGCGGGGAAACCCCGATCTTCGTCTGCTCGCTGCTGCTGCGGCCGCCCAGCAGATCAGCTGCTGGGCGGCCGAAGGAACCTTCCCTGGGATTCGTGGGATTCGTGCGGCAGAAGGCGGTTAAGTCCCTTATGAGTTGAGCAAGTGGTAATCATGGGATGGGTTGTCTGCTTGCATTATGGCAAATCATCGTTCTTTGGCAGATTCACAAACTAGACCAATTTAGTGACATTTCTTGATTGCAGGGGTCTGCTTGTGATTTTTATCAGCCAGTGGGTAAATCCCCAAAGAGGCAAGTGTCTACAAGAAGTGACTGGCACACAAACGTTTGACTCAGGTTAGCTCTACAAGCTCCATCAAGCTTCTCAAGACTTGACTGAGCCGGTTTGAGCGAAGACAAGGAATTTGTCTCAAGTGCTAAGTTTAGAACATTCGCCTTCCCGGGAACGGAGATAGGCTGAGCTCTATCTAAGGGGTGATCTTTTGATTCTAGTGAATTGATGTCAATCAGTGAGACAGGTCCAAAGCAGATTGGCACAATCTTAAACCCACATGGGGCAAACAACTTACTTCCTTAATGATGCTTAAGCAGGAGATGATTATTACTATTGTTCTATGTAGGACTTGGTTTTAATGAGTTTAATTCAGTGGAAGCTTCAACTGATGAGTCAGCAAGAGCCAGATTTAATCAGGGGTGGCAAATTTTAATTGATGGCTGTTACGTGCTCAACTGGTTTAAGCAACAATTTTGAGAGCATTGGTTACTGGTAATTGTATCTGAAGAACTGTTCATTCCTTTGCATTCACTCCGCTAAAATATTGGTTCTGTTAAAACTCCCGCACTTGCAGGTATGTGTAGCTAGAACCTCTGAACTGTGTTTTTATCTCAACTCCGTTACTATTTGGTAGTTGGACTTCCTGGATGCGTTTGAGGAATGCCAGGCAGAAAAATGTTAAGCTACAGAAACAAGGTAGAATTATGGCTCTTGGTAATTGCTGGGTAAGCCGCCCCGAGTCTATGTAGAGGGGCGGCATACAAATCCAATAAATAAAATAAATAAATAAATAAGTACAACATCTAGCAATACAATATACTGAGGACTGCTAGAAGTCTTAATACACTGAGTATCTTGAACAACTTGAGTTGTCTTTCTAGGAACAGTAAGAAAAATAATATGTTCTCCTACTTTAATATCACCGATATTAAATGTCCAATGACTGGACCCCAAATCTCTAGGACATCACTACATTTTTTAAAAAGGGATTTTGCTTTTACAGTTGTCCTTTCCATAACATTTTAAAGGCATAAAGATTGAACGGCTTAGTTGGGCCCTTCGTACTTCCGGGGTGGGTTCTACTTACCTTCACCACCGTTTTGCATTGCGATCTTTTGCGGTTTGTCTTCCAAACATGTTCAGTAGCTGGAATCGGGCCGAAACACAGCTGAGGAGCAGGAGGGGAAACAATGTTCAAGCAGTAAAAAAAAAAAAAAGAGTAAAAAAAATCAGCAAAAAAGAGATGGCAGCGCCTACGGACCAGCACCGACCAAACCAGGTCAGTGATGCCATCCTGACATCACCAGCAGGTCATTAGTGGTTCGGGTGATGTGGTCCGAACTGGGATGAACCCTCCCCTATCCTACTTAGATTATTTTTGAACTTCACATAGGGTACAAATATCATTGTCGCAGCGGCGGTCCACCATTCCCGGCCCTATTTATTTTATTTATTTATTTATTCAATTTTTATGCCGCCCTTCTCCTTAGACTCAGGGCGGCTTGCAACATGTTAGCACTAGCACTTTTTTAACAGAGCTAGGCTATTGCCCCCCCAATCCGGGTCCTCATTTGACCCACCTCGGAAGGATGGAAGGCTGAGTCAACCTTGAGCCGCTGATGAGATTTGAACCGCTGACCTACAGATCTACAAGTCAGCTTCAGTGGCCTGCAGTACAGCACTCTACCTGCTGCGCCACCCCAGCTCATTATATTGGAGCGTGTCTGTGTTCCCAGGGCATGACTCAGCTTCTGGGCATGTGCAGAAGCAGAATCTCATGCAAAGACACATGTGCACGAGATTTCCAGGGGTGTGTGTGTTTGCTTCCACGCATGCGTGGAAGCAAAAAGTCCAAGAAACCAGACAAAACAAGGTAAGGCTTGCTCCAATTCCGCTCCTGTCCACTCATGTCTGCTCGTGGCGGCACTGCCTCGAGCGGGCTACCTGCTCCCATCCGCTTGCCTGTCTCGCCACTCCACTCGAGGCGGCGCCACCACAAGTGGCCTGCCCACTCCGCTGCAAGCGGCAGTTCCATCCATTGTGAGCGGCAGCTTCGTCCGCTTGCCCCTCCACCACGCTGCCACCTGCCGTGTCGCGAGCAGTCCACCTGGCCATTACGTTGCTCTTTTGTGATCTTTTACAAGTTGATGGACCATAGCACGGGGAGCAGGCTTGGTGGCCCTGAGCTCTGGCCACGCGCCCCACTCTGTGCTCTCGGCAAATGGTCACAACTATGGTTCAGTTCCAAACATCTGAATTTTGATCGCAGGATCATGGGAAATGCTACAAAGGTCGTAAGTGTGGGAAAACAGTCATAAGTTACTTTTTTCAGGGCCCTTGTAACTTTGAATAGTCACTAACCAAGCTATCCGAGACCGCCTCCTGCCGCACGAATCCCAGTGACCGATTAGGTCCCACAGAGTGGGCCTTCTCCGGGTCCCGTCAACTAAACAATGTCGGTTGGCGGGCCCCAGGGGAAGAGCCTTCTCTGTGGCGGCCCCAACTCTCTGGAACCAGCTCCCACCAAAGATTAGAACTGCTCCTACCCTTCTTGCCTTTCATAAACTCCTTAAAACCCACCTTTGTTGTCAGGCATGGGGGAACTGAAATATCTCCCCTGGGCCTATACAATTTATGTATGGTATGCTTGTATGCATGTCTGCTTAATAATGGGTTTTTTAAAATATCTTAAATTGTAAATTATTAGATTTGTTATAAACTGTTTTTATTGTGTTGTGAGCCACCCCGAGTTTACGGAGAGGGGTGGCATACAAATCTAATAAACATAAACATAAACATATTGGCATCAGACCAGATTACTTGTGGGACCACCTCCTGCCACATGAGTCCCAGCGACCGGTCAGGTCCCAGAGAGTCAGCCTTCTCCAGGTCCTATTAACTAGACAATGTCGCCTGGGGCAGTGATTTTCAAGCTTTTCTGAGCCGCGGCACATTTTTTACATTTACGAAACCCTGGGGCACATTGAGCGGGGGGAGCGCTAAAAAAAATTTGGACAAAAAAATCCTCTCTCTCTCTTCCTCCCTTTCACTCTATTTCTTTCTCCCTCCCTCTTTCTCTCACTTCCTTCCTTACTTTCTCTCTCTCTCCATCCCTCTTTCTTTCTCTTCCTTCCTCCCTCTTTTTTGCTCTTTCTCTCTCCCTCCCTCTTTCTCTCACTTCCTTCCTTTCTTTCTCTCTCTCTCCATCCCTCTTTCTTTCTCTTCCTTCCTCCCTCTTTTTTGCTCTTTCTCTCTCCCTCCCTCTTTCTCCTTCCCTCCCTCTCTTTCTCTCTCTTGCTTTCTTTCTCTCTCTTTCTCTCTCTTTCTCTTTCTTTCTCTCTCTCTCTTGTTCTCTCTCTCTCTTGCTTTCTTTCTTTCTCTCTCCCTTGCTTTCTTTCTCTCTCTCTTGCTTTCTTTCTCTCTTTCTTTCTCTCTCGCTTTCTTTCTGAGCTTCGCGGCACACCTGACCATGTCTCGCAGCACACTAGTGTGCCACGGCACACTGGTTGAAAAACACTGGCCTGGGGGGACCTAGGGGAAGAGCCTTCTCTGTGGGGGCCCCAGCCGTCTGGAATCATCTCCCCCCAGAGATTCACACCATCCTTCTCGCCTTCCACAAGAGTCTGAAGAGTCATATATACCGCCAGGCTTGATGTCATTAGATTCTAGCCCCCTGGCTGAATGTTTGTTTGAATGGGAATGATGGATTTTTTAAAGTAACTTAGGTTTTAGATTAGCCAGTTTTAAATTTAATTGGATTTAGGATATTTTGTATTGCTTTTATATATAATATTGTTAGCCTGTGCTTCCTCAGCAGCGTAGGGGGGAAAGAAAAGACATGAGCAGTAGTCTTATTCAGAATAATAATAATTTTAAGTCAGTGCCTGGAGGTGATTTCGCAAGCCTGACCTGTAATGTACTCAATTATAGAGGCTTATTTTATTTCAGTAAAGTGCAGGTGGTGAGTTACACCTTATCACAGGTGCTTTTCCAATTAGCTCTGTGTTTTCTAGGTGAATGTGTGGCCAGAAGCCAAACGTCTTTGCCATTAGCAACAGACTAAATCCAAACTAATCCAAGGACTCATCTTGTTTCTCATTAGAACACCTCGCTCTCTTTCTCTCTCTCTCTCTCTTGTTTTTTATTTTTTAATTTTATTACACATGGAAGGATCAACTCCTGCCTGGAAACAAGCAAGCAAACAAACAAAAATAAAACAAGCACATACATCTTGCAATAGGAAGCTTCAATTCATTTGGAGTCCTTTTCTTCTTCTTTAAATGCAGCTGCAATTCAATTTCAAATCAAGCTGTTTATCAGCTTTGGGCAAGAAGAGATTCCTATCTGGGTTCTCTATCTGCTAAATGTTTTCTTTGACTAATCAGCCCGCAATCTACATAATGAATGATATTATGCAAGGAAGGCAGACAAGTGGCTTTTCAGCTCTTCATTGGAGACAACTGATCATATTCTGAAAAATGAGGCAAGCCTACTTATGAAACCTACAAGATTGACAAGGCAACTAATAGACAGAAATTATGCAAGTTCTAGGGATCGTTATCAACTCATCAACATTTACCAGCAACTGTATTGGGGCTAATTGAAGGGGAAAGGAAATGTTAGAAATAGATTTTTGTCTTTGCTCCATGTGGCTAATTGGTGTTAAATTGAAATAATAATGCTTACAAATTCTCTTCTCTGTCCCTCTGAGATGGGGTTGACCTAATACAACAGATGGTATCATTTTTGGGGGTGTCAAAGTTTTGAAGATAAGAGCATGTTTTACAAAAACATCTAGGTTCCCTTCAAATACAAAGCTATAGGACAAACTAGTCCTAGTAGTATATCTAGTAGATTTGTATGCCGCCCCGAGTCTTCGGAGAGGGGCGGCATGCAAATCTAATAAATAATAATAAATAATAATAATCTAAGTAACTGTGAGTTTAAAATAGGTCAAGGAAAGAAAGAAAGAAAGAAAGAGAGAGAGAGAGAGAAAGAAAGAAAGAAAAGAAAGAAAAGAAAGAAAAAAGAAAGAGTGAGAAAGAAAGAAAAGACAAAGAGAAAGAAAGAAAAGAAAGAAAGAAAGAGAAATAGAAGAGATACAGAAGAACAGAACAGAATAGAATAGAATAGAATAGAATTTTATTGGCTAAGCGTGATTGGACACACAAGGAATTTGTCTTGGCGCATATGCTCTCAGTGTACATAAAAGAAAGAAGTTCATCAAGAATCATATCATAAGGTAGAGAAATAAATAAAAATGAAAGAGAAAGAAAGAGAAAGAGAAAGAAAGAGAATGAGAAAGAGAGAAAAGAAAAAGAAGAAAGAAAGAAAGAAAGAAAGAAAGAAAGAAAGAAAGAAAGAAAGAAAGGGGCTTCTAAGTCTACTATATTTGCTGAAAAGGGGAATAGAAAGATGGAGACAAGGTGGAGGAGGAGGTTTCAGTGGTTGCTCAATTCCTATTCATAACCATCTCACTCAAAATGGCCAATGGTCAATAGGTTTGGTGTGGCCATAGATCCTCCTCTCTTGCTATTTATTATCAGATACTGGCTAAGTTACAAGGGACGACTATTAGATTTTCTTAACAATATGCAAAGTTTGGTTATCAATATCATTCTCTCTTTCCCTTACTACGTGCTGTTGTTGAAATAAATTCAAACTACAGTTGACCTAAACTTGGTTGGCCAACCCATCATGTTTATTTGACTGGTTCAACATCCAGCTGACTACTTTCTTACCAACACTTCAGCCTGACACCAATTATTTAAGATTCCTGCCTAACCTCCAGCAGCTGCTCCGTCACAGCTTTTAGGGTAGCCCACCTTACACCTGCAAAGACATGGGCGATTTGTTTCTCTTTGCCTTAAATACTCTTATTCATTGTGGTGCTATAGGGGACTAACTGAATTACTCTGCTTCACAGCAAACTGACTCAGAGAGGCCCTGTTGACTGCTGGCCTCACCTTCATATTGTTTCACTGAAATGCAAAAGGATAAACACCATCAAAATTTTCCATAATCCTAGGAGTTTCAACTTGCCTGTGGTTTACCGATGGAGTAAAAATGTTGACACCCCATTGACAATCTTCCTTGATTTACTGTCGACTTTATCTAGAGAATATGTAACATCCACGCTAAGCATGTATGCATTATTCTCTATTTATATCAGCCCTGCTTATATTTGTTTACCTCTGGCCAAGATCATGATATTTGTTTCTCTTTCCATTAGGACAACTGCTGCATCATAAAAACTGGTATGTTAGATCAGAGATTTATCCAACCCAGTATTTAATTTCCTTCCATGGTCAGCTCTAAGTCCAGAATAGCCAGCAGGCAAAGGATGATATTTCATGCCTTGTTATTTTGGTAATAACTAGAAGGTAAGGAGTGATGAATCATTAAAAGGAAAAAAAACCCAGCTAGTGACTGTCATTCAATGGTTTATTGTCGTACAGGAATTCAAGCTAAATAAATGTAAAGTGATTCATAATTTCAAATTAGCTTTAATTTCCCTATGAAACCAAGACCAATTATCCCTTCTGTCTGAAGACTGCATCCCCGTGGCTCTGGAAGAGAACCAGTAAATTTCTCATCTGCTTCGGGTAAACCTGAGGACTAATGGAAAGTCTGCAAATTTCACAACTTGTGGATCGAGAGCACAATAGTTCCATGCAGAAATCTTGATATCCTAATGCAGAAACCCAACAAAATGAACAAACTAACTAAATGATTCCAACACTGCTGAACTGAAAGCAAAATGATTGGAAATACAAAAATGTTTTGTGTATGTTATAAGTATATAAATCCAATAAATAAATAAGTTACCCTGATCTTAAACATAACAATCATAGGGGAATTGCCGTGGCTAATATTCACTGAAAAATATTTCCTCTGTGAATTTGTACAGTCCTTAATTTGGAATTGTTTGTTTTAGGGTATTAGAGCCAATATTGTTTTCAAAAGACAATCTAAAACGAAGGATTTTTATCAGTGATGAAGTAATAAATCTTTTAAGATGAAGACTTTATCTGTCTGATTTTGGTGCCTGATATGAATATTGTACAGACTGAACATTATATCAGCGACTGTGCAATACCATGCATTCTCATATCAATTAAAAGTAAATACATTTCTGCAGAACAAGGATAGGTTCAGAAAGTTCCCAAGTGGGAGGTTAAGATAAGGCAAAAATTAGACATTTCATGTTTTAATAGCACTCATTTCCGCAGTGCTGCTCATCTCTAGCATATTTCAGGAAGATCAGTTATCAGATCTTTCAATTTACTCAGGATAAAGGCCTCTATTCAGTTGTTTAATATATTCACCTGCTTCAACAATTACTCTGATGTTATAAACTTGAATTAATTAGTATTTGCAAAGCATTTTTAAAAAGGCCTGTCTGGGAGACACTAGTTAAATTACAAAGTGTTATTGCAAAGCTATTATTGGCACAGGAAAGAACCACACCAAGTTTTTTTTAAAATTTTACATCTCATTATTATCCAGGAATACTCTTTCCCAATTGTGTTCTCATACTTTTTTTTTCCACAAGCAAAACAGGTTGCTTAGTGGGCTCTTTCCACATACGGTTAATAAAACTCAAGAGTGTTATTCCAAATTGTGAATGATAATTGCGAGGCCATAACTCATTTGGCTTGCTGTGAGATCAGCACTTTAGAGAAGAAATTTTTTTTCCCAACAAAGAGGCAGCCAGTATGCTAAGAGACGCAATTCTTGAAATGAAAGAGTAAGAAATAAAGGTCTTTTCATGAAAGTCATGAAAAAAACATTTGTGAATGCATTTCTGTTAACAGGTAGTTCTTGATTTGAGGCATCCTTGGTACTCTCTGAACTTTCTTGCTTTTTTTGCAGATGTTTCATTATCCAAATCAGGTAACACCATCATTAGCACTGATGATGTTTCCTAGAGCACTGACTTCTGGTTTGGGTTGTTGTTATTTGCCCCAAGAAGCCATAAATCTGGTAGGTGAACTTGCTATGTTAAACATGTTTATCTCCATTATAAAAGCCTTCATTAAGGTAAAAAAATAGGGCGAGGGGGGAATGTTTTCCTGCTGGACAAATTGCAGTATTACATGATATTATGAGCCGTGACAGCACAGCAGTGGTGAGAATGCAGTACTGCAGGCTACTTCTGCTGCCTGCCGGCTGCCTGCAATTTAAGAGATCTAATCTCATCAGGCTCAAGGTTGACTTGGCCTTTCAATCTTTCTGAGATGGGTAAAATGAGGATGCAGATTGTTGGGGGCGATAGGCTGACTCTGTAAACCACTTAGAGATGGCTGTGAAGCACTGTGAAGCAGTATATAAGTCTAAGAGCTATTGCTTTATTGGAGTTCTTGACTTCTGACCACAAATAGGCCCAAATTTCCACTGCAAGCAAGACAGCTGTAAAGTGAATCACTCTGAATTTTACAATCCTTTTTTTTTTTTTGCCATCG
This sequence comes from Erythrolamprus reginae, assembly GCF_031021105.1. Lineage (NCBI taxonomy): Eukaryota > Metazoa > Chordata > Lepidosauria > Squamata > Dipsadidae > Erythrolamprus > Erythrolamprus reginae. The sequence continues at coordinate 24,759,823 of NC_091961.1, read as the reverse complement.
CCGTTAAGCCGATCCCTACAGTTAAGGGAACCATGAGGTTGTTAAGCAAATTTGGCTTCCCCCATTGACTTTGCTGGTCAGAAGCTGGTTGGGAAGGTTGCAGATGGTGAGCTCATGACCCTTGAGGAAGGGGTAAAATTGAGTAAAATCATCACAAATACATGATCATTGTCAGGCGCCCAAATTTTGATCACGTGGCCGCGGGTATGTTCCGACAGTTGTGACAACCAGTTGTAAATCCCTTTTTTGAAATTTCAAATGATTGCTAAAAGAATAGCTGTAAATTAATTAATCTATCTATCTATCTATCTATCTATCTATCTATCTATCTATCTATCATCTATCTATCTATCTATCTATCTATCTATCTATCTATCTATCTATCTATCTATCTATCTATGATTTGATTTGATTTGAATGCCGCCCTAAAGACAATGTCCATGAACTACAGATTACTTATGACAGTGATGGTGAACTTATGGCATGGGTGCCACAGGTGGCACGTGAAGCCATATCTGCTGGCATGTGAGTCATTGCCCTAGCTCAGTTCCAACGTACATGTGTGTGCTGGCCAGCTGATTTTTGGCTTCCAGAGAGCCTCCAGAAGAATAGGAGAGGGCGTTTTTACCCTTCCCCAGCTCCAGGGAAACCTTTGGAGCCTGGGGAGGTTAAAACACGAGGCTACTGGGCCCACCTGAAGTTGGAAAACAGGCCATTTCCAGCCTTGGAGAATGGGGGAAGCTGTTTTCGCCCTCCCCAGGCATTGAATTGTGAGTGTGGGCATTTGTACATGCACGATAGCGTGTTCGCATATCTTTTCGGCACCCGAGGAAAAAAAGGTTCGCCATCACTGGCTTATGACATTCAGTTCCTGAATTCAAGAATCCTGGAAGGTTGTGGAGGTACAAGGAAATAATGTAAACAGACATTTCAAAAGAAAACCCATGTACATCAAAGGCTGTATCCCCCTCTCCACTCCTCTACCTTTCACTCATATTTATCAAAACCTTTGGAATGTTCACCTTTTTCTCACCCAATACTTAACAACAATGAGCAGCAAAAACATAAGCAGAGCGGACCAAAATGAGGTGGGGCTAAGTCTCATATTTCTTTATCTCTGCCTGCCTATTAAGAAATTAAACAGAGGATAACAGGCAGTCAAGAAAATATTTATTAGACTCCTCTCGTGGGCACACAAAGCCTGGATTTTCTTCTAGTAAAATTACATGTATATATTCCACAGAGTCCAGACAGTCACTTAGAGAAAAACATACGTTCAAAACTTTACTGTTCTTACCTAACAAGATTGCAAAGGAATGAGAATAGCAATAACAATAGCGTTTCAACTTATATACCGCTTCATAATGCTTTTAGAGTCCAATCTAAGTAGTTTACAAGATCAGCATATTGTCCCCAACAATCTGGGTCCTCTTTTATTTTTTTAATGTATTTATTAATTTTTTCTATTTTTTAAAAAACAATACATGATCATATTGACAGATGAATCTACATCATATATACATTCCTATCAACATTATCTTTTGATTGCTTTTAGATTTCTTGATGTTTTGTTTCAATGTTTAGTTTGAGTTTCTTTTTTTTTGTCCATTGGTACCATTTTGTCCAGATTTCATAGTAGTCCGATTCTTTTCGATTATTGAGTTCCATTGTCAATCTGTCCATCTCTGCGCAGTCGTATATTTTCTTAATGATCTCGTTGTCTTCAGGTATTTGTGGATTTTTCCAGTTCTGTGCAAATACAATCCTGGCAAGCTTAAACATTTTACATTTTTAGGATAAGTCCCTCTCATAATACCCAGTAGAAAAAACTCTGGTGTATATTCCATTTTTGTATTTGTTATTTGACACAAGCAATTATTTATTTTTTTCCAATATTTTCTTGTCTCTGGACATAACCACCATAGATGAAAGAAGGTGCCTTGAGTCTTATTACATTTCCAACACAATGGGCTGTAGTTTTTGTGCATTTTGGCTAATCTTTTGGGTGGGAGATGCCAACGGTATAACATTTTGTATTGGTTTTCTTTGTATATTGTGGATTTTGTTAGTTTAATATTTCTCTTCCAATTCTGTTCTCATTCCTCTCTCTATATATTATGTCCGACATTTTTCGCCCATGCAATCATTGTTCCTTTGACTATCTCCTCTGGTCTTTCATATTCCATCAAATATTTATATATTTTTGATACTTTTTCTTCCGGGCCTGTCAGTAGATTATCTAGTGGTTGGGTAGTTCTTTCTATTCCTGTTAGTTCCTTTGGGTCCTCATTTTTACCCACCTTGGAAGGATGGAAGGCTGAGTCAACCGTGAGATTTGAACTGTTGAACTACAGCTAGCGGTTAGCTGCTGTAGCCTGCAGTGCTGCACTCTAACCACTGCGCCACCCTGGCTCTGAAAGCAACCAACACATAATAGTTGTTAAGTGAGTCATTTCAAATTTTATGAACATTTGTCCCACATTTGTTAAAGAAATCAATGCAGTTCTTAAGCGAATCATTCAGCTGTTTGGCAAATTTTTTAAAAAGTAGAATCTTACAACCATCATTACGCATTGGTTGTGAAGCTATGAGTGACCACTGAATGGCAGCAAAGAGTTAGGGTTATATTACTTCTGTCTCTTTGCTGCCCTCTCTGGTGAATGTCTTAGCTTGCAGCTTTGATCTGTAGAAAGTGAAACACATACAGTTATTAGGATGAATACCCAAAGGACTGCATGGTATTGACATTTCCATGTCCATTTTGTAACATTCTGAGTTCCTGCATTGACATTCTTCTCACGTCCTTGTGCTACAGGCTCTCCTGCTCAATCAAGTGTCAGAAAAAGCCAGCATGTCTAAAATTCAGTGTTGAACTTAAATGCAATTCAAAATTAACAAAAAAATAATAAAGGTGTCTTGCTAATGCTTTTTGTTTGTTTGTTTTGCTAGGAATTTCTTTCTTTCTTTTCTTTTCAGGACAGTCTGAATGCTTTCACCAGGAACAGCATTATATTCGTGTTTCAGGAGAGGGTTCTAACCAGTGAAGGGCTGCAAAATTTTTACTACCACACTGTAGATGTGGCTAATTTTGTGGGTGTGGTTTGATGATCATGTGACCGGGGGTGGCTTAAAGGTCATATGACTGGTTAAAGGTGGCCTACTTGACATCACTCACGTCAAGTGTTTGGGTTAGGTTTAGGGTGCCTGGCCTCTCCTCGCCTCAAAGAGATACAATTTCCCTATCTGTTTACTATTACTGAACATCCAGAATATGCTATTTAATTCTATGTATACAGTATATGCCATATGTGTACATACGTATTACACACAGGTACACAAAAATATACATTATCTACTATATAAACAGTATGTGTATTTACACACACACATATGCACAGCTCTTCTAAAATGATACACATTCAACCTCGTTTACGCCAATAGGAAAAACATATGAAAGAGCCGGGGTGGCGCAGCAGGTAGAGTGCTGTACTGCAGGCCACTGAAGCTGACTGTAGATCTGAAGGTCAGCGGTTCAAATCTCATCACCGGCTCAAGGTTGACTCAGCCTTCCATCCTTCCGAGATGGGTAAAATGAGGACCCGGATTGTGGGGGCAATAGCCTTGCTCTGTTAAAAAAGTGCTATTGCTAACATGTTGTAAGCCGCCCTGAGTCTAAGGAGAAGGGCGGCATAAAAATTGAATACATACATACATACATACATACATACATACATACATACATAAATAAATAAATAAACAAACAAACAAATAAATAAATAAATACCCAGAGGCCCAGAAGGGGGAAAAAGAAAAAAATCAAATATTTTCTACCTGTTGTGCGTACCTGAACAAAAGTTTTCTCCCGGTTCTGCATACCTGATCATACCCATAGGAACCCATCACTGGTTCTAACTTACCTTACTGCAGGCTTGCTTCCTCCCGCGCCCACATGGCAGTACAGTGCCAAATTTTTTTAAAAAAATTCTCCCCTCCCAAAGGAGCCTAAAACAAGATGGGGACGCATGTAAAGTGCTGGGAACTCACCTTCTGCGCATGCACAGGGGGCGGGGGAATTGGGGGAAAAATCCACCCAAAAAATTCCAAAAAAAGATGGCCACATCCTTGGAGTGGCACTGGCAGAACCAGATCCATGATGTCACTGTGAAATTCCTGGTAGTTTACTACTGGTTCTATAGAAATGGTGTAAACCTAGAGGAACCCACCTCTGTCGTGTTTTCTCCATAAATGCCACACAGCACAATGGTTCGTTAACCGATAATAGACTTAAACATTCACAAAAGCAACCTGCTAATTTTAATTCTCCAATTGTCTTGTTTAATTTTTTTTTCATTCACTGCTTTGGGCATGAAACAACAATGCCCCTGCAAGGCAATTTCATTTTGTGCAAAATGTGATTCATCTTGAGTGATATATAATTGATATTTAATTAGCAGATGATATAATTAAAAAAACTAATTTCCTCTTTAGCTCATCTCCATTCTAAAATTCTAAAGGCTGGGAGAATTCCAGAGAAACACTTGAGGCCAAGCACTGCTCCAAATGGGATCCCTGGGCAGGATCCAAACAATGTTTTAAAAAAATGCTGCATGAGCAGCCCAAAGTGTGAAGCTTTAAGCTTTGATTCCAAGGTTCATTTGCATCATTGATTCCAAGGTTCATTTGCCTCAATTTTCACGGGGGATGCGTTCCGAGACCGCCCGCAAAAGTCGAATTTCCGCGAAGTAGAGATACGGAAATAAATACACTATTTTTGGCTATGAACAGTATCCCAAGCCTTCCCTTAACACTTCAAACCCCTAAATTACAATTTCCCATTCCCTTAGCAACCATTTAGATTATTACTCACCATGTTTATTTATTAAAGTTTATTAAGAAAATGTTTTTTAAAGGCAGACAAAAGTTTGGCAATGATATATGATGTCATCGGGCGGGAAAAACTGTGGTATAGGGGGGGAAAACTGCGAAGTATTTTTTAATTAATATTTTTGAAAAACCGTGGTATAGACGTTCCGCGAAGTTTGAACCCGCGAAAATTGAGGGAACACTGTATTACATATTAGTCTTTGGACAGGGGCAGCATAAAAGTAAAAAATAAAAATAAAAAAATAAAAAAATAAAACATATATAAATATAAATGTCAATGTTGGACACACAAGAAATTTGTCTTGGTGCAGATGCTCTCAGTGTACATAAAAGAAAAAGATACATTTGTCAAGAATCATGTGATACAACATTTAATGATTGTCATAGGGCTCAAATAAGCAATGAAGAAACAATTAATATTAATAAAAATCTTAGGATACAAGCAACAAGTTACAGTCGTACAGTCCTAAGTGGGAGGAAAAGGATGATAGGAATGATGAGAAAAACTAGTAGAAATAGAAGTGCGGATTTAGTAAAAAGTCTGACAGTGTTGAGGGAATTATTTGTTTAGTAGAGTGATGGAGTTCGGGAAAAAATAGCTGTCTAGTTGTCTTGGTGTGCAGTGCTCTGTAGCAACATTTTGAGGGTAGGAGTTGAAACAGTTTGTGTCCAGGATGCGAGGGGTCAGTAAATATTTATATTGTTTGATTGTTGGCCTAGTGTTAATCTTGGTGTAAACAATAATATAATCAAGGAACCATAGAGAACACTCTCACCAATACTGATAGAGCAAATTAGCAGTATCTAGAAAGAGATAAAACTCAACTCCATTCTAGCATTGATGATGTTACTTAGTTCAGTAATGAAACAACTGCAAGAAACCAACCACGATCAGACAACACCAAGGACCCCATAGCTCAATCCTGAGCTGCAAGTATTCTCTTCTGTTGCAAATCCTGGCTAGGTTTATTGTATAACAGTGGTTCTCAACCCGGGGGTCAGAACCCCTTGGGAGGTCGAAAGACCTTTTCACAGGGGTCACCTAAGACCACCCCAGAGGACTCAATTTGCACTGAAAGACGTTGAAAGAATATGCAGGGCGTCCTGCATAAGCCACGCCCACAGTGTAGTAGTAAAAATTTTGATAGCCCTTCACTGCTGTTTTTACAATCCGACCAATCAGGTGACCTTCCTGCCAATCAGCTTAAAGCTCTGTTGGGAGAATTGGGGCTAGACCTATGGTTGGGGGTCACCACAACATGAAGAACTGTATTAAGGGGTCATTAGAAAGGTTGAGAACCACTGTTCTGCAGTATGTTAATTACATATTTCATTACTTTCTTCCAGTAAATTGGTGATGGGTTTGCATCCTATTAATTCCTTCTTGACATCCATGAGATGATACACAAAAACAGGCTGGTGGCACCTGTTCTGCAACACAAGTGAGGATGCCTTCTTTAAATCCAAATTTTATGTGAGGCACTGGCTTGTTGAATCGGGATGAGATGTACTATGCCCCGGGGAGATGTCCTGAAATCCTAACCAGTTCTTCTTTCCATCTTATCAACATGTTCTCACTGTGTTATTGAATTGCACCAGGTCAGATTATACCACAAGACAACGAAGTTTCTAAAATCTTCAGTGTCAGGAAGGAGAGTTCAGAACAGTTAAAATCTGTTTAATTGCAAGGACAAGGAGCCCATTCAGATAAATTTATCTTCATGGATTTAGCTCATCCCTGATGGAAATCTAGTCAGAGTGGGTTTCTGATCAGTTCAATAGTGGTCTAGGGCTCATGGTTTTATGGGTTGTCTAGATTCAAGGCTGTATCATTTTATTTATTTATTTATTTATTTATTTATTTATATTTATTTTTGTCAAGCATATGTAAGATTACATATGTGCAGTCAGGTGGTAGGGAAAGCAAGTAGGATGCTTGGCTGCATAGCTAGAGGTATAACAAGCAGGAAGAGGGAGATTGTGATCCCGCTATATAGAGTGCTGGTGAGACCACATTTGGAATACTGTGTTCAGTTCTGGAGACCTCACCTACAAAAAGATATTGACAAAATTGAACGGGTCCAAAGACAGGCTTCGAGAATGGTGGAAGGTCTTAAGCATAAAACGTATCAGGAAAGACTTCATGAACTCAATCTGTATAGTCTGGAGGACAGAAGGAAAAGGGGGGACATGATCGAAACATTTAAATATGTTAAAGGGTTAAATAAGGTCCAGGAGGGAAGTGTTTTTAATAGGAAAGTGAACACAAGAACAAGGGGACACAATCTGAAGTTAGTTGAGGGAAAGATCAAAAGCAAACATGAGAAAATATTATTTTACTGAAAGAGTAGTAGATCCTTGGAACAAACTTCCAGTAGACGTGGTAGATAATTCCACAGTAACTGAATTTAAACATGCCTGGGATAAACATATATCCATCCTAAGATAAAATACAGAAAATAGTATAAGGGGAGACTAGATGGACCATGAGGTCTTTTTCTGCAGTCAGACTTCTATGTTTCTATGTTTCTATTACCATAAAAGTATAAACATGTACACGTGATACGGTTTTGAATACATGGGAACATTAAGACAAGGATAATAGGCACATTGGTGAGTTTATGCATACCCCTTACAGACCTCTTAGGAATGGGGTGAGGTCAACAGTAGACAGTCTAAGGTTAAAGTATTGGGGGTTTGGGGAAGAAACTACAGAGTCCAATAGTGTATTCCAGGCATTGACCACTCTGTTGCTGAAGTCATATTTTCAGGTTTGGAGCAGTTTACCTTATGTTTGTATCTATGGTGTGCTTGTGTATTGTTGCGGTTGAAGCTGAAGTAGTCATTGATGGATAGGACATTGTAGCAGATAATTTGCCATCAGGTCTAAGGTGGCAAAGTTCTAAATTGTCTTAGCCTAGAATTTGAAGTCTGGTTTGCATAAGGTATGCAAACAGAGAAGTGGAGAATTCTTCTCGTGAAATATATCTATATGTTCTCAATTGTATTAATGGCCGATATGTAATGCGGATTTCAGGAAGATGAGCTGTATTCGAGAATTGGTCTAGCAAATGTTTTGTATGCTCTAGTTAACAGTAAAATATTACCAAAAAAGAAGCTATGCAAGATTAGGTTAACCATTCTTAAGGCTTTTTTTGGTAATGTTATTACATCATTAGAGATGAGTAATGAGATCATTACTACTACTACTACTAGTACAGTGATCCTGTCCTGCATCCTTTCTTTGGTAGACCATCACTGGAAGTTAGGGAATTGCCAATCTCAAAAAAAAAAAAAAGTGAGCAACAGAGAGAGAAAACTCGGGAAATATTATTTACAGTTATTTTATCCTGCTTCCTTTACCCAGGCTAGCAAATTCACAAAGACAGATGACCACTTGAGTTTCAATATTTCTGCTAGTAACTACTGGTCATCTGGAATTTTGTAGCTCAATTCTGGAAACCCTGCAGCACCTGCAATAGCTCCACTGCTAAGAAAAGTTTTCCCCTGATATATCTTCAAGGAAAAGCTAAGAAGTGGAGAAATCACATGAAATGGAATTCAATTCTGAAGGACCAAATCAGCAAGTCACCACCACAGGCTAAGAACTATGTTTAGGACCTGTGTTGGGACATTTATGTGTGTGTCTCTCTGTGTTTATAAAAGTCCCTGATTGTAATAATCTACTTTTAATTTTTACGACAAAAGATCTTTCTACAGATCTTAATCAACCCAGCACTTGGTTCCCAGTAGCTCTTTACACTGTATAGCTGTAATTTGCTACCCAATTTATGCACCATCACTAATCCTTAAATATTGGTTTACACTAATTAAAAGCCTTGACACTTAATGCCTGGTACATGTTGTCACTTAGCTTTATGAATTTTCATTTAATGGTTTGTTAGTCTCAATTTATGATTTCATCCTGCAAGGTCCCAGTTAATTCCTGCTAAGCCAAACGTTTCAGTGGGATAATTCCATTTCTATATTCCATTGTTTCTTTCCTTTTTCCTCCCACTTAATGGTTAGTAATTCACTGCTGGTTTTATTTATTTTGATCATTGCGTAATGTTTATGCACTTTCTATGCAATCTATTTTGATATGGCTGGGACATAGGCTTGGCCAATATAGATCTCAACATAGAGAATCAAATAGCAGCTGATTTTAGTTGGAGGTTGTTGTGGTTAGCTCTGGCCCTGCTCCTGCCCCAAGGACTGTGGATGTGGGGGAGACATCCACATGCTACAGGCCTGTTTTGTCCCCCCCAATGGAATCTGATGATGAAGGCTCCTCTGACCAAGAAGACATGAGTGACAGGGAGGAGGAGAGTATGGCAGACAGCTCAGAAGGAGATCAATTATCTAGCTCCTCCTTGGATTCAGAACAAGAGTTAATGATACAGCCACGCATGCGGAGAGCGATGCATAGGCAACAACTGAGAGATTATTATCAAAGAAAATGAGGCCACCTGTGGTTGGGTGGGGCTGTGGTAATTAGTGAGGCTGCTATAAATAGCAGCCTGTGGGTTTGGCCATTGTGGAGGATTATCTGATCATTGTGTTTCTTGACTGCTTTACTGACTTTGACCTTTTGTGTGCTGATTTTTCCCGCTTTGAAACTAAACCAGAGCAAAGAGTGTTTCACTTTGTGAAAGAAGGACTGTGAATTGCCTGACAGCTGCAAGCTAAGTATCACAGAACTGATAAGGGACTTGTACAAATTACCAGTTTGTTTGGAGACCAGTGCTCTTTGATATACCAAAAGAGGGCTTAGGTTAAGTGCATTTTCATTATGAAGAACATTATTTTGAATTTTCAAACGTGTGTGTCTGAAATTTGTACCTGTGAATTTTTGGGAGGAGTCTACCAGAGAGCCCGACAAAACAGAGGTTAAACTAGGATGGACTACAGTGATACCTCGTCTTACAAACGCCTCATCATACAAACTTTTCGAGATACAAACCTGGGGTTTAAGATTTTTTTTGCCTCTTCTTACAAACTATTTTCACCTTACAAACCCACCGCCACCGCTGGGATGCCCCACCTCCGGACTTCCGTTGCCAGCAAAGCACACGTTTTTGCACTGCTGGGATTCCTCTGAGGCTCCCCTCCATGGGAAACCCCACCTCTGGACTTCCGTGTTTTTGTGATGCTGCAGGGGAATGCCAGCAGCACAAAAATGGGCGCTTCGCTGGCAATGGAAGTCCAGAGGTGGGGTTTCCCAGCAAGGGGAGCCTCAATGAAATCGCAGCATAGCAAAAACACAGAGGTCTGGAGGTGGGGTTTCGAGGACTTCGGTGTTTTTGCGATGCTGCGATTTCACTGATGCTCCCTTCGTTGGGAAACCCCACCTCCGGACTTCCATTGCCAGTGAAGCGCTGTTTTTGCGATGCTGGGATTCCCTTGCAGCATAGCAAAAACACAGAAGTCCAGAGGTGGGGTTTCGCATGGAGGGGAGCCTCAGGAAAATCCCAGCAGCACAAAAACAGGCGCTTTAGCTGGCAAAAGGGGTGAATTTTGGGCTTGCACGCATTAATCGCTTTTCCATTGATTCCTATGGGAAATTTTTTTTGTCTTACAAACTTTTCACCTTAAGAACCTCGACCCGGAACCAATTAAGTTTGTAAGACAAGGTATCACTGTACTTAGAATCCAGCTTTGGAGTTGAGCTGAAACGTAGAATTAAGAAGTCTATGTAGAGTCAAGTTTAATTCCTTTGATTTTGTGAATACATGTCTATTATGGTTTGTCATTTTCTTGGATGCTTCTCCACTGCCTAGTCTGCTCTACATCTCAATATTCAGAGCCGCAGTGGCACAGTGGTTAGAACGCAGTACTGCAGGCTATTTCTGCTGACTGCAATCTGCCTGCAATTTGACAATTCAAACCTCACCAGGCGCGAGGTTGACTCACCCTTCCATCCTTCCAAGGTGGGTAAAATGAGGATGCAGATTGTTGGGGGCAATATGTCGACTCTGTAAACTGCTTAGAGGGGGGCTATAAAAAGCACTGTGAAGTGGTGTACAAGTCTGAGATCTATTGCTATTTCCACCCAAGTTTCTGCATAACTTTTGGCTAACTTCAAGTTAGCCACATGCTGCTAAGAATACAAAGTGCCAGATGGAGCTGGATCATTATTCCATTGGGATTGTGTAACTATATATGCGATCACACCCAGAATAATGAGACCAGACCCATGTCATTGGATCAAAATTTTATATCACTTTAACATAACAAAATAAGAAGAATTGTCTTGCATGGGGAGAAACATAGTTATATCTCACATGATCAAGGAAATGGAGCACCTCCCTTATAAAACCAGGTTGCAACGCCTTGGTCTCTTCAGCCTTGAAAGATGGCATTTAAGGGGTGACTTGATTGTATAAAATCATGCATGGGATAGAAAAGATGGATAGAGAAAAAATATTTTTTCTATCACACAATACTAGGACAAGGGGGCACTCCCTAAAGCTCATAGGTAAGAAAGTGAGGACAAATCAAGGGAAATATTTCTTCACCCAGAGGGTCATTGGTTTATGGAATTCACTTTCAGAAGAGGTCCTGACAACTGTCAGCCTGGATAGCTTCAAGGCAGGATTAGACAGATTCATGGATGCCAAGTGTATTGGTGGTTATTGAAATGGATGTCCATGTGCCGCCTCTATGTTGGTTGAGGCAGGCAGGATTCCCTTGAGTACCATTTGTTGGGGGTCAAGGGAAAGGGAGGGTTTTGCCTTCTCTTTCTACTCAAGTTCCCCATGTGAACCACTGTGTGACACAGAATGTTGGACTTGATGGGCTTTGGCCTGATTCAACATGGCTCTTCTTATGTTCTTACGTTCTTAACAATATGACATCAGATTTGCCCAAAGATGGAAGAGCCAGACCTTGTCCTAAAGAAAGGAGAGGACAAATGATTACATTGGGCAAAGACATAAATACAGAGTTAAGATTTAGTGAGTCTTTCTCAACTCACTATCTCCCAAAGGAGTCATGGAACAAGCTCAGTCGTTCATAGTTATATCTCACATGAAGTGTTAGGATTGTTTATGATCTTGTTATGTTAAAGTGATATAAAAATCTGATCCAATAACACGAGCCTGGTCTCATTATACTGGGTGTGATCACAAATATAGTTACACAATCCCAGCAGAAGGATCCAGCTCCAGTTTGGCACTTTAATATTCTAAGGTATTATGAATAATATCCAACATTATCTGGCTCTCCTTTATTATTTATTCATCAGCAAGAAGTATGCTTAAATTCCAGTCTGTTCAAAATGGTTCTTTTGTAGATCTTCAGCGAAGGGCAAGGTTTAGTGTGGTTGACATCAATCAATAAATCTCTACCTCTGGGTCATTTGTGAATTAAATATTTCTTCAAAAATTCAGCCGAAAACAAAAGAGAATTGTTGATTACTTCCCAGTGGGCTTTTCACAGACATCAAAATGAAGAGATTTTAAGGTGAAATACAGTTCTCTTTGTGCTTTCTTAAAACACAATTGGATTGTTTTCTTAAGTAATCCCATTACTTTTTACTCTGTTGGACTTTAGGAAGTTGAAAATGTTCACATATTGTCTGCTGCCTGGCAGTTCTCTCTGAATTACAGGCACTAAGCCAAAACCAACCTGGTATAAATCTTTCAGGAACTTTACAATGTCACATACTTATGCAAATATCTGAAATGTTGATAGCAACTGGCTCTACAACAAACTAAAGCTTTCAATTAGCTAACCAAGCAGGTTGAGAAACTGCATCAATATGTGTGTGTGTGTGTGTGTGTTAAAGAGACAGAGAGAGAATGAGAAAGAGAATGAGCGAGCGAGAGAGAGAAAGAAAGAGAGAGAATGAGAGAGAGAATGAGTGAGAGAGAATGAGAGAGAAAATGAAAGAGAGAGAATTAGAGAGAGAAAGAGAGAGAACGAGAGAGAAAGGGAGAGATTGTACTAGAAAAGTAACCCACACTGCAAGAGTGCCATTATAATTATTAATTATTTATTTATTTTATTTATTTATTATTTAGATTTGTATGCCGCCCCTCTCCGCAGACTCCGCAGACTTTATTTAATTAATTTATTAATATTCCTTCTTCACTGCTTATTTGATCCCTATGACAATCGTTAAGTGTTGTACTGCATGATTCTTGACAAATGTATATATTATTTTATGTACGCTGAGAGCATATGCACCAAGACAAATTCCTTGTGTGTCCAATCACACTTGGCCAATAAAAATTCTATTCTATTCTATTCTATAAGAAGATGTTCAATTTTATGTTTTGCAGTGATCTTCAGTAAAAATTGAATGATCATGGTTCGTGCCCTACCTGAAGTAAGCATTAAGTAAGCATAATCAAGAAAATTCCTGAATTAATTTATCTATCTATCTATCTATCTATCTATCTATCTATCTATCTATCTATCTATCTATCTATCTATCTATCTATCTATCTCTATCTATCTATCTATCTATCTATCTATCTATCTATCTATCTATCTATCTATCTATCTATCTATCTATCTATCTATCTATCTATCTATTAGATTTGCATGCCGCCCCTCTCCGTAGACTCCTTGAATATTCAAGGAGTTGTTGAATAGCTGGCTTATAGTTGTTTTAAAAATTAGCAAGGTAGATTTTGATTGGATTTAACAAAAACATCTGGCCAGTAATAGCAGATTCTTAAAAGCAGGCCTGGCTCTACAACACCATAGGATGTGTGTCTTTAACCAGGGACAAACTGTGTAAGGAACAAATTGTTTCCCTGTTTCGAAGTGATGTGGTACTTTAGAGTGAATTGCCTTCCTTGCTGGCTACTTCATATCAGAGTTACAGATGTGGAGGTGGCTGAGATATCTATCAACTTTTTGGCCCCCTCATGATGGGTAATACTGATTGGATAACAGAATTGGAATGTACCTTGGAGGCAGTGATGGGCTGCCAAAATTTTTACTGCCACACTGCTGGCATGGCTTATTTTGTGGGCATGGCTTGATGGTCATGTGACCAGGTAGAAGTGGCTTGACAATCATGTGACCAGGTGGTGGTGGCTTAAAGCAGTGTTTGCCAACCTTGTCAACTTGAAGATATTTGGACTTCAACTCCCAGAATTCCCCAGCCATCAAATGCTGGCTGGGGAATTCTGGGAGTTGAAGTCCAGATATCTTCAAGTTGCCAAGGTTGGGAAACACTGGCTTAAAGGACTGGGTGGGAGTGGCTTACCAGCCACGATAAGTTTTCAAACAGGTGCTTTTTTTCAGTTGATTAAGTCACATTGTTTGAAGAGCCACAAAAAGGACAAAGAACAGGCAACATTATTTGTTCAGGAGCACAGTAACATTTTAAGGTTTTGTGCTGAACCTACAAGGTTCAGGATAATAACAGATTAGGCAAGTAGCTCAATTTTCTTTGCTATAAAAGTTCAGTTCTAGAGAATGATGAAAATGATTAAAGCCTTTATGGGTAAAAAACATACTATTTAATTATTTCCTATTTTAAAAGTAATTAAGGATCATACTAAGGTATTAGAGAAGGAAGGACAATAAAAAAACTATTATGTATAAATAGTGCATAAACATACTACTCCCACTACGTCTCCCTGCCATGAGGCCAGCAGCACATTGCTGTTTAGAGGTCTTCTAGCTCAGCTCAAATGGGAGACCCTACCCCATTTCAGACAAATGGATGTCCAGTCTCTTCTTAAAAGCCTGCAGTGATGGAGCGCCTACAGCTTATAATAAGTAAAATAATAAATATTAACACTATTAACACTAAAATTCCATTGGGGCCCAGATCAGAGAGTTGGGGGAGCGCAAAATGTCAACGCCCCAAAAAGCATCTGAGAAATAAATCAGATTCCAGTCCAATGCTTTCAGATAAGGTTCGATTTATTGTCAGAGCCATGTTGGTCACACTACTACAATTCTGATACTAACTTCTTTCCAGTACCCCACCCAGGTTAAGCTTCATCCCACATCTCCGCACCCACAAGTTCATCATGAGGACCAGTCCGAGTGCAGGGATTCCACCGAGTTCCTCTTTTCTTCAGTTGATGCAGAACAAAAGATGACCTTGGACTCCAAGAAAGGAATTTGTTGTGACTACTAACTTCCCTCTCATTTAACTACCCCTCCCAATTCCCCTAATACTGTGCTACTGTGGCAGGCCAAAGCCTCTAACTTCAAATGATGGCTTTCGGACTGACAGTTTATTTTTTCCTGGGGGAGGGGGTGTAACAGAAAATAACTGAGAAGCACTGCAATAGGCCAATGTCTCCAACATGTTTCGTAGCCTAACAGTTGAAAAGCCCCTAGCTTGGAAGTTTGTCTGCTTCTGTTTGGAGGCGAATGAAGATGTTCCTGTCACATTCAACACTTTTAAAGGCATGTGAACAAAAAAATCATTCAGGGGCACGCCTAAGCCACATGATCTGGAAGCGGCCTCGGGGCGAAATTAGGGACAAATTGGGATCAAGATGAGCACCGATCTGCACTGGGTTGTGCAGAAGAGGTGGAGTGCCTCCACAATGCGGCTGCATTAAATCATGAGATTAAAAATAAATAAATGACTGAAGTATGTCCCGTGTGCTTGTCTAAGCAAGGGCCAGCTATGCTGAGAGACAGCCTCTTTCCCCACCTGGTGGAAACTGCCCCGAGGGACCTTCCCAGTATACAATTACTTAACTGGGGAACATTGCTCAAGTTAATATACCTCATTCCTGTAAGGAGATTCCAGATGAACAGTCAAAGAGGTGAAAAGGGAAGCCTCGCCCAGTCGGTTTTTCTTTTAATTATTATTTTTTGCAATGAGCTTAAATGAAAATTGAGTGACAATGAATTCATGCCCCAGGAGGACTGAGCACCCAGGAAAATTCCTGAATATACAGGGTGTTGGTGAATAGCTGGTTTATATGTATCCCACTTTCTGCTTCCTCTATCAGGGTTCCAAATATATATAGCCCTTCATGGCAACGGACCAGAATATCTTTGAGATATACCTTCTGCCGCACGAATCCCAGCGGCCGGTTAGGGCCCACAGAGTTGGCCTTTTCCGGATCCCGTCGACTAAACAATGTCGGATGGCGAGACCCAGGGGAAGAGCCTTCTCTGTGGTGGCCCTGACCCTCTGGAACCAACTTCCCCCAGAGATCAGAGTTGCCCCCAGCCTCCTTGCTTTTCGTAAACTCTTTAAAACCCACCTCTGCCCTCAGGCATGGGGTAACTGAGACATCTCCCCTTGCCTATGTAGTTTTATATATGGTATGTTTGTATGTATGTTTTTTAAATAACGGGGCTTTTAGACTTTTAATATTAGATTTGTTATTTTAGACTTTTAATATTAGATTTGTTACTGTATATTGTTTTATCACTGCTGTGAGCCGCCCCGAGTCTGCAGAGAGGGGCAGCATACAAATCTAATAAATCCTAATCATAAATCAAAATCATCAAATCATATAACCTTCATTGTGTATTATTGTGTATTGGACAAAACAAATAAACAAAACAAATAAACAAATAGCATCCCAAATTAAATCAGAGTCTGAGGCATAGCGTTCCTCAAAGTTACAATTTATTAGCAGAGCTATGTTGGCACATCTCTGAGAAACCCAATTCTAAGGCTCTCCACCCAGTTTAAAGTTCATTCTCTTGTTCTCACACCCACAAGTTCATCACGTTGACCAGTCTCCTTCATGCCAACGTGTCCGTTACTCCCATCAGCTTCCGGGCAGGTGTTGAACAAAGGATGACCTTGAGAATCTAGAAGGAAATTGTCATGGCTACATTTTTACTCATGCAGCAACCCCTCCCAAATTCCCATAGCACGAATACAGCCTAATGCATATAATATGTGGCAAAGTCTCCAAATCAGGCTTTGGCCTGACATCCTCTTTGTGTTGCAAGTTGGACTATTAAAAAAATGAAGAAAACTGGATGCCATGGAGCCGGGCGTGTGTGGGGATATCTGAAGGGCCTTTGGAAAAGAAGAATGTGCCAACCATTTGCCCAATGCGCAAATTGTTCATTTAACTTGCTATTTTTATTCTGAGAGTGTTAGCAGTTCATCTTGCCCTGCGGTTTGTCTTCATTGGTTTCCATGTATTTCCTCTTTCTATTGATCCCGAATATTCCTGATGTCCTCTATTTAGACCATATCCTATTGAAGGGCTGTGTAATCCATAATTGCATGCTCACACATAAAAAGAATAACAACAGCTTTGATTATTGTACTGAAGGGCTTATGTGATTCATAAGAAGCTAGCAGTCATTGTTTACATCAATTAGCGAAGTTTTATTGGTATACAGACAAAGTGTTGTGTTTGTAGACAGAGATATTTATTGGTATACAGACAAAGTATTATGTTTGTAGACAGAGATATTTATTGGTATACTGTACAGACAAAGTGTTGTGTTTGTTGACAGTGATATGGTTGGCTTGAGATGTTTCTTATCATCATGGATGAATCCACCACCAATCCACTCTTACACACTTCATACCACATTAATTCTTGAGGAACGTAGTCATAAGATAACAATTACAGTTGTAAGTTGAGGAGTATTCATGTTTCTACAATCAGTTTAGAAAGTATATTTTGAATAACAGGGTATTTTTGAGAATTTAAAAAGAACATTTCTATGAATCCACCAAAGTTTGGAGAAAAACCAAGATTCTGCTGTCAGATTGGTGGGAATAAAAGACAGGAGTCTGAGAAATTGCCCTCAAAATACATGGGGATCTTATTAGTTATTGTCTTTTAAAAAAAACCATTTTGTTCCATTTCATATTTTACTGACTTTCCATGTTAGGTGATATGTTAGTTCTTGTTAGCTACCTATCTTTTCCAGAATCTGATGTGCTTAACCTTGACTGGATTTTTAATATGACATATTTTATTGGTTTGGATCCAGAGATAATCAAAATTGAATTAATGGGCATTGAGCCAGCCATGATTAATTTATACTTCATCAATGTCAATGGATTTACGCTAAATATGACTAAGTCGAGAACCAATTGAATGCATCTTCATTTTTGCAAATTGCCTTAAAGATATTTAAAGAAGAACTATACTAAATCAGAGTGTTTCAGTAACTCCATTGTGAAATGCTTCGAGGGGAAAAAAAGAACAACAGAATTAATAACAGCCGAGTATATCTGAATATTTTGTTAAGTCAATTCTGCTCGATAGAGCTTAAGACATTAATCACGTATTCAAAATAGTTAATGAATCAAGTAATTGACTTCAGTTTGGAAACCCTAACAGAGACCTGATGCCCAAGGCTAGGGACGTTACTGAAAGAATTTTAACTCTTTAAAATTAAGAGTGGTTAACCTACTCTTGCATAGCTTCTTCTCTGATAATATTGTACTTTTAACCAGACAATATAAAACATTTGATAGACCAATGGACGAAATTTATTTATTTATTTATTTATTTATTTGTTTGTTTGTTTGTATGTTTGTTTGTTTGTTTGTCTATCTACCTATCTATCTATCTATCTATCTATCTATCTATCTATCTATCTATCTATCTATCTATCTATCTATTTATTAGATTTGTATGCCGCCCCTCTCCGAAGACTCGGGGCGGCTACCAACAATAAAGAAAACAATGTAACAAATCTAATGTTAAAAAAATAATCTAAAAAACCCCAATTTAAGAGACCAATCATACAAACAAGCATACCATGCATAAATTTTATAAGCCTAGGGGGAAGGGAAAAAATTTCAATTCCCCCATGCCTGACGACAGAGGTGGGTTTTAAGGAGCTTGCGAAAGGCAAGGAGGGTGGGGGCAACTCTGATATCTGGGGGGAGCTGGTTCCAGAGGGTTGGGGCCGCCACAGAGAAGGCTCTTCTCCTGGGTCCCGCCAAATGACATTGTTTAGTCGACGGGACCTGGAGAAGGACAACTCTGTGGGACCTGACTGGTTGCTGGGATTCATGCGGCAGAAGGCGGTCCCGGAGATATTCTGGTCCGATGTCATGAAGGGCTTTATAGGTCATAACCAACACTTTGAATTGTGACCGGAAATTGATCAGCAACCAATGCAGCTGCATTCTGTATGATCTGAAGTTTCCGAAACGGCGAAAGCAATTAAAGGAAGAAAAAACAAAGATATCAAAGAGACATGGCAAAAATGGCATGAATGGATCCGCGATAAAAACCCAACAGGACAATACAAAGTATCAGTGTATAGACATAAATAAAAATCAAATATAGAAATACAAAAATACATAGACTAATGAAACAACTATCTCTTTTGAATTACTACTCTTTATAAAATCAAAAGTATTTATGTTTGTTTCATGTATGTGAATGCATATAGGTTAATATAACGCTAAGTATAAGAAATGACAATATAATAGAAAAGGAGTATGACCTGTTCTACAATGTATATGTGATATATTGTTTCTTTTTTTAAATCAATAAAAACCTATTTAAAAAAACATTTGCTAGACCAATTCTCGAATACAGCTCATCTATCTGGAACCTGCACTACATATCGGACATTAATACAATTGAGAATGTCAGGAAATATTTCACCAGAAAAGTACAGCACTCCTCTATTTCCATAGCTAATGCCAGCAGACTTGAAATTTTGGGTCTAGAAAATTTAGAACTCCGCCGCATTCGATCTGATATTCAGAGATAAATCTTCCTTGAAAGTAGCTCATGTTCAGCTTTGTGTCATAGTCAAGCATAATCAGAAAAACAGAATAACGGAGTTGAAAGGGACCCTGGAGGTCTTCTAGTCCAACCCTCTACTCAGGCAGGAAGTCCTGTACCATTTCAAACAAATAATTGTCCAATCTCTTCTTTAAACTTCCAGTGTTGGAACATCCACAACTTCTGGAGGCAAGCTGTTCCACTGATTAATTGTTTTAACAGTGAAGTAATTCCTCCTTTGTTTTAGGTTGCTTCTCTCCTTGATTAGTTTGCATCCATTGCTTTTTGTCTTGCCTTCAGGTGTTGTAATCATAGGTTCATAGGCACTGAACTTTGGGATGGAATATTGCTGAAGGGTAATGTTTTAGCCTAATGGGTGCTGTATCAACCTTATTCTTCCTCTATGAAAAGCAGCAAAATCCAGGCTGAGTAAGCAAGTTGCAGAATCCATGACCACGTGGAAAATAATTAACTTGATATACAACATGAAGAAAACCTATAGCTAACTTCCATATAAGGAAATATATGCCTTACTCTCATTCCTTTGCTAATCACCAGTAAACACACAATCCAGGAAAAGGCAAAGAATGGAGCTTCTGTTAATTATCTATAGGGAAGTCACGAGGAGGTTGCCTTATACAGTGCATGAGTGAATGGTAGTTGGAGGATGGCTTAATGTATGTGGCGTTCGCGAATTGGTTATTCTGTACCACATGTCTGATTGGTTTCTAAATTGGGGTTTTAAATTAACTTAAATATTAGATTTGTTTACATTGTATTATTATTGCTGTGAGCCGCCCCGAGTCTGCGGAGAGGGGCAGCATACAAATCTGATTAATAAATAATAATAAATAAATAAATTTAAATAAACCGTCTTATGATATAGTATTTTACCCAATTAAAGGCTGCAGAAATGAGAGTTTTAGTAGTTGTGCAGATTAATCCTAACTAGCTTGGCAGTGAGTGTTTTGCTTCAAAATAGTTGGAAGGGATAGATTCTTGATCTATGCTCTTGGATATGGTAAACGTGCCTGTCTATGGACAGTGGATAATGCTGAAACAAGAAGTAAAAACCCAGTCAAATTACATTTAAATTATACAATATAGGATGGACAGCATTTGGCATATCCAAATGTCCATGGTTGAACTGCAACATAAATGGAGGAAAATACACAATTGTTTGGAATCTTTCTGGTCATGCACGCAATGGCTATTTGAAAAATATTATAAAGAATCTACATGCTTATATGGAGTACTGTGTTCAGTTCTGGAGACCTCACCTACAAAAAGATATTGACAAAATTGAACGGGTCCAAAGACGGGCTACAAGAATGGTGGAAGGTCTTAAGCATAAAACGTATCAGGAAAGACTTAATGAACTCAATCTGTATAGTCTGGAGGACAGAAGGGAAAGGGGGGACATGATCGAAACATTTAAATATATTAAAGGGTTAAATAAGGTTCAGGAGGGAAGTGTTTTTAATAGGAAAGTGAACACAAGAACAAGGGGACACAATCTGAAGTTAGTTGGGGGAAAGATCAAAGGCAACATGAGAAAATATTATTTTACTGAAAGAGTAGTAGATCCTTGGAACAAACTTCCAGCAGACGTGTTTGGTAAATCCATAGTAACTGAATTTAAACATGCCTGGGATAAACATAGATCCATTGTAAGATAAAATACAGGAAATAGTATAAGGGCAGACTAGATGGACCATGAGGTATTTTTCTGCCGTCAGTCTTCTATGTTTCTATGTTTAATAATTTAAGATAACACCATTGCTAACTTTAATAAAGGAGAATATCTGTAGCTTAGGGTTGAAAGGATGGGTCCTTGGCATTGTTTGAACTTGGAGCTCAGAAAGCACCAAAGACCCTCCTTACTTTTTGATATGAAGCTGGCAAGGAGGTTTCATCCATGGTTAACCCACCTCTGATCTGTAAATACTCAATAAGGCAAATAATGTGAAGCAAAATCTTGTGGTACATTTTAATTGGTGCTAAGTGGCCTGTGGTTTCTGCTTTGTTGCTTTTAAGGAGTCAATTGGTCAGTGATTCATACAACAAACCATCTGAATCATAGGATCGCAAACAATTTTATGGCTTTACTTTCTCTCCAGATGTTTCAAGAGCTCATCAGAAATTAAGGGGTCTTTCACTGACTCCCTTCCTGTTTTTACATTATCTTTCTTGGCTCCAAGAGAGATTGATTACTCTTTCCTTGTCTCTTTTAAACAGTTGCTTTCCTTAATGATCCTTGAAACGTTTGACTGACAGAACACTGATTAAAAAAGAGTTGCGTTTTTCGTGAACCATTCAAGACCAGCCTTTTTAATCAGGGTTACTATGCCTAAGGGAGAGATGTTCTGGCTTGAGTCTGACTTGAAATTTGATCAGCAGCAGATTTGGAATGTAGAACTTAATACAGGGGATACCAAAAGTCAAGGTTGAACTGGTAGCCCTAAAGTGATAGGAGAACAGAATGAGTGGTGAAAGGAAGCAGACATTGAAAAATATGAAGTGTATGATAAACACTACGAAGGCACCAATGTCCCTAAGCTTCAGTTAGGGTCATTGATTGCATATTTCAGGTCAAAATCTCGTGAATTGAACTTGATTCCTAGTTATTATAGTAACATGTTCATGTTGGATTTTTGACAACAATAAGGAAATAGTTTGCTTTCCCTTGGGATATTTCTTTAACTTTGCAGTCAACTTGATCGCTCTAGATTTCCCTGGTGGTCTTCTGTATAACAACTAGCCATTGGTCCATCTGCTGATGACCATGACCTATGGAAAATGATCACATGAAGTATAAGAAAGATAAACAGGAAATCATTTTCATTAGCCATATTTCCTTCTTATTTTTTTTTAACTTTTCACATCTGTAATTTCCTTTAGTTACTATTTCTTAGTCTTTTCTCTATTTTGGGCATACAATCACTAAATGCAAAAGGAATAATGGAATGGGACCAACTCCCCCCAGAGATTAGAACTGCCCCTACTCTCCCTGCCTTCCGTAAACTCCTTAAAACCCACCTCTGCCGTCAGGCATGGGGGAACTGAAACACCTCCCCCGGGCATGTTTAATTTATGCATGGTATGTTTGTGTGTGCGTCTGTTAGTTTATGGGGTTCTTTTAAAGCTTGTATAAATTTTAAAGTTTTCTGATTATTTATGATTTGTTCTATTCTGTTGTGAGCCGCCCCGAGTCTTCGGAGAGGGGCGGCATACAAATCTAAATAATAAATAAATAAATAATAAATAAATAAATAAATGCGTATTTCACATAGTTCCTGCTATAAGTAAAACATTTTTTGTAAAATTTCCCTCCCCCCCAAAAGAACCCCCACCTATACAGACAAAGCCGGAGTGACATAGTGGTTAGGGTGCAGCACTGCAGGTGACTTCTAACTGCTAGCTGTAGTTCAGCAGTTCAAATCTCACCACTGGCTCAAGGTTGACTCAGCCTTCCATCCTTCCGAGTTGTGTAAAATGAACATCCAGATTGTTGGAGCAACAAGTGATTCTATAAACCACTTAGAGAGGCTGTAAAAGCACAATAGACTTACATTAGACTTAGCATTTAGACTTACATATAAGCCTAAATTGCTATTGCTATATTCAGTAGGGAAGTGATCCAATGAGAAGATGACTTAGCCAATGGTTTTGACTGTAGCAGGACATATTAATCAACATAACTATGCTTTGTTGAATTAACTTAGTACCATAGGCTCACATAACAGAAAATACCCATGCTGATTATTATTATTTTATTTATTATTTATTAGATTTGTATGCCGCCCCTCTCCGAAGACTCGGGGCGGATTAGTTTCAAGCTAAGCCTCGAATGGGTCAGTATTGATGATCTTAGCATTATCTATGTGATATAAGCCCTGCTGGTAGGATCCTCCCTCCATGAGCAAAGCTTCAACAAATTTGCATCAGAGAAAAATAGCAATAGCAACAGCACTTAGACTTCACAGCCTTCACTAAGTGGTCTATACTATTTCACAGCCTTCTCTAAGTGGTTTACAGAGTCAGCATATTGCCCCCAACAATATGAGTCCTCATTTTACCCATGTCAGAAGGATGGAAGGCTGAATTAACCTTCAGCTGGTCAGAATCGAATTCCTGGAAATTGGTAGAATTAGGCTGCAACACTGCATTATAACCAGAAGGAAGGAAGGAAGGAAGGAAGGAAGGAAGGAAGGAAGGAAGGAAGGAAGGAAGGAAGGAAGATAACTGATGTGAATGGTCCATGACCAACTCAGTTAGTCACAGATTCTGAGGAGGGTGAACCGGGTCTGTCGGTACCCTAGGCCAGTTTTTCTAAGTGATTTACAGAGTAAAATCTAAAATCTAAAACCTAAAACCTTAAACCTAAAACCTAAAACCTAAAACCTAAAACCTTAAACATTAAACATTAAACCTTAAACCTAAAACCTTAAACCTAAAACCTTAAACCTAAAACCTTAAACATTAAACATTAAACCTAAAACCTAAAACTTAAAACCTAAAACCTTAAACCTAAAACCTTAAACCTAAAACCTTAAACCTTAAACATTAAACCTTAAACCTTAAACATTAAACATTAAACCTAAAACCTTAAACCTTAAACCTTTTAAACCTTAAACCTAAAACCTTAAACCTAAAACCTAAAACTTTAAACATTAAACATTAAACCTAAAACCTAAAACATTAAACATTAAACATAAAACCTAAAACCTGAAACCTGAAACCTGAAACCTGAAACCTGAAACCTGAAACCTGAAACCTAAAACCTAAAACCTAAAACCATCCAAAATCCAAAAGGTGGTATTTGCCGGTTCTCCAAATACTCAAAATTTCTGCTACCATTTCTCCAGAACCTGTCAGAACCTGCTGGATTTCATCCCTGTATCTGAGCTAAGATGCTTAATTTGGGCTGCACACAAACCTGCAAAATTTTGTTATATATTTTTGCTATGACTCCCATCCTTTGTCCCTAGGGCACTAATATTGTTTCTTGCTCTGACTTTGGTTGCCTAATGAATATACAGTACCTGAATTTCACGAGAGCGGGTTCATCCGCACAAATTCTTCATTGAATTCTGTGTACCGTGGAAACAGAATTCTGGTATGTGTGTTTTAAGTGAGACATTTGCCAGGCTCTTTGAAAGCTGAAACTTTGCACAGACGGGAGTTTTTCCACAATTGCAATGTATCCCATTCTTTAAAAAAAAAAAAAAAACTAAACGTCCAGCTGGCCTTAGAATTAGCCCCCCCCCACTCCTGCCCTGCCGCCTGCTGTGACTGTATGTGACTACTGCAGTGATATACAGCTGTTTCCTGCAGAAAATATGTAAACGGTCTAGACATGCATTAATCAGCTGTGGCCAACCAGGGTTTCCCAGTGGGTGTCTCCAGGTGTTTGGGGGACATTGCAAAGAAGGTGAATTGTAGACATTGATGATCAGTGCTCTCTCTCAGTCTCGATTTCTGTTTCTCATCAGGAACACAATCCATGTGGCACAGCGCTGCAATTTCTTTATCAGTTAAGAAAGTGTTGGGGAGAGCTATGAAAAAAATTAAAACATGAAAAACTCTTCTTCTTCTTCCTCTCCTTCTCCTTCTTCTCCTTCTCTTTCTCCTCCTTCTTCTTCTCCTTCAACTTCCTCCTCTTCCTCTTCTTCCTGTTCTTCTTCTTCAACTTCTTCCTCCTCCTCTTCCTCTCCTTCTCCTCCTCCCCATCTTCCTTCCAATTGTCTTGACTTTCCTCCTCTGCCTTTATCCAATTTATTTTTCTCTTTTTAAATTCTTCTTCTTCTTCTGCTTCTTCTTCTTCTTCTTCTTCTTCTTCTTCTTCTTCTCCTCCTTCTCTTTCTCCTCCTCCTCCTTCTTCTTCAACTTCCTCCTCCTCTTCCTCTTCTTCCTGTTCTTCTTCTTCAACTTCCTCCTCCTCCTCTTCTTTCTGTTCTTCTTCTTCAACTTCTTCCTCCTCCTCTTCCTCTCCTTCTCCTCTTCCCCATCTTCCTTCCAATTGTCTTGACTTTCCTCCTCTGCCTTTATCCAATTTATTTTTCTCTTTTTAAATTCTTCTTCTTCTTCTTCTTCCTCCTCCTCCTCCTCCTCTTCTTCTTCTTCTTCATGGGGCTTCTCTAGGAATCTCCTGGGAGGAAATAGGGCCTCCACCCTCCCTGTGGTTTCCCCAATCTCACACATTATTTGCTTTTACATTGATTCCTATGGAAACAAATTGCTTCTTCTTACAAACTTTTGTACTTAAGAACCTGGTCACAGAACAAATTAAGTTCGTAAGTAGAGGTACCACTGTACTCTGATTCTTGCTGTCCTTTTAACCTTTTCGTCATCATATCCATCTCTGCACATTCAGTACGTTTTTGAATGACATCTTCTTCTTTGGGAGGTGTTTTTATTATTCTAACAAGAACTATTTACTTATGTATTGATTTCATCCCATTTTTATAATTGCTCATTTCACAAAATGTGACTCCAACATGGGCACTTGCTGAGGAATCATGGGTTCAAGCCAAAGTCAAGTGGACAATTCACCCTATTTGATAGAACACTCTTGGTGAAATAGAACTCTGGTTTGGGCATTGGCAGGAATAACTACCCACTCCCTACTTAAAAAGCAGAGGAGTGAACTGTTAATCCAGTAATGTGCCTGGGATACTTTGCCAAGGAAAGAGAGAATACCTGATAGCTGAGACATAGAAGGAGAAATAGAAAACGTTAGCATTAAAGAGGTTACTTCAGAACAATTTTTTTAACCTAAAAACAATGTTTGGGAGAAAAAAGAAACATCTTAGTTAATTTCCTTGAATTCATGGGGAGTTTAAAAGAAAGAGAAACCAATGAGGTGGCTACATATGTGCCTGGCGGAGCTCTGGTGGCACAGTGGTTAGAATGTAGCATTGCAGCCTAACTCTGCCCATAGTCTGGGGTTCGATCCTGGTAGACTAAGGGTTGACTCAGTCTTCCATCCTTCCCAATTCAGTAAATGAGGACAATATTCTGGGGACAATATTCTGATTCAGAGACTGCTGTAAAACAGTAGGTGGCAGTACAGTGGTACCTCTACCTACGAATGCCTCTACTTGCAAACTTTTCTAGATAAGAACCGGGTGTTCAAGATTTTTTTGCCTCTTCTCCAGAACCATTTTCCACCTACAAACCTGAGCCTCTGAAACTGTAATCGGAAAAGGCAGGGAGAATCCTCTGTGGGGCCTTTCCTGGGAGGAAACAGGGCAGAAAAAGGCAGGGAGAAGCCTACATGGGGCCTCTCTAGGAATCTCCTGGGGGGAAACAGGCCTGGAAAAAGTGGGGGAAGCCTCTGTGGGGCCTCTCTGGGAATCTCCTGGGAGGAAACAGGGCCATAAAAGGCAGGGAGAAGCCTCCGTGGGGCCTCTCTGGGAATCTCCTGGGAGGAAATAGGGCCGGAAAAGGCAGGGAGAAGCCTCTGTGGGGCCTCTCTGAGAATCTCCTGGGAGGAAACAGGGCTTTCACCTCCCTGTGGTTTCCCCAATCGCATACATTATTTGCTTTTACATTGATTCCTAGGGGGAAAATTGCTCCTTCTTACAAACCTATCTACTTAAGAACCTGGACACGGAATGAATTAAGTGCGTAAGTAGTCTTCGGAGAGAGGGCTGCATACAAATCTAATACATAATAATAATGATGATAATGATAATAATAACAATAACAACAAAACAACAACAACAACAACAACAATAATATAACTGCTATTGATATATTCAACAGCTAGATTGGGTTTATTATCAAGGGATGTCTTATTTGCGGGGAATAAAAACTCATATGTCTGCATCCTTTAACTGAGTGAAATATTGCATCTTCTGAATATATTTCCTCCATAGTTATCTCCTTCCATGTGGACAAATAATAAATAAACCCTGTCCCTAGAAATCTTCTCAGTTGCCTTCTGCTGCGTGAGTCCCAGCAACCAGTCAGGTCCAACATAGTTGGCCTTCTCCAGGTCCTGCCAACTAGATAATGTCGCGTGGCAGGGCCTAGGGGAAGAGCCTTCTTTGTGGGGGCTCCAGCCCTCTGTAACCAGCTCCCCCCAGAGATTTGTACTGCCCCCAACCTCCTCGCCTTCCGCAAGAGCTTGGAGACCTATTTGGGCCAAGAGGCCTGGGGCCACTGGATATTAGTTCCTGGCTGGTGAATGGTATGCATGCTTGATTGTTCGAATGAGAATGATTGATTTTTAACGAGCTCGAGTTTTTAGATTAGTTAATTTAACTTGGATTGGATTCAGGATACTTTTATTGTTTTTGAGTCTTCAGATAGGTGAGGAATATATATAAACAAACAAACAAACAAACAAACAAACAAGTAGATAAACAAACTGACGATACCACAAAGATAAAATGTATTTTATTTATTTTATTTATTTTATTTATTTATTTATTAGATTTGTATGCCACCAATCTCCGAAGACTCGGGGCGGCTAACAACAATAAAAAGGACAATGTAACAAATCTAATATTAAAAAATAATCTAAAAACCCAATTTAAAGAACCAATCATACAAACAAGCATACCATGTATAAATTCTATAAGCCTAGGGGGAAGGGGGAAAAAATTTCAGTTCCCCCATGCCTGACAACAGAGGTGGGTTTTAAGGAGCTTGCGAAAGGCAAGGAGGGTGGGGGCAACTCTGATATCTGGGGGGAGCTGGTTCCAGAGGGTCAGGGCCGCCACAGAGAAGGCTCTTCTCCTGGGTCCCACCAAATGACATTATTTAGTCAACGGGACCCGGAGAAGGCCAACTCTGTGGGACCTAACTGGTCGCTTGGATTCGTGCGGCAGAAGGCGGTCCCGAAAATTATTGAATACCGAAAAAGAATCACCTGGACCTGAGATTAAACCTGTAGACCAGCGGTATCGAACATTGGTATTTTCAAGATTTGTAGACTTTAACTCCCAGAATTCTCTAACCAGGCACATTAGCTGGGGAATTCTGAGAGTTGAAGTTCACAAGTCTCAAAGCAGGCAAAGTTAAACCCCCCTGCTGTAGAGATTTGCCGAGGGCCAACTTTCCCCACCACATATATTTCCAAAGCTGTCCTGATTTCATTTCTAAGAATTCGCAACAATAGCTGAGCTAACTAGGAATTTGAGCTCTTGAAGGCCAATACAGTGATACCTCGTCTTACAAACGCCTCATCATACAAACATTTCGAGATACAAACCCGGGGTTTAAGATTTTTTTGCCTCTTCTTACAAACTATTTTCACCTTACAAACCCACCGCCGTTGTTGGGATGCCCCGCCTCCGGACTTCCGTTGCCAGTGAAGCACCCATTTTTGCGCAGCTGGGATTCCCCTGAGGCTCCCCTCCATGGAAAACCCCACCTCCGGAAATCCGTGTTTTTGTGATGCTGCAGGGGAATTCCAGCAGGGGAATCCCAGCAGGGCAAAAACGGGTGCTTCGCTGGCAACGGAAGTCCGGAGGTGGGGTTTCCCAGCGAGGGGAGCCTCAGTGAAATCACAGCATCGCAGAAACACAGAGGTCCGGAGGTGGGGTTTCGAGGACTTTGGTGTTTTCGTGATACTGCAATTTCACTGATGTTCCCCTCGTTGGGAAACCCCACCTCCGGACTTCCGTTGCCAGCAAAGCACTCATTTTTGCGATGCTGAGATTTCCCTGCACCCTCACATCTGCTGGAAGTCCGGAGGTGGAGTTTCCCATGGAGGGGAGCCTCAGGGGAATCCCAGCAGTGCAAAAATGGGCGCTTCGGCTGGCAAAAGGGGTGAGTTTTGGGCTTGCACGCATTAATTGCTTTTCCATTGATTCCTATGGGAAACATTGTTTCGTCTTACAAACTTTTCACTTAAGAATCTCGTCCTGGAACCAATTAAGTTTGTAAGACAAGGTATCACTGTATTTGGGAAACACCTGGGATGAAGAAAGCTGCTCAACACTGTAAGAATAATTATTTTACATGGCTATCTACCAGGCTAAGATATATATATCCTGTACTCATTTCTAATCTGGATTTATCTCTTTTATTAAATTATTTGATTTGAATGGATTACAAAGGTTTATTGTTGCTGTTGATACAGAATTGTGTGTAGGTCCTGTCAGTCTCAACCTGTATATCTGCTTGATCTGGTCATGTTTATTTTCACAAGCTCTATTTTAAGCTCAGTTTTTTGTCAGGACAAAGGAGAGTTTGACGTAGGTACAATCTGTGCTTTATTTGGTTTGTTTTATGTAGGGATTATCATGTCATTAACTGAGAGAGGGAGAGAAGAAGGGAGGGAAGGAGGGAGTTAGAGAGAGAGGTTAAGAATATAAGGCTATATTGATATTACAAGAATATAATTTTAGGTAAGCATGCCTTAAATGATGGGGCTTCTATTGTGACACTGCTTTGATCAGTTTAATAACCCCATCCCCAAACCCTTGGAATAGTTTCCCATTTTATGGATTTATATTCCCATTATTCCACCAGCTGTGCAAGTCAAGAAATTCCAGGAATTTGAGTACATGGGTTTTAAAGTTGCCAAGGTTGTCAAACCCTGCCCTAAAGTCACGTCACAATAATTGTTGAGGTCTTTGGAAAGGCAATGCTTGGGAAGTGTTCGACTTGTGATATTGTGATACGAAATCCAACATATAAATCTCGTTTGCTGTGTATTATTGCTTTTTGTGAATGATGATGATGATGATGATGAAGGACTAATATTGGCTGCACAAAAACAGGCCATTAGATGCTATCGAAGCCAGAATTGAAAAATTAACAGACGATCCGAAGTGCAGACTCGGTAAAGAAACAGACAAAACAATCAATCACATACTATACTCAGCTGCTGCAAAAAGATTGCACAGACTGACTACAAGCATAGACACGATGCTGTGGCACAGATGATCCACTGGAACTTGTGCCAGAACCACAATCTACCAATGGCAAAGTACTGGTGGGATCATAAGCCTGAAAAAGTGGTCAAAAATGAACAAGCAAAGTGGGACTTCAGACTGACCGAATTCTGAAGCATAACACAACAGACATCCTGATTGTGGAGAAAAAGAAAGTATGGATCATCGACATCGCAATCCCAGGGGACAGCAGAATTGAGGAGAAGCAGCTAGAGAAATTTGTGAAATACGAAGATCTAAAATTTGAACTGCAACGACTCTGGCATAAGCCAGTGAAAGTGGTCCCAGTGGTACTTGGCATGCTGGGTGCAGTGCCAAAGGATCTCGGCTGACATTTGAAAACCACCGGAATTGACAAAATCTTAATCTGTCAATTGCAAAAGGCCACTTTACTGGGATCGGCACACATAATTCGCCACTACATCACACAGTCCTAGGTGCTTGGGAAGCGCCCGACTGGTGATGAAATATGAAATCCAGCATAGTGGCATAGCAGGTAGAGTGCTGTACTGCAGGCCACTGAAGCTGACTTGTAGATCTGAAGGTCAGCGGTTCAAATCTCATCACCAGCTCAAGGTTGACTCAGCCTTCCATCCTTCCGAGGTGGGTAAAACGAGGACCCGGATTGTGGGGGCAATAGCCTAGCTCTGTTAAAAAAGTGCTATCGCTAACATGTTGTAAGCCACCCTGAGTCTAAGGAGAAGGGCGGAATAAAAAGCGAATGAATGAATGAATGAATGAATGAATGAATGAATAAATAAGTAAGTAAGTAAGTAAGTAAGTGGAGTAAGTAAGTAGAGTAAGTAAGTAAGTAAGTAAGTAAGCAAGCAAGCAAGCAAGCAAGCAAACAAACAAACAAACAAATAAATAAATAAATAGTGATCTTGTTTGCTGTGCTGTATTGTTGAAATAATACTAATACTAACACTAACACTAACACTAACACTAATACCAATACCAATACTAATACTAACAATAATACTAACAATAATAATAATTTTGAGCAGTTTGTTCAGCCTCAGATGCAAAAAAAGCCAATCATGACCTATTACACAAAACATAACTTTATGATCCTCAGCTCTGTGGTTTCCAAACATCCAACCCGGTGCAGCTATTGCTGGATTACAGAATTGGCCTGTCTGTTGTGGTGTTTACCCTGGATGTAGACCTCACTCAGAATATCGTTAGCTGTACTGTGAGTGTTGCTGGGTCAGAGTTTGCCAACTCTTGCTTCTCTTTCAATTGTTGGCATCGTGCATGGGCAAACGTTCTCAGCTGGCCACAATTGGCATCATTGCAATGCAATTAAGGAGTAATCCTGCCCTGGCAAGAGCAGGGCAACTGTTCTACCCAGCGTGCCTTGCGGGACAATTTTGTTTTTATAAATAGAATGAGCAGAATTTAGGGAATGGATGAGGAGAGTACACGTGGTGTTTTCTGGAACTCTTTGTGGAAATCTAGGGCAGACTTTGAGATTGGAGAATCAGTCTCTACCTCACACTTTTGATCCAGCAAAGAAATCCATCGGCGAGATATGGGAGAGACTATAGGACAGGGGATTATAGGCACTCTGGTGCACTTATGTACGCCCCTTACTTGGTGAGGTCAAGAGTGGACAGTCTAAGGGTAAAGTGTTGGGGGTTAGGGGATGATACTACAGAGTCCGGTAGTGAATTCCACGCTTCGACAACTCAATTACTAAAGTCGTATTTTTTACAGTCACGTTTGGCGCGATTAATATTAAGTTTGAATTTGTTGCATGCTCTTGTGTTGTTGCGGTTGAAGCTGAAGCAATCATTGACAGGCAGGATGTTGCAGCATATGATTTTGTGAGCAATACTTAGATCGTGTTTTAGGCGCCATAGTTCTAAGCTTTCTAGACCTAGGATTGATAGTCTGCTTTCGTAGGGCATTCTGTTTCGATGAACTGTATTCAAGGATTGGTCTGGCAAAAGTTTTGTAGGCTCTGGTGAGTAGTGTGAGATTGCCGAAGCAGAAGCTGCGTGTTAAGCAAAAATATATAAATAAACTGTTAAAAAAAGAAATAAATCCTGATCTCAGTTGTGGCCATAAATCAAGGGCTTCCTGAAATTGTTAAGATTTCTATCAAGTCTTTTCTATAGGAACTAAAGCAGGCTTATAAGAAGATCTTTCTTCATTCACTCCCTTCAACATAACAAAAGCCATGTAAGTATTTTTGTTGAGTGAGTCACTGATCCAAAGCCATCTATTTTTACAGCTCAGCATGCACCTGGGCCAGTTTTTCTAGCACATTTTACACATTTTAGGACCAAAATGGAAATGATTTTTTTTTTAAAAAGGAACCCTTAATTTTTCACTTCCCATGTCTATTCTTTTTTTTGAAAGCATATGAAGTTTAGAACTACGACGCCTAAAACACGATCTAAGTATTGCCCACAAAATCATATGCTGCAACGTCCTGCCTGTCAATGACTACTTCAGCTTCAACCGCAACAACACAAGAGCACGCAACAGATTCAAACTTAATATTAACCGCTCCAAGCTTGACTGTAAAAAATATGACTTTAGCAATCGAGTTGTCGAAGCGTGGAACTCATTACCGGACGCAGTAGTGTCAACCCCTAACCCCCAACATTTCTCCCTTAGACTCTCTACGATTGACCTCTCCAGGTTCCTAAGAGGCCAGTAAGGGGCGTACATAAGTGCACTAGCCTGCCTTTCGTCTCCTGTCCAATTGTCTCTCCTTATCTCATATATCATATATCTTTTTTTCCTTTAATATATCTTCTCCTCCATTTTTATATCTTCTCTTATATATAATACTTCATGTCTATTCTCCTCAATATGCATTGTGTATTGGACAAAATAAATAAATAAATAAATAAATAAATACGAAAGACAGCCTTATTAATGTTAATAGTTTCCTTGTAAATAACTCAAATACCTTTGTGCAAACATAACATATGAACAAGCTCCGCCTGGATTAGCCAAGGAGCTTTGCACAGTGATTTGGAATTTCAAGGGAAGAAAACTGATCCGAAATTGTCAATTTGCTCAACTTTATAGTACAATTTGATCCTCCACGTATAATGAGCTTTAAGCTGGGCCATAACTCCAGGATCAGGTGAAAATAAAGTTTTCACTAGAGAAAAAAATAGTAGTGCTTTCCATTGGCCAGGATTTTAATGTTTTAGGAGATGGAGTAAGAACTGAAGAAGTGACAAATTCTATCAGGGTCAGATTAAGTTGTTCCCTTCAAATTACTTTCAAAACAATTCTCCATTTCCCTTTCAAGCTACAAACTCATGATTCTTGAAAAATGTATCTTTTAGGTACAC
This sequence comes from Erythrolamprus reginae, assembly GCF_031021105.1. Lineage (NCBI taxonomy): Eukaryota > Metazoa > Chordata > Lepidosauria > Squamata > Dipsadidae > Erythrolamprus > Erythrolamprus reginae. The sequence continues at coordinate 24,726,040 of NC_091961.1, read as the reverse complement.
TGAGAGCCTATGCACCAAGACAAATTCCTTGTGTGTCCAATCACACTTGGCCAATAAAGAATTCTGTTCTGTTCTACTCTACTCTACTCTACTCTACTCTACTCTACTCACACAGATATGGTCGTAGAAGCCAATTCTTAATTATTGACTTCTCTACTATAATTTTTTCCTTTTTCAGAAATGTTGATGGGATCTCAACCACCCATTTCCACTTATATCTCAGTTTCATACAAGATAGAAAGTCCCAAAGGGCTTTGTCAAAAGGCAATTGGATTTTCTTTGTTTTTTCCCTGAATATGTTTTATTTCTCACCCAAGAAGCTTCTTCAGTTCAGAACGGAAGAAACTTCTTGAATGAGAAGTAAAGATTGAGATTGTCATCATAACTTTTTCTTTTTTCCAGAATCATTCTGATGAAAATTAATATTCTACCTCATTATCTATTGTTTACAGCAATTATGGGCCTGAAGGTCATTTTTTACACTGCCAGAATTGGGCAACTAGAGTAGATCCTTACAATTGTATTTTGACTGGTTCCTAATGTGATTTTATTGCTTATTTGTACCTGGACTATCATTAAGTGTTGCACCTTATGATTCTTGACAAAACTCTCTTTTTTATGTACACACAGAGCATCTACACCAAGACAAATTCCTTGTGTATCCAATCAGACCTGGACAACAAAATTATCTTCTCTTCTCTTATTCTACTCCATTCCATTCTATTCTATTCTAGATGGTATCTGAAAATGAAAACCAAAGCAAGGACGGACTTTAGGACATATCAAATTCACCTGGCATCCTTTGTAAGGCGAGTCACTAGACATGATGTGTTTATCCAAGCAAACATGGTACTTTGTCCATCTTTTCCTGAGGTTGTATCAGAGGTGATATTCGGCAGATTCTGACCAGTTTTGGAGAACCAGTGGCAGAAATTTTGAGTAGTTCAGAGAATTGGTAAATACTACCTCTGACTGGCCCGGCCCCATCTATTCTCTGCTTCCTGAGTCCCAGCTGATCGGGAAGAAATTGTGATTTTGCAGTAACCTTCCCCAGCCATGCCCACAGAATTGGTAAGAAAAAATATTCAACCCCACCACTAGGTTGTATGATGCAAATTTCTTTGTCCCAAGCAGAGGCAACAATCTCCAACAAAGGCCAAGAAAATACCCACTGAAATATCATTTGGCTGTGAGCCGAGGTGGGCAGGAGGCAGGATGGGGTGGAACGCAGTTCCACCAGTGGAAATGAAGGCTGTGTGCCCAGCTTTAGCTGACCATCCCACCCTCCCATCCTCCTCCTCCTCGGAAAGTGGTAGGGCGACCAGCACCAACAGGTGTTGCAGGGGGTCCATTTCCTCCCCACTCTTTTCTCAACAGCGGATGGCCACCTAGCTACCCAGCCTGAGGCGGGGGCGACCCAGGAAGGAGAGTGCGGAAAACACAAAGCAAATTGTCACCCCAGAGAGCGACACTGGTGACGTTGTAAGTCGAGGACTTAAAAGTTCACTTGAACAATGATGATCGGTCAAGCCACTCCCACCTGGTCACATGGCCAACAAGCCACTCCTACCCAGTCACATGACCATCAAGCCACACCCACAAAATAAGCCACAGCGTGGCAGTAAAAAAATTGGCTGCCCATTACTGGCTGTGAGATATCATTTGAGTGATATTACTCATCACGGGAACACTCTTTTTGTAAGCACAAGTTAGTCTTTTCAAGTGTCACGTCATTCTATTTTGAAGGGTAATGTCTTTTCCATTGCTAACCTGTGTAGCTTTCAGCCAAGCATCACAGAAAGGACCTTTTCTTCTCCCAGGGATGAACACTACAATATCCATCAGGTGTCTTTCTATGACAGATCCAAGATAAACCACATACCTCATTAACAGGTGCATGATTACCTTTTTTTTTATCCCCAGCTTTGGGTTATTGTTATTTTTTCTCTGAGTTGCTCGAGGCCAGAAACAGAAAAAACAATCTGGAGTCCAAACACTCTCAGTTAACCTGACAACGACCCCGATACAAGAGTGCATTATAATAATAATAATAATAAGAAGAAGAAGAAGAAGAAGAAGCTGGGATGTTTCTAACTGCAGGATTCTTATATTTAAGGCACAGTTGACTGAGTTTTCAGTTGATCTTGGCCTTCTCATTGACCCGAGGCAGTAAATTCTTCCTCCCTTTATCCGCAGCTTCTTCCTTTTGCTGCTCAAATAGTTTGTCAGCAAATTATCCAGTTAATAAAGCGGCAATGATGACAGTTTTGCAAAGCATTAGCGGGGCCTAGTTGTGAGCCTCACCAACCTGCAAGCAAAACAAACAGAGAAGGAGAGGGGAGGAAGGGAAAGTGCTCCGAAGGGTCAAGAGACACCGATGAATGAATTATAGAATAGAATAGAATTCTTTGTAGAATTCTTTATTGGCCAAGTGGGATTGGACACACAAGGAATTTATCATTGGTGCATATGCTCTCAGTGTACATAAAAGAAAAGATACATTTGTGACAAAATCATGATTAATGATTGTCATAGGGTACAAATAAGCATATCTCCGGGACCGCCTTCTGCCGTACGAATCCCAGTGACTAATTAGGTCCCACAGAGTTGGCCTTCTCTGGGTCCCGTCGACTAAACCAGTGTTTTTCAACCAGTGTGCCGTGGCACACTAGTGTGCCGCGAGACATGGTCAGGTGTGCCGCGAAGCTCAGAAAGAAAGAAAGAAAGAGAGAGAGAAAGAAAGAGATAGAGAGAAAGAAAGCAAGAGAGAGAGAGAAAGAAAGCAAGAGAGAGAAAGAACGAGCGAGAGAGAAAGAGAACAAGAGAGAAAGAAAGCAAGACAGAGAGAGAGAAAGAGAGGGAGAAAGAAAGCAAGAGAGAGAGAAGGAAAGAGGGAGAGAAGGAGAGAGAGAGAAGGAAAGAGGGAGGGAAGGAGAGAGAGAGAAAGACAGAGGGACGTAGAGAGGGAGAGAGAAAGAGAGAAAAAAGAGAAGAAGGAAGAGAAAGAAAGGGATGGAGAGAGAAAGAAAGAGGAAGGAAGGGAGAGAAAGAGGGAGGGAGAAAGAAATAGAGCGAAGGGGAGGAAGAGAGAGAGAGAATTTTCTTGTCCAAACTTTTTTTAGCCCCCCCCCCCCTCCGCTCCATGTGCTCCAGGGTTTCGTAAATGTAAAAAATGTGCCACGGCTCAAAAAAGGTTGAAAATCACTGGACTAAACAATGTTGTTTGGCGGGTCCCAGGGGAAGAGCCTTCTCTGTGGTGCCCCGACTCTCTGGAACCAGCTCCCCACAGAGATTAGAACTGCCTCCACCCTCCTTGCCTTCTGTAAACTCCTTAAAACCCACCTTTGCTGCCAGGCATGGGGGAATTGAGATATCTCCCCTGGGCCTATACAATTTATGTATGGTATGTTTGTGTGTATGTCTGATTAATAATGGGGTTTTTAAAATGTTTTTAAATTATTAGATTTGTCATGAATTGTTCTATTGCTGTTGTGAGCCGCCCCGAGTCTACGGAGAGGGGCGGCATACAAATCTAATAAATAATTAAATAATTAATAATAATAATTAAATAATTAATCAGGAAACAATCAATATTAATAAAAATCTTAAGGGTACAAGCATCAAGTTACAGTCATGCAATCATAAGTGGGAGGAGATGGGTTATAGGAATGATGAGATGATTAATAGTAATAGTAATGCAGCCTTAGTGAATAGTTTGACAGTGGTGAGGGCATTATTTGTTTAGCAGAGTGATGGCGTTTGGGAAAAAATATTCTTCTTGTGTCTAGTTGTTTGGGTGTGCAGCGCTTTGTAGTGTTGTTTTGAGGGAAGGAGTTGAAACAGTTTATGCTGTAAACTATATGGAGCGAGGCATAAAAAGAGAAACGAATAAATTATGGTTTATAAATCCTAAGGGTTGAGTTCGCACAAGGTTGTCCTAAAGCAGAGCGGATAATTGTGTCTCCAGAGCCATTGATAACACCCACATTTTCTCTCTTGGGGTCAATAGCTTCACCTCTGATAGCCACAACTACGGTAAATGAGATGAAGTGTCTTTCCACATGGTTGGATGGAAGGAACAAATGAACAATGGCCTAACCCAGTTTAACAATTTGAAAATTAGCTCCACCTATTTTTGCCTTGTAGCTATTGAAGCCATTAGCTTATCTCCATCCCCACTCTATGCACAGATATTATGAAGGCACCATAAAGTTTTTTACCTGTGTGTAAAGGCAATGAGTAGACCCAAAATACATTCAGATTCTTTCTTATGTTTGTTTGTTTGATTGATTGATTGATTGAGTTAGTTAGTTAGCTGTCAAACATTTATAGGAGAGTAGTAAACATAAGTAAAAAGTAACGATAAAAAGAGGACAATAGGACAGGGATGGCACAACCCTTAAAAGACCTCTTAGAAAAGTCGACTGTAGACAGTCTAACGTTAACATGTTTGGGGTTTGTGGAAGAAACCACAGAGTCAGGTAGTGCATTCCAGGCGTTGATCACTCTGTTGCTGAAGTCGTATTTTCTGCATTCGAGTTTGGAGCGATTTACATTTAGTTTGAAACTATTGCATGCTCGTGTATTGCTGCGGTTGAAGCCATTAACAGGAAAGGCATTTTGGTATAGGATCTTATGAACTACATTTAGATCAGATTGGAGGCGGCGTAGTTGTAAATTGGTCTAATCCCAGTACAGTGATACCTCGTCTTACAAACCCCTTGTCATACAAATTTTTCAAGATACAAACCCAGGGTTTAAGATTTTTTTGCCTCTTCTTCCAAACTATTTTCATCTTACAAACCCAAGCCACCACCTCTGGAATGCCCCACCTTCGGACTTCTGTTGCCAGCGAAGCGCCCGTTTTTGCGCTGCTGGGATTCCCCTGAGGCTCCCCTCCATGGGAAACACCACATCCGGACTTCGTGGTTTTGTGATGCTGCAGGGGAATCCCAGCAGCACAAAAACAGGTGCTTTGCTGGCAACGGAAGTCCGGAGGTGGGGTTTCCCAGCAAGGGGAGCCTCAGCGAAATCGCAGCATTGCAAAAACAGGTGCTTCGGCTGGCAAAAGGGGTGAGTTTGGGGCTTGCACGCATTAATCGCTTTTCCATTGATTCCTATGGGAAACATTGTTTCATCTTACAAACTTTTCACCTTACAAACCTCGTCCTGGAACCAATTAAGTTCGTAAGACGAGGTATCACTGTATTTCAAGTCTAGTGGAATAATGTATCCTGTTGCAAGTGAAGGACTCTTCTTATGAGATATTTCTGGACTCTCTCGATTGTATTAATGTCTGATATGCAGTGTGGGTTCCAGACAGGTGAGCTGTATTCCAGAATACAGTTTTGTCTGCTATCGGTTGTTTTCTTTGGAATTATGCAAATGCATGCATATATGCTACTGTCTTGCCCTCGAAAAGAACACCTTCCCTGCGAGGGAATGTCTTTCCCTAATGGGTTGTTTTACAAAAAAACTGGCAAAGAAGGTGAGACTACCGTAATGCCCCCTTGAGCCTGGGAGGAACTTACAAATGCTTACCAAGGAACATTGGGGCCGCCTCCTCGCTGAGACCGTTCTTGGAAACAATAGCTTCAGTGTTTCCACCAGGTAATGGACATGTTACAACAGATGGAGGGGTTAGCTCACCTTGTTTGTCTGCCAGCCTCTGAAGAGCACACCTTTCTCTCTTGGCATCATTGACAGATTTCATCAGCCAAGACAAGCCTGAATTCACCCCGAGTGCTATAGAACAAAAATGTAATTACTTCTGTCATTCAGTTAAGTGGTGAATAGTTTGTGTGCTGGGTTGTGACCGAGAGCTCATTCAAATCCACCCTACTCACAGGCTCAACTTCTTCTGCCTCAAATGGGATGATTTATTTTATTATTATTATTATTTTAAAAAAGGAGGCTTGGAGCCAGATACACACACATATATACACCCGTTCATCCACACCCACGCACAGGCACATAATGTGCACATTTTTCCGCATCATGTTCATCTGAACACTCAGTGAGAATGTGGATGATCAATTACTAGATGATAGTGATGACAGAGATGTTCTTTTCCCCCACAAGAAGTACCGGTAAATAAGAATTATGGGGCCAGGGGCCACACCTTGTAATCTCTTTTCATTTTGAGATGATTTGGAGAGAAGTAGGGCCTGAATGAAGGTCTATAAAGATTCTGAGACATCCAAGTCATGGTTGTCCCAAAGGTGATTTTTCAAGATGCAGGGGCAGGCTGCTCCCGGGACGAGGGGACGCTGTTCCAGCTGACCAGTGGTCGGACATGCATGCCCATCGCGAGATTTGCTCCCTGTGCATTCACAGGAAGCAAGATCTCATGCGCGGATGTGCGCGACCATGAGTTTTTGGTGATGTTCGCTGATAGAGTGCTGGTGAGACCCCATTTGGAATACTGTGTTCAGTTCTGGAGACCTCACCTACAAAAAGATATTGACAAAATTGAACGAGTCCAAAGATGGGCTACAAGAATGGTGGAAGGTCTTAAGCATAAAACGTATCAGGAAAGACTTAATGAACTCCATCTGTATAGTCTGAAGGACAGAACGAAAAGGGGGGACATGATCAAAACATTTAAATATGTTAAAGGGTTAAATAAGGTCCAGGAGGGAAGTGTTTTTAATAGGAAAGTGAACACAAGGACAAGGGGACACAATCTGAAGTGAGTTGGGGGAAAGATCAGAAGCAACGTGAGAAAATATTATTTTACTGAAAGAGTAGTAGATCCTTGGAACAAACTTCCAGCAGACGTGGTAGATAAATCCACAGTCACTGAATTTAAACATGCCTGGGATAAATATATATCCATCCTAAGATAAAATACAGGAAATAGTATAAGGGCAGACTAGATGGACCATGAGGTCTTTTTCTGCTGTCAGACTTCTATGTTTCTATGTTTCTATTTTTTTGCTTCCACGTATCTGCAGAAGCAAAAAACCAGCAAAATTGCCAAAATCTGACAGTCGTGCACGCCCAGAGGCCCACACAGGAAGCAAATATTGTGCTGGGCATGTGCTGCCCACCCAACCTTTACCTTTACCCACCGCCTGCCCAGGGGCGTCCCAGTAAATGAAGGTAATGTAGCTCCTCACTGTTCAAGAGGCAACTGGACTCAGCTCAGAACTGAAGAAGCTTCTTGGATGAGAAGCAAAACTTCTTCACAGAAAAACCAGAAAGTCCAGTTGCCTCTTGAAAAAGCACCTTTGGGGCGACCTGACCCAATGATTAATATCAGATTTAAAGGAGAAGATCTAAGCTTCCTTTCGTAATATACAACATCTGAGAAAAGAACCACCATTAACAATTTAACAAAAAAGTTATTTCATAAAGAACCCAACGCAGAGGCAGGAATTTTACCACCAAGGAGACCAGATTAGAAAAGACAAGGTGAGTCCTCTATATTACTGATTAATAGTCCTCTATATTACTACTTAAAGGTAGCCCCCATTTAATTCTATGGGAATTACTTCCAGGTTGATGGATATAAGACTGTAGTCTTATATCCATTAACCAAAGTCTGTATGATCCATGATTATTGCCTTCCATGCAGATTTGTCTTCTAGTTTAGGACATGCTCTAAGATTCTTCTTCATGTTGACATATACATTGTACAACTCTATGCTGTCCAAGGCTTTATCTGATACCATTATCATTTGTTATGTCCTGAGAAGCTGGGAAATTTGAAGTGTACATGGTTGTTTAAATGTATTTTGCTACACTGGTATTTTATTAAACGATATATTGCTTTCCACCTCTAAAATCTAGGTGTGTCTTATACTCCGGTGTGTCTTATACTCCGAAAATAAGTAGTTATCTTCTGTCTCACTATAAGTCATAGAATCATAAATACATAAGAGCAAACTACTCAGAACTTATCTGCTGAATGAAACCTCTGACCATCTAGTCTACCAGTTTGTTCTCATAGTCCCAACCAACTGTACCAAGGAAGCTGACAACAGATGACCTTCAGAGGCAGTCCACTGCCATCAAAGCCAATAGTTATTGATCCCCAGGACCTCCAGGAAATAGCAATAGCATTTAGACTTATATACCGCTTCATAGTGCTTTTACAGCACTCTCTAAGTGGTTTACGGACTCAGCCTCTTGTTCCCAACATTTTGAGTCCTCATTTTACCCACCTGGGAAGGATGGAAGGCTGAGTCAACCTTGAGCCGGAGGTGAGATTTGAACTGCTGAACTAGAGCTAATAGTTAGCTGAAGTACCCTGTAGTGCTATACTCTAACCACTGTGCCACCCCGGCTCATATGGTCCAACCTTTAAGTTGATAGCCATCACCACATATCAAAGTGGTGATGGCATCAGTGGTGATGACAAAGGGACATCTGATCCATGGGAGTGTGGACATTAAGGAAGGGAGGGAGAGAGAGAGAGAGAAAGTGAGAGAGAGAGAGAGAGAGACGATTCCATTGACTCCTTTATTTACACATTTTATTTTTTAATTAAAAAATAAATGTTATCTTGATACAGTTCTTTGCAGCATCTGGGCAAAAAAAATTGTACCCTTTAAACAAGACTGTAGGAAACAAGATGGCTATCGAAACTTTGGCACACAGGACTGGAAAATAAAACGCAATCCCTCTCCTGCAAAATGTTCTTCTCAGGTTCATGATTTGTTTTCCTGCACATACCAAGGATGGATCATCCATTGCTCATCATCTGCCTTGTTAAACAGGAGAAACAGTTCCATGTGTGCGTGTGTGTGTGTGTGGCTCTGGAGTAGAGGATTCTGGGAGTTGAAGTCCACAGGTCTTAAATTGGCTAAAGTTGGACACCCCTGATCTATATTGTTATAATTGTTTGGATGGGCCAATCCACTAAGGGTTGAAGAACATCAGTGCCAATGACCGAATCAAAGCCCTGCCCTTTCCTTATGTGTATCAGATGTGCAGATTTTAAAACAACATTTAATGTGGCGTTAAAATAAGGGCATCAACCAGACAGTTGTGGGAGCTCTCTTGATTTTTCTGACAGTCCCAAGAATCCCCAATCTGGATTGCAGGTCATTTTGTCTTTAAAAACTGGATTGCATCACAACAGCATATCAATTTGCTGGAACTCATTATTCAGAAGAACGCGGTTAATGGAATAAGTGATGACATTTTCCGACATGTGAGCAAGCCCGATTCGTATACAAAGAGAGGCTTATAAGAGTGGGCTGTTTCCAGTAACAACTACACTGACAAATTTCAGATCCAGTGAAGTGACCTGATCTTTGTTTTATCCATTTTGCAAATAGATTAAAAACAAAACAAAACCAGTAACTCTGGAGCTCCTGCCCTCACCAAAATTTTAATACAATTCTTGGCACAAAGGCATCAAAAATATTTGCAAACCTTTACTTTGAGGGAACAAACATTTAAAAATACAAACAGTGCCTAGGAGCAAATAACATTAAAAAAAATCCCCAAGCTTTCAAATACCATTATGATGCACGCTTTGGAGGCATTGCTTTAAATGATTTTCTCTCTTTCTTTTTTAATGGAAGAAAAGTACAAAGGAGATAGCAACAGAGGCCAAAGGAAACTCCTAGCTGCTGCTCCTTAATATAAACTGGCCAGAGGCGAAGACATAAAAGGTAAACTGGCAACTTTTGATTATGGCAGCTTAAATTCCTAACAATTCATTGCACAGATACCCTTGGGGTAAACATTATATGCTAGTGTTTTGCTTGCTCTCCTGTTAACTTCCATTCATTTCCAGCGTAATACAGTATTCTAGATGATTGAAGGGAAGACTAATAATGTCCCATGATGTTCTCTGTACTAAAAGAAGCCATTAAATTGCCTGCACTGGCAGTCTGCTGTATACATTGACTCAAGGGTTCTCCAGTGATCCAGTTGTGGAAGACTCTCATTCAAGATCTTTTCAGGGTATACCTATGCCCAAGTGGATCCCTTCTCTGTCTCCAGTTCCTCTTCTAGTAAGCCTTCTTCTACTTGTTGTGGTTGGCTCTGGCCCAGCTCCTGCCCCAGGGAATGGGGAGGTGGATGCAGGGGAAAATTCAACATGTCACAGGCCTGTGTTATTGCCGACAGAATCAGTTCAGAGTTTAGTTTCCTCGGATAAAGAAGAAGGTGGGAGTGACTCGGCAGAGGAGGGCTTGGCACACAGCCAAGGCAGTCAATCCTCTTTATCTTCTATTGCTTCAGATGATGACATTTTGGACCAACACAAGCGCAGAATTATGCGTAGAAGAGACCAAGTAAGAACATATTACAGGAAATAAGGGAGGCCACCTGTGTTTGGGTGGGGCTCCAGTAATTAGGGCTGCTGCTATAAATAGCAGCATGTGGGTTTGGCCATTGTGGAAGAATATCTGTTCGCAGTTCGTCAGGAATCTTGTGTGCTGGACTTTGTTGCTTTTTCACGCCTTTGAAACCAAAGCAGAACAACATGTGTGTGTTTGTGTGTCTCACTTCGTTGGAAGAAGAAGGGGTGTGAAGTTTCTCCACAGCTGCTGGCTAAGTACTTAATGACGGCTTAAGGGAAATTGTACAGACTACCTGGTTGTTTTGGGAAGAGTGCTCTTTGCAATACAAAAAGAGTGCTTAGTTTATTTTGACTTTTGTGATAAAGAACATTGTTTTGAATTTTCAAACGTGTGTGTGTGTCTGAAATTTGTACCCTTTAATTTTCGGGAGGCTCCTATCAGAGAGCCCGGCAGAACACTACTAAGCCTTCTTCTACTAAGCCTTCTTTTACTAAGTTAAACCTGGACCACAATCTAGATCAGGGGTGTCAAACTCAAGGCCCATGGGCCAGATTTAAGCCCATGATGTGGTTAGATCTGGCTCACGGGACCATCCTGGTCTACCCAATGCAAAGAGGAACGATCAGGCCAGTGTGGTTTTGTCCTGGTCTACCCAGTATAAAGAGGAAAGATCGGGCTAGTGTGGCTTCATCCTGGTCTACCCAATGGGAAGAGGAAACATGCCAGCAGTTTGATGAGTGGTGTCAAATTGGCCACACCTACCCAGTTGGCCATACCCAACCAGTTGGCCACACCCCTGACCAGTGTTCCCTCTAATTTTTTTGGGGGGTGGGCGGAAAAGTATAGTGTCTGAGCGGCAGTCCCTTCGGGACTGGGTGGCACTCTTTCCCTCTCATTCTTTCCCTCTCGGTTTCTGGGCAGGTTTGAAAAACTCCGAGTTGATGATGATTTTTAAGTGAGCCATTGCTCACTGCTCAGCTTAGAGGGAACTATGCCCCTGACACACGCACACTCCAAGATCAACCACAACCCTGATGCGGCCCCCAATGAAATTGAGTTTGACACCCCTGTTCTAGATAGAGAGTGCAAGTGGACTGGAGATTTTTATTTTGTCACCTCCCTTTTGTTATTGTCTTTCTACTCAGGAAAGCAAGTTGAGTAAATAGCAAAGTTAGGCTGGCAGTATCCATTCAGATTTGCCACTGATCCTCCCCAGAGAACTTAGGGCCTTGATGTGCTCCTCAAAATCCCAACCTCTGATATTGATTCTGGTATGGAACCATATAGTTTACTTGCAGTGCAATGGGGACAAAGAGTAGCCAGTATGGAGCTGTGCGTATCAGCCATAGTTCTGGATTGCGATTACAGCCTAGTGAGTGGCTAAAACCAGCCTCTGGTCATCGTTGATCAAATCAATACATTTGTTGTCGAGATAGCTCTTCCTGGGACGTTTGCTTCTTCCTTTCCTGGTAGCTTAAATGACCTTTTAGGAAATTAGCTCACCTGAGATTCACAATTCAAGAATATCATTAATATTGCTCTTCACTGCCGCCAAGATCACTCTCTGGCCAGCATAATTGGAGACCATGGACATCCCCTTATTTTGAAAGACCCACGAAAAAATGCTTTGCATTGGCACTTTTACAAAATGCAACAGTGGGAATCCTGTTCTCTCCGTCTTTGGTAGTTGCTGCTTATAATCCATTTTAAAGCATTCTGAATAATAATTATTATAATAACAACAACATCAGTTATGGCAAGATAAAGAAACAGTGTCTTCAGCATGCTGAAGTCCTTAAAACACTTCTTCTTGTGGAAACACGAGGAGTCGAGACGCTTATGTTGTTTTAGGAGCGTCAATTTCTTAAGCATGCAGTTTTTTTGAGAGAATTTCTCAGATTCCAGGATATGTGTAGGGAAAGTTTATACTTGACCCTGGGAGTCAAGGAACCATCCTGGTAACATCGGGTCTCCTCCTCACCCCACCGTCACCTATCACACCAATCGTTTTCTTAAGGCACAAGTGAAGGGAGATCCAGTTTATGCATTGTCCCCTGGAAGAGCTTTGTGTTGGCTCTTAACTTGAGGTTGTCAGCCCTGGAGACGCCTCTACTATGTGTTTAAGAGATCCATCGGTATCTGAAGAGGAGCCCAACTGCTCCCTGGTCAACCCACAGTCTTCTTCTTCTTCTTGACTTTCCTTCGAGACCTCTGACTGCGTTTGGTTGTTCAACTTTTCTTCTGCTTCAATTTCCTCTGAGGTGGGAATGGAATTTTTCTTTGGGCGGCCTTTGGGCTTGGTGGGGGCCTCCTGTCCTCCTTTTAGGACCTGGAATAAAAATAAATGGAGCTGTTATGACTATACTGCGATCCCACTTTCCAAGTTACTGTTGTGGTTAGCTCTGTCCCAGCTCCTGCCCCAAGGACTGTGGATGTGAGAGAGACATCCACATGCTGCAGGCCTGTTTTGCCCCCGGTGGAATCTGATGATGAAGGCTCCTCTGACCAAGAAGACATGAGTGACAGGGAGGAGGAGAGTGGGGCAGACAGCTCAGAAGGAGATCAATTATCTAGCTCCTCCTTGGATTCAGAACAAGAGTTAATGATACAGCCACGCATACGGAGAGCGATGCATAGGCAACGACAACTGAGAGATTATTATCAAAGAAAATGAGGCTGCCTGAGGTTGGGTGGGGCTGTGGTAACTAGTGAGGCTGCTATAAATAGCAGCCTGTGGGTTTGGCCATTGTGGAGGATTATCTGATCGTTGTGTTTCGTGACTGCTTTACTGACTTTGACTTTTTGTGTGCTGATATTTCCCCGCTTTGAAACTAAACCAGAGCAAAGTGTGTTTCACTTTGTGAAAGAAGAAGGACTGTGAATTGCCTCACAGCTGCAAGCTAAGTATCACAGAACTGATAAGGGACTTGTACCAATTACCAGTTTGTTTGGAGACGAGTGCTCTTTGCTATACCAAAAGAGGGCTTGGTTTAAGTGAATTTTCATTATAAAGAACATTGTTTTGAATTTTCAAACGTGTGTGTCTGAAATTTGTACCTGTGCATTTTTGGGAGGATTCTACCAGAGAGCCCGACAGAACAAGTTACAGATAGGTGAATGGACTGATTTTTGCTTCTTTGTGTTGTCTCCATCTTAAATTTATTTTGCTTTATACCTTAATGTACCTTGGTTGGCATTAGGAACTACCTACCCACCCATCCCTGTTGTCAGTGAAGGGCTGCCAAAAAGTTTACTACCACACTGTGGGTGTGGTTTATTTTGTGGGGGGTGGCTTGCCGGCCATGTGACCAGGTGGGAGTGGCTTGACAATTATGTGACCAGGGGGTACCTTAAAGGCCATGTGAATAGGAAAAACATACCCAGAGCCCAGAAGGGGGAAAAAAATTCAATTTTTTTCTACCAGTTCTGCATACCTGAGCAAACTTTTTCTACCGGTTCTGCATATCTGACCATACCCGTAGAAGCCCATCATTGTCTGTTGTTAACATTTTGTGCATTTTTGCCTAATTTATACATTTGCCAAGCTATTTTTCCTAATTTATTATATGCTCACCTGTGATTTTTTTACTTTCATACATTTTTAGGCATAAAAATATATCTTTTATTGTTTTTTGGGTAGGAGCAACTCATGGCAAAATTTGGAGAAGAGTTTTAATATATACACTGTTTGAGAGGTGAATCAGATATGCAATTAAAAGCAAGTAGAAAACATTCTTTCCATATCATGAGTAGTCATTAGTGCTCCAGGCAGTGTGCTATTTTCCGTTTATTGATTTATTAATCCATCGTGTTTCTATACCTCCCATCTCCACCCCTTCAAAATCCCATATTTTATCCTTGTGCTAATTCTGGAGACAATGAACAAAAACTAGGGTAAAAATCACTAGACATTAAAAAATCTAGAGAAAAAAAATCACACCAGCGCATAAGACAAAAAAACCCCATATGTAACCTGGCATGAATTTATTTTGTGAAAAAAATAATTTTTTCTTTGTCAAAGGCGAAACATCCTTAGACCACAAAGATAAAAACTGTAAAAATATTCCTTGCCCAAATCAAAAACTGATGAACCGATGCACACAAATATTTATTTACTTATTTATTTTATTTTATTGGATTTGTATGCCGCCCCTCTCTGGAGACTCAGGGCGGCTAACAACAGTAATAAAACAATGTACAATAATAATCCAATAAATATTAAAAATGATTAAAAAACCCATTAATATAAAAAACCAAACATACATACAGACATACCACACATGAAAGTGTAAAGGCCCAGGGGGAAAGAGTATGTCAATTCCCCCATGCCTGGCGGCAGAGGTGGGTTTTAAGGAGCTTACGAAAGGCAAGGAGGGTGGGGGCAAGTCTAATCTCTGGGGGGAGTTGGTTCCAGAGGGCCGGGGCTGCCACAGAGAAGGCTCTTCCCCTGGGTCCCGCCAAACGACATTGTTTAGTTGACGGGACCCGGAGAAGACCCACTCTGGGGGACCTAACCGGTCGCTGGGATTCATGCAGCAGAAGGCGGTCCCTGAGATAATCTGGTCCGGTGCCATGAAGGGCTTTATAGGTCATAACCAACACTTTGAATTGTGACCGGAAACTGATCGGCAACCAATTTGCAATACTCAGGGGATTATAAAATTAAGATGGCACACTCAAGAACTCAATCCATTCTTATGTCTGTTTTAACAGAACTTTGATTTCACCATTTTGAGGTTGTAGCCATACCTTGTAAAGAATCTTGGTGCCTCCTACTTTTTGTGCTTATGGATTATGGTTTTAGAGACACCCTGAAATCAACTTTACAATTTTATGCATGGTATGTCTGTATGTATGTTTGGTTTTATAATAAGGGTTTTTAACTGTTTTAATATTGGATTGTTATATGCTGTTTTTATTACTGTTGTTAGCTGCCCCGAGTCTACAGAGAGGGGCGGCATTCAAATCAAATCAAATCAAATCAAGTCAAGTCAAGTCAAGTCAAGTCAAGTCAAGTCAAATCAAATCAAATCAAATCAAATCAAATCAATAAACAAACAAACAAACAAACAAACAGATATGTTCCTCGGGGGCAGATTCATTCCAGTTGAAGTCACTCAACTGACTCAATTTAACCTTTAGTATCTCTCTCCAAATTAATTAATTGCTTACCATTTTTTTCCATTTCATCCTGCGATTTTGATACCAGGTTTTCACTTGCAGCTGAGTGAGGCCCAGGGACTGAGCAAGATCCAGCCTAGGAGAGAAATTATCCAGATTAATGAAACAGGAAGACATCATCACTCACTGCCAAGTTTACACTGCATCTTCCTGAAAAGGAGCAAATGGTTCAGGCACTATTATGTGGATCAAGCCTCTTAATCGGACTTGACTAATGATTAGAGAAGACCAATGACTAATGATCAAACAAGAGCAATGATCACAATACTGGTCATTGTACGGTTTCTAAGGAAGTCACACCAAACTCAATAGGAAGTTAGTCTAAGAAATCAAACAAAGGCCTGTGCTCTAAATTTGCTTTTTAAAAGCAAACATTTTAATTTGCTTAGGGCTATATTAACTAAATAGCTCTAAGGATGCCTTTCACCCTTTCTACACAGCCTGGCTTCAGATTACACAATGTGAATTGTGTTGTGCCAGTTCAGAATTATTTTTTTTTAAAGCATGGTTACATTAAGAATGACCCTGTAAAAAGGGAATAGGTAGCATCCTCTGGTTCAGAGGTTGCATTGGATGTTATGTGGCATGCTGAGAATCACACTGCAGAACTGGATGAAGCCAGAGTCCATCCTGAAGAGGATATCAGGAGTTTGAAATAGTATTTGAAACAACTGAAAGATATTCACCACCTATTTTCCCCCTTAACTCCTCTCAACCTTCAAAATGGTCAAAGACGGCGGTCTACGGTTGACCTCTCCAGATTCCTAAGAGGTCAGTAAGGGGCGAGTACAAGTGCACTAGAGTGCCTTCCATCCCCTGTCCTATTGCTCTCCTATATCTCCTATACCTTTCTTCTATTCCTATATCTCTTCTTCTATTCTTTCATTGATATGTTCTATTACTATATCTTCTTTTCTATTATTTCTTAGATATATTTTACTATGAGTATGTCCTCTATAACCTTCATCATGCATTTTACTATGTGTATATAGATATATACCCACTAAAACCCTCATTGTGTATTGGACAAAATAAATAAGTAAATAAAATAAAAATAAATAAACTTTTGGGGCTTAGCTGTTCTACTGGCTTCTGGGGAAAGGGAGCTGACTTCTGTTGTTGTTGTTGTTTTGCCATAAAGAGCCACAAGAAGCCATAAATCTGGTAGGTATGCTTGCCATTTTAAACATCTTTATCTTCATTATAAAAGCCTTAAAAGTAAAAAATAGAGGAAAATGTTTTCCTACTGGACAAACTGCAGTATTACATGACATTATGAGCCGTAGTGGCGCAGCAATGGTTAGAGTGCAGTTCTGCAGGCTACTTCTGCTGACTGCTGGTCGCCTACAATTTGGAAGATCGAATCGCACCAGGCTCAAGGTTGACTCAGCCTTCCATCCTTCCGAGGTGGGTAAAATGAGAACCCAGATGGTTGGGGGCAAGAGGCTGATTCTGTAAACCCCTTAGACAGCCATAAAGCACTGTAAATTGGTACATAAATCTAAGTGCTATTGCTATCCACTAAAGGAGAAAAGAAAGCTGAACAGTACTGACCCAAATTAAATGTAAAATTGGTGAACAAAGATCTCTGTTGTGCATTCGCAAACTACATGAGCTGCCTAAACAGGAAAAATGTTCATCATAGTTGTGAGAAACTGGGGATTAAAGCCCTACATGGCGTCATACCAGATTACTTGCGGGACTGCCTCCTGCCGCATGAGTCCCAGTGACCAGTTAGATCCCACAGAGTCGGCCTTCTACAGGTCCTGTCAACTAGACAATGTCACTTGGCGAGATCTAGAGGAAGAGCCTTCTCTGTGGGGGCCCCGGTCCTCTGGAATCAGCTCCTGCCAGAGATTCGTACTGCCCCTACCCTCCTCGCCTTCTGTAAGAGTCTTAAGACTCATCTATGCTGCCACGCTTGGGGCTATTAGAATCTACCCCCATGGATGACAATGATACGTATGTTGTTGTTGAGTGGGAATGATTGATTTTAATATAATGGGGATTTTAGACTGGATAAGTGGGTTTATATTAATTGGATTTAGGATTTGAAATGTATTATTCTTTTTTATATGTTTTAAGCCACCCCAAATCCCCAGAGAGGGGCGGCATATAAATCCAATCAATCAATCAATCAATCAATAAACAAACACATACATACATACATACATACATACATACATACATACATACATACATACAGTACATACATTTGACCTATTGTCTCTTGGAGATCTGGCTAAGAGCAACCAAGTAAGCCTTTATGTATTTATTTATTTATTACTTATTTATTAATCAGATTTGTATGCCACCCCTCACCGCAGACTCGGGGCAGCTAACAGCAATAATAATACAATGTAAACAAATCTAATATTTAAGTTAATTTAAAAATTCCCAATTTAGAAACCAATCATACATACTGACATACCATGCATAAATTTTATAAGCCTAGGGGGAGGGAAAGTCTCAATTCCCCCATGCCTGATGACAGAGGTGGGTTTTAAGGAGCTTACGAAAGGCTAGGAGGGTGGGGACAACTCTGATATCTGGGGGGAGTTGGTTTGCAAAGGGTCGGGGCCGCCACAGAGAAGGCTCTTCCCCTGGGTCCCGCCAAATGACACTGTTTAGTTGACGGGACCTGCAGAAGGCCAACTCTGTGGGACCTAACTGGTTGCTGGGATTCGTGCGGCAGAAGGCGGTCCTGGAGATATTCTGGTCCGGTGCCATGAAGGGCTTTTTTTTTAGAGATAAGAAACGAGTGTGGTAGAGAAATGTTAAAGCAAGAATAATTATGGCAGAATATTTTTATTTTAATTTGCCAAAGTAAAACAATTGGAGTTGGATGTCCTGGTTGATCTATGGATGGTTGTAAAGAACCAGAAGATCTTGTTCTACGTTCTGCTTTTCCCTGTTTTTGACTGGTTTTAAACCCAGCACGGTCTTCTCCAACCCATCAGAGAGCAGAGGGTATTCCCCCTGATATCAGAACTGTGTTTACCTATCAATCTTCAGAGCCCGGAATGTCAGAGCGAAGCTCATGAAACTCGCTGAACAAAGACACTTGAAAGGGTGAGTTATGCCTTTTCCATGATTAATATTAGTGAACCAGAACACAAACGGTGCAGAGGCAACATAAACAAACAGGATGCACCTTGTCTTCTTCCACGCACCAGAAGTTGCGCAATGAAGGGTTGTGAATTAGTCTAACATTTCCCAACAAATGTTCTCTTGAGAATGCCCTTCCCAGCACAAACAATATGTTCCGTCCCTTGGTTCCTCGGTTGTGGAAGAACGGCAAAAGCATTTGTGCTTTGTTTGGAAACAAGTGATGACGTATGTAGGCTGAGTTCATACAATTTAGCGTACTGGGTTAACAAAACACAACGTAGGGTTCCCCACTTAACAGGCTATGTCCCAACAAAGGTATCATATTATAGCTACATGTGATGACCTGGTTCATACAACCTGCTGAGACAATGGTGGTTTCCCATAACTTGATAAACAGAGACCACCAAACCAGTGAAGGGCTGCAAAATAATTTACTACCACACTGTGGGTATGGCTTATTTGTGGGTGTGGCTTGCCAGCCATGTGACCAGGTGGGAGTGACTTCATGATCATGTGACTGGAGGGTGACTTAAAGGTCATGTGACTGGCTTAAAGGTGGCCAACTTGACGTCACTCACGTCAAGAGTTTGGGTTAGAGTAGGGTGCCTGGCCTCTTCTCACCTCAAAGAGATACAATTTCCCTCTCTATTTACTATTACTGAACATCCAAAATATACTATTTAATTCTATGTATATTTGCCATAGGTAAATATTACACACAGCACACAAAAATATACATTATTTTATTTATTATTTGGATTTGTATGCCGCCCCTCTCTCTCTAATTTTTTTTGGGGGTGGGCGGAAAAGTATAGTGTCTGAGCGGCAGTCCCTTCGGGACTGGGCGGCACAGAAATATCAAATAAATAAACAAACAAACAAACAAACAAACAAATAAATAAATAAATAAATAAATAATCAAACAAACAAACAAACAAACAAACAAACAAACAAACAAAAACCCCACCCTGTTTTGCCTCAGAGAATTTCAAAATAAAATACTGTACTGTGTGTCTATAACAGTGAGCTCATAATAGGGCAACTCTATCAATATCAAAATGCCACTTAAATAGTTGAGCTAGTTTCAAACTAGATTTTGATTTTCTTTCTCTCTTCCTTACTCCCATTCTTTTTCTTTCTCTTTTTCTTCCTCTCTTTTTTCTATCTGTTTCTCTCTCTTCCTCTCTTCCTCTCTCTCTCCTTCCCTCTCACTCTTTCCCTCTCGGCTTCTGGGCAGATTTGGAAAACTCTGAGTTGATGATGATTTTTAAGTAAGCCATTGCTCACTGCTCAGCGGGAACTATGTTATCTACTATATAAACTGTATGTGTATGTATACACACACCCATGCATGCACAGCTCTTCTAAAATTATACACATTCAACCTCATTTACTACGATAGGAAAAACATACCCAGAGCCCAGAAGGGAAAAAAAGAAAAAAAATCCCAAAATTTTCTACCTGGTCTGCGTACTTGACCAAATTTTTTCTACCAGTTCTGTGTACCTGACCGTACCCATAGGAGCCCATCACTGCACCAAACACATTTGGTCTAATATAACATAATTGGATGAACCCAACTGAAACATCTTGTAAGAGATATGGTCATAGGAAGTTGCTAGGAGCACAGTGGAGCTAGCATGGCTGCAAAATTAGGAAGCCCACATTCAAGACCCAGGTGCTGCCATGGGACAGAGTGAGCTCTTGTCCTTCACTCCAGCTCTTGCTAAGGACATGAAAGGAGCCCCCCAACTGCTAATCCTTTCAACCCCAAAGCACCTTGTTTGCACTTTGACACCAATAGAAACATAGAAACATAGAAGACTGATGGCAGAAAAAGACCTCATGGCCCATCTAGTCTGCCCTTATACTATTTTATCTTACAATGGATATATGTTTATCCCAGGCATGTTTAAATTCAGTTACTGTGGATTTACCAACCACGTCTGCTGGAAGTTTGTTCCAAGGATCTACTACTCTTTCAGTAAAATAATATTTTCTCACGTTGCTTTTGATCTTTCCCCCAACTAACTTCAGATTGTGTCCCCTTGTTCTTGTGTTCACTTTCCTATTAAAAACACTTCCCTCCTGAACCTTATTTAACACTTTAATGTTTCAGTCATGTCCCCCCTTTTCCTTCTGTCTTCCAGACTATACAGATTGAGTTAATTAAGTCTTTCCTGATACGTTTTATGCTTAAAACCTTCCACCATTCTTGTAGCCCGTCTTTGGACCTGTTCAATTTTGTCAATATCTTTTTGTAGGTGAGGTCTCCAGAATTGAACACAGTATTCCAAATGGGGTCTCACCAGTGCTCTATATAAAGGGGATCACAATCTCCCTCTTCCTGCTTGTTATACCTCTAGCCATGTAGCCATGCATCCTACTTGCTTTTCCTACTGCCCGACCACACTGCTCACCCATTTTGAGACTGTCAGAAATCACTACCCCTAAATCCTTCTCTTCTGAAGTTTTTGCTAACACAGAACTGCCAATGCAATACTCAGATTGAGGATTCCTTTTCCCCAAGTGTATTATTTTACATTTGGAAACATTAAACTGCAGTTTCCATTGCTTTGACCATTTATCTAGTAAAGCTAAATCATTTACCATATTACAGACCCTCCAGGATGTGATGTGATAGGAAGTCACATACATTGAATTAGAAGAGGGTCCCAACCCGTTTGGGCAAGGAATCTAAAAACCTTTCAGCTATTTGGGGGCTTTATCAACCTGTCATTGCAAGAAACGGCTAGAGATTGTGGTCTATCATCCACAACTGAAAGTGCACCTTCAAACCATATTTATTTTGTTTTTCAGCTATACAGAGCTGCAGGGAACATAGTGAAGAAACTGTAGTGTTATCTATCAGAGGTTTACTCTTCTTATTTTTAACTTCTCCATGAAGCAGACAAATCCCAGTGCTGTGACAGGATCATATGATGGTCTGAGTCTCCTAGGGTTCACCACGATTTTCTCCTTATCCATTAACGTTCGTGCAATCCTTGTTGAAAGTCCCCTAAACTAGGAACCCTAGTCTTGTGTCTTAGGGCAGTGAGATTGATTAAGTTGGCATCCTCAGAACCTCCAAACCATAAACACTACCCAGAAAATATGCTGAGAAATTGGATAACACAATTTATTCGCCTTTTTTACTGTGGAAAGGAGAGGCCTGCTGAGAAAGTTCATGTGCCCCCTTTATCAAATAAATACGGTAGATCAATTAGAAACATAGAAGACTGACAGCAGAAAAAGACCTCATGGTCCATCTAGTCTGCCCTTATACTATTTCCTGTATTTTATCTTACAATGGATATATGTTTATCCCAGGCATGTTTAAATCCAGTTACTGTGGATTTACCAACCACGTCTGCTGGAAGTTTGTTCCAAGGAACTACTACTCTTTCAGTAAAATAATATTTTCTCATGTTGCTTTTGATCTTTCCCCCAATTGATTCCCAAGGTATCACATATTAGGGGTGAGTCTTCCCATTCCATTGGGAAAAGGGAAATGTGTCAAATTAATCTTCTTGGGCCAGATAACACATGTCTATCACAGCTAGATTACCTGTAACCTTTTCGGATTGGTTGCTGGCTTGTGGAAAACTACTGATGGCTGCCTAGGAAACGAAAGCAACAAACACAAGGTGTGAAGCAAAAAGCCACAAAATTGCCCTTGCTCATCAGGCTTAGTCATGTACGATGCTGAGTAATATTAATACCAGCCAATTCAGAAAGGAGCAATAGCCTGAGAATATAATCAACAAGACTATGGCTGAGAGGCTCTTGGGAATTATAGGGAACTTGTAACGATCTGAAAAGAGGGTGTTTGTTCACCTATTACAGGGGTGTCAAACTCGCATTGTCATGTTGTCATCACGTGACGTATCATGCAGAAAAGGGCTGCAAAAAGTTTTGCTACCACACTGTGGGCATGGTTTATTTTGTGGGTGTGGCTTGCTGGCCATGTGATCAGGTAGGAGTGACTTGACAATCATGTGACTGGGGGTGGCTTAATGTGACTGGCTTAAAGGTGGCCAACTTGACGTCGCTCACGTCAAGGGTTTGGGTTAGGGTTCCTGGCCTCTCCTTGCCTCAAAGAGATACAATTTCCCTCTCTATTTACTATTACTGAACATCCAAAACATACTATTTAATTCTATGTATATATGCCGTATATGTACATATATATTACACACAGGCACACAAAAATATACATTATCTACTACTGTATATAAACGGTATGTGTATATATACACAAACACACATGCACAGCTCGTCTAAAATTATACACATTCAACCTCATTTACTGCGATAGGAAAAACATACCCAGATTAAAAAAAATTCAAACATTTTTCTACTGGTTCTGTGTACCTGACCAAAATTTTTCTACTGGTTTTGCGTACCTGACCATACCTGTAGGAGGCCATCACTCACTGGTATCAGGACTTTTTCCCCCTTTACTAAACTGGGTGTGGGTGTGACCAAAGCATGACATATCTGACCCACGGATCATGAATTGGACACTCTTGTCCCATAATGTTTAAGGCAAAGATTCAGAGATAGTTAAGATATTGTAGGTGCAAGCAACCACACCAGAAAAAGCAGGGAGAAATCTCTGTGGGGCCTTGCTAGGAATCTCCTGTGAGGAAACAGGGCCAGAAAAGGAGGGGAGAAGCCTCCATGGGGCCTCTCTAGGAATCTCCTGGGAGGAAACAGGGCCTTCACCCTCCCTGTGGTTTCCCCAATCGCATGCATTATTTGCTTTTACATTGATTCCTAGGGGGAAAATTGCTTCTTCTTACAAATTTTTTTACTTAAGAACCTGGTCACAGAACAAATTAAATTCGTAAGTAGAGGTACCACTGTACTCAAAATTTCCGCTACAGAACCCGTCAGAACCTGCTGGGTTTCACCCTTGGCTTAAACCCTTCCTGTTCTGAGTTTCAGCACCCACAACCCAATCTAGAACGAAACTCCCACCCTTTTAATTCAGTTGCTGATTCCATTCGTTTTGTGATTCATTCCGTGGTTTTTATTATGTGATGAATATGATTAAAGCAACTGCCAGGTAGAGTTGGTTTCCTTCTCTAGCAATTCCTATTTGCTCCACACTGACTTCATATTTGCTCTCAGCGAGTGGAAATAATTTGATTCCCCCTTTCATAGGAAGCAAGCTTCTAAGTATCGCTGCCCATAAATCCATCCTGGCAAGTATGCGCGTATCCAGCACACTCACAGCCTGGTATGTATTTTCCACTGATACGATCTATTCATGTAGCCTTTGATTCTAAGGGAAGGCTGCTTTGAAATCTGATCGGGTTATGAGTCCGAGCCTTCAGACAAGAGCATGCTCATCTTCACATGCTTAGGAGGCATCATGGCCCACTCAGCACCTGAACAGCTGAGAGAAGCAGCGGTAAGGGACTCCACTCCGTTGTGGCTGGAAAGAAGGCCTCGTCTTCAACGCTTACTTGAGAAACAGACTTAGGATTTCCTTTCTGAATCTAAAACGAGGTCTCTTGTATTATAAAGCACCTGCCTGGTTAGTCTTTTCTCCCCTCTGTTAGCCCAACTCTGTCCTTAAAAGCTGCTAAACAATGTTCTTGTTAAGAGATACAGTGGTACCTCTACCTACAAACGCCTCTACTTACAAACTTTTCTAGATAAGAACCGGGTGTTCAAGATGTTTTTTGTCTCTTCTCAAGAACCATTTTCCACTTACAAACCCGAGCTTCCGAAACTGTAACTGGAAAAGTCAGGGAGAAGTCTTGTGGGGTCTCTCTAGGAATCTTCTGGGAGGAAACAGGGCAAGAAAAGGCGGGGAGAAGCCTCCGTGGGGCCTCTCTAGGAATCTCCTGGGAGGAAACAGGGCTGGAAAAGGTGGGGAGAAGCCTACGTGGGGATCTCGCCAGGCATGGGGGAGTTGAGCTATTCCTCCCCCCTAGGCCATTACAAGTTATGCATGGTATGTTTGTGTTTATGTTTGGTTTTATAAATAAGGGTTTTTAGTTGTTTTATTATTGGATTGTCACATGTTGTTTTTATCATTGTTGTTAGCCGCTCCGAGTCTACAGAGAGGGGCGGCATACAAATCCAATAAATTATTATTATTATTATTATTATTATTATTATTATTATTATTATTATTATTATTATCTAGGAATCTCCTGGGAGGAAACAGGGCCTCCACCCTCCCCGTGGTTTCCCCAATCGCATCCATTATTTGCTTTTACATTGATTCCTTTGGGGAAAAAGTTGCTTCTTCTTAAAAACTTTTCTACTTAAGAACCTGGTCATGGAACGAACTAAGTTCGTAAGTAGAGGTACCACTGTAATTTTGTGTGATTCATCTTTATTTGGTCATTTTTAATTCGTTTTATTTATTGATCATTTTATCAATTGCATTCTTATTGGTCGAGGACTGGAATAAAGTTCTGTCTGTCTGTCCTTTAAGTGCATAGCACTGTTTCTGCTAGTATATATTGCTCTGCTTGAATTAATCTAAATCTAGAACATCTGAATGTCTTCTTTTCAAATGGTAAATGTAGAATATATCCCCCCTGCCCCCACACCCACACTTTTAACTTATTAAAAATGGAACTGAGACAAAAAGACATTCTCCTTTTATGTTTGTTGTTCACTAATTGTTCATTCACATGTCACATAGCTGTCTCTACCCATTAGGCATTTGGGGGCCATCATCAATGATAACAGAAATTAAAACCTGCAATGTCAGCTGCCTACACAATCTCTTGCCTTTGAGGACAGAACTATCTATGCAATTGGAATAAGAAAGATAGGATCCTAATCTGTTCATAGGGATGTTTAAGACATCAATGGCCAGTTTTGAACAGTCTCATGACTTGTGGATTACATGAGCATACAAGAAAGTGAAAGATAATTCTCAGTTTGCAACCTCTGGCTCTTCCAGGCTATTTGAACTTTGAAGGGGAATTTGCTCAAACTCTTTGATTTGATTTGATTTATTGGATTTGTATGCCGCCCCTCTCCAAAGACTCGGGGCAGCTAACAACAATAATAAAACAGTATACAAAATAATCCAATAGTAAAAATGATTAAAAACCCATTAATATAAAAACCAAACATACATACAGACATACCATGCATAAAATTATAAAGGCCTAGGGGGAAAGAGTATCTCAGTTCCCCCATGCCTGATGGCAGAGGTGGGTTTTAAGTAGCTTACGAAAGGCAAGGAGGGTGGGGGCAATTCTAATCTCTGGGGGGAGTTGGTTCCAGAGGGCCGGGGCCGCCACAGAGAAGGCTCTTCCCCTGGGTCCCGCCAAGCGGCATTGTTTAGTTGACGGGACCCGGAGAAGTCCCACTCTCTGGTTGCTGGGATTCGTGCAGCAGAATAATAATCTGGTCCGGTGCCATGAAGGGCTTTATAGGTCTTTAGTCAAGTACTGCTAACACTTCTAGAGAAAAACGGGGTAAATCCCTAGGAATATTTATTTCTAAGGGATTTTCCACTTCCTTTTCCTCCAATTGTCTTAAACATTTGTAGAGGGATTAAGGGATCTTTCATTTCTACAACTGCGATTTAGTCCTCACCCAGCCATTATGTTGAATGATCTATCATAGCATAGTGGTCAAAGCTCCCTATTATAATAATAGCTTGGCTCATGCAGGGTTTGTGCTGCCTTCTTAAAGGCCACTTCATAAAGAGAAAACTGATATGGCCGCATCTAATATTGGTGTCCAATGTAACCATGCCTGCTAGTCCTCTGGGTATGACTCGGCTTTGAGTTCAACACACTTTCAAAGATTCTCCAAAACTGGAGTATTCATAAGAACAATTTCACCATGCTAAGATTGCATAATTACCATGCAATTTTATCATGCGTAAGTGATGGGTGGTGAATTCCTAACACAGAATTTGATGCAGGCATATCATTCTCAATAGCAACCATGCTAGTGCAGAAATCAAGCCCTAAATGACCTCAAGATGCTTTAGATCAGTGATGGCGAACCTATGGCATGGGTGCCACAGGTGGTAAATGGAGCCATATCTGATGGCACATAGAAACATAGAAGACTGACGGCAGGAAAAGACCTCATGATCCATCTAGTCTGCCCTTATACTATTTTCTGTATTTTATCTTAGGATGGATATATGTTTATCCCAGGCATGTATAAATTCAGTTACTGTGGATTTGCCAACCACGTCTGCTGGAAGTTTGTTCCAAGGATCTACTACTCTTTCAGTAAAATAATATTTTCTCATGTTGCTTTTGATCTTTCCCCCAACTAACTTCAGATTGTGTCCCCTTGTTCTTGTGTTCACTTTCCTATTAAAAACACTTCCCTCCTGGACCTTATTTAACCCTTTAACATATTTAAATGTTTCAATCATGTCCCCCCTTTTCCTTCTGTCCTCCAGACTATACAGATTGAGTTCATTAAGTCTTTCCTGATACGTTTTATGCTTAAGACCTTCCACCATTCTTGTAGCCCGTCTTTGGACACATGAGCCATTGCCCTAGCTCAGCTCCAGTAGGCTTGTGTGTGCCAGCCGGCTGATTTTTGGCTCACACAGAGACTCTGGGAGGGCGTTTTTGGCTTCCAGAGAGACTCCAGGGGGATGGGGAGGGCATTTTTACCCGACCCCAGCGCCAGGGAAGCCTTGGAGCCTGGGGAGGGTGAAACACGAGCCTACTGGGCCCACTAAAAGTTGGGAAACAGGCCATTTCCAACCTCCAGAGTGTCTCCGGTGGAGATGGGGAAGCTGTTTTTGCCCTCCCCAGGCATTGAATTATTAGAGTGGGCACTCACGCATGCACGATAGCGCACACCCACGCTCTTTTGGCACCCGAGGAAAAAAAGGTTTGCCATCACTGCTTTAGATGCTAAGTCCCATGTTCCCTTGCCACAGCCCATGCTGGATGGGAGTAGATGTCCAAGACATTTTAAAAGCACCAGGCTGCCCATTTATTTTATTTATTTATTTATTATTTAGATTTGTATGCCGCCTCTTTCCGCAGACTCGGGGCGGCTCACAGCAGGATACAACATTTAATGACAAATCTAAATATAATTTAAGATATTTTTAAAAAACCATTTACTAACAAGCACACACACAAACATACTATGCATAAATTGTACGTGCCCGGGGGAGGTGATTCAGTTTCCCCATGCCTGATGACAAAGGTGGGTTTTAAGGAGTTTACGAAAGGCAGGAAGAGTAGGGGCAGTTCTAATCTCTGGGGGGAGTTGGTCCCAGAGAGTCAGGGCTGCCACAGAGAAGGCTCTTCCCCTGGGGCCCGCCAACCGGCATTGTTTAGTTGACGGGACACGGAGAAGGCCCACTCTGTGGGACATAATCGGTCGCTGGGATTCGTGCGGCAGAAGGCGGTCTCGGAGATATTCTGGTCCAGTGCCATGAAGGGCTTTAAAGGTCATAACCAACACTTTGAATTGTGACCGGAAACTGATCGGCAGCCAATGCAGACTGCGGAGTGTTGGTGAAACATGGGCATACCTAGGGAAGCCCATGACTGCTCTCGCAGCTGTATTCTGCACCATCTGAAGATTCTGAACACATTTCAAAGGTAGCCCCATGTAGAGAGCATTACAGTAGTCGAACCTCGAGGTGATGAGGGCATGAGTGACTGTGAGCAATGAGTCCCGATCCAGATAGGGCCGCCACTGGTGCACCAGGCGAACCTGGGCAAATGCCCCCCTCGCCACAGCTGAAAGATGGTTCTCTAATGTGAGCTGTGGATCGAGGAGGACGCCCAAGTTGCGGACCCTCTCCAAGGGGGTCAATAATTCCCTCCCCGCCAGGATGATGGACGGACAGATGGGATTGTCCTTGGGAGGCAAAACCCACAGCCACTCCGTCATATCAGGGTTGAGTTTGAGTCTGTTGACACCCATCCAGGCCCCAACAGCCTCCAGACACTGGCACATCACTTCCACTGCTTCGTTGACAGCCCATCCAAGCACCAGCATCTTCTCTAACCACTCCCCAGTGGGTTCGTACTTTCACCCACCCAACCCAATCTCTCCTCAACCAACCTGTCTGGAGTGGAGAGATACTTCTGCTTTTGGAACTTCTTCTCCAATCCCATCAGCTGCAACTCTGTGAAGATGGTCCGGCTGCGACGAGGCTTTTTCAAGGGGAGGGTGGGCTGCTCCGTCTCGGATTCACTGCTTCCATGAGTTTCGCTGGCTTGGGTCTCTGAACAGGTGTTTCCCAAAGATGGGAGGGGTGAGAGAACCCGAGAGGTGCTTACTGCAGGAATGAAGTGAGAGACTGCTGAAGGCTGTCTGGTGATGACAGAGATGAGCGGATAAGCCCGCAGAGTAGAGGAGCCTGGGAAATAAGCATCAGAAGGAAAGGCATTAAACAAGAGAGGTTGGTGAGACAGATTGCTTCATCTTTAAGGTCCCAGCTCTACTTCGATCAATACCACAACAACACAAGAGCCCACAATAGATACAAGCTTAATATTACCCACTCCAAACTTGACTGTAAAAAATATAACTTTAGTAATCGAGTTGTCGAAGCGTGGAATTCACTACCGGACTCTGTAGTATCATCCCCTAACTCCCAACACATTATTATTATTATTATTATTATTATTATTATTATTATTATTATTATTATTATTTTATTTATTAGATTTGTATGCCGCCCCTCTCCGCAGACTCGGGGCGGCTCACAACAGTGATAAAAAAACAATATATATTGACAAATCTAATAATTTAAAATCTAAAATAGCAATTGTACATTTAAAAAATCTAAAAATAAGGAACCCCAATATAAAAACAAACATACAGTCATATCATGAAACTACATAGGCAGGGGGAGATGCCTTTACCCTTAGACTATCCACGGTTGACCTCTCCAAGTTCCTAAGAGGTCATTAAGGGGCGTACATAAGTGCACTAGTGTGCCTACTATCCCCTGTCCTATTCTCTCTCCTATATGTCATATATCTTCTCTTCTATCCCTATATCTTTTCCTGCTATTCTCTCATAGTTATATTTCACTCCTATATTTTCTCCCCTATTCCCCCTTTAATACATTCTACCTGATTATACCCTCTATAACCCTCATTGTGTATTATAGTGTATTGGACACTAATTAAAAAAAGATATGATTGCGCTAAAATGGGTAAACCTACTATAGAACTAAGAGGACAAAAGGATTCATAGAAACATAGAAGTCTGACGGCAGAAAAAGACCTCATGGTCCATCTAGTCTGCCCTTATACTATTTCCTGTATTTTATCTTACAATGGATCTATGTTTATCCCAGGCATGTTTAAATTCAGTTATTGTGGATTTACCAACCACGTCTGCTGTACGTTTGTTCCAAGGATCTACTACTCTTTCAGTGAAATAATATTTTCTCACGTTGCTTTTGATCTTTCCCCCAACTAACTTCAGATTGTGTCCCCTTGTTCTTGTGTTCACTTTCCTATTAAAAGCACTTCCCTCCTGAACCTTATTTAACCCTTTAACATATTTAAATGTTTCAATCATGTCCCAACCTTTTCCTTCTGTCCTCCAGACTATACAGATTGAGTTCATTAAGTCTTTCCTGATACGTTTTATGCTTAAGACCTGCCACCATTCTTGTAGCCCGTCTTCGGACCCGTTCAATTTTGTCAATATCTTTTTGTAGGCAAGGTCTCCAGAACTGAACACAGTATTCCAAATGTGGTCTCACCAGTGCAATATATAGCGGGATCACAATCTCCCTCCTCCTGCTTGTTATACCTCTAGCTTTGCAGCCAAGCATACTACTTGCTTTTCCTACTGCCCAACCACACTGCTCACCCATTTTGAGGCTGTCAGAAATCACTACCCCTAAATCCTTCTCTTCTGAAGTTTTTGCTAACACAGAACTGCCAATGCAATACTCAGATTAAGGATTCCTGTTCCCCAAGTGCATTATTTTACATTTGGAAACATTAAACTGCAGTTTCCATTGCTTTGACCATTTATTTAGTAAAGCTAAATCATTTACCATATTACAGACCCCTCCAGGAATATCAACCCTATTGCACACTTTAGAGTCATCGGAGTCATTAACCGCTCCAAACTTGACTGTAAAAAATATAACTTTAGTCATTGTGTTGCCGAAGCGTGGAATTCACTACCGGACTCTGTAGTATCATCCCCTAACCCCCAACACTTTACCCTTAGACTATCCACGGTTGACCTCTCCAAGTTCCTAAGAGGTCAGTAAGGGGCATACATAAGTGCACCAGAGTGCCTACCGTCCCCTGTCCTATTGTCTCTCCTATATGTCATATATCTTCTCTTCTATCCCTATATCTTTTCCTGCTATTCTCTCATAGTTATATTTCACTCCTTTACTTTCTCCCCTATTCCCCCTTTAATACATTCTACCTGATTATATCCTCTATAACCCTAATTGTGTATTATAGTGTATTGGACACTAATTAAAAAAAGATATAATTGCACTAAAATGGATAAACCTACTACAGAACTAAGAGGACAAAAGGATTCAAATTATTATGACACATGGGGAAAATGGTATCAATGGATTAGACATAGAAAACAAAAACGGGAATGTGAAATAAAAATACAGACTACTTTAAATATGTAAATATGTAATGTATTAATGTATCAATAAGAAATTAACACATATGATGATGTAGAACCACTCAAAGATTTATTGTGATTTTTTAAAAGACTTGAAAAACCAATAAAGTATTTTTTATTAAAAAAGGATTTGATTAATACAGAGTACATAGTGGATAAGATAAGTACATCAAAGACAGGGTAGTCCTTTTTAGTGCCTTTAATTCCCTTCTTTTCATTTTAAAAAGCAATGTTGCAAATGCCGGACCAAGCTTTAAGTAATTGCCTTCAGGCACCAATCGACTGGCATTGGTGTTGGGAAAGAGAGGATTTTATTTGTACAAGAAAGATATAATTTCTCTTCCCTGTCTAAGGCCCTCGGTCCTGAATAGTGATGGGAGAACCCAACGGTGTTCGGGTTCGCCAAGTTCGGACGAATTTTACGCAACATTCGGCCGAACCCGAACCGAACCCGAACTCGAACCTGAATGGGGAATCCCTCCCATGAAGAAATTCCTGGGGCGGAGCTTTGACGTCACCGGCAGGTTGCTAAGGACACCAAGGTGATCACTTCCTGGATTCCATGGAATCCAGGAAGTGATCACCTTGGCGTCCTTAGCAACCTGCCGGTGACGTCAAAGCTCCGAACGCCGAACACGACCCCGAACTTTGCCCGAAGTTTGAAAAAAATTCTGGTACGTGTTCGGCATACCAAACACCGCAAAATTCGGTACGGACCCGAATTGTGTGGGTTCAGTTCACCCATCACTAGTCCTGAATGGACCACCATTGTGTTTCCAATTAAATATAAAGGTAAAGGCTTCCCTCATACATATGTGCTAGTCCAGTGATGGAGAACCTTTTTTTCCTCAAGTGCCGAAAGAGCATGTGTGCACTCTATTGCGCATGCGCGAGTGCCCACACCCATAATTCAATGCCTGGGGAGGGAAAAAACAGCTTCCCCTGCCTCCCAGAGGCCTTATGGGGACCGAAAACAGAAACCACAGGTAGCGGTTGCTCCCAACTTCTGGTTGGCCCAGTAGGCTTGTGTTTTATTTATTTATCTATTTATTTATTAGATTTGTATGCCGCCCCTCTCCGTAGACTCGGAGCGGCTCACAACACAATAAAACAGTTCATGGCAAATCTAATACAGTAGTCCCTCGATTATCGCGAGGGTTCCGTTCCAGGACCCCTTGCGATAATCGAAATTTCGCGATATAGCGGTGCGGAACTAAAAACACCATCTGCGCATGCGTGCCACTTTTCCATGGTGTTTTTACTTCCGCACCGCCCGCCCGCTGCCCGCCACTTGTCCGCTGCCCGCCCGCTCACCTCGCCAGCAAGAGGGGAAGACCCATGAAAGGTTCCTTGGGCCGCCTAGCAGCTGATCTGCTCGGCAGCGCAGCAGCAGCCTGCGCTGCCGAGCAGATCAGCTGCTAGGCGGCCCAAGGAACCTTCCATGGGTCTTCCCCCTCTTGCTTGTGAGGGCGCTTCAACGTTTCCGGACGGCAAGCTCGGACTCTTTCTTTTTCCCTCAGAGGACGCTTATGACAGGCGGCTGAGGCTTCGAGTGTGTCCCCTTCCACCGCCAAGGCCTCCCAGGAGTCCACACCCCCTTTTAAGGCGCCCGCAGATCAAGCGCTCTAGCCAGGCCCGGGCGCACGCCCCCTCTTCCCGCTTCGGTGGGCCTGCCCGGCGCGGGGGTCTCTTCCCCCTCATGGACACTCTTCGTGCCTGGCTTCCTTCTCTCTCCTCCCTTCCCCCCGCTTTCCTCCGGGCGTGTTGGAGAAGAGGGTCTTCTTCCGCTCTTATTGTCTTGGGTGGGCGGGAGGCAGGAGCTGCAGAAAGGGAAACTTTTTGTTTTCCTTCGCTCCGCCACCCAAGAGAGCGGAGAGGCAGCGGGGGCGCAAGGAAGAAGAAGCGGTGGTGGCGGCGGCTTCCTTCGGGGGCAACGCCAGCAAGAGGGTCTTCCCCCTCTTGCTGGCGTGCGTGGGCGGTGGGGAAGACCCATGGGAGATTCCTTGGGCCGCCTAGCAGCTGAGGGTCTTCCCCACCGCCCACGCACGCCAGCAAGAGGGCGAAGACCCTCTTGCTGGCGTTGCCCCCGAAGGAAGCCGCCGCCGCCACGCCCGGCTCGGCTTCCCTGGCTCCTTGGCCGGGTGGGCTCGGCCGAAAGGGGCTGGAACTGCAGAGCCGAAGGGTGGCCTTTTTGTCTGGGAGGGAAGATGACGCGCGGGCGGCACAGGGGGGGGGGAGGCAAAGCTCTGCGGCTCCAGCCACTTTCAGCCAAGCCTCCCCGGCCACGGAGCCAGGGAAGCCGAGCCGGGCGTGGAACATCGGCGCAGGAGGCAGGACACGATCGGGCGACCGGAGCAGCAGCGCCGCCGCCGTCACGCCCGGCTCGGCTTCCCTGGCTGCGTGGCCGGGGAGGCTCGGCTGAAAGTGGCTGGAGCCGCAGAGCTTTGCCTCCCCCCCCCTCGCCCCTGTGCCGCCCGCGCGTCATCTTCCCTCCCAGACAAAAAGGCCGCCCTTCGGCTCTGCAGTTCCAACCTTCCATGGGTCTTCCCCCTCTTGCTTGTGAGGGCGCTTCAACGTTTCCGGACGGCAAGCTCGGACTCTTTCTTTTTCCCTCAGAGGACGCTTATGACAGGCGGCTGAGGCTTCGAGTGTGTCCCCTTCCACCGCCAAGGCCTCCCAGGAGTCCACACCCCCTTTTAAGGCGCCCGCAGATCAAGCGCTCTAGCCAGGCCCGGGCGCACGCCCCCTCTTCCCGCTTCGGTGGGCCTGCCCGGCGCGGGGGTCTCTTCCCCCTCATGGACACTCTTCGTGCCTGGCTTCCTTCTCTCTCCTCCCTTCCCCCCGCTTTCCTCCGGGCGTGTTGGAGAAGAGGGTCTTCTTCCGCTCTTATTGTCTTGGGTGGGCGGGAGGCAGGAGCTGCAGAAAGGGAAACTTTTTGTTTTCCTTCGCTCCGCCACCCAAGAGAGCGGAGAGGCAGCGGGGGCGCAAGGAAGAAGAAGCGGTGGTGGCGGCGGCTTCCTTCGGGGGCAACGCCAGCAAGAGGGTCTTCCCCCTCTTGCTGGCGTGCGTGGGCGGTGGGGAAGACCCATGGGAGATTCCTTGGGCCGCCTAGCAGCTGAGGGTCTTCCCCACCGCCCACGCACGCCAGCAAGAGGGCGAAGACCCTCTTGCTGGCGTTGCCCCCGAAGGAAGCCGCCGCCGCCACGCCCGGCTCGGCTTCCCTGGCTCCTTGGCCGGGTGGGCTCGGCCGAAAGGGGCTGGAACTGCAGAGCCGAAGGGTGGCCTTTTTGTCTGGGAGGGAAGATGACGCGCGGGCGGCACAGGGGGGGGGAGGCAAAGCTCTGCGGCTCCAGCCACTTTCAGCCAAGCCTCCCCGGCCACGGAGCCAGGGAAGCCGAGCCGGGCGTGGAACATCGGCGCAGGAGGCAGGACACGATCGGGCGACCGGAGCAGCAGCGCCGCCGCCGTCACGCCCGGCTCGGCTTCCCTGGCTGCGTGGCCGGGGAGGCTCGGCTGAAAGTGGCTGGAGCCGCAGAGCTTTGCCTCCCCCCCCCTCGCCCCTGTGCCGCCCGCGCGTCATCTTCCCTCCCAGACAAAAAGGCCGCCCTTCGGCTCTGCAGTTCCAACCTTCCATGGGTCTTCCC
Source organism: Erythrolamprus reginae (assembly GCF_031021105.1). NCBI lineage: Eukaryota > Metazoa > Chordata > Lepidosauria > Squamata > Dipsadidae > Erythrolamprus > Erythrolamprus reginae. The sequence goes on along the minus strand of NC_091961.1, from coordinate 24,691,236 downwards.
CCTCTTGCTTGTGAGGGCGCTTCAACGTTTCCGGACGGCAAGCTCGGACTCTTTCTTTTTCCCTCAGAGGACGCTTATGACAGGCGGCTGAGGCTTCGAGTGTGTCCCCTTCCACCGCCAAGGCCTCCCAGGAGTCCACACCCCCTTTTAAGGCGCCCGCAGATCAAGCGCTCTAGCCAGGCCCGGGCGCACGCCCCCTCTTCCCGCTTCGGTGGGCCTGCCCGGCGCGGGGGTCTCTTCCCCCTCATGGACACTCTTCGTGCCTGGCTTCCTTCTCTCTCCTCCCTTCCCCCCGCTTTCCTCCGGGCGTGTTGGAGAAGAGGGTCTTCTTGTTTTCCTTCGCTCCGCCACCCAAGAGAGCGGAGAGGCAGCGGGGGCGCAAGGAAGAAGAAGCGGTGGTGGCGGCGGCTTCCTTCGGGGGCAACGCCAGCAAGAGGGTCTTCCCCCTCTTGCTGGCGTGCGTGGGCGGTGGGGAAGACCCATGGGAGATTCCTTGGGCCGCCTAGCAGCTGAGGGTCTTCCCCACCGCCCACGCATGCCAGCAAGAGGGCGAAGACCCTCTTGCTGGCGTTGCCCCCGAAGGAAGCCGCCGCCGCCACGCCCGGCTCGGCTTCCCTGGCTCCTTGGCCGGGTGGGCTCGGCCGAAAGGGGCTGGAACTGCAGAGCCGAAGGGTGGCCTTTTTGTCTGGGAGGGAAGATGACGCGCGGGCGGCACAGGGGGGGGGGAGGCAAAGCTCTGCGGCTCCAGCCACTTTCAGCCAAGCCTCCCCGGCCACGGAGCCAGGGAAGCCGAGCCGGGCGTGGAACATCGGCGCAGGAGGCAGGACACGATCGGGCGACCGGAGCAGCAGCGCCGCCGCCGCCACGCCCGGCTCGGCTTCCCTGGCTCCTTGGCCGGGTGGGCTCGGCCGAAAGGGGCTGGAACTGCAGAGCCGAAGGGCGGCCTTTTTGTCTGGGAGGGAAGATGACGCGCGGGCGGCACAGGGGCGAGGGGGGGGAGGCAAAGCTCTGCGGCTCCAGCCACTTTCAGCCGAGCCTCCCCGGCCACGCAGCCAGGGAAGCCGAGCCGGGCGTGGTGGCGGCGGCGCTGCTGCTCCGGTCGCCCGATCGTCTCCTGCCTCCCGCGCCGATGTTCCACGCCCGGCTCGGCTTCCCTGGCTGCTTGGCGGGGGGGGGGGAGGCTTGGCCGAAAGGGGCTGTACCTGCAGAGCTTTGCCTCCTACCCCTCGCCCCTGTGCTGCCGGCGCGTCATCTTCCCTCCCAGACTCCCCCGGCAAAGTGACGTGGAGGAATGGAAAGCTGAAACCGGGCGGTTTGAGTTTCCCATTCCTTCAAGTCACTTCGCCGCTGCTCTCCTGGCTAAACTGTGTGGCAGGAGACAGGCTTTGAGTTTTTGGCTGGGGGGGAGAAGTAGAACCTTCCTAACTCCCCCCCCCCACCAGCCAGAAGGAGCGGCGAAGTGACGTGGAGGAATGGAAAGCTGAAACTGGGCGGTTTGAGTTTCCCATTCCTCCAAGTCACTTTGCCGCTCCTCTCCTGGCTAAACCGGCGGCAGGAGACAGGGTTGGGGGGGGTACTGGGAAGCCCCCCAGGCCGACTGCCACCTTTTCAAACAGCCGCGCCCTTCCCAGCTGAGTCCTGAAGCCAAGCGCCAAAGGCGAACTTCTGCGCTTGGCTTCAGGACTCAGCTGGGAAGCGGCACGGGTGTTTTAAAAGGTCTCCCCCGGCATGGGGGGCTTCCTAGCACCCCCCCAAACCCGGGTTGGGGGTTCGGGGGGGTGCTAGGAAGCCCCCCATGCCGGCGGGAAGACCCAGGGAAGGTTCCTTTGGCCGCCTAGCAGCTGATCTGCCCGGCGGTAATGCAAACTCCACCATCTACGCATGCGTGCAGATGGTGGTGTTACTTCCGGGTAGAAAACTCGCGATATAGCGTTTCGCGAAGCTCGAGATCGCGAAACTCGAGGGATCACTGTAATTTACAATTTTAAATATTTTAAAAACCCCATTATTAGGCAGACATACATACAAACATACCATACATAAATTATATAGGCCCGAGGGAAATATCTCAGTTCCCCCATGCCTGACGACAAAGGTGGGTTTTGAGGAGTTTACGAAAGGCAAGGAGGGTAGGGGCAGTTCTAATCTCTGGGGGGAGCTAGTTCCAGAGAGTCGGGGCCCCTACAGAGAAGGCTCTTGCCCTGGGGCCCGCCAAACGACATTGTTTAGTTGACGGCCCACTCTGTGGGACCTAATCAGTCGCTGGGATTCGTGCAGCAGAAGGCGGTCTCGGAGATATTCTGGTCCGGTGCCATGAAGGGCTTTATAGGTCATAATCAACACTTTGAATTGTGACTGGAAACTGATCGGCAACCAATGCAGACTGCGGAGTATTGGTGTAACATGGGCATATTTGGGAAAGCCCATGATTGCTCTCGCAGCTGCATTCTGCACGATCTGAAGTTTCCGAACACTTTTCAAAGGTAGCCCCATGTAGAGAGCATTACAGTAGTCGAACCTTTGCCCTCCCCAGGCTCCAAAAGCAATACTTTTGTAATTTGGAGTGTTCTTTATTCTGGAATATCTACCTTTAATGACTGTTGGTACATTTTCTGAATAAGAGAAGAATAAAACCTCATTGCAGAAGGGTTTTGGCCCAGGTACTTAGAGCCGCCAGTGTGAACCAAGTCAATATGTTTAAAACCACAAGCCAAATAAATTCAGAAGTCTATGTTTGCGCATATGTATGCTGGTGCACTTTCCACTTTGCTTGAGCACAGATGCTTGTAAATAAGTAAAGCATTTCTGTTGAAGAAGAAAGCATGATGGCAAAATCATTTTTCTGCAAACGGCATAGCAGAAAAACAGCAGAGCTTACTTAAAAACTGTTTTGCTATCATGATTCTTCTATAGTTTTCAGCCAAGGCGCCAAGGAAACCACAAAAAGCCATTAAAAATAATAAATCAATGACACTCAAAATCTATGCTCAAACACAAACACATACACACACAGGAAGATTAAAATCATTACACAGAAGCATTTTTTTTTAGCAAGGTCTTTCTTCTTAGCCCATTCAAGTTGTTGGGCTAATTGTGCTTTTCCTACTTGAGTAGGATTCAAGGACAAAAATTTCATGAGTGACTGCAGTTCGGGAAAGTCAGCACAACTTTAAAGGAAGGTAGTGGAAACATCCTCATTAGCTCTTAGGGAAATGAAAAATACGAACTAACATTTAGCCGACACAAGTAAAAAGTTATGCTGTGTCCCAAAAAATAAATCTGGTTTTTCCTAACCTTTGCCTTCCAATTTCATGAAAAAGGAAGTGCTTCTGTTTTTTAGGTGTGTGTGTGAGAGACACACCAGTTGCCAGGCCTGGAGAGCAAAGTTGCTCAAATCAATGGCCGTCAGTTGCCGCGTTGTAACTGAAATCTGAACTCCTTACCCTAATCTCTCCCGACGTCGTGGTTTTATCAATAAGTTTCAGGTACCACCTTGGAGATATTTTCTCCATGACTTTGTAAGATTATGGTTTCCACAACTGCATTCTTCTGCTTTGGTTGTAAATCTGGATAGCTCAGCTGGTAACAAGGAGGAATTCGTTGCGTCTTATCCTTTAGGGTGGGGAGTGTAACTGAAACCACAGGAGGGCTGGGGAGGGTGGAGAAGAAACCTCTGAAGAAGTTTGCAGTACTATGGCAACGAGGAAAAGGTGATGTGCTGTCAGTGGCGTGATGAGTGACGAAGTCATTGGCAGAGCGGTACATAGCACATATCCTTGTCCTACCTTGGAATCATGAGAAGACTCTTCCACAGTTTAGAACAGAATCACAAAGCTGGTTGAGACCTTTGAGGTCTTCTAGTCCAATTCCCTGTCAAGGCAGGAAATCTTATAACCATCCCGGTCAAATGATTGTGCGGCTTATTTTTGAAAAACTCCAGTGATGGAGCACCCAAACTCTGGGAGGCCAGCTATTTCATTGATTGTTTTGCCTGTCACAAAATTTATCCTTACTTCTAAGTTGGATCTCTCTCTAACAAGTTTCCACCCATTACTTCTTATCGTGCCCTAAGGTGCTTTGGAGAATAAATCAAATCCCTCCTCCTTATGGCAGCTCTTCAAATACTGGAAGACAGCTATGATGTCCTCCCACTAATCCTTCTGTATGATTAGCTAAACATATCTCGTTCTCTTAACTGTTCATGGCCCTCTTTCTTTCTTTCTTTCTTTCTTTCTTTCTTTCTTTCTTTCTTTCTTTCTTTTGTTAGAGATATAGGAATAGAAGAAAGGTATAGGAGATATAGGAGAGCAATAGGACAGGGGACGGAAGGCACCCTAGTGCACTTAAGCTGAAACCACAGGAAGGCTGGGGAGGGTGGATAGGACAGGGGATGGAACTGACCTCTTAGGAACCTGGATAGGTCAACTGTGGATAATCTAAGGGTAAAGTGTTGGGGGTTTGGGGTTGACACTATGGAGTCTGGTAATAAGTTCCACGCTTCAACAACTCGGTTACTGAAGTCGTATTTTTTACAGTCAAGTTTGGAGTGGTTAATATTAACCACTCCAAACTTGACTGTTGCATCCATTAAATCTGTTGCATGCTCTTGTGTTGTTGTGGTTGAAGCTGAAGTGGTCGCCGACAGGCAGGACGTTGCAGCATATGATCTTGTGGGCAATACTTAGATCATGTTTAAGGCGTCTTAGTTCTAAGCTTTCTAGGCCCAGGATTGAAAGCCTCCATGCCTCTTTCCTTTGTTGCTCTTTTCTACAAACTTTCTTAGGTTTCATTTTTTTATTCTTTCCTTCTTTAAGGGGTCACATTGTGGTCAGTGCAACCACTTCTGATCAGATTGCATTTGTTTGTTTGTTTGATTAATTGATTGATTTCTAGGCCGCCCTTCTGAGACTCAGGGCAGCTTACAAAATAAGTAAACAGATAAAAAGCACATCAGAAATCAAAATTTAAACTAAAACAGAATTCTAAAACCCAATAAAACATATTAAAAGTCCCTATCAAACCCTAATAATAAAACATGCAAAAATATTCATCCATATTTATTTATTTATTTATTTATTTATTTTGTCCAATACACAATACACATTGAAGAGAATAGACAAGTAGTAATATATATAAAGAAAAGGCTAGAAGAAAAGATATAAAAATAGAGAAGATATATGAAAGGAAGAAAAGATAAAGGAGAGGCAATTGGATGGGACGGAAGGCACACTAGTGCCCTTATGTAAGCCCCTTACTGACCTCTTAGGAGTGATCCCTCATTTTTCATGGGAGATGTGTTCCAAGACCACCCGCGAAAAATGAATTTCCGCAAAGTAGAGGAAAGATATTTTTTAATGTATTTAACAAGTATTTGGACTTTTAAACCCCTCCCTGTATTGTTAACAACCCACTGCTGCTGACCGCTGAGAGAGACCGACTTCTCTCAGCGGTCAGCAGCAGTGATAGCAGCTTTCCTATAGTCGGGTGGCAGCAGGCGATATTCAGAGAGTTGAGAATCATCCACGAACTGGAGGACAAGACAAGACGAGCCTTCCCCGTGACACGCGGTCTGAAGAAAGCTGCAGCTGCAGTTTCCCCCCTCTCCACCACAAACTGTCCCTGCCCTGGCGTTCTAAGGCACGGGGCCTCTGCCGGGAATGGGGATGGAGGGGGGGCACAGCAATCACTGTGAATATTTGGGATATTCATCTTTCACAGTTTTCCTGGATTTTCCTTCATTACCCGTGATATAGCGGCCGTAAGCCCCCTTTGAAAAACACGTGAAGTAGCGAATCCGCGAAAGATGAACCGCGAAGTAGTGAGGGATTACTGTATCTCTGTCATAAAATGGGCTGGAGCAACTTATCCAGGCTCAACGGGCCCAGACCTTTGTTCATAAATTTTCTCCTCACAGAATTGGTTGTAGCCTGAAAGGCAGCATGGACAACCATCTGTAGCAGGGAGGGGTTCCAATTTACCTCACTACCAGTTCATTTCCTCCCGTGCCATGTGGGTGCGCCTTGTGGGTGCATGCAAGGAAAGTGCTTGCACATATGCACAGTGCCAAAAAATCTGAAGGGCAAAAATCTGAAAGCAAGATGGCGACCACATGCAGAGTGCAAAAAAAACTGAGGGGAAAAATCTGAAAGCAAGATGGCGACCACATGCAGAGTGCCAAAAAAACTGAGGGGGGAAATCTGAAAGCAAGATGGCGACCACATGCACAGTGCAAAAAAAAAACTGAGGGGAAAAATCTGAAAACAAGATGGTAACCACATGCACAGTGCAAAAAAAAAACCTGAGGGGAAAAATCTGAAAACAAGATGGTGACCAACATGCACAGTGCCAAAAAAACTGAGGGGAAAAATCTGAAAACAAGATGGTGACCAACATGCACAGTGCCAAAAAAACTGAGGGGAAAAATCTGAAAACAAGATGGCGACCACATGCACAGTGCCAAAAAAACTGAGGGGAAAAGTCTGAAAACAAGATGGCGACCACATGCACAGTGCCAGAAACTTGGCAGTGCTGACAGACCACCACCGACTGAACTGGGTCCGTGATGTCATTATGACACCACAAGAGGGTCACTACCAGTTCGGACAAACCAGTATGAACCAGGAGGAAACCTACCCCTGATCTGTAGAAAAAATCTTCCTCATTCAGCCCTTCCCAGAATCTCCACAGAATCCAGCTAGCTGTTTGCCAAACCTGAGTGAGGAGGATTCACATTTCTAAGTGATGTAAAATCATGTAACTTTTCTGTGTTTTATAAACTTATACACAAAAGTGGAAAAGCCTTACGGTTGCCTTTCAAGTTAAAAGGAAAACAGATTTTTTTAAAAAAAGCTAAACAATTAACCAAGCTCGGCAGATAAGATGTTGGCCATAAACTCAGATGACCCAAACTCTATTCTGAGTTATGACTCATGGCGTGACCTTTAACAAGTCACTTTCCTTCCCCATCTCCATTTCATTTTCTGGCATCCCACTCCTCAAAATGCTGACTTGCAATGAAATCCCATTAATTGGAAAAATCATTGTTGTCATCAATAGTCATCACGGTACAGATAGTTCTTGATTTATTACTACATTTGAGACCAGAATTTCTGGCTCTAAGCAAGGCTGTTATTAAGTGAGCCATGCCCAATATTACGACCTTTCTGGCTATTTCACACGGTCGTGAATTGGATCTGGTTGCCCCCCTCTGTTGACTTTGACCTTCAGAAGTCAGCTGGGAAGGTCACGAATGGTGATCACGTAACTCCAGGATCCTGCATTTGTCATAAACATTTGTGTGTCTAACACTCAGATTTTGATCATCGCATTGACACTTTGATGGTCGTAAGTGCAAGAATTGGTGGTAACTCACCTTTTTCAGTATCATTGTGACTTTGAATGATCTCTACATGAATGGTTATAAGTACAGGTATACTACTGTACCTGTACACCAGAGGTGTGATTCATCACTTCTAGAGAGCTGGTAGTGTTTGAAAGGTAAATACCATCTCTGACTGGCCCCGCCCCATCTGTCTCCCAAGTGGCAGCTGATTGGTAGGAATGGAGATTTTACAGTATCCTTCCCCAGGAGTAGGGTGGGAATGAGGATTTTGCAGTATCCTGGAGTGGGGAGCAACTGGGGATTTATTTTTTATCTATCTATCTATCTATCTATCTATCTATCTATCTATCTATCTATCATCTATCTATCTATCTATCTATCTATCTATCTATCAAATTTGTATGCCGCCCTTCTCCGTAGACTCGGGGTAGCTAACAACAGGAATAAAACAATATAAACAAATCTAATATTTAAGTTAATTTAAAAAGAAACCCCAATTTAAGAAACCAATCATACATACAGACATACCATGCATAATTTTTTTATAAACCTAGGGGGAAGGGAATATCTCAATTCCTCCATGCAGTATCCTTCCCCCTAGAGTGGGGAGGGAATGGGGATTTTGCAGTATCCTTCCCCCTGGAGTGGGGAAGGAATGGAGATTTTGCAGTATCCTTCCCCCTGGAGTGGAGAGGGAATGGGCATTTTGCAGCATCCTTCCCCCTGGAGTGGGGAGGGAATGGAGATTTTGCAGTATCCTTCCCCCTGGAGTGGAGAGGGAATGGGCATTTTGTAGTATCCTTCCCCCTGGAGTGGAGAGGGAATGGGCATTTTGCAGTATCCTTCTCCCTGGAGTGGGGAGGGAATGGGGATTTTGCATTATCCTCCCCTGTGGAATGGGGAGGGAATGGGGATTTTGCAGTATCCTTCCCCCTGGAGTGGGGAGGGAATGGAGATTTTACATCATCCTTCCCCTGCCACCAAGCTACACCCATAAAACCAGTAATAAAAAAAAATGAATCCCACCACTGCTACACACTATTCTTGGCAATTTTGATAATTCAGCCTGAAAAACAAGGTAATTCTGTCATCCTATCCAGGAGGATTTTTAATTCTCTTTCAACATGGGGAGTTTTTCTCTTTTAGGTATGATGAAAGAAATAGCTAAAAGTTCCCTTGAAAGGGGCGTTGTTCTGGTACAAATCAACTTTTCCCAGTCAGATAACTCAGCACAATAAGGTATCACAGATCATTTTATTACAGGCATTCTCACAATAACTCACAGTTATGATGCGATTCTTCTGCAGTATAATCTTTCCCATTGTGCAAGTAAAAAGAGGTTGAATTAACCCGGGCTCTAGGTGTAGCATCTACATGCGGGCTGGCTTAGTGGGTGAAGACAAAGACCCTCTGGAATGTTCTCTCCAATTACCCCTCATCCCGAGTCAGAGCCAATGGGAATACACAAATGTGGTCACATGTAGAACTACATTACCCAGAGTGCAATTTCACTACATTTCCCCTAATGCAATATCTTAAAGAGACATGCCTAAATACAGTCCAACTATCTCTGTCTCTGGGGACAGCACAGGCGTGCCTAAGTGCACCAGAACGCCTTCGTTCCCCTGTCCTAATGTTTCTCTTTTACTAGTATCATGTATATAAATATTATTATATCTTTGTATACCACCAATACTTATTTGACAAAAACAAATAAATACAATAAAATAAATAAAAAAGGATGTGGGGAGGGGAAACAGGGCATTCCAGCCTTCCTCCTTTCATTCAGATCTCCCTGTGTTATAGTTATAGGAGAGCGTTGCAAAAAGTGTAATGGCTTTTCTTGAACGCTGTGAAGAATGATTTATAGGCACAGAAGCTCTGCATAACCAAATGTAGTTCATGTGGGTCATACTGTTTTTGCACTGAGCTGAAGGTAATCAGATCTGTTGCATCAATAGGACAAGACTGGAGGTGGAAAGAACAAGATTTACAAGGATCTCCAATTCCTTCCATCAGTAGCTTTCTTGAATCTCTCCAAGGGAAAAAATGTATTGATTGGCCAAACCCACTTAAGTTAGTTCATGGTTAGAATGAGATTTGAAAGATAGCCTTCCTGGTTGAAGAATCCACCATTAACACCACTTGGACGTAACACAACAGTGATAAAGAATAATATGAATAGGATGGACTAGGACCACCAGTTTGAGTACCAACGAGAAGTTGTCTTGTTGAGAACAGTAGAAATAGTTTTCACAAACTGGAAAAGTAGTAATATGAACAATTGGATTCAAAAGACATGAGACTCTCTGTGGTAGAAAAAGCCATGCTACCTAAGAATCCAAAATGAGCCAACATGTTTTTCTAGAGCAGAGATTTTACAATGTCAATGTTTTAGAATCATTAATTTCCCCCCTAAACTTAATTTAGAAATCTGTTTGGTATTTGATATGTTTGTTGAGGGGGGGGGGGAGTTGTTCATTCTTGTGTTGTACCTTTATTTTTAGATTATTAGATAGATAGATAGATAGATAGATAGACAGACAGACAGACAGACAGACAGACAGACAGACAGACAGACAGACAGACAGATTAAATAGACAGACAGACAGACAGACAGGTAGTTAGGCAGGTAGGTAGGTAGGTAGATAGATAATAGATAAATAAAAATTATTAGATAGATAGATGATAGATAGACAGACAGACAGACAGACAGATAGATAATAGATAAAAATTATTAGATAGATAGATAGATAGATAGATAGATAGATAGATAGATAGATAGATAGATAGATAGATAGGCAGGCAGGCAGGCAGGCAGGCAGGCAGGCAGGCAGGCAGGCAGGCAGGCAGGCAGGCAGGCAGGCAGGCAGGCAGGCAGGCAGGTAGATAGATAATAGATAAATAAAAATTATTAGATAGATAGATAGATAGATAGATAGATAGATAGATAGATAGATAGATAGATAGGTGATAGATAGATAGATAGGCAGACAGACAGACAGACAGACAGACAGACAGACAGACAGACAGACAGACAGACAGATAGATAATAGATAGATAAAAATTATTTGATAGATAGATGATAGAAGAAAGAAAGAAAGAAAGAAAGAAAGAAAGAAAGAAAGAAAGAAAGAAAGAAAGAAAATCAAGATAGACAGATACATTTAGCCATGGAGGCCAAGTTTTTGTTCCAGGCAAAACTTGGCTAAATCTTTTTTTCCGAAACAAAAGTAAAGGGAAGGGAAGATTTATGAGTTGGCAGCTTGCTGGCATGGCAACTTTGCTGGGAGGCAGACATGAGATCTTGGCTGAGCGAACACTGTCTAAGATGATGGAGGAAGCAAAATAAAGAAGAAGAAAAAATAAACAAATTGGCAATGGAGGAGCTCTTCTCTGCTGACTGGAGACAGTCAAAACAAAACAAACAGATAGATGCAACCCCCCCCCCCATCCCCATTTCTGGCTGCAGGTATGCACAGATTCCTAATTCTTGATCGCTACCACCTCCACCCGCCCTCATTCATTCTATGAAACTCACCCAATCTAGAACTAATGGACAAATTTTATGTGCATTGGTTTTTTTAATGTGAAATAGTCGTTCTTTTCAAAAATTAACCTGCCGTTCAAAATGAATTATGAATTCTGCTCAGCTCTGCAAATTAGATTTTAGGTAATTGCACAGGGATAGTCTTGTTAAACTCCCTGTTCTCTGTTTTAAAAAGGGGGAGGTTGTAACGAAAGGGACACCCTGTCTTGTATTTAATTTATGATTTTCACCTCCACATTGCAAACTGGACTGAGAGCGTATTGTACCACAAGCACCTGTTCACTGCATTATCCCAGGGCAATTTGGAAACTTGTGCTGCGAGATAATAGCTTACTGTTACTAACAGTCCACTCTTATGTTACAAGTCCAAGGAGAGATTAAATCTGGCTTGGATTTCAGAGTCACAACTCCACCATCTCCCAAAGTTCAGTGTATTTAAATGTAGGCATAACAGGAGAGAAATGAATAAGCAACAATCTCCAATCCATGGAGAAAATAATATAAACTCTCTACATATGTTAGCTTTCTACCACTGATGCTACCCCAGAGTAAGAACCATTACTCATAGTTTCCATTTTTTGCTGCCCTATAGATCACATTCTAGCCTAGTTCATGCATGTTAAGCAGTGATGGGCTGCAAAAAAAATTATTACCACACTGTGTGGTAATTTTTTAGGTGTGGCTTGCTGGCCGTGTGACCAGGTGGCAGTGGCTTGACAATCATGTAAAGGGGGTGGCTTAAAGGTCGTCGTCATCATCATCATCATCATCATCATTATTGTTATTTAGATTTGAATGCCGCCCCTCTCCGAAGACTTGGAGCGGCTCACAACAGCAATAGATAGGGTGGGTTTTTAGGAGTTTGCAGAAGGCAAGGAGGGTGGGGGCAGTTCTAATCTTCAGTGGGGAGTTGATTCCAGAGGGTCGGGGCCACCACAAAGAAGGTCTTCTCCTGGGTCCTGCCAGATGACATTATTTTATCGATGGGACCTGGAGAAGGCCAACTCTGTGGGACCTAATCGGTTGCTGGGATTCGTGCACTCTCCGACGCCCCCCTTTTGGCATATGAACCAAAATAGGTTTGCCATCACTGGTGTAGTGATGCAAGTGGTTGGACTAAGAAGACCACCAATCTCTTTTCCAACTCTGGTTAAAGTCACTCTATCTATCTATCTATCTATCTATCTATCTATCTATCTATCTATCTATCTATCTATCTATGATTTGATTTGATTTGATTTGTATGCCTCCCCTCTCCATAGACTTGGGGCGGCTAACAACAATAATGAAACAACATGTAACAAATCTAATATTTAAAATAATTTAAATAAACCCTTATTTAAAAAACCAAACATACACACAAGCATACCATGCATACATTGTATAGGCCTAGGGGGAAGGGAATATCTCAGTTCCCCCATGCCTGACGACAAAGGTGGGTTTTAAGGAGCTTACGAAAGGCGAGGAGGGTGGAGGCAATTCTGATCTCTGGGGGGAGTTGGTTCCAGAGGGTCAGGGCCGCCACAGAGAAGGCTCTTCCCCTGGTTCCTGCCAAACGACATTGTTTAGTCGACGGGACCCGGAGAAGGCCAACTCTGTGGGACTTAACTGGTCGCTGGGATTCATGCGGCAGAAGGCTATGTGTAGGAAAGGTATTTTATGCCACTGCTTTGAGCCTTCAGCCTTCCAAGAAAAACTTCAGTTGTAACCAACAAGGTAATTAAATTCAAATTTGACAAATCAATTAACCAATTAGCTAAACTTCTGCTAAAAAGAGAAGCATCAAGGATTTCTTCATGGTGTTTCCAAAATCTCTACAACAAGCTCTGTTCTGATCCCGACTTCTTTCAATCTCATATTCCCACTAATTCGAAACCTTCCCGTTTGATTTACTTCTAACGCAAGTAACACTTGCAGAGCCTATTCTTACCTTTTGAAAGCACCCTTTCAATTCAACTGTGCTGTTTAATTGGGCATAATAACGATAATGAACGAATCTGACACAAGTCTGCACTTTAAAGCCTTGGTGCCTTGAGGTGTTTGGAGGTTAGAGGAAAAAGAACAAAAAAAACAAATAAAAAATCCAGTTCCTAATCAGGGAGGATAATTAACACACTGAGATGACAGTTTAAAAATACTGCTATATACATCTTCAAGGCAAATGCTCTGACAGTAACTAATTAGCTCTAAAATATTTGACAATCTGCAACTTTTGGAAAAGCCAGAAGAAGTTAATGAAGGCAAGTACTGAAAAGTAATGTTTAAACCTAATTTAACATGTATTATAACAACTCCACCCATAGGCTGTCAGATTCATTTATCAGCCACAATCATACACTTGTCTGACAGCTAGACTGAAGGGTATTGTAGGGCAGAGACCTGGAGCTAAATCATGATTTGCTTAGTCCTGGTTGGCTGAATCAGCTACCCTTGGCGGGATTTGTGCCAGATGCTACATCGATCATAGTTCGATATGCAGCCAAAATGTGGCTTATCTGCCTTTAGATTTATTTCTCTTGCAGTTCTTGAGTGAAGCAATTTTCTAACTGTGCCAAGCTATTTAAATACCCACAGAGGCTGCAGACTGAAGGATGGGTAAGGCCGATTCTTTATCTGTCGCCTTCTTTCTGCAGCAAATACAGGGCTAGCCTATTAGATTAACAATTCAAAACCTGGCTGGCACATGCACACGCCCTTTTCGGCTATAATATAAACAGAGCACAAACCCTTCTAGCACTGATGATGTTATTTAGTTGGGTAATAAAACGTCTACAAGAAAACAACCAGGCTCAGAGGGCACCAAGTTCAACCTGAGCTATGAATATGCTAGTTCAAAAACTGCTCTTTCTTCCTCTGGGATCTTCTGCTAATGTTTTTGATCAGCATCAGTGAAGGGCTGCAATTTTTTTTTACTACCACACTGTGGGCATGGCTTATTTTGTGGGTGTGGCTTGCTGGCCATGTGATCGGGTGGGAGTGGCTTGACAATCATGTGAGCGGGGGTGGCTTAAAGGTCATGTGACTGGCTCAAATGTCACTTGCGCCAAGGGTTAGGGTGCCTGGCCTCTCTTCGCCTCAAAGAGATACAATTTCCCTATCTATTTACTTTTTCTGAACATCCAAAATATACTATTTAATTCTACATATATATGTCATATTTACTGACCCCTCACATCCTGGACACAAATTGTTTCAACTCCTACCCTCAAAACGTCACTACAGAGCACTGCACACCAAGACAACTAGATACAAGAACAGTTTTTTTCCGAACGCCATCACTCTACTAAACAAATAATTCCCTCAACACTGTCAGACTTTCTACTAAATCTGCACTTCTATTCTACTAGTTTTTCTCATCATTCCTTTCACCCATTTCCTTCCATGTTGACTATTTGACTGTAACTTGTTGCTTATATCCTAAGATTTTTGTTAATATTGCTTCTTCATTGCTTATTGACCCCTATGACAATCATTAAGTGTTGTACCACATGATTCTTGACAAATGTATATTTTATTTTATGTACGCTGAGAGCATCAGCACCAAGACAAATTCCTTGTGAGTCCAATCACACTTGGCCAATAAAAATTCTATTCTATTCTATTCTATATGTGTACATACATATTACACACAGGCACACAAAAATATGCATTATCTACTATAAAAACTGTATGTGTATGTACACACACTCACATACACACAGCTCTTCTAAAATTATACACATTCAACCTCATTTACTGCAATAACAAAAACATACCCAGAGCCCAGAAGGGTCATCATGTATAAGTTAGTTGGGGGAAAGATCAAAAGCAACGTGAGAAAATATTATTTTACTGAAAGAGTAGTAGATCCTTGGAACAAACTTCCAGCAGACATGGTTGGTAAATCCACAGTAACTGAATTTAAACATGCCTGGGATAAACACAGATCCATCCTAAGATAAATACAGAAAATAGTATAAGGGCAGACTAGATGGACCATGAGGTCTTTTTCTGCCGTCAGTCTTCTATGTTTCTATAAGACGGATTCAATTTTGGGGCTGTTCATCAAGACACAAAGGATCAGTTATTCATCGTAACCTGCTAGCTTTAGAAGTAAAATGACTGCTGGGTTCTCTTTAGTTGTTGCCATGTTTTCTGCCACACAAGCCAGGGAAAGGCTCGGGTCCTCTTCATTAGTCTTGACTGCTTCCCACTTACACGGACTCTCCCCAGGTGACGTTAAAAATTGATTCATCCAAAAGAGTGGATCCCATTTTGACAGCAGCCTTACAAAGGGCCCAGGCAGTGGCTGCAAACATAAACATGTTTAGCCCCATTGAACTAAAACATGTACGGGATCCGGTTGCAAATCCACCTCTGTATTCAAAAGGCAGATTATTAACTTAGCATATCGGCATTTGAATGAAGGCATGCCTAAATATAAATCAATCGGTCGCTGGCTTCCTCCTTTGTTAATTAATGCAATAACCATAACAAGCTTGAATTATGGCTCCTGACTCACATGGCCTCACAAAGGATGCGTCGGGTTTCACAAGCCTGTCCTTCTGCTGGTTGCCAAGAAAGCAGCGGCAGTAAATGCCACTGTCTTTTTCTGCTTCCAACATGCAAAACAATTTGATGAATGACACAGGAGGGGAAAGAGGGAACTTAATTATTTGCAAAATAAGACCTGCTTTTAATTCAGGGCTGTGCCAACTTTGGGGAAATACATTTCTCACCGAGGTAATATTTCTTAGGTGAATGACATGTCAGGCACAGAGACAAAATGAGCTGTGTGGAAAGACGAATGCATTTTATTCTGGAGAGATTATCCTGCAAGATCTAATCCTTACTAGGCTCGCCAAAATCCAGCAATCTAAAACTCAGTGGAGTTCTGCATACAGCCCTGGGGTTTCTTTATATTTCTCCTTTTGGTTGCTTGCTTTAGATAGGTGGTTCTGAATTCGGGAACTCTCTGGGAGGCTGGACGCTGGTCAATTCAGTATGAGCTGCAACAACGTTATATATGGAGCAGGGCTAAGATGCAAATCACGTTTTTATTTATTTTTATTTTTACTTATTATTAGAGCTGAAAGGGACCTTGCAGGTCATCAAGTCCAACCCCCAGCTCAAGCAGGGAACCTTACACCACCCCAGCCAGATGGCAATCCAATTTCCTTAAGTGGATAAAAGAAATTACTTTACAGGACATAAAGAAAACGCCAGAATTATTTTTATTAGGTACAATGAACCAAAAATACAAAAAGGATATATTTTTAAAAAATTATTCATATCCTGACAGCAGCTAGAATAGTTTTCGCACAAAATTGGAAGGGAGGATTCCTAAGGAAGATGAGGTAATAAGAAAAATTATAGAATGTGCCGAAATGGATATGATGACAAGGCGGTTAAACAATCAAGAAAAATCAGAATTTTATAATATTTGGAATAAATTTTATGTAGGGTTAAACAAAAGGGAAAAAACAAAAATTTAAAAGATTCAAAAGTATGTATAGATATTAGAAATAGCTTTATGTTGTTAATTTTATAGGTAATAATTATATAAAAACAAAAATTCTTCTTTTCATTCGAATTATTAAGTTGATTTTATAAGTTATTAGTGAATTCCTTTTCTGTACTAGAAAGACTTCTAAAATAAGTGGGGTAATTGCAACCCCAAATAGATGTTAAATGTATGTATGTCTTGTCTGTCTTTTTTATGGAAAATTCAATAAAGATATTTTATTTTAAAAAAGAATCCAATTTCCTTTTGATGGGGTGTTCACAAGCTCCACTGGCAGGCCGTTCCACTGGTTGATCGCTCTCACCGTCAGAAAGTCCTTCCTTATTTCCAGGTTGAATCTCTCCTTGGTCAGCTTCCATCCGTTGTTCCTGGTCTGGCCCTCTGGTGCTCTGGAAAATAGTGTGACCCCCTCCTCTCTGTGTATTTGCATTTACTGCTATCATATCCCCTCTGACCCTCCTTTTTGCTAGACGATCCATACCCAGTTCCAGCAACCTCTCTTTGTATGTCTTGGTTTCCAGTCCCCTTATCATTCTGGTTACTCTTTTCTGTACTTTCTCTAGAGTTTCAATGTACTTTTTGTAGTGAGGTGACCAAAATTGAATGCAGTATTCTAGGTGTGGTCTGACTAGGGCATTATACAGTGACATTAGTATCTCCTTAGTCTTGGAGCGTATCCCCGTTGATGCAGTTTAAGATTGTTTCGGCCATTTTAGCTGCTGCTGCTGCACATTGCCAGCTCATATTTAGTTGGTTATCCACCAAGATTCCGAGATCTCTCTCTACTGTTGAGAGATCTGCTGTTAAGTGTGGTTTCTCCCAGTTTGTATGCGCGTCCAATAATTATCTTGGCCAATAACATGTTCTTTCTGAAAGATCTAAGGAAAGCTGGCAGAACTGTGCTGCTCTGATTGATTGCCATCATTCATTCATTCATTCATTCATTCATTCATTCATTCATTCATTTAGTCCAATACACAATGAGGGTTTTAGTGGGTATATATCTATATACACATAGTAAAATGCATGATGAAGGTTATAGAGGAGATACTCATAGTAAAATATATCTAAGAAAGAATAGAAAAGAAGATATAGTAATAGAACATACCAATGAAAAAATAGAAGAAGAGATATAGGAATAGAAGAAAGGTATAGGAGATATAGGAGAGCAATAGGACAGGGGACGGAAGGCACTCTAGTGCACTTGTACTTGCCCCTTACTGACCTCTTAGGAATCTGGATAGGTCAACCGTAGATAATCTAAGGGTAAAGTGTTGGGGGTTTGGGGATGACACTATGGAATCCGGTAATGAGTTCCACGCTGTGACAACTCGGTTACTGAAGTCATATTTTTTACAGTCAAGTTTGGAGCGGTTAATATTAAGTTTAAATCTGTTGTGAGTCCGTGTTGACTCTTAGAAGCCAGAAAGAGAGGATCTTCTTTAAGTTGATACGTCTTCAAACTGACCTTTTAGGTTTACCATAATTGGCTGTAATTGAATCCATCCAGTTTACTGCTGGTAACCCTCTTCTTCTCTTTCCTTCTACCTTTCCCAGTAATAAAGCCTTTTCCAGAGAAATAGACCTTGGCACAAGGCATCTCAAGCAGGATAATTTGGGGTCTGGTCATTTGTGCCTCTAGATGTATTTGATCTCTATTTGGTGATCATACAGTTTAATCTTAACCTCAATCTCTCATTGTGATCCATATCCTTCATGATAGAGGTTGTCTTCATTTATGGCATTAACATTATAATTTTCTCATTCTATCTTTCTTTTGCATAATGCAAGTGAAATATTCTTTCTGCAATTGTGGACTGACATTTTAGTTGATTTCTCCTAACGTTTGAATTGTCCCAAATCTTTCCCCACCTCTGGTATGCGTCGCAAGAAGACTTTTGCAGGAAGCTTCCTTAGATCTCCTGAGCGCGGTTATTTTCATTCTTTGGTATCATTCATGTCAGAATCGAAAGAACACCCTTGCCTTCCCCCTTCTCCTAAATGGGCCAAAAATAAACCATGGAGCCAGCTCTGGACAACAGCTGCACAAACAATGCCATTTAGAAGAATGCATCCCGACACATGATCGAGTTTGCTGTCCGCCTAAGGAACTTTTGTTTTTTATCAATTAGCTCTCCTGTGTGGGTAATAGGCAGAAAAGTGGCACAGACAAATTAAGAATGTTAGATGCTCTCTTTTCCAACAAATCGCTGAAAAAGAAACATCGAAAAGACCCAGATATATAACGGGACAGCCAGAAATGGAGAAAAATGCCTCCCTTTGGCTGGTGCTTCATTCTGATTTATTTATCCCGCCGTCTCATTTCCAACAGGGATTATGATAGGACCAAGTAGTGCTATTTGATTAACGATCGGCTTTTAATAGACTAGAGGAGATAATTTATTACTGTAAAAATATATATTAGCTTCTTTGAAACCCTAACACTTTATATAGCATTAGCAGATAGTGTTGGACTAAGATGTAGGATTTTATTTCCACCTAATCCAGTGATGGGCTCCTACGGGTACGGTCAGGTATGCAGAACCGGTAGAAAATTTCTTTTTTTCCCTTCTGGGCTCTGGGTATGTTTTTCCTATTGCAGTAAATGAGGTTGAATGTGTATAATTGTAAAAGAGCTGTGCATGCATGCGTGTGTATGTACAAACACATAAAATTTATATAGTATATAATGTATATTTGAGTGTGCCTGTGGGTAATATGTATGTACACATAAGGTATATATACATAGAATTAAATAGTATATTTTGGATGTTCAGTAATAGTCAATAGATAGGGAAATTGTATATCTTTGAGGCGAGGAGAGACCAGGCACCCTAACCCTAACCCTTGACGTGGGTGATGTCAAGTTGGGCACTTTTAAGCCAGTCACATGACTTTTAAGCCACCTCCCCGTCACATGATCATCAAGCCACTCCCACCTGATCACATGGCCAGCAAGCCACACCCACAAAATAAACCACGCCCACAGTGTGGTAGTAAAAAAATTTGCAGCCCTTCACTGACCTAATCATACAGATTTGGAGCTAGTCGGGTTCCTACCAGTATGGATGAGGATGCAATATTGGTAGATAAATCTTGGGGCGGAGGAGACGTGTGTGAGAAAGATATCAGCGATTTCTTTTTAAAAAAAATATTTTTTCTTTTTTAATTAATGCACAATACAAAACTAAAATCAAAAACAGATATGAACACATTTCAAGAAAAAAGAAAAAGAAAAGAAAATACAAAAGAAAAGAAAAACAAGAAGAATTTTAGAATTACAAAAATATTATAAAGTAACAATTGGAGAGATATTTGCTCTCTCCTTCCTTTCTTATTATATTTTATAGATATAATAGAAATTTATAGAAATATAGTTAATTTAGGAAACCGTGAACATATAAATATGGTAATCCGCAAGTTAAATATGATACTATATTGTAAATCGATTTCAGCTATTTCATGCGCGGAGGGAAAAACACCCCCAAAGTCTCTCTCTCTCATGAGCGTCCCCTGACAAGATTTTACTTCCTGAGCATGCGCAGAAGCAAAATCTCACTGGGATGTGTGTGCACACATGCCAGAGACCCGAAACTGTGCATGCGGCACACCGCTAGCGGCAGTAGTGGCAACCCCTGCCTGCTCTCAACCTAACCTTACCTTCCAGGATTGAAGTAAAACAAAAACATCACAGTCACAATGTTGTGGTTGGCTCTGGCCCAGCTCCTGCCCCAAGGAATGTGGAGGTGGATGTGGGGGAAACATCCACATGCCACAGGCCTGTTTTGCTCCCGATAGAATCTCCCGATGAAGTCTCCTTTGACGAAGGAAGAGGGGAGAGGGGAGTTTGGCAGACAGCCCAGGAGGAGATCAATCATCCTTATCATCCCTGGATTCTGAACAAGAACTTATCATGGACCCACACATGTGTAGAGTGATGCATGGGAGAGAACAACTGAAGGATTATTAAAGGAGATAAGTGAGGCCACCTGTGGTTGGGTGGGACTGCTGTAATTAGGGCTACAAAGAGCAGCGTGCTGGTTTAGCCTTGTGGAAGTTTATCCAATTCATAGTTTCGTCAAGATCGTGGTTTCATTGTTTCCCTGTTCAAGATTGTGTGTGGACTTTCTGGACTTTGGAATTGGACTCAATTTCCCAGTTACTGGGTGAAAAATTGGATTGCATTTAACTTGTGCCTTGTGTGTACCAGAAAATCCCTTTGACATTTAAAAAGGGAGTTTTTTCTGCTTTTCTGTTGATAAAGACTTTTGGTTTTCCTTCTATCATGTGGTGTGTGTCTTTTTGGACTAATTACCCTGTAATTACGGGCGGTTGGGACATGCCGGCAGAACACACAAGATGCAAGCTGGACAATAAATGCAGCAAAGAACCGAAGAAAATACAAGCCTGTGCAAAATCTATGGAGATGCTCAGTCATTCAGGTCATGGTTTAGACCAGGGATGGCGAACCTATGGCATGGGTGCCACAGGTGGCATGTGGAGCCATATCTGCTGGCACACGAGCCATTGCCCTAGCTCAGCTCCAATGTGCATGTGTGTGCCAGCCAGCTGATATTTCCGGGACCACATTCTGTCGCACGAATCTCAGCGAACGGTTAGGTCCCACAGAGTTGGCCTTCCCCGGGTTCCGTCAACTAAACAATGTCGGCTGGCGGGACCCAGGGGAAGAGCCTTCTCTGGGGCGGCCCCGACCCTCTGGAACCAGCTCCCCCCGGAGATTAGGATAGCCCCCATCTTCCTTGCCTTTCGTAAATGTTTTAAGACCCACCTCTGCCGTCAGGCATAGGGGAATTGAGACATCTTCCCCAGGCCTATATAATTTATATATGGTATGTTGTGTGTATGTTTTTTAAATCATGGTGTTTTTAGTTTTTTAAATATTAGATTTGTATTTTACATTGTGTTCTACTATTGCTGTGAGCCGCCCCGAGTCTACAGAGAGGGGCGGCATACCAATTTAATAAATAATAATAATAATAAAATAATTTTGGGCTCACACAGAGGTTACCCTCCCAAGGGCTCCAGGGAAGCCTTGGAGCCTGGGGAGGGTGAAACACAAGACTGCTGGGCCCACTAAATGTTGGGAAACAGGCTGTTTCCAGCTTCCAGAGGGCCTCCGGTGGGGCGGGGGAAGCTGTTTTCGCCCTCCCCAGGCATTGAATTATGAGTATGGGCTCTAGTGCATGCACGATAGCGCACGCCCATGCTCTTTGAGCACCCGAGGGAAAAAAGGTTTGCCATCACTGGTTTATACCAAAGGTGCTGCTTTTCCAGGAGGCAACTACACTTTCTGATTTTTCTCTGAAGACATTTCGCTTCTCATCGAAAAGCTTCTTCCGCTCTGACTGGATAGCGGGGAATGGAAGGCCAGGGCTGAAGTAGCTTCTTGGATGATAAGCGAAACATCTGCAGAGAAAAATCAGAAAGTCTAGTTGCCTCTTGAAAAAGCAGCACCATTCATTCATTCATTCATCAAATTTGTATGCCGCCCCTCTCTGCAGACTCGGGGTGGCTAACAACAGTAATAAAACAATATAAACAAATCTGATATTTAAGTTAATTTGAAAAAGAAACCCCAATTTAAGAGACCAATCATACATACAGACATAATTTTTTTATAAGCCATGGGGAAGGGAATATCTCAATTGCCCCATGCCTGACGACAGAGGTGGGTTTTAAGGAGCTTACGAAAGGCAAGGAAGGTGGGGGCAACTCTCATATCTGGGTGGAATTGGTTCCAGAGGGCCGGGGCCGCCACAGAGAAGGCTCTTCCCCTGGGTCCCGCCACACGGCATTGTTTAATCGACGGGACCCAGAGAAGGCCAACTCTGTGGGACCTAACTGGTCGCTGGGATTCATGCGGCAGAACGCGGTCCCGGAGATATTCTGGTCCGATGCCATGAAGGGCTTTGGTATAACCATAACCTGGATGACCGAGCAATTAGTAGCTATTCAAAGAGATTATTTCCCCATAAACTGACTACATTCCTAATTGCTTCATCTATTGCTTAAACCAGCAAAGGCTCAGAATCTCATTTCTACCTGTCAACGCATATTCTGAAACTGCTAAATTTGGATTCAGTAGCTCACATTTTTCGGTTGACACACCTCTGTTTCCCTGGAAATCTAAGATTGCTTCAGGTATTCTCTGAACCGGCCCGACCATAACATAATAGGCACCTTTGTCAATGACAGAACAAGAGGAAGATACATGTGTATCAGGATGTCCAAATTACCTTCATGATTTTCTTGTGCTGATGATCTAAAGAGAGAACAGCCTGGCTCCAAATTATACTACAATGGGTGGTGGATCTTTAAATTTTATACCTCGGGCCAAATGGCTTGGGAATGAGTCTATGTGGGCTTGACCATTTTTGATACACGGTTCTTCTAAAATAGTCCAATGTCTTCAACAGATGGACAGTATTGTATAATACAGCCGCAGGAGCAGCTGCTTAAATCCTTTTGTGGCTGGAAGAAGATACAGAATTACTCGGGGACAGAGTGCAGCTCATCAAAGACATATCCCCCATTCACATTAAAGCACATGGCCTTCTTTAAGAGTCGGAAGGAAGTATTTGATTGGAATAAATGTATTTATTTTATTTGTTTGTTTGTTTGTTTTGTCAAGTAAAAATCGACAATATTTAAATCGTGTTTTGGCGCCTAAAACACGATTTAAGTATTGCCCACAAGATCATATGCTGCAACGTCCTACCGGTCAATGACTACTTCAGCTTCAACCGCAACAACACAAGAGCACGCAACAGATTCAAACTTAATATTAACCGCTCCAAACTTGACTGTAAAAAATATGACTCTAACAATCGAGTTGTCGAAGCGTGGAACTCATTACCAGACTCAATAGTGTCAACCCCTAACCCCTAACATTTCTCCCTTAGACTATCCACGATTGACCTCTCCAGGTTCCTAAGGGGCGTACATAAGTGCACTAGTGTGCCTTTGTCCCCTGTCCAGTTGTCTTTCCTTTATCTCATATATCATTTTTTTTCCTTTCATATATCTTCTCCTCTATTTTTACATATTATCTTTATATATATTACTACTACTACTTCAGTAAAATAATATTTTCTCACATTGCTTCTGCTCTTTCCCCCAAATAACCTCACATTGTGCCCCCTTGTTCTTGTGTTCACTTTCCTATTAAAAACACTTCCCTCCTGGACCTTATTTAAATATTTCGATCATGTCCCCCTTTCCCTTCTGTCCTCCAGACTATACAGATTGAGTTCATTAAGTCTTTCCTGATAAGTTTTATGCTTAAGACCTTTCAATTTTATCCATATCTTTTTGTAAGTGAGGTCTCCAGAACTGGACACAGTATTCCAAATGTGGTCTCACCAGCACTCTATACAGCGGGATCACAATCTCCCTCTTCCTGCTTGTTAGACCTCTAGCTATGCAGCCAAGCATTCTACTTTCTTTCCCTACTGCCTGACTGCACTGTTCACCCATTTTGAGACTGTCAGCAATCACTACCCCTAAATCCTTCTCTTCTGAAGTTTTTGCTAATACCGAACTGCCAATACAATACTCAGATTGAGGATTCCTTTTCCCCAAGTGCATCATTTTCCCTGTTGCAACATTTTGTTCCGAGCCCTTCTTAGAAAATAATTGTTCAAATATCTGTCAGGGGAAGGGAGGAATAAAAATAAAAGTGAGAGAAATGATCGTATGATAACAAAGCAGGATGTTGGCTGAGCTCAGTTTACAGGTGTACCACTCCATCTGTCTAACCAGTTAAGGCAAAGCATATCTTAAAGGCAAGCTTGGGGAATTAATTGTAACTAAATTTGTTTCAGTGCAAACAACGGAGCTTAACTGATTTGCGGGTCAGGATGACTTACATTCTTCACTTAGTGAACTGCCTCCAAATTTGTTTCTCCTTCCATAGGAGATAAATACATGTAGGACGTAGCACAACTTCCCTGGCAAGTGAAAGGCAAGAGTGAATGACATGGCATAAATAGCTCCTATTTGTAAGTAAGTTCTCTGTTGGTTTTGGATTTGAGTTGTGAATTACATTAATGAAGCAACAGGGACAGCTAACTGCCGCCCAGCTGCTTAGAAACCAAACAATGGCAATACTTCAATACTACACAACGCAGGTAATTTGCAACTAAGGCACAGATATAATGAAATATCTTCCTTCACCGCCGAGGAAGAGATGAACAAAAGGAAGGACTTACTTAATCTATAGTTAAACTGTAGACGTTGCTGCTATCGGTTGCACAGAAGATTTCTGACAGTCTCAAAATGGATGAACAGTGCAGTCAGGCGGTAGGGAAAGCAAGTTGAATGCTTAGCTGCATAGCTAGAGGTATAACAAGCAGGAAGAGGGAGATTGTGATCCCGCTGTATAGAGTGCTGGTGAGACCTCATTTGGAATACTGTGTTCAGTTCTGGAGACCTCACCTACAAAAAAATATGGATCGCCTTCTGCCGCACGAATCCCAGTGACCGATTAGGTCCCACAGAGTGGGCCTTCTCCGGGTCCCGTCAACTAAACAATGTCAGTTGGCGGGACCCAGGGGAAGAGCCTTCTCTGTGGCAGCCCCGACTCTCTGGAACCAGCTCCCCCCAGAGATTAAAACTGCCCCTATCCTCCTTGCCTTACGTAAACTCCTCAAAACCCACCTTTGTCGTCAGACATGGGGGAATTGAGGGCCTATATAATTTATGAATGGTATGTTTATATGTATGTCTGCTTAATAATGGGTTTTTAAAAATATTTTAAACTGTAAATTATTAGATTTGTTATGAACTGTTTTATTGTGTTGTGAGCCGCCCCGAGTCTACAGAGAGGGGTAGCATACAAATCTAATACTGTAAATGAAATGAAATGAAATAAAATTGAACGAGTCCAAAGACGGGCTACAAAAATTGTGGAAGGTCTTAAGCATAAAACTTATCAGGAAAGACTGAATGAACTCAATCTGTATAGTTAAATAAGGTTCAGGAGAGAAGTGTTTTTAATAGGAAAGTGAACACAAGAACAAGGGGGCATGTAGTGAGGGTAGTAAGTTTAATAGGAAAGTGAACACAAGAACGAGGGGGACATGCAGTGAGGGTAGTATGTTTATGCACTATTTATTGAATACTTAGTAGGTTTTTTTTATTGTCCTTCCTTCTCTAGTACCTTAGTGTGATCCTTAATTACTTTTAAAATAGGAAATAATTAAATAGTACGTTTTTCCCATAAATGCTTTAATCATTTAAATCATTATGTAGAACTGAATTTTTACAGCAATTAAAGAAAATTGAGCTACTTGCCTAATCTGTTATCATACTGAACCTTGTGGCTTCAGTACAAAACCTTAAAATGTTACTGTGCTCCTCAACCAATAATGCTGTCTATCATTTGTCCTTTTTGTGGCTATTCAAATAATGTGACTTAATCGACTGAAAAAGAGTCCAAGCACCTATTTGGAAACTTATCTTGGTCAGTAAGCCACTCCCACCCAGTCACATGATTGTCAAGCCACTCCCACCTGGTCATATGGCTGTCAAGCCACTCCTACCTGGTCACGTGATCATCAAGCCACACCCATGCAATAAGTCATGCCCACAGTGTGGTAGTAAATTTTTTTGCAGCCCTTCACTGAAAAAGTGCCACTAACCACCTGATTTCTGCTCTCATAGACTAACGCTGTTTTCTCTCTCTTTTAAAAAGAGACTCTATACTGTCTTGGAATTCAGACCACTGAGATCACATCTATTTTAATTGATGAGATGTCTTATATGCAGGGATTTAGCATTTATACAAACCTTTCTTTCAAACGAACTTTTGAGGACGATAGCAATCAATATAAAAATATTTATTTATTTATTCATTCATTCATTCATTCATTCATTCATTCATTCATTTATTGGATTTGTATGCCGCCTCTCTCCGCAGACTCGGGGCGGCTAACAACAGCAACAAAAACAGCATGTAAATCCAATCCTAAAAATATCTTTAAAAAAACCCTTATTTGTAAAACCAAACATACATACAAACAAGCATACCATGCATAAATTGTAAAGGCTTAGGGGAAAAGAATATCTCAGTCCCCCCATGCCTGACAGCAGAGATGGGGTTTTAGGAGCTTACGAAAGGCGAGGAGGGTGAGGGCAATTCTAATCTCTGAGGGGAGTTGGTTCCAGAGGGTCGGGGCCGCCACAGAGAAGGCTCTTCCCCTGGGCCCCGCCAAATGACATTGTTTTATTGACGGGACCCAGAGAAGGCCCACTCTGTGGGACCTAACCGATTGCTGTGATTCGTGCCGCAGAAGGCGGTCTCGTAGATACCCTGGTCCGGTGCCATGGAGGGCTTTATAGGTGATGACCAATATATCTCTAAACCATCTTCCCAACCCTTTCTTCACTCTTAACTAAAATCAATTCTACTTCTACATTACAAAGAATGATGCAAACAGTTTAAATTTCATGCATGCTTTTGGATGCACTCATAGGAAATGTAATCCTACTTGTAATGAATTATAAAAACGGAAAGGAATTTAATAGGTGAAAGTCCATTTGACACATATGGGTTCCCTGGAGACAGAAATCTAATCTGTGCAAAATTGAGCATAGTTATCAACAGTCATGCATGCATAGGTTACAAATGAACTTTGGTAATAGAGAATGCGCTAATTGTCTTCCGATATAACAGACACATAACAAGTGCATCTTTAGGGAAAATAGGAAAGAAAATAATGCGTCTTCAAATTACTATTATTTATTATTATTATTATTATTATTATTATTATTATTATTATTATTATTAATCAGATTTGTATGCCGCCCCTTTCCGTAGACTCGGGGCGGCTCACAACAGAATAAAAACAGTTCATGACAAATCTAATAATTTACAATTTAAAATATTTAAAAAACCCCATTATTAAAAAGACATACATACAAGCATACCATACATAAATTGTATAGGCCCGGGGGTAATATCTCAGTTCCCTCATGCCTGACGACAAAGATGGGTTTTAAGGAGTTTACGAAAGGCGAGGAGGGTAGGGGCAGTTCTAATCTCTGGGGGGAGCTGGTTCCAGAGAGTCGGGGCCGCCACAGAGAAGGCTCTTCCCCTGGGGCCCGCCAACCGACATTGTTTCGTTGACGGGACCCGGAGAAGGCCAACTCTGTGGGACCTAATCGGTCGCTGGGATTCGTGCGGCAGAAGACGGTCTCTGAGATATTCTGGTCCGATGCCATGAAGGGCTTTAAAGGTCATAACCAACACTTTGAATTGTGACCGGAAATTGATCGGCAACCAATGCAGACTGCGGAGTGTTGGTGTTACATGGGCATATTTAGGGAAACCCATGACTGCTCTCGCAGCTGCATTCTGCACGATCTGAAGTTTCCGAACACTTTTCAAAGGTAGCCCCATGTAGAGATCGTTACAGTAGTTGAGCCTCGAGGTGATGAGGGCATGAGTGACTGTGCGTATTTGAACCACCATAGCTAAAATTCCAAATACTGTATAATAGATTCCATCACTTCGGTATTTGCTCTGGAAGTAGAAGACAACTCTGGGAGAAGATGTTCTCTCTAGGATGCTGGGCATAAACTACAACATTTCCATTTTTCCTTCAGTGAGAGGAAGGGTACTGCAAAATCCCCATTCCCACCCCAGTTTGGGGCAAGCCAGAGGTAGCATTGCCGGTTATCTTAACTACTCAAAATTTCCGCTACCAGTTCTCCAGAACCCATTAGAACCTGCTAGATGTCACCCCCGGAACAAACCCAATAGCATTATTTCAATGCAGAAAGCAATTGGCAGAAAGGTAGTTTGTAGTACAGTGGTACCTCTACTTGCGAACTTAATTCATTCCGTGATCAGGTTCTTAAGTAGAAAAGTTTGTAAGAAGAAGCAATTTTGCCCATAGGAATCAATGTAACTTGTGCAATTGGGGAAACCACAGGGAGGGTGGAGGCCCTGTTTCCTCCCAGGAGATTCCTAGAGAGGCCTCACAGAGGCTTCTCCCTGCATTTTTCAGCCCTGTTTCCTCCCAGGAGATTCCTAGAGAGACCCCATGGAGGCTTCTCCCTGCCTTTTCCGGCCCTGTTTTCTTCCATGAGATTCATAGAGAGGCCCCACAGAGGCTTCTCCCTGCCTTTTCCAGCCCTGTTTCCTCCCAGGAGATTCCCAGAGAGGCCCCATGGAGGCTTCCCCTTGCCTTTTCCGGGCCTGTTTTCTCCCAGGAGATTCATAGAGAGGCCTCACAGAGGCTTCTCCCTGCCTTTTCTGGCCCTGTTTCCTCCCAGGAGATTCATAGAGAGGCCCCACGGAGGCTTCTCCCTGCCTTTTCCAGCCCTTTTTCCTCCCAGGAGATTCCCAGAGAGGCCCCATGGAGGCTTCCCCTTGCCTTTTCCAGCCCTTTTTCCTCCCAGGAGATTCATAGAGAGGCCCCATGGAGGCTTCTCCCTGCCTTTTCCGGTTACAGTTTCGGCGCCTAAGGTTTATAAGTGGAAAATGGTTCTTGAGAAGAGTAAAAAAAAAATCCTGAACACCCGGTTCTTATCTAGAAAGGTTTGTAAGTAGAGGCGCTTGTAGGTAGAGGTACCACTGCATGGCCAAAGGTGAGTCCAGGGTTGCAATAGAATAGTTGAGATGAACTTGGCCTCAGAGACCTAGGTTAGACATCTCTGGATGAGGCAAGCAATTAGCCTTGCTTGTATAAGGTTTCCTACTAAAAACATGCCATTTCCCAAATGGATGTAAGATATCTATGACTTGAAAAGAATGCAGGAGGCTTAAATGACAAACACTGAACCAAGGTAAGACAAAGGCCACCTTTAGAATCTAGACTATAATCGCCCAGAATTTTTCTGCCATTTTTCATAGGGTGGCAAGATTCGAAGGTGGAAGGCATACGAGACCTAGGTCAGTATGTAACCGTTTGGCCAATTCCACTGCAGACACATAAATCAAGCTGATCGCCAGCATGTTTCTATTTTAATACTAGTTAGTACAATATTTAGACCTCAGGCTGCTCCGATACAACTGTCAACTATATGTATTTCCAACCCCTGCTTGCTATACAAAGATGCCTGTTCTCTTTGGCTGTAGGTTAAGTTTCCTTTCGGTCAAATTCCATTTCCATTGACTTCTGTGATGTATTTATTAACACCAACTTGATCATCTGTTTGAATATGACTACGCCAATGGTGTGTATGCGTGTTGTGAGTTGCTTTGTTATGAGTTTCAATTACGGTTTTAGAATTATATTTTTTTTTCTTGGCTTCTTTTATATGGTAATTTTATATTGTTGTAAGCAGCCCTGACCATTAAATGTTATGTGTGGATGTGACTGAGTTAACTGACTGCTTTTTAATGTAATGGGATCTTAGCTTATAGTTTGAACTAATTAGATTTGTATACATATTGTTTTTTGTATTGTATTCTGTGAGCCACCCCAAGTCTTCAGAGGTAAATAGTAAATAGTAAATAGTAAATAGTAAATAGTAAATAGTAAATAGTAAATAGTAAATAGTAAATAGTAAATAGTAAATAGTAAATAGTAAATAGTAAATAGTAAATAGTAAATAGTAAATAGTAAATAGTAAATAGTAAATAGTAAATAGTAAATAGTAAATAGTAAATAGTAAATAGTGATGGGCGAACCCAACGGTGTTCGGTTTCGGCAAGTTCGGACGAACTTTACGCAAAATTTGGCCGAACCCGAACCGAACCTGAACTCAAACCCGAACGGGGAATCCCTCCCATGAAGAGATTCCAGGGGCGGAGCTTTGACATCACCGGCAGGTTGCTAAGGATGCCAAGATGGCGTCCTTAGCAACCTGCTGGTGACGTCAAACCTCCGAACGCCAAACACAACCCCGAACTTTGCCCGAAGTTTGAAAACATTTTGGGTTCGTGTTCGGCATACTGAACACCACAAAATTTGGTATGGACCCGAATTGTGCGGGTTCAGTTCGCCCATCACTAATAATAAATAAATATGGAAATGTCTATGGAGATTTCCAGTTATCCAGATCATGGTTGTCCCAGATGTGCTTTTCCAAGAGGCAACTCTTTGAAGAAGTTTCATTTCTTGTCCAAGAAGCTTCTTCAGCTCTTGAAGATTCTTGGATGAGGAGTGGAACCTCTTCAAAATAACAACCACCATAAATAACAACCACTTGCTTCTTGAAAAAGCACCTCTGGGATATTTATTTGAAATGTGTTTATTAAAAATAAGTGGATAGGTCTGGCCATAGTGATTCTGGAAAGCGAATAATGGAATTAATATTTGAATGCAAGACACATATTCACACCAAAGACTCTAGAACTCTGCTAAATAACAGAAAAGACAGAACTTGATGACAAATAATTAAAAATACAGAACCTGCTTGCCTTAATTCACGTTTTCAAGGTTCAGGGTGGAACAGATAAACCACATGGAGGGAGGGGGGAGAGGATGCAGTGGGGTGGGGGTAGTAAGTTTATGCACTATTTATTGAATACTTAACAGTTTTTTTATTGTCCTTCCTTCTCTACTACCTTAATATGATCCTTAATTACTTTTAAAATAGGAAATAATTAAATAGTATGTTTTTACCCATAAACGCTTTAATTATTTTAATCATTATCTAGAACTGAACTTTTATAGCAATTAAAGAAAATTGAGCTACTTGCCTAATCTGTTATCATACTGAACCTTGTGGGTTCCGTACAAAACCTTAAAACGTTACTGTGCTCGTCAACAAACAATGCTGTCTATCATTTGTCCTTTTTGTGGCTATTTAAATAATGTGACTTAACCATCTGAAAAAGAGTTCAAGCACCTATTTGAAAACTTATCTTGGTCGGTAAGCCACTCCCACTCAGTTACATGACCTTTAAGCCACCCCCAGTCACATGATTGTCAAGCCACTCCCATCTGGTCACATGACCATCAAACCACACCCACAAAATAAGCCACGCCCACAGTGTGACAGTAAAAATGTTGGCAGCCCATCACTGAGATAAACCCAGAAGAGATGACATTCCAGAAAGTAGGTCATTATGACAGAGAAGACACACTCAGCTTTCTGGATATCGAAAGATTTGTGTTAGTCACAATCACACAATCGAAGTCCCACCTTTTTATCAGTGTACGCGGTACATAAAACGGAAAGGGTGTCAACTCTGCCCAGTTGAAAGTCTGTCAGAACTATGGAAGACACATAATCTCTTCAATACTGTAACAAGCGCTATGTCCAACGTGCTACGTTGTGTTCTTCACAGCTCCGCTGTACTCGATTGCTTTCTTGTACTCTGTAAATTCCAGTTTCCCATCCAAAGGCTAACCAGATCTAAACCTGTTCGGCTTGTCAAGAACACCATGATCAGCCAAGAATTTCAACTGCGGTGATTTCAGAACTACTTAGCACTCTGAACTACTTAGCACTAAATGAACGCAGAAAGGCTACGGCCTAAAAAAAGTCCTGCAACAAACCTTATGGATTTACAGTAGATAAGAGGAAATGCTCTGATTTCTCTAGAGCAGGGGTAGGGAAAGTTGGCTCTTCTATGACTTGTGGACTTCAACTCCCAGAATTCCTGAGCCAATCATGCTAGCTCAGGAATTCTGGGAGTTGAAGTCTACATGTCATAGAAGAGCCAACTTTGCCTACCCCTGCTCTAGACAAATCATAGAAGCATAGAAGACTGACGGCAGAAAAAGACCACATGGTCCATCTAGTCTGCCCTTATACTATTTCTTGTATTTTATCTTACAATGGATATATGTTTATCCCAGGCATGTTTAAATTCAGTTACTGTGGATTTACCAACCACGTCTGCTGGAAGTTTGTTCCAAGGATCTACTACTCTTTCAGTAAAATAATATTTTCTCACGTTGCTTTTGATCTTTCCTCCAACTAACTTCAGATTGTGTCCCCTTGTTCTTGTGTTCACTTTCCTATTAAAAACACTTCCGTCCTGAACCTTATTTAACCCTTTAACATATTTAAATGTTTCAATCATGTCCCCCCTTTCTGTCCTCCAGACTATACAGATTGAGTTCATTAAGTCTTTCCTGATACGTTTTATGCTTAAGACTTTCCACCATTCTTGTAGCCCGTCTTTGGACCTGTTCAATTTTGTCACTATCTTTTTGTAGGTGAGGTCTCCAGAACTGAACACAGTATTCCAAATGTGGTCTCACCAGCACTCTATATAAGGGGATCACAATCTCCCTCTTCCTGCTTCTAATACCTCTAGCTATGCAGCCAAGCATCCTACTTGCTTTTCCTACTGCCCGACCACACTGCTCTCCCATTTTGAGACTGTCAGAAATCACTACCCCTAAAATCAAGAATGTAGCCTTGCATTTGTCCCCTAGCGGGAAGTTTGAGGTCCAAAAGAAACCTCCATTACATCACATAAGACTTGGGGGTCCTTCGCTAGGACTGCTGAAAATATAATGATTTTGGGACATAATATTTAGATAGATTTGGCAAAGCAAAATATTGGGCTACAGAATGCTAATATCTGCACCTTGCAATCTTTAACACTATCTGCATCATTTAGGTTAAGACATTGTGCTGTGTTGCGTATTTTCTTCCTCTGTTGCCTATTAAAGCTTGGTCTAGTGCAGTGGTTCTCAAGCTTTCTAATGACCCTTTAATACAGTTCCTTGTGTTTTGGTGATCCCCAATCATAAGTCTAGCACCAATTCTCTCAACAGAGCTTTAAGCCGATTGGCAGGAAGGTCAGAGGGACACCCCCACCGTAAACACCTGATTGGTCAGATTTTAAAAATACGTTCCAAGACTCCAGAATAAAAACTTTAGTTCCTAACACCATGGGAAATTTGTCTTTTCCCATGGTCTTATGCGACCCCTGTGAAATGGTCGTTCAACCCCCAAAGGGGGACCCGACCCCCAGGTTAAAACCACTGGTTTAGCGGTCAAGGCATTAGGCTAGAAACCAGTTGGCAGGGAGTTCTAGTCCTGCCTTGGGCATGAAAACCAGTTTTGGGCCAATCAGTAGAAAAATGTGAATTCTAGTCCCACCTTAGTCCAGTCACTCTCTCTCAGCCCTACCCACTTCACAGAGTTGTGGTTGTGGGAAAAATAGGAAGAAAGAGGATTAGGTACAGTGATAAAATTCTAAATTTTTCCCTACTGGTTCTGTGGGCTTGGTGGGTGCGGCTTGGTGGGGCTTCATGTGACTGGGAGGGCATGGCTAACTTTTTTTTTCTTTTTAAAGCATTTTTTAATTACTGGTCGAACCAGTAATTAAAAGGGCTTTAAAAAGTTTTTTAAAAGCTCCAATCAGCTGTGACAATCAGTTCTAGGTAATGATTAAAACGTTTATGGGTAAAAACATACTATTTAATTATTTCCTATTTTAAAAGTAATTAAGGATCATATAAGGTACTAGAGAAGGAAGGACAATAAAAGACTATTAAGTATTCAATAAATAGTGCATAAACTTACTACCCACTCCCCGCCCCAGTGGGGACAGCAGCCTATTACTGGACATGGATAAAAATAATAAAAAATGGGATAAAAATAAATAAATTCCATCCTATGAAACCAGCATCGAATGGATCTGCCATGGTTTTAAAAAACTGTCACGAAATTCATGCTCAGCAGAACCCAAGACACGTACCCCTGTAGCATGTGTAATGTATCTTCGGAGAGGGGCGGCATACAAATCTAATAAATTATTATTATTAAATTAGTATTATGTGTATGTCAAATGCTTTGACATTTCCTTGTTGTATTCATTCTCTTTCCAGAGAATGGCTGTAAGTGTACTTAGGATCTAAAGATTTGCTGAATACATACCATGCTACGTGAACTTGTAGCAGCTCAAGCTTATCAGCACTTTTGAAAGCATTGTGAATCAACTCGTCCAGGCCATTTATTTTCACAGAAATCATTTTAGTGAAGGGGGGTGGGGGAGGAAGTGGAGAGCGGTAATCACTCAGCATTTATGCTGGATTTTTCACAAGGCAGGTGAAGCAACTGTTATTCACCTCTAGTAATGTCATAGAAGGCTTAATCGTCCTAAAACCACAAACGCATAATGCCCTGGTTCTTCTCAATTCTTTTGTAAGAAATCCTGTAATCCTCAGAGTGGATGGATTCCTTGACTGTGTGAAGATTGAGAAATAAAGCGGGCTTTGTGCACCAGTGGATTAATGTCAAAGAGAAAGAGAGAGAGAGAGAGAGAAAGAAAGAGAGAGGAGAAGGAGAGGAAAAAGAAGAGGAAAAAGAAGAAAAGGAAGAGGAGGAAGATGGGGAGGGGGAGGAGAGGAAGAAGAAGAGGAAGAAGAAGAAAAGGAAGAGGAGGAAGTTGAAGGAGAAGAAGGAGGAGGAGAAGGAGAAGGAGAAAGAGAAGGGGAAGAAGAAGAAAAAGAAGAAGAAGTAGTAGTAGAAGAAGAAGAAGAAGAAGAAGAAGAAGAAGAAGAAGAAGAAGAAGAAGAAGAAGAAGAAGAAGAAGAAGAAGAAGAAGAATTTAAAAAGAGAAAAATAAATTGGATAAAGGCAGAGGAGGAAAGTCAAGACAATTGGAAGGAAGATGGGGAGCAGGAGCAGGAGAGGAAGAGGAGGAGGAAGAGGAGGAGGAAGTTGAAGGAGAAGAAAAAGGAGGAGAAGGATAAGGAGGAGGAGAAGAAGAAGAAGAAGAAGAAGAAGAAGAAGAAGAAGAAGAAGAAGAAGAAGAAGAAGAAGAAGAAGAATTTTAAAAGAGAAAAATAAATTGGATAAAGGCAGAGGAGGAAAGCCAAGACAATTGCTAATAGGAAAAGGTGCAGGATGGAATAAAACAGCATCTGTTTTAGGGGCTTTGCACAAATCTGTGTTGTGCGCTACCATTAAGGGCTAACTTTAGCTCAGATAACTCAGAGCAGCACTGAAAAATTCAATGGAAAGAATAGGCCAGCAAAGCTGTCAGTGGCATTGACTGAAATAGAATGTGTAAAACACCAGGTAACACAATTCTAATAGCAAGATGTTTGGCCCTAAGAAGCTCTGCTTACAACAAGGTGCATTACTGACTACCCATGCACAGTTAGAATTCTTTTCCAGATTTTTTTTGGTCTGTATTTTGCCGATTCGGTGGCCAATTATATATGTTATTTCTATTTCTGACTTATAGGCTTGCTTTCCAGTACACCAGATTTTTAGAACAGCCTGTTTATAAGAAATAAACATGATAATTAATAAAATAATGTAATGCGGGCTTACTTATGAACTGCAAAACAAACAAGAAAGATTTGTTTTTTTACCATATTGGAAAACTTTTACAAGTGGCTAGAAATTAGAAGAGATAATACAAACAAGTTAAATAAACAGGGGAACGTTGTTAAAATGTGATCAACAAATTTAATGAAAATAGTAAATAATATAGATGTAGGATAGAGAAGTATGGATATATATGTGTGTATGTACATATATATATATATATATATATATATATATATATATATATATATATATATATATATATATATAAAGCTAGAAGACGTAATATTGTTAAGTAGAAATATATCTGGAAATGAAATAGTTGCAAAAGTGGAAATGAAATAGTTGCAAAAGTATTTATTTGTTTATATTTCATGCATTTTTGTGTACCTTGTTTATATGTTGTTTGTTTATAATTAAAAAGCTCAATAAAAATTAACAAAAGAAGGAAAGGAAGAAATAAGCATCCCTGCAAAACTCAATTCACAAAGAACCTCTCTGGCCCATTCTTCTTATTTGTGTTATTTATTTCCTGATAGTCAGAACGGTTAATCAGTGGAACAGCTTGCCTCCAGAGGTTGTGAATGCCCCAACACTGGAAGTTTTTAAGCAGATGTTGGATAACCATCTGTCTGAAGTATTGTAGGGTTTCCTGCCTAAGCTGAGGGTTGGACTAGAAGACCTCCAAGGTCCCTTCCAACTTTGTTGTTGTTGTTGTTGTTATGTATTTGTATCCCATTATTATTATTTTTTTACAAATAACTCAAGGTGGTGAATACACTCAATACCCCTTCCTGCTCCCATAACAATAACCATGTGAAGTGAGTTGAACTGAGAGGCGACGGATGGGCTCAAAGTCACCCAGCCAATTTGCATGCTTAAAAGTGGAATCTAGAATTCACAGTCACCCAGTTTCCGGCTTGGTTGTAGAAATACTCCGGCAAAACAGAGGGTCTTCTTGCCTGACATTCACTTAAGTTATAAATTCATTTCTCATTTCAAAACTTGCCGAAGGATGCGTTGGTATTCCCAAGGAATACAAAAGGCAGCTTTGCCAGATGTGGAAGAAATATGACAGCCAGCATCCTTCAGCATTAACTCCTGACAGCTGGGATGCTGAGAATTATTCAGCAGCATCTGGAAAGCCTCGTGTCTGCCCTCGTACCTTTTCTACAGCTGCACCAATTATCGCAATTTTATTTATTTTTATTTATTCATTTTGTCCAGGGTAGATATGATTACCAACGACGTATAAACAATGATTGCGATAACAGTTGCATAACAGCAGTAACTTTGGTCTGGCCTACTCTACGTTTCTCGACATAGTTGTTACTGAGAATCTGAACTTCTAACTGGTTTTGAAATGTGAAATGGATTTATAACTTAAGCGAAGGTCAGACAAGACCATCTGTTTTGCCGGAGTATTTCTACAACCAGGCTGGAAACCTGGTGAGTATTTATTTTATTTATTTTTATTTATTTATTTTGTCCAATACACAATGAGGGTTTTAGTGAGTATATATCAATATACACATAGTAAAATACATGATGAAAGTTATAGAGGAGATACTCATAGTAAAATATATCTAAGAAATAATAGAAAAGAAGGTATAGTAATAGAACATATCAATGAAAGAATGGAAGAAGTGATATAGGAATAGAAGAAAGGTATAGGAGATATAGGAGAGCAATAGGACAGGGGACGGAAGGCACTCTAGTGCACTTGTACTCGCCCCTTACTGACCTCTTAGGAATCTGGAGAGGTCAACCGTAGATAATCTAAGGGTAAAGTGTTGGGGGTTTGGGGATGACACTATGGAGTCCGGTAATGAGTTCCACGCTTCGACAACTCGGTTACTGAAGTCATATTTTTTACAGTCAAGTTTGGAGCGGTTAATATTAAGTTTAAATCTGTTGTGTGCTCTTGTGTTGTTGTGGTTGAAGCTGAAGTAGTCGCCGACAGGCAGATTGTGATGGTCTGTGACAAACCAGAAAGGACCTTGTAGTCGGCCTAAATGAAGGTTAGAATATTTATGAGTGTCCAGGGCATGGCCTCAGCCAACCTATACTCCTTCTAGAAGGGAAAGGTCTTTGCAAATAAGAGACCGTATCCCATTCCTGTCGCCTCTATCGTTGCCAGATTGCAAACTCCCTCCAACTAGGTGTAAATGAGATTGATAAACAGTATTACCTACAATGCCGTGTTTGTTTTATTTAAGTGAATTAATACAGCTGCTACAGGGCCGATAATAAGGTTTAGGGTGAAAAAGAATCCGGGCACACTGTCTTGTTCCCATTCCCACAGCTCTCTGCCATCCTTCAGGAATGCCGTAACACTATCCGTTCAATTAAACAGGGGAAAGAGCAGAAAGAGTTTCCATGCGGATTTTGAAGTGTGTCCCAGATCAAATTTAAAACAATTCCACACTGGGACTTTTGCTGACCTTCTCCATCAAAAAAAATACCATCGCAAGCTTCTGGGGTCAGCCCTATAACAACTGGATTGTTTTATAATATGTCATAAATCTTCCGCTTCCTTGGGCTTCCAGAGTTCATAAGACTGTAGCTCCGATTAGCTCCAAGGGACCCTTCGGATTCCCAGGGTGCAGCTTAATAATTTCTAAAAGGCTTCTTTGCTTCCTCCAAAGGCTGCGTGCGTGATTATTATAAAATCTGGGGAGAAGTTCTACGAATGGTTGGAAGCTAAAAATAACTGAGAAATAATTATTTTTTAATCGTGTTTAGAAACATAGAAACATGATTGACGGCAGAAAAAGACCTCATGGTCCATCTACTCTGCCCTTATACTATTTCTTGTATTTTATCTTAGGATGGTTATATGTTTATCCCAGGCATGTTTAAATTCAGTTACTGTGGATTTACCAACCACATCTGCTGGAAGTTTGTCCCAAGGATCTACTACTCTTTCAGTAAAATAATATTTTCTCACGTTGCTTCTGATCTTTCCCCCAACTAGCTTCAGATTGTGTCCCCTTGTTCTTGTGTTCACTTTCCTATTAAAAACACTTCTCTCCTTAAGCTTATTTAACCCTTTAACATATTTAAATGTTTCAATCATGTCCCCCCTTTCCCTTCTGTCCTCCAGACTATACAGATGGAGTTCGTTCAGTCTTTCCTGATACGTTTTATGCTTAAGACCTTTCACCATTTTTGTAGCCCATCTTTGGACCCATTCAATTTTATCCATATCTTTTTGTAGGTGAGGTCTCCAGAACTGAACACAGTATTCCGAAAGTGGTCTATACAGTATTCCAAAAGTGGTCTATACAGTACTCTATACAGCGGGATCACAATCTCCCTCTTCCTGCTTGTTATATCTCTAGCTATGCAGCCAAGCATCCTACTTGCTTTCCCTACCACCTGACTGCACTGTTCACCCATTTTGAGACTGTCAGAAATCACTACCCCTAAATTCTTCTCTTCTGAATTTTTTGCTAGCACAGAACTGCCAATACAATATTCAGATTGAGGATTCCTTTTGCCCAAGTGCATTATTTTACATTTGGAAACATTAAACTGCAGTTTCCATTGCTTTGACCACTTATCTAGTAAAGCTAAATCATTAACGAAACATATTGTGATTTAATTTTAATCTATTAAAGACCCAGATGACAAAGTAAGGATTGGTGGCAGCAATGTATAAGGATTTAACACAGAGGTGAAAGGGTGAAATTGGATATTGAGCAAAGATATCTATGTTTTAATATAGATAGAAACAGGGAGACAAGGGAATAGATAGGTAAGGCCACGAAGACTTAGTTATGCCAGCAGGCTTGCGATCCTAAACTAACCACTAGCTTGTCCATATGTATGAATCGCTATGAATGGCTAGTACGTGTGCTGCTGAACGGTTTTAAGTTTTAATTAGGGTTTTAGAAATTAATTCATTTTTTTCTTGACTTCTTTTTATTGTTATTGTTGCTTGCAATTTACACTGTTGTAAGCCGCCCTGAGTCCTTCGGGGTTGGGCAGTATAGAAGTCAAATAAATAAATAAGTAGATGTTATAATATCGTTATTTGTAGAGGATATAGGTTTGGTGAGTAGTTAATTAATTTAGCAGTGAAGAGCAAACTACTTTAGTAAAAAGTGTATTTTACGATATTTAGACTTTTTAAAAATGTTTAATGTAACAAAGAAATAGTATGTATTATTAATATTATTACTTTGGGCATTGACTCGGTGTTTTTTATTGCATATGTTGTTTTTTATTTGTTGTACGTTGAAGAAAAGTAAAGGAAATTTTGCACCCAAAGGCTGCATGGTTTGCACATGGAAGGTTAAAACATTGCATCTTTGGATAGCCTGGTCGCTGGAAATCTTTTCAATGGGCTTTTTACTCCCTGGCTAGTTTAGAAGAGCTTCATGTGAAGTGCAGACATTTCATTGTGTAGGAAATTGGATGGATGGAAATCATGGGTACACCTCCAGCTTCAGATCTGAAGATGGGTATTCTTGATTCTCTAACAATCACAGAGGGAAATTTCCTGGGGATGAGTTCCAGCATGAGGCCGAAAGCGCAGAAGACTATACCTTTCGATTTCGGGAATGGCTGAAAGGATTATGGGAATGCAGCACTGAACTTCAGTCAATCCATGTGCCATACAGAGATCAGCTTTTATGCACACACAGAAGCTCCTGCCTTCGTAATGGGTTGAGTGCTTGCTAAACAAGTCCAGGACCACCTGCACCATGGTAATTGATATTAAGCCATTGATCATTTCTTTCTTCTCTTTCCTTCCACCTTCTCCACCCTTTAATAATAATAATAATAATAATAATAATAATAATTATTATTATTATTATTATTATTATTATTATTATTATTAATAAGCAAAACTACTGTGGGACTTCCGGCTTCAGACTGACCGAATTCTGAAGCATAACACACCAGACATCTTGATTGTGGAGAAAAAGAAAGTATGGATCACCGACATCGCAATCCCAGGGGACAGCAGAATTGAGGAGAAGCAGCGAGAGAAATTAGTGAAATACGAAGATCTAAAAATCGCGCTGCAATGACTCTGGCATAAGCCAGTGAAAGTGGTCCCAGTGGTACTAGGCACACTGGGCGCAGTGCCAAAGGATCTCAGCGGACATTTGAAAACCATTGGAATTGACAAAATCTCCATCTGTCAATTGCAAAAGGCTGCTTTACTGGGATCGGCAAACATAATTCGCTGCTACATCACCCAGTCCTAGGTGCTTGGGAAGCGCCTGACTGGTGATGAAATATGAAATCCAGCATAGTGATCTCGTTTGCTGTGTTGTATTGACATCATCATCATCATCATCATAACAACAACAACAACAACAACAACAACAACAACAACAAAGTTGGGACCTTGGAGGTCTTCTAGTCCAACCCTTGCTTAGGCAGGAAACCCTACACCATTCAACATCTGCTTAACAACATTAACTGTTTGCTTAGCCCTAATGAAAAATATACTGACCGGTTCTGTGGGCGTGGCTTGGTGGGCGTGGCTTGGTGGGCATGGCCGGGGTAGAATACTGTAAAATCTCAATTCCCTCCTCACTCCAGGAGAGGGTTACTGCAAAATCCCCATTTCCTCCCAATCAGCTGGGACTTTAAAGGCAGAGAATAGATGGGGGCCAGTCAGAGGTGGGGTTTACCAGTTGTCTGAACTACTCAACATTTCCACAACCGGTTCTCCAGAACCGGTGAGAACCTACTGAAACCCACCTCTAATATTGACATTTCTTGGCACGAGGCTCTGTTTGACAAAATGACCCCGCTTGTTGCAAACGTCATAGGACAGGGGTAGACAAAGTTGGCTCTTCTATGACATGTGGACTTCAACTCCCAGAATTCCTAAGCTAGCATGATTGGCTCAGGAATTCTGGGAGTTGAAGTCCACAAATCGGAGAACTGAAATGGCTACCCCCGTCATAAAAAATAATGCTTAATTAATTTATATGAGATGCAAGTCACCCAAGGGTTATCTTCTCCCTGTAAATGAGCAAGCCTTGCACATGAGTTGCCCAATGCAGTGATTTCACTCAACCACCTCTCCTGATCCAAGATTACATGGCAATTTGTAGCCGATAGGAGAGATAGCATTAAAGTGTTGGTCCTATTATTAAATCTGGAGTGTGCAACTTTTCTTAGGGCCTAAGATAATTTGGAACCGACCTGCCAAAAAGTGGGTGTGTCCAGGAAGAAATGTAATTGTAAGTGGTTTAAGTGACATGTAATTAAAGTGGCAATAAATACAATGAAGGAAGTAAAACTACTTCCCATGCATTTATTAAATTTTTAAAAGTTATTAAAATTCTCCATCTGTGTGGCAATTTGGGGTGCGGCCAAGGGGGCCACCTTTAATGCTTTCAAGGTCAACAGGTAGCTCTGAGAAACTTCTGGTTCTGTATTTCAGAAATAGATTGTGTTCCAGTTCTAGGGAAATTAGTTATTTATAATTATCATGGGTGTATTTCATGTGTAAACTACATCTCCCAACATCCCATGCTAGTGGCAATTGCAAGCCAGGGCTGCTATGAGTTGAGGAACAGCATGGTAGATTTTTGGTTCTGCCGAACAAAGGGGTACTCTAAGATTTGCTAACATAAGCGTGCTAGAGGTTGGTTTTTTTAAAATAGTAACAGTTGCACATTCTAGTCAAGCTACAATCCAATGTGTATGCAACAGAAGGACCAGCAGACGGAATGGCAAATTCACTATAAGGTGTTCAAAAAGTATACCGGGTGGATAATGGAAGTTGCTGACCTGTTATTATTACTCTATCTACCCAGGTCAATTTGCACAGAGAGAATATTGTTACAATTAGAGAAATGTCTTGAGCAAAATGAATTAATCTAAGCCTCCTGACATCTGATTTTAACTATTAAATACTGTATACTGCACCAAAAAAAATAAAGGGAACACTCAAATAACACCTCCTAGATCTCAATGAAAGAAATATTTTTTTCTGTACAAAGTTGAATGTGCACAACAGCATGTGAAATTGATTGTCAATCAGTGTTGCTTCCTAAGTGGACAGTTTGATTTCACAGAAGTTTGATTTACTTGGAGTTATATTGTGTTAAGTGTTCCCTTTTTTTTTTTGAGCAGTGTATAATATACACATGGACATTTAAATTGTTAACTCCATAAGTACAGTTCCACAACGTCTTGTGTTTTCAGTGAAATGTCTCTCCTTTGTTGAAAGATTGTGCCAAAATCCATGACAAAAAAACTTGTTTCACAAAATCAGCATCAAATTAATATCAAAAGGAACAAAATTTTGAAACCATATTAAATCAGTTGGCCTTTTACAAAGTAACATCAGTTGTGATCAATATGTTTCCAAAGGTAATATTCAGAGATTGAAACCTCACCTGGTTAGGACAATCTCAAAGTTCTTTAGAAGGATATTCTAATTAAGCTATCGGTGCAAATCAGAAAATCTTGCTATTGATATTTGGATCTCGTAAATTCATCCATACAGAAAGATTGCACTGTTATGACTGAACTTGTCTCAACAGCTCTCACTTTGCTATATTGTTCTAGTAAAAACAACAAAGCAACAACAACCCTCCCCACTAATTTTTTTTTAAAAAAGAACTTCTTGGTTGGATTAAGGATTATCTATCATGTGTC
Organism: Erythrolamprus reginae; assembly: GCF_031021105.1. NCBI lineage: Eukaryota > Metazoa > Chordata > Lepidosauria > Squamata > Dipsadidae > Erythrolamprus > Erythrolamprus reginae. The sequence goes on along the minus strand of NC_091961.1, from coordinate 24,647,985 downwards.
TCAAAAAAACTCATGCAATTCTTACATAATCAACCATTTTTTAAGTTGGTTGTCACAACACCTGGCATTCTAAGTATCTGTTTCCTAGAACAATGAATTGTTGATAAGCACAATTGTGCAGTTCATGCATTCCATTTTTTTACCAATATGTTGGAAAAGTTAAAATATCGAACAAATGGACAAAAGGAGAAATTTATTTATTATCTGCAATCCCTTACTGAAAATTCATTCCATTGCCTTTCTTTCTTGTACACGCAAGCCTTCAAAACCAATAAAACACTATTTTAGGTAGGCATGCATATCAATATGAGTACTGTAATTCATTTGACATTTATACATTTGCTCTCCTGGTTTTTCATTATTAAGACAATCTCAAGGTGGTTTATAATTATTTGGTTTTTTTTTAAATAAACCGGTTACAATAACTTGTAACTTGTTACTTGTAACTTGTAACAGAGTTGGCCTTCTCCGGGTCCTGTCGATTAAACAATGCTGTTTGGCGGGACCCAGGGGAAGAGCCTTCTCTGTGGCGGCCCCGACCCTCTGGAATCAACTCCCCCCGGAGATTCGAACTGCTCCTACTCTTCCTGCCTTCCGCAAGATGTTGAAGACCTATCTATGTCGCCAGGCATGGGGGGAATAACTATCTTGTCTCCCCAGCACCACTTTTTCTGACTGTAATTATACGAGAATGGTATGATTGTGTAGTAATGGTCGTTTTAAAATATTTAGGGGCTTTAAATTGCTTTTAACTTATATTGGATTTGTACATTGTATATTGTATTGCTGTTGTTGTGAGCCGCCCCGAGTCTTCGGAGAGGGGCGGCATACAAATCTAATAAAACTAAACGAAACAAAACAAAACTAAACTAAACTTAACTCAGGTCTAGATTGAGTTCAAGGAAAAAAGTAATTTGCAGTAACCTATCTCTTACATGTATTTTGAGAACTACCCCAAAATAGCCACTTCTTAGCAAATAACCTGTGCATTTCTCCTTCAACCAAAAGAAGTCAAATTATCCATTCTCTTGATTAACCAACTTTCTTTGATCTGAATATTGGAACTTTTCAAGCTGAGTTAGAACTGCTTTTGTCACTGATAAATTCAAAATCGGGAGACCAACCACACTGTTCCCAGTGTGCTCTATGGAGACTTAAACCTACGATGATGATGCATTTGTGTCTGTTTATGCAATGGGTTGTTGAATTAAATAATAAAACACAATTTACCCTATTTCTGACCTTTTCACAAATTTCCCCACCCCTCCTCCTTTGACTCCTCGAGTCGCCATTTGTTTTGACTGATTTAGTCCTCTTCAAGCTAGAAGCATGAGTAGGACAGTATTTATTACAGTCAATTTAACTGTGAACTTGATGGCATTCCTTGATCAACAATGAACGTCGAGGAGAAAGCATGAGAACAGGGAGAATAAATTGTAGGGGTGAAATTGTCTGACTTCGTCATCTGCTCTTCAGAGATCAGTTGAGTCAGAAAAGGACATTGCTGGACTGTTCTGTATCTTAGAGATAAGTCTGTAAAGATCCAATAGTTATGTTGGAAAGTCATATTTTCCTTTCCCGACCATGCGCTCTAAGATGAAATAAGGATTGTTAGCAATTTCCAGCTAACACAAATACTAAAAGATTTGACTGCCAACATGAGAAAAGCCTGTCCTTTAGGACAGCTGTGAAGATGAAGCAATTCATCATGAAGATTATTATTCCAAGCATTTTAGAAACTGCCTTGGGTATAATATCTGGGTAAATTTTACATGGTTTCAATTAAGAGCGGTCATGCTTATAGAGAGTAATAGGGCTCTGTCTTATTTTGCCTCACTCCTTTCATGGATGAAAGGTTTTAAAATAAGTAGGTCTAATTGGAAGCAGGGAAACCATTATAAATTGTTTATCTTAGATAGCATATTGTTATTAATGTCCTGCATTATTATTAATAGTTACCTTCATGCTTAATTTCTCAATGCACCCTGCTTCTCACTGGGGCATTGAGATTGGAAAAACTGAAAACCAGGCAATGTTCAAATCGGCAATTTGGCTGCAGTTACAAAAGGTCGCATATATTTCACTTATATTTATATATCAATTTCGTGTTCTTAATCAGTAGCTGGCTTTCCTTCCGTGAGTAGCTGTGAGCCTGAAGTTTCAGCTATTAAATTCAGGGCAAAGAAAGAAAACCACTTTGTATATATCTTTCTACTTTGATTTTTTTTTTTTAAAGGGAGACTTCTAAACATAGAAATAATTATATTCCCATCATGAGTCAATCTATTATCTCAATCCAGAGTAACTTTCTGGATGAATTAATTGAGACCACAGGAGCAACTGTTGAGGAATTTAGTGCTGTGAGTAAATATTGTATACAAGTTTTTGCAACTGAATGATCTATGAATAGCTACTGAATCACCCGCATTTGGTTATGAGCCACTCTAAAAATTAAAGAGAACAGCCTGCAGCTATTTGTTAATATTTTTTTCCAACACATGAGTTTAATAATAATCAAGATAAGCCTTTGAAATAGGAAAATACCTTTTAAAATTAATTTCACATTCTCATATCATTCTGCGATTAAATATGCTGATTTGCTGGAATTTTACAAGGAAAGTAACAGCAAATTAAAATAGCTGTCCTTTTTTTAATATCTAGGTTTCTCCAATTGACTCTGAGCTATTATTTCCTTCTGAAAAATATTTGTATGTACCGATCTTTCATCCAATATGAAATGAGAGATATTTCCATAGTGCAATTTACCCCAAAATAAATATTTCTTGTTCAGTAGTCATTCCCAACATAACATCTGCAGGACTACAGCTTTGGATTCCTGTTAGTTTTAATTATTTGCACGCAAGGTAGTTTGAGACTGATGAATGTGATTTAACTTGTAACTTCTAACCGATTACTGATCTATTTTAATGGGACTTTTATTTTACACCCAACTGTCTTTCATTTTATGGCATCTTTCAAAGATCCGGATGTGAGGAAATGCAAATGAATAGGAAATCTTGCCTGTGGGTTTCTTAATAAGCAAGTCTTGGTTAGAAATACTTGGCTTGCATGAAAAACGAGGGGGAAATTGATATAAAATATGAATGACAATATAATATTATAATCAGGCAATTGTAAAGTGGAATTCGTCAGTGCCTTTAAGCACTTCCCTAACATTTCAATTAATTGTACATTGTGTTCCTCTATGGCATGTTTTGCCAGACTGAGTTAAAGGGAATCCAATGTTTTTTTAAGTGAATGGAATTGGTGATTCCCAAAAGTTAGGAATCTGGCAGAAGGCAGCTAGAATTTTTCTACCCAAATTTTATTCTAGTTGCCTTAGACATAAGTCACCCTGAATTTGGTGGAACTAACTTCCTTTTAATCCATGTGACTGAAATCTATGACTATTTTATAAAATAAAAACTTCCTTATCAGATGGGACTAGATAGATTTAAATTAAAGCCCAAAGAGATACGCCTTGCAAAAGAATCCCTCTCCAATAACTTTCTGCTTTTGTTTTAAACATTATTTGTCATGAAAATGTTTTGCCACCCATATTATGATTGATGTAGTTTCTTGAGATCTGCATTAATGGTAACATAACTTAATCTACAACACAGGGTGCTTGGTGAAATAACCACACCTGATTTCTAATTCTTGGATTTTTCTTTTCCCAGAGACAAATTTAATGGTTTTGATTTTTAAGCTCAAGTAACAGCATCAAAGTAAGAAAAATCTGAAACTGTCACAATTTCCTTTTAAATGTTATCTTTAAAAGCAACCTACACAACATTAAATGTCAGTGCGATCTTTTGTTTTAGAGACAGGAGAACACCTGTTCTGTAAAATGGGATTTAAAAATACGAATTTTACTGATCACAAATACACTGCCAGTTTTGCCATTAGTTTTACAGGAGTGGAACAGGTGACAGTAAGACTTTAGATGTTCAACGTCAACAGGGCTTATTTCAAAATGTTACAGTCGCTGTGCCAATATGCTGCACTTGATTGAGTAAATACTGTATATTATATAAGTTTTCCCTATCCTAAAATATTTACTACACAACAGCTCTGTTTGATACTTGGTAAAATTCATACAGTTATTAGGGGATTGTATGAAAACCTTTTGCATGAGCCACAATCAATGTTAAATTATTTGTAAACAGAACCTTAGTGGGCTAACAATTTAAAAAAAAATAGGATTAGTAGAATTTTCAGTTCCATTAAAATCAATGAACACTTTCTTATTTCTTGTCCCAAAAAAGGGGAAATGGATTAAAATATTTTCTGATTCTCTAATTACACACTCCCTGATTTTCGGGGACAGAATATTTCCTAATGTTTTAGAAAAGTGTGGAGAAATTGACTTAGTTGGCTTCATGATAAAAGAAATATATTTTCCCCCAAAGATTTAAGTGAACTGCGTGTTGCAGTTCAACCCTTGAATAAAGTATTAGTGAGTTTACTTCACATTTAAATCATAGGCATGTCAACGGATCAATCTTTACACCCAATGCTTGCAAGATCATTGTAACTAATCGGTTTCTATTTCAGTTAATCTTATTTCCTAACAAGGAAATAAGTTGCAATCGTCTTGGAATTGGATTACATCCTAGAAGACAATGGGACACTTTATTTATTATATAGAAAATCCCACGCGTCTTTCAAAGCAGCAAAGCCACAAAGCAATTTTTAATATTTTAACCTGATGTTAACTTTGCAAATTAAATTAAGCCGGGCAAAAGGTTGAATTCACACACTATGTCAAGATTTAGGATGTTTTTCTTGAGGTTGGCTCGGAGGGATATGTGAACCAACCAAACCCACGCAATGTATAAATCTCAGTTTACCCAACGATTTAGAGTTGATTTAGCAAAATGGCTTAGTAGGATACCTGAACTCGAGTTTTATTGATTTGTCATTCTAATAAGCTTCAGTTCTTGGTGGGGGGAGTGGGGCAAAGCATTTCAGTTTTCTCGGCCTGAACAAAATCCAACCACTATGCAATATTAATATGAGGGCGAGAAATGGAATTGGAGCATCGACTTTTGATGCCTCTTCTGGTCCAGTCCAAAGCTTTGCCAAATTCTGTAACTGTTTTTAAAAAATACTGGGGAAGCTTATTATTTTATGGGAAGGAAACCATTCTCCCTCCCAAAGGTGCTTTTTTTCCTTGGTTTTTGCTTGGAGACGTTTTTGCTCTTATCCAAGAAGCTCCTTCACTTCACTTCTTCAGTTCAGAACTGAAGAAGTTTCTTGGATGAGAAGTGAAAGGTCTTCGGGGGGGGGGCAGTTGCCTTTTGGAGAAGCACCTTTGGAGCAACCAGGACCTGGATGACTGAGAATCTCCATGGACAAAACAATTCTCCCTATTTTAGGCCCAAGCTCGCAACATGCACAACTTACAGTCAATCCTATCTGCTGTTCTGCTTATTTTCACAGAACAGGGTGACTTTATCTTGGACTCTTGGGTTGCCAGGCTCATAAGAAGAACTCAACTTTGGAAGACAAGTGCATGTAGTAAGTGCTAACTAACTGAAGATCTGAGCTCCTAACAGCACTTCCAAGGATTTATCCAATTCACCCCCCTTCCCTTAAACCACAAGTCTTCAAACTTGGCAACTTCAAAACTTGTGGACTTCAACTTCCAGAATTAGAATTCTGGGAGTTGAAGTCCACAAGTCTTGAAGTTGCCAAGTTTGTAAATCCCCAAACCCTTTTTCTGGGTATTATTTCTGAGTCCTTTTCCAATCTGGAGGAGTCTTGAATTTGCCAAGTTGCCTGCATGTCAACCCAGAAAGACAAATGCAAGAGAGGATACACTTCTATTGTTAGTATGGGCACCAACGGTTGCCACTTTCTGCCTTTGAAGTCACAGGAGGTATAACAGGGTAAGTGACAATTGGGAAGCATTTGCTTGCCGAGCATTTGAGAAACAGACATATTGGGAATGATTCGCTTGATTGATCTGCCTTAGTCAAAGAGATGATTTCCAATGTTGCTTCTCACACTTCGGATCTCAGTTTTGGGATTGGGGTGGGGGTGGAGAGCAACTGAAACTTTCTCCGAAACACAGATCATCTCTCGAGTGGCTGATTCCCAAATCCTTGGCAATACTCTTCAATCGGGCTTCTGAGATAGATTAGCCTTAATATTGGGTGCGCGCGCCTGTAACTCTCTTTGCCACTGGTAAAATTCGAAGCAGGATGCCTGCAGCCGACTGAAAATTAGTTCAGGTAATTCCCATATATACACACACCTGGTTTGGTTCTCAGAGGTTTACAGCTGGACAAGTAACATGGCAAGGACTGTGCATGCCATTTTCCATTAAAAGCCTCCCTTGCTTTAAAGACCACAAACGTTAACATCCAATAGTCACAATGCTCCTAAAAATGTATTTCTAGGGGAAGAGTTTTGCACCTTCTTTGGAAAACAATTTGCAGAAAGAGAGAGAGAGAGAGAAAGGAAGGAACGGAAGGGATAGATGGATGGATGGAGGGAGGGAGGGAGGGAAGGAGGGAGAAAGAGAAGGAAGGAGAAATTGTTTGGTAAACCATTTTGAGAGAAAGAAAGGAAGGGAGGAAAGGAAGGAAGGAAAGATGGAAGGGTGGATAGATGGATAGGAGAGAGGAAGGAAGGAAGGAAGGAAGGAGAAAGAGAAGCAAGGAGAAATTAAATCATTTTGAGAGAGAGAGAAAGGAAGGAATAAAAGGAAGGATAGATGGAAGGAAGGGAGGAAAAAGGGAAACAAGGAGAAATTGTTTGGTAAACCATTTTCAGGGAGAGAGAAAAGAAGGAACAGGAGGAAGGAAGGAGAAAGAGAAGCAAGGAGAAATTGTTTGGGAAACCATTTTGAGAGAGAGAGAGAGAAAGGAATGGAAGGAAGGAAGGATGGATGGAAGGAAGGAAGGAAAAAGGAAGCAAGGAGAAATTGTTTGGTAAACCGTTTTCACGGAGAGAGAAAAGAAGGAACAAAGGGAAGGAAGGAAGGAAGGAAGGAAGGAGAAAGAAGCAAGGAGAGATTGTTTGGCAAACAATTTGCAGAGAGAAAGAAAGGAAAGAACAGAAGGAAGAAAGGAGGGAAGGAGAAAGGAAAAAGGAAAGGAAATTGAGAGAAAAGAAAAGAAGGCAAAAGGAAAGGAGAAAGACAATTCAGAGAGCAGAGTTCTCCATCCACCCTTAAGCTTCTTTGCTATGACTCCGAAGCAGGATCAAAGCGCCCCCCAATCCATCCCACCCTCACCCACCCCCAAAACCTCGCCCTTCTCGAGAGCCGGAAAACCCGGGGGCTCCAGGGGCCGCCTTACCGGTGCAGGAGTGCAAAGCTTTGGGCCGGACGACCAGAGACGGGCAGACGGAGTAGAGCGAGAGCTTCTCGAAGTAGTCGCACGTCTCCTTGGAGAGGATCTCGTCAATCATGAAGGTCTTGTAGCGCCGCCTGGCTGCTTTCAGCTGCTGCCCGGGAGAAGGCAGCCGGAGCCCGCCTTGGCAGTGCATAATTGCGGGGGGGAGAAGCCCGGAGAGACCCCCGAAACCTCGGGAAGGGAGCGAAGGAGAAGAAAACCCCCAGCAAAAGGCGGCGAGGCTCAGGCGGACCGAGCGCGGGGATCACCAACAAGCAGTCGCCGGGATCCAGAGATCCAGGGATCCAGTGACCCTGCCTGCCTGCCTGCTTCTCCCGTAGAGTTCCCTCTCTGCCTTGCCTGCCTGCCCGCTGCGCTCTCTTCCAACCTACCCCACCTCCAGCCTCTATATAAGCCTCGGAGGAAGGCGAGCCGGCGCGCCCAGCCCTGCTCACACAACACCCCAGCTGTCAATCAAAAAGCGCCTGGATCCTCCGCAGCGACCCCATTGTTCGACCCGCGGGGCTGTGCCGGCGAGCGAGTCATCTCTCTATTTTAAGAACCCGAGGTGTGGATTGGCTTCGCCTTCCCACTTCCCAGCTGGAAGAAGGCCCAGGGGCTGGTGTTGGTGTTACGGGCTTGGCTGCGCCGGTGTGTGTTTGCGCGCGCACGAGCGCCTGGCCGCGTAGGTGTAACAGAGGATTCGCTTCCCCGCCTCTTCTTTGCATCCCTCCCTGCTGCTTTCTGCGGCAGGAGTTGGGAGAAAGAGAAAGGAACTTTTCAAAGTTGGGAGAAAGAAAACGAACTTTCCAAAGTCTTCTTTGGAGACAAATCAGAAGTGTAAGGGAGGAAAACCAATTGCTGCCAACCTGCCTTCCGTTGAGGAGCTGTATACTGCACGGGTCAAAAAGTGGGCCGCGACCCCTCGCATCCTGGACAAAAACTGTTTCAACTCCTGCCCTCAAAACGTCACTAAAGAGTACTGCGCACCAAGACAACTGGACACAAGAACAGCCCCCCCCCCAAGGCCATCACTCTACCAAACAAATAATTCCCGCACTACTGTCAAACTATTCATTAAGGCTGCACAAATGACTGTGTGACTGTAACTTTGTGGCTTGTATTCTTACAATTTATATTGAGTGGTTCCGAATATGATTGGATTGCTTATTTGTACCCGGACTATCATTAGAATAGAATAGAATAGAATTTTATTGGCCAAGTGTGATTGAACACACAAGGAATTTGTCTTGGTGCAGATGCTCTCAGCGTACATAAAATAAAATATACATTTGTCAAGAATCATGTGGTACGACACTTAATGATTGTCATAGGGGTCAAATAAGCAATGAAGAAACAATCAATATTAATAAAAATCCTAGGATACAAGCAACAAGTTACAGTCACACAGTCTTAAGTGGGAGGAAAAGGATGATAGGAATGATGAGAAAAACTAGGAGAAATAGAAGTGAAGATTTAGTAAAAAGTCTGACAGTGTTGAGGGAATTATTTGTTTAGTAGAGTGATGGCGTTAGGAAAAAAAACTGTTCTTGTGTCTAGTTGTCTTGGTGTGCATTGCTCTATAGCGGACGTTTTGTGGGTAGTAGTTGAAACAATTTATGTCCAGGATGCCAGGGGTCAGTAAATATTTGCCCTCTTTTTGACTTGTTCAGTACTGTATACAGGTCCTCAATGGAAGGCAGATTGGTAGCAGTTTTTTCTGCAGTTCTGATTCTCCTCTGAAGTCTGTGTCGGTCTTGTTGGGTTTCAGCAGCAAACCAGACAGTTATAGAGGTGCAGATGACAGACTCAATGATTCCTCTGGTCAATCTGTAGATGGTCGATAGCGCTGATAGCACCCCATTCTACTTTCTCGTGGAACACCCTTGCTCCCCCAAGGGACTCAACTCTCAAGTGATGCTCAACACGGGATCCTGGCCTAACCGAGATCAATTATCCCGTCCCGTTTCAGGGCTTTTTGGGTGGGTCGGTTTAATATACTGCTGGAAAAAAATTAAGGGAACACTCAAATAACACGCCCTAGATCTGAATGAATGAAATATTCTCAGTGAGTACTTTGTTCTGTACAAAGTTGAGTGTGCATAACAGCCGGTGAAATTGATGGTCAGTCAGTGTTGCTTCCTAAGTGGACAGTTTGATTTCACAGAAGTTTGATTTACTTGGAGTTATATTGTTTTTTTTAAGTGTTCCCTTTATTTATTTATTTTTTGAGCCGTGTATTTGCTTCCCATCCAACGTGCACAAGTCCCAACGGAACGGAAGGCTTGCAGGAATCGTTGGGAACGGCGTTCTGGGCGGAGGTGGTTCGGGCCGAGTCCGCTAAATGAAGAGAACCTTGTCGGAGCATCCGATGGCCTCTGAGTATTATGAGAGTTGTGTTTGTAATGGAAACATTTCCTTTGCTCTTAAAGACAGCTACCAAATTTAATTTAATTTATTTGATTGATTAATTAAATTAAAAAACCATAGTGCTTTGTAGCATTGTGCCACATATACGCGCACCCTGAAATTGTAGTTCTTAAAACACTCCGGCTAGCCACAACGGGCTCTACGGGTAAATAGGCTTCGGCGTGAAACAATCTCAAGGGAGGCCAAGAATGCTGAAGGATGCGCTCAGGCGCAATCCTACATCAGTCTGCCAAGTCTTACTGTGCTTAAAGGCGCCGACTTCGTATATTGGACGTCTAAAAGAAACGGGGAGGCTGCCCCCACCCACCATTTGCCGATTCCGGATACTGAACGTGAAATCCAATCAGCCGCCACCAAGAGAGAGTCAAATTCCGAAAATGTGCAAAACCAGCTTGAATTTTATTCGGCTTTCTGGGGTTTCCTTCCCACTATAAGCGCCAGGATCGCACCGGGATTCCATTCCATCCCTTTCCTTTCCTTTCGTTCCCTCTCCATCTCCCCTTCTCTTTTTTACCTTCTCTTTTTACTCTCTTCTCTTCTCTTCCTACCTACCTACCTACCTACCTACCTACCTACCTATCTATCTATCTATCTATCTATCGGCTTTGTCGGTTTTAGGTTTATGCACATTGTCAGCGCTCTTTTCCTGGATTTTCGATATCCAAGCGGGAGCTGCGAGTTTGCAAAAGCGGCGTGAAAAATGAAGCGACCCCGCTCTCTCCTCGCTCGCCCGCGCAGACAGACAGCTCCCGCAAAAAATAAAATAAAAAAGGCGCCCTCCCTTTGGGGAAAACACCCCCAGTAACCGAGCCAGTCTATAGCAAAGCTTCCGGAGCAGCAGGAGGCAGGTGAAGCCAAAACCCCCAACAGCCTTCAGTCTTCGTTCCTTGACTCGGCTCTCGGCCGGCTGCGTGAATTGGATTGCGATGCCGGCGCGCCTCGGGGACAGAGAAGCGCGTCTCTTCCCTCCTGTAGGAGCTTCGAGACCGGGACTTTTGCAAACGTCCTAAACTTCTGGGCCGGAAAGTTCCGATGACCCATTTCCTCCCACTTAGGACTGTATGACTGTAACCTGTTGCTTGTGTCCTTCCGATTTATATTGATTGTTTCCCGATTGTTTATTTGAGCCCTGTGACAATCATTAAGTGTTCTACCACACTGAGAATTTATGCACCAAAGAGAAATTCCTTGTGAATCACACTTGGCCAATAAAGAATTCTATTCTGTTCTATTCCATTCCATTCTATTCTAGTCTACTCTACTGTTTCTATTCTACACTATTCATTCCACTCTACTCATTCTATTCTACTCTAGTCTACTCTACTCTAGTCTTTCTATTCTACACTACTCATTCCACTCTACTATACTCATTCTATTCTACTCTACTCTACTCTAGTCTTTCTATCCTACTCTACTCATTCCACTCTACTATACTCATTCTATTCTACTCTACTCTACTCTAGTCTTTCTATTCTACTCTACTCATTCCACTCTACTATACTCATTCTACTCTACTCTACTCTAGTCTTTCTATTCTACTCTACTCATTCCACTCTACTATACTCATTCTATTCTATTCTATTCTACTCTACTCTTTCTATTCTACTCTACTCATTCCATTCTACTCTACTCATTCTATTCTACTCTACTCTGGTCTGGTCTGGTCTGGTCTATTCTATTCTACTCTACATTATTCTATTCTTTAAGGGTGCATCTCCCTTACGTAGCACCCCTAGGACTAGGAACTATTCCCCCACTCCCGTACACATGACATGCAAGGTAAATAGTCAGATAATACCGAACCTGGGAGGAAAACGCAACCAACTCTTCAAGTTATTTCCGGGTTGTTTTAGCGGTCCAATTGCACTGGATTGGATGCAAAGGCTTGCGAATGCACTAAGGAGGTCCCCCCTCAGATGTTGGGGGCCAGGGACAATTATTTTACCCCTGGAGTTTTAGGGACGGAGCGATTCCACCTCCTCCGGGTAGAAGCCACCGCAACTTTCCCCCACCACCTCCCTACAGCCGGCGGAGAAAACCCCCAAACCCCAGAATTTTCCGAGCTCCGGCCTTTTCCCTCTAAACGTTCTCGTTCCAGGCGCGGCGCTATTAGCGGGTTGCAGCGTTTTCCCCAAACCTTTTTCTTTTTGTACCAGAAGAAGGAGCCTTGACTGTTTCCACCCACGCAACCTTCCTCCGCACCCATTCGAGGAACACGCTCCCCCTTCTTTTGATCCGCACTCTATTCTCCAGCTCAGCAGCCTCCAGGCTTGGCCTCCCTCCCTCCCTTCCTTCCTGTCGTATTTTTTTTAATCGAAAACCTTTTTTAAAACACCTCCCCATCAGAATCCCCCCCCCCCCGCTCTCTAGGACTAAAAACCAAGCAAACGAGAGGAGAAAAAAATATCGTTTTAAATGTCTCCTTCCAGAGTAGATTAAGTGGCTGGGTGAATAGTATTTTATTCCGTGTGGATTTAAAAAAATATAACAATTGGAGCTTTCCTGTCTCATAACATCTCCTGCATGTCTGCATATTTCCCTATCTAGAGATCTCTGCCTGCATATATCTATAATTCATTTGATTTCCCCCTGGTAAATCCTGCAGTAAGGACCATTTAGGGAGCAACTCCGTATCTTTCGCGGGGGAGTCACTATAATAGACTCCGACTCCGCAATTGGCCGAAGGGCAAGGAAGCCGTGTCCCTCCCCCACTCATTTTCTTAGTTTCTTGCTGAACCGGTGGGATATCCGCCTGTTCTTTTCTAACTTTTATAGTGTATGTAATTCTGCTCCTCCCGAGTCCAGTCCTGCCTTTGTTTGCTTTAACTTGGAATTCGGGTAAGAAGGGATTAACTTTAAAAACTTTCGTACAATTTAATCAGAAAAGGGAGAGATGCTGCACGAAATACATAACTTCCCGATCCAAACAGACAGACACCTGCCCCACAACACGTGACTCGAGGTTCGACTACTGTAACGCTCTCTACATGGGGCTACCTTTGAAAAGTGTTCGGAAACTTCAGATCATGCAGAATGCAGCTGCGAGAGCAATCATGGGCTTTCCTAAATATGCCCATGTCACACCAACACTCCGCAGTCTGCATTGGTTGCCGATCAGTTTCTGGTCACAATTCAAAGTGTTGGTTATGACCTTTAAAGCCCTTCATGGCATCGGACCAGAATATCTCCGAGACCGCCTTCTGCCGCACGAATCCCAGCGGCCAGTTAGGTCCCACAGAGTGGGTCTTCTCTGGGTCCCGTCAACGAAACAATGCCACTTGGCGGGACCCAGGAGAAGAGCCTTCTCTGTGGCGGCCCCGGCCCTCTGGAACCAACTCCCCCCAGAGATTAGAACTGCCCCTACCCTCCTTGCCTTTCGTAAGCTACTCAAAACCCACCTCTGCCGCCAGGCATGGGGGAATTAAGACTTCTTCTCCCCCTAGGCTGATACAACCGTATGTATGGTATGTTTGTACGTATGCTGGTTTTATACATTAAGGGGTCTTAAGTTAGTTTTTAGTATTGGATTTTTTTTACTGTATATTATTCATGTATATTGTTCATGACTGTTGTTAGCCGCCCCGAGTTTTCGGAGAGGGGCGGCATATAAATCCAATAAATTGAATTGAATTGAATTGAATTTTTAAAAAGGCTGGTTCTTCGGTATTGTAATATCTATTGATGCAGGAATGGAAGAGAATCGGCTAAGAAGAAGAAAAAATCACAAAATATCGTGATTTGCAAATAGAAGCCGAGGAATTGTGGAAGAAGAAACCAGCGGTTTGTACCGATAGTAATTGGAGCTGCTGTCAGCAATACTCGAAGGGTTGCTTAGATACATGGAAATTTTTAACGTATCAAACTGAATATTTTGACTTTGCAAAAAACCACCTTACTCGGAACTGCCTATATACTCAGTGCTTAACAGCACTTAGGTCCTTGGTTAGGACTTGAACTATTAAGTTTTAATCAGTCCTAGATGTGAATTGAATTGAACATTAAATAGGTAATAACAACAACAACGATGATGATGATGATAAAAATAAAAAATAGGATGCTGACAGCAAGCGGTATCAACCACCAGGGTCAGTCAATGATATTTGTGATAGATTTTTAAAGGTTCAGTTGACTGAGTTTTATGTTTTTATTATTATTATTATTATTATTATTATTATTATTATTATTATTATTATTAATAAATAGGATGCTGACAGCAAGCGGTATCAAACGTCATGGTCAGTCAATGATATTTGTAATACATTTTTAAATGTTCAGTTGACTGAGTTTCACGTTTAATGAATAAAAGATAATAATAGTAATAATAATAATAACAACAACAACGACGACGAAAACCCAACCACCACCGCCAATAATAACAACAACAACAACAACAATAATAATAATAATAATAATAATAATAATAATAATAATAATAATAATAATGCCTAGCCATTTAAGACAGTTAGGAATAACATCTGAAGTCCCCAAAGAGGGACAATTAGATGGGCCTTGTTTCTTTTAAGGTGGTCTCCCCCCCCCGTGTGTGCGCGCGCCAAGCCAAACGACACCCCGACCCCTAATTGAATATCAGAAAGAAAGAAAAAGACGCAAACCTTCGAGACGCACACATTCGCCAACCCAAAGCCACCCAGCGGAGACCGAGTGGGCCCCTGCGTGTATTTGTGTCCGTTTTGCCACGCCACTACAAAAGACCTAGCACAGCCGAGAAAAGCCTCAGCGCGTAGGGGAAACAACAATAGCAATTAATGCTTCGAGACTTAACTCCCAATGACCTCAATGAGATGGATTCCTGGGAAAAGCAAACTTCCAGCAGACGTGGTTGGTAAATCCACAGGAACTGAATTTTTTAAACATGCCTGGGATAAACGTATAGCCATCCTAAGACAAAATACAGGAAATAGTATAAGGGCAGACGAGATGGACCATGAGGTCCTTTTCTGCTGCCAATCTTCTGTGTTTCTATGTTTCTAAAGCCAAGTGCGCGCACCCCTTGCTTCAGAAGCAGCCGCTGGGGATTCCCCCTCTCTGCCCCAGTTGGCGTCTTTATTTCAGGCCGGTCCATTCGTGGTTCAGTCAACCAGGTTCCCTTTAAAAGAACCCCCGTCTTAAAAACCTGCAGTTTAAGTTAACCAAGCGAGATTCAGGGCGTGCGTGTTAAAAATTAAAAAAAAAAAAGTTCCAACTCCAGGTCCTTTGAAATCAGCACTGTGCAATGAAGGGCAGGGTGGAATCCTAAAGCCGCAATACAGTAGATGCTTGATCAATGTAATGTATGGTGTGATTGGACTGTGTGATTGCGTATTACATTAGGGTTTTTAGTTGTATTTTAATTATTAGATATGCTTATGTTTGTATCTACTCTTTGAGCTGCCCCGAGTCTTCGGGGAGGGGCGGCATACAAATCTTAATAATAATAATAATAATAATAATAATAATAATAATAATAATAATAATAATAATAATAATAATAATAATAATAACAACAACAACAACAACAACAAAACAATAACAGTGATAATGATAATAATAATAATAACAATAATAATAATAACAACAATGACGACGACGACGATAATAATAATAACAATAACAAAACAACAACAATAATAATAACAAAACAACAACAACAACAAAACAACAAAACAACAACAACAACAATAATAATACCCTATGTAGGTTAAGGATCTAACACAGGGCTGCGTTGCATTTTTCTCCCTTCAACCTCCCCCCTTTTAAATTCTTCTCAAGAAAACCACCACTCATTTTTCCAATAAAAGGGAACACCAGAAAATATTTAATTTTTTCTCCCGACTCAAAAATAAACCAAGGAGAATTCGACAGGACCTCGGGTGACAGGGAATCCTGTTTGGCATCCTTGCTTCTTTCAAAAAGAAAGACTGAATTTCAGAATCCCCAAGGGAGATTCTCAGCCAGAGAAAATCTCCCATAACTGAGATGGGGGGACGGGGGACGGACCCGAACGGGGAAATTAGAATTTTTGCGAGAAAAATATTTAAAAGAACAGAAAGGATTAAAGAAGCGCTGTTGGTTCTTTTTCTGGAATGACAGCTGGGGTCCTTGGATTTGAGACGTCGCGAAAAGGAGCGAGAAGATCTTGAGTAACGAGGCGAAGGGAAGTTTGTACACGGGGATTTTCTCACACACACACACACTCCCCCCGCCTCTTTTCTTCTTGAAAATGTGCTGTTAAAGTTTTCTTCGCCCCGCGGGCAACTTGATCAAAGATCCGGAGGACGAAAAGGCTCGGCGCCAAATCCTTCTCGCGTTCACCGAGGTCATTCGTTCCTCAGCTTCGTTCTCTTGAAATATAGGGCGGGTTAAAATCCCAGTTCCTTCTAAGGAAACTTTCTCCGAGTTGGAAGAAAGAAAGGAAGAAAGAGAGAAAGAAAAAAAGAGAAGGAAAGAAGGAAAGAAAGAAAAACAAGAAAGAAAAAAGAAAGAAGGAAGGAAGAAAAGAAAGAAAGAAAGAAAACAGAGCTGGACTATGTAGCAATGCAATAAGATGATAAAATACAGAAAGAAGGAGGAGGGAGGGAAGAAGGGAAGGAAAAAAGGAAGGAAGGAAGGAAAAGAAAGAAAGAAAAAGAAAGAAAGGAGGGAGGGAGGGAAAGAAGGAAGGAAGAAAGGAAGGAGAAAGAAAGAAAGAGAAAGAAAGAAAGAAAGAAAGAAAGAAAGAAAGAAAGAAAGAAAGAAAGAAAGAAAGGGCTTGCTTGTAAGGCACGTTCGAGCCGATATAATCGGTTTTAATTTTTAATTAGAAATTTATTTATTTATTTATTTTTAAATCAGATTAGCCAGAGAAACAAACGATCCAGCCACCCTTCCATCTGACCACAGTTTATTGGAGATTATTTCCTCTCCATTATTTTTCCTGCCTGCATATGGGTCCGTGCTTCCTACCAAGGATTCCTTCTCTAAATTCAATAAAGCTGTCTGAGACAACTAGG
Organism: Erythrolamprus reginae; assembly: GCF_031021105.1. Classification (NCBI taxonomy): domain Eukaryota; kingdom Metazoa; phylum Chordata; class Lepidosauria; order Squamata; family Dipsadidae; genus Erythrolamprus; species Erythrolamprus reginae. Next base: position 24,631,220 of record NC_091961.1, on the reverse strand, counting down.
GTTGGAAAACCAACACCATCAGACAGAAGGAGAACGGAATTGGAAGGATTTCTGCATAAATCCCCCCTTCCTTTTCATGGTTTTTTAAAAAATAAAGTTGTTTCTTTTTCTATTCAAAACCCCTCCTACCTAAAAGGTTCGTAGACCTAATCCACCAATTGCTTTAATTAATCCAATTTTCAGCCATTTATCCATAAGATGTTCTTTCTGTCTGATCAAAACAACTGGAATAAACTCACAAACCTTGTTGATCATCCTTCCAAAGCATGAACGGTGATCAACAAGGTTTGTGAGTTTGTGTGCATCTATGTGTATGTATCCCAGCAACTGTTCATATTTTTTTCTTTTCTTTTTTCTTTTAAAAGGTAAAGAGTATTCCCCAATCAAAAGTGAACCAATTCTAGTGCAATTTTACAGGCACAAACAAACGTAAATATTTTGCTCCTGGGAGACACTTGCACATTCAGATTGAGGGTAGAAAACCTATCCAAACTCGTGTGTGGACTTTTAAATTTAATTTTTACTTTCAGGAAAATTAAGAGCAAACATTCTATAGTTTATAAAACACCCTTTGTAACGTGCAATCAGTATAAAACTCTTACAAGTGTGACTTCTACTTATCGTGTTTTTAAATATTATACAAAGTTACTTTGCACAATTTAACACATCTTTTGTTTCTGATAATTTTGCACATTGCCAAAATTATTAGCATCCTGTATGGCACATTTTAACTCTTACAGATTTGCAATATAGTAGCTGCAACTGCATTGATTCGGTATGAAAATTAGGCATAATAATACGTAAGTTCTACTTATCATGTTTTAAAATATGACACAAAGTTACTTTGGACAATCTAACACATCTTTTCTGATAATTTTACACATTGCTGGAATCATTAGCATCCTACATGCCACATTTGAACTCTCACAGATCTGCAATATAGTATAGTAGCTGCAACTGCATTGATTCAATATTGATAAAAGATAGTAATGATCATAATAACACTATAAAGACCAACAGTAACATTTTAAGATGGACTGTATTATATTTGTTTAACCTGTTTGCAGTTTCTTTTAAACCTGGTTGTGCACCTGTCGTATAAAACTAAAAAAATTGAGAGAAAAGCTGAATAGCACAAAAGATTGAAAGAATGAAGTGGAACTTCCAATCTTTAATTCTCCCTCCTTCCCTCTCCTCTCCCTTTCTCTGTCTCTGAAAATAAGAAGCTATGCCAGTTTGGCAAACCAAAATTCGCACTCCTTTATGTTGTGTTTTTCAAGGGGCTGCATTTAAACATTACACAAGTCTACAAAAAATTATTTTTGTAATCATCACAATTGACCTTGAACTTTTTTGAATCATTTTTTTTGTTCTGATTTCAAAAATGTATATAGTTTTTCTGTGGCAGGTATAGTCTCCACAGAGCATCATCATTATTATAAGGTATAAGAAATATACCGGCGACATTAAGAAAACAGTAACCTACATATCAGAAATAACGTAATAACAAAAATGCTTCTATATCAGACACTTTATGTGATAGAGCAAAACTAAGGATATTTTTTGGAATCAGCACATCAAACTCCATAAAATAGACATATTACTTTTGCTGATGATTTTTTGTGTGTGTTGACCAGTGTTATCTGAAAAGAATTGGCTGGTTTTTCACAGGGCAGCTATCCTTTATTTGATTGATTGGCATTCGGTCAACTCTGTCGTCTACAGTGGTTGCCAGGTGGTTTCCAGACCTCAGTTGCTGGCATTAAACTCTAAAGCTGGGATGAGCAAACGTTTTCCAGCCAAGAATCACATCCAGTACTCCAGTTGCTTGCTAAGACGCCCTACACACCAAAACACAATGGACACAACTTGGGCCAAAAAAATAGAATTCTATTACACTCAGATGTGATAGATTTCAGTTACACTCAGATGCCATGCAAATTGTGTAGGCTATACAGCTATGCTCCATTCAGATATTTGACTCATCGCTTGGTGTTGCATTTGAAATTATAGCTTGGTAACAACTTCTGACAGTTTGCAGGGATTGCATACATGCCTGGGGAGGGAGAAAGTGATAAGCCAGCTCAAAGCCCCACAGCTGCTTCTTTGCCTGAGACAGTCTGGGGCCATTGTAGCTCTCTTCCTGCCTTTGGGTGGCCAGTTAGTTAGTTTGATCCCATGTGGTTCAGGTTGAATTTACAATCATGTGTGTTTCTACCATGTTCCTAATGTTTTCCTAATGCTTATTATAGCAAGAGCAATGGTACTTGTTCTGTCTGGGTCACTCCAGAAGCCAATACCAACCCAAAAAGAGAAGCCAGACACACCGGAAAAAGGCAAAGGCAGTTTATATAATTCAAGGAAAACACAGGTAACAGAAAATGTCCTTACAAACAGGAAAAACGCTGGAACTTCAAATATATACACGAAGGGAATAGTCCATGAAGCAATACCAGATTCTTGCTGCCAAGACGAAGCTGTAGATAGCAAACAGACGCCTCCCACGAGTCTTCCAGACTGCGAGGCCACAAGCCAAGATCAGAGACGCTGAGAATCAAAACAGGTCACCGCAACTCCAATTGATAACACTCCACATGGCTTCAAGGCCTTGCCTGCCTTTTAAACCCTGCTAAGGAGGACCACACCCAAACCCAGCTGTTTCTAATTCAGTGGTGAAAATATTTCTTTAACTGCTCCTTTTGTTGCTCTGAACGTCTCTGTCTCATGTCAATGACAGCTTGTGCGTCATCACCTAATGACTCCAAGCTACTGGCTGGGGAGAGCCCCCCCCCTGGGGCTTTCATGCTATTCTCCTTCATCCCATTCCTGACTCTCCTCTCCTCCGTCCGACTGTTCAGCCCCCTCCTCTGCGCTGTCATCCTCCTCCGGGCATGGAGCCAGCAGAGACACAGCAGGTCCCTGAGCAGCCTCAGGCTGAATCACAACAGTAAGTTAGTTTGATCCCATGTGGTTCAGGTTGAATTTACAATAATGTGTGTTTCTACCATGTTCCTAATGTTTTCCTAATGCTTATTATAGCAAGAGCAATGGTACTTTAATATGCCATGTCACAGTGGTCCTTTCTAAGCACTTTACAGAGTCAGCCTCTTATTGGCCCCAACAATCTGGGTCCTCATTTTTACCTACCTCGGAAGGGTGGAAGGCTGAGTCAACCTTGAGTTGGTCAGAATCAAACTGCTGGCAGAATTAGCCTGCAATACCGCATTCTAACCACAAGGAAGGAAGGAAGGAAGGAAGGAAGGAAGGAAGGAAGGAAGGAAGGAAGGAAGGAAGAAAAAGAGCAATAGCACTTAGACTTACAGGGGTACCTCTACTTAAGAACACCTCTACTTAAGAACTTTTCTAGATAAGAACCAGGTGTTCTAAAAAAAAAATTGCCTCTTCTTAAGAATCATTTTCTATTTAAGAACCTGAGCCCGGAAAAATTTCCCAGGAAATTTGTGAGTGGCACGAAGGCCCGGCCAGTTTCCTGCCATTCCCCCTTTAATCCCAGCCATCTCCAGCTTTTCTGGGCTGCCAGAGGAGCCTTTCGGTGGCGCTTAAGAAGGATTTGGCAGCCGAGAGTGAATGAAGCATTTTCCTTTCTCTGGGCGCTTGGAAAGGGAATAAACCTCTGCCAGCGCCCAGAGAAAAGAAACACTTTTTGCTCTGGGCAGCGACTGTCCTCCTCCTCTTCTTCCTCTTCTTCCTCCCACCCAAATTCCGAGCTTTTATTTCTTTCCTAATGGGTTTGCACGCATTATTTGCTTTTACATTGATTCCTATGGGAAAAATTGCTTCTACTTACAAACTTTTCTACTTAAGAACCTTGTCATGGAATGAATTAAGTTCTTAAGTAGAGGTACCATTGAATATACCATGTCACAGAGCTTTACAGCCCCCCTCTAAGCAGTTTACAGAGTCAGTCTTTTGCCCCCAATAATCCGGGTTCTCATTTTACCAACCCTGAAAGGATGTAAGCAGAGCTGGCTGGAGAATTCTGGGAGTTGAAGTCCACAAGTCTTAAAGTAGGCAAGTTTGAGGATCCCTGCCTGAAGCAGTTAGAATAAATTTTGGAAATCATGCTCTCTAAGGTTTTCTTTGGTTACGCATTCAATTTCTACCACAAAAGTTGAAAGAGATTACATGAGGGGCTTGAGAGGCTGTCCATAACTTGGTCAAAGTTCAACAGAATGGGATCAACCTTGTGTTGGAAGAGAAGGCAGGAACAGAAGGAAAACTATCATTGTAGGGTCCTTGATGGTCTTTGAGCTTGGTGGTTTTCTTGGGAGACGTTTCATTACCAACTAGGTAACCTCATCACTACCTATTTCATTCCGTAACAAAGCCTCTGCAAGAAAGCAATCAAGCTCAGAGACCATCAAGGGCCCTACTGTTCAACCTGGAGCTACAAATACTCTCTTCTATCATTATTGACCAAGTCAAGTATCTGCTCCATTCTAAGTCCCTGATTCCTACTTCTTGGCAACATGGCCTAAAATGGAATCTATGAAGTCTACTTTGCAATTTCAGACTGTGAATAAGCACACAAAGATACAACACACACACACACACACACACACACACACACACACATGCATGGTATTTTTTTACACAGAAGTAAATACAAACACCTCCTAAGGCCACTACTAGGTAAAGAGATTGCACAATTTCCAAAAGCTATGATCTATTGGCTTGCTTGCTCCCTCCCTCCCTCCCTCCCTTCCTTCCTTCCTCCCTCCCTTCCTTCCTTCCTTCCTTCCTCCCTCCCTCCCTCCCTCCCTTCCTTCCTTCCTTTGTTTTTCTCTCTTTCTCTCTCTCCTTTTGCTTTCTCTCCCTCCCTCCCTCCCTCCTTTCACCAATTCACTCAGTGACTCTGCACAACTTTAACAATAAAACCCCAATATAAAAGAATAAAAAAATAATAACCCTTCATCCCCTTATTTTTCTTTGTTGCTTTTTTAAGCTGTTTAATTTTTTTTAAAAAAGACTGCCTGGTCTAGACCTATTTATGCTACATTTATGCTTTTTTTGTTCATTCTTTAATGGCTTTCCTACTGTGGCTGTATTAAATGTTAGGGTTTGATTGATTGTGCAATCAAATCTTTATGCCATTGCATAGATCAATTTTCTTCACAATTATCTGTGCCTTATGTTGTGGTATGTTTAAGCAAAGTGATTGAAATGATTTGTACACTACCCAAAACTGCAGTTATTGGGCACTTTAAGAGGCCATCAATCAGTCAGCAGAACTAAAGGCTGTGAAGGATAACAGCTTGTAAATTTAAGCAAAGCTTCCTTTATCCCTTCCCTCCATAATTCAAACCCGGTGACGTGTGTTTCTTATCCATCCTTCCCCATCGGGAGTCAGGGATTGGGTGAGCCTCCCACCCATCCATTAGATGTGATGTGAACTTTTCAGAAATTAAACAAGACAAAGGGAAAGATTTGGAGGAAAGACACATGTTAACTTTTCAAGCCGGTGTGCCCTACAGTTGGCCTGAAGTCTACTCCAGCATTCCAGAAAGGGGAAGATAAATGGGTGGACAAAACACACAGCTGCGGGCACATGACTGCAAGCATGTTTGGTGTTCCATGAAGAAGAAAAAATCTCAAGGAAACATTTCATTAAAGAGTGATTCTTTTTAAAAAAATAAATTTTATTGATTTTTATAATATCAACAAATACACACAACACAAAACAGTGCACAGTGATATGTGCTCCTACCACCCAACAACAATCATTTGGTCCCTCCACCAAATGAGGGTTTACTCATTTATAATACAGTGGTACCTCGTGATACGAACCCCTTGTAATATGGACTTTTCGAGATACGAACCCGAGGTTCGGAAATTTTTTGCCTCTTCTTACAAACTTTTTTCGCCTTACGATCACAAAAATGGCGCTCTGTTAACCTTCTGAAACAGCCGGGCGCTTCTCGGCGGCCTCCAGAACCCGAACCCAAACTTTTGCCGAACTTCCGGGTTCGGAGTTCGGGAGAAGCGCCGCCGCCCGTCTGTCACCTTCTGAAACAGCCAGGCACTTCTGGGCGTTCTCCCGAATGCCGAGAAGCCCCCCAACTGTTTCAAAAGGTGACAGCCGGGCGGCGGCGCCCAGCGGAGCACCATTTTGCGATCCCCCCCCTTGCACGCATTAATCGCTTTTACATTGTTTTCTATGGGAAAAGTCTTACGAACTTTTCGCCTTAGGAAACCTCCTCCCGGAACCAATTAAGTTCGTAAGACGAGGTATTACTGTATTTTAAAACCAGGAACATCAACATATTTACAAAATGTAGATTCCAATTTGTTCTTTATGGCTCGGTCTCGAATTCTACTTGCCATAAAACCTCTGACCTTATCCCATCTTCCCATCAGTTTTTCCACTTAATTTTCATGGATCGTATTCATTTTAATTTCCATAATTTCAAATTGAATGTGTTCCACCATGTATGGATACCAGTTTTGTATTAAGAGTGATTCCTTTTTTAAAAAAAGAAGATTGAGAGAGAGAGGAGGTGGGAGGGGGAGAGAGAGAAATTTAATGGCAGAGTTCTTGTCATACGAAGCACACGCTAGCTGTCAATCAAAGGCAGCCTCTTTGGTCAGGAAGAATCAGGGGTTTTGTTTCTAACCCAGTAATGAAGTGGCTTCAATAGCGAAACATCTGCCGTATGGGCTCAACCCCTTCCCTTACAGCTGTCAGGATCACCCAAGCCCCCCCTCCAAGGTCTGGTTAAATAATAATAATAATTCACTCCATTTCTGCATTTATTCAGAAACATCAAACCTGGCGTGAATATAAAGGTGAATGTGCTTAGCAAGGAAGGAGGTGAAACACTAACTTTTAGCCAGATCAAACTCGCCTAAAGATTTGCCAATTTGGTCTAGCGGTAAAGATGCTGAGCAAGAGATGATGAGTTCAAGTTCCACCTTGGACCTCCCTCTCCCTCCCTCTCTCTCTCTCTCTCAGTCCAATCCACTTCACAGGATTGTTGTTGTTGGGAAAAAGAGGAGGAGGAGGAGGAGGAGGAAGGAGGAGTGTGTATGTTTACCACCTTGAGTTACTTATAAAGTAATAAAGGTGGGATAACAACAACAACAACAATAGTAGCAGTAGCAATAATAACAACATCCACAATCACCACCACCACAACAACAATAACAACAACAACAGTAACAGTAATAGTAGTAGTAATAATAGTAGTAGTAATAATAATAATAATAATAATAATAATAATAATAATAATAATAATAATAATAATAATACACCGGATCTCACGATTGTGGTAACACAATACACAGACCTCACGATTGTGGAAAAGAAAAAAGTGTGGATCATTGATGTCGCCATACCAGGTGACAGTCAAATCGATGAAAAACAACAAGAAAAACTTAGCCGATATCAGGCTCTTAAAATCAAACTACAGCGACTCTGGCATAAACTAGTACAGCTGGTCCCAGTAGTAATCAGCACACTGGGTAAACACATCAGCTGGGCATTTGAAAACAATAAACAGTGAAAAAATCATGATCTATCAGTTGAAAAAGGTACCTGGATCTGCGCGCATCATCCGAAAAAACATAACGCAGTCGTGGACGCTTGGGAAGTGTTCGACTTGTGATATTGTGATACAAAATCAAACTCATTTACTGTGTATTATTAGTGTAGGGTCTCTGCTTGGATGGGGGGCTGGCTTTCTTTTTTCATTTTTTTCTTTTTTCATTTTTTTCAATGAGCATCTTTTAAAAATATTGAAGTCACCGGCCAAGAAATTGTCAAAGACTATAGTGCTTGCCTATCCTTAAGCTGTGCAGATCCGTAGGGTGTGGATCAGAAGATACTAACAGATTAAGAGTTGGAAGGTACATTGTAGGTCATCTAGTCCAACCCCCCACTCCCACACAAGCAGAAGACCCTACACCATTGGTTCTCAATCTGGGGCCCAGGACCCCTTTGGGGGTCGAACAACCGTTTCACAGGAGTCACCTAAGACCATGGGAAAAGACAAATTTCCCATGGTGTTAGGAACTAAAGCGTCTATTCTGGCTCTTTGGAACATATTTTTACAATCTGACCAATCAGGTGTTTACAGTGGGGCGTGTCCCTTTGACCTTCCTGCCAATCAGCTTAAAGCTCTGTTGAGAGAATTGGTGCTAGACTTATGGTTGGGGGTCACCACCAACTGCATTAAGGGGTTGTGGCATTAGAAAGATGAGAACCACTGCCCTACATCATTTCTGACAGCAGTCCACTCTCTTTTTGAAAGCTTCCAGTGATGAAGCTCCCATTGATTCTTAGAGAGGTTTAAAATGTATCTATAAACTTCATACTAACTATCCAGGTTGCTCTGATCTGAAAGCAAAGAGAGATGTAACACGAGTCCAAGGGATGGGGAAAGGGCTTCATAGCAGTGGTTTCCCTCAAAGCTAAGCTCCCCAAAACTGGTTATGCAACTTTCCCTGCTTAGCCAGATCCAGGGAAGATCTCCACTGTAGAAGGCACAAATTGACAAGAACATACCAACAGTTACCTCCCTTTCTGGTTGGCTTAAATCCTTTGAAAAGATCTGTGCTTGTTTGCGCTCTTGTTGGTGTATGTCATACAAACAAATGAACCCATGTCAGCCTGGGCTGTGATAGGAAGGCACATGAAGCGACAACATCGTGGAGGCAAAGTGTATCTGATTCAAGAGCCTTCCAAGTTGGGACCTTAAAGAAGGAAGGGAGGGAGGGAGAAAGGAAGGAAGGAGGGAGGGAGGGAGGGAGGGAAGGAAGGAAGGAAGGAAGGAAGGAAGGAAGGAAGGAAGGAGTATTATCCTTTGGTAAGATGGGTAGCCAATAAATTTGATGGAGGGAGGGAGGGAGAAAGGAAGGGAGATAGGAAGGAAGGAAGGAAGGAGGGAGGGAAGGAAGGAAGGAAGGAGTGTTATCCTGTGGTAAGATGGGTAGCCAATAAATTTGATGGAAGGAGGGAGGGAGGGAGGGAGGAAGGAAGGAAGGAGGGAGGGAGGGAATATTATCCTGTGGTAAGATGGGTAGCCAATAAATTTGATGGAAGGAGGGAGGGAGAAAGGAAGGGAGATAGGAAGGAGGGAAGGAAGGAAGGAAGGAAGGAGGGAGTATTATCCTTTGGTAAGATGGGTAGCCAATAAATTTGATGGAGGGAGGGAGGGAGAAAGGAAGGGAGATAGGAAGGAAGGAAGGAAGGAGGGAAGGAAGGAAGGAAGGAAGGAGGGAGGGAGTGTTATCCTGTGGTAAGATGGGTAGCCAATAAATTTGATGGAAGAGGGAGGGAGGGAGAAAGGAAGGAAGGAAGGAAGGAGGGAGGGAATATTATCCTGTGGTAAGATGGGTAGCCAATAAATTTGATGGAAGGAAGGAAGGAAGGAAGGAAGGAAGGAAGGAAGGAAGGAAGGAAGGAAGGAAGGAAAGCCTTATCAAGACCAACTCACTCTTAATTTTCATTTGCTTATTCCAAATTAAAATCTAAAGGTGAAAGGTGCTTTTACTCATGTGTATTGCAGAATCAATACCTCATACTTTAACATTTGGGGGCAAGAAGGCCGATAGCAAAGAATGTCCTACATTTTATACGATGGCAACTCCTCAGAGAGATGTGGTGCTTACCGTTTATCTCTAACAACAAATCCCTTTTATGTACCCTAATTCCTAAATCTCTGAGAAAGTATTTGCCTTCGTGTTTGTTTTTCTAGCTATAACTCCTCACCTCCTTAGTGTGAGAAAAAGTTTAATTTGCACATGCCAAAAGGAAATTGCCTTTTCCTGGCAAAGAGTCAAATATATGCTGGGTGTCTTTGCAGTACTCCGCAGAGCAGGTGTGTCACTCTGAAAGTGACTCTTTCTGCTCAAGCTGTAATTCTGGTAGATCTTTCATTGTCTGGTGTCTTCGAAAAGATTCAGTGCGATACAGAGAACAAAACTCCACCAGTTGATGAAACCCGGTCATATGGTGGGCCCTAGAGGAAGGGCCTTCTCTGTGGTTGCCCCTGTCCTCTGGAATCAACTCCTCCCAGAAATCCATACTATTCCCACTCTCCTGGCCTTACAGAAGAGCTTAATAACACATCTATGCCAGCAGGCGTGGGGCTGTTGAACTTGATTGCTTTGTGCCAGTCCCCATTATTGTATGAATGTTGGAGATATGAAAAAGTTGTATGAGGTAGATGGGCTGTCTATGAGATGTTTTAAGTTAAGGGGTTTTTTGTAGTGATGTTTTATAGTGTTGTTTTATTTAATTTTGATTTCTTGCATTGTGTATTAATATGTTGTAAGCTGCGCTGAGTCTCAGGAGAAGGGCAGCTTAATATCAATCAATCAAACAAACAGACAAACTACTTAGTTAGTTAGTTAGATGATAGATAGATAGATAGATAGATAGATAGATAGATAGATAGATAGATAGATAGATAGATAGATAGATAGACGAGAGAAAGAGAGAGAGATGTAGGTAGGTAGGTAGGTTGAAGATAGACAGACAGACAGACAGACAGACAGACAGACAGACAAACAAACATCACACTAATTATCTAGGCAGGCAATTGTAGCAACACTATGTAAGGAGATGGAGGAAAACATATTAAACTAGATAAAAGAGAAAGAGAGAGAGATGTAGGTAGGTAGATAGGTAGGTAAATTATAGATAGATAGATAGATAGATAGATAGATAGATAGATAGATAGATAGATAGATAGATAGATAGATAGATAGATAGATAGATAGATAGATACCGGTAGATAGATAGATACCGGTAGATAGATAGATACATAGATACATAGATTGATACATATATACATAAATAGACAGACAGACAGACAGACAATAGAGATGAAAGATGGAGAGAGAGAATGATTTAATCAAGTCACCCCATGAGTTTCTGTGGTTGAAAAAAGACTTCACTAGAGCCAGTCAAACAGCATAAACACTATTCTACATTAGCTCTAAGGATAGCATGAAGCTATGGCAGCTGGAAGGAAGTCAGAGCCCACAAATTAGAGTGAAGCAACAATATATTTCCCTTTTGGATTTAGTAAATGCAGTTCATTTTCAAATCAGCTCATAGACGCTGGTGACAGGTTGCCCATCTTGACCACAATACAATACTTCTTTGATTTCTCAACGTGCGCCTAGGTATCTCGCTTTGCAAATTTTATTTCTCATCACATCAGAAAGTGGAAACAGGCGATGCAGGGCCTTATGGAAGTTGATTTGTGCAACCTAATTAGGCTAATTAATGCTTTGCCATCGTACAGCTTCTTATGAGTTACAAATAATCTCTTTATCATTTTGGAGGCAGCAGTGAATTAAGCTCATTCGCCATGTAAGTGGAGAGACGTATATGATCCAGCTCTATTTGTAAATTGCTGATATGACATGGGAAAGTTATGAATCTCAGCACACAAAATTAACAATTACGGAATAGGAGGTTGGATGCAACATGTGAATAAGTACTTGACAAGACGGCAAAATAAAAGTTGGTGTCTATGGAAGGATCTGTTATTAGTCCAAGGATTTAAACGTCTGGGCTGTTTTTCCCATTATTTTACCCCCAAGTTAATAGTTTCTCAGTGTTCCAAATAACATACCCATAGCAAACAAAACTCTGAAGCAGTCAAATTTCTCAAAAAATAGATTTATTGAATATGTCATATTGGTACAGGGTGGTGAAAAGTGACTCTGATTCTTCCTGTGGTTTTCACCTAGTTTAAAGTAGATGTTCTTCACTTTCTCAAAATAGAAACATAGAAACATAGAAACATAGAAGTCTGACGGCAGAAAAAGACCTCATGGTCCATCTAGTCTGCCCTTATACTATTTTCTGTATTTTATCTTAGGATGGATATATGTTTATCCCAGGCATGTTTAAATTCAGTTACTGTGGATTTATCTACCACAACTGCTGGAAGTTTGTTCCAAGGATCTACTACTCTTTCAGTAAAATAATATTTTCTCATGTTGCTTTTGATCTTTCCCCCAACTAACTTCAGATTGTGTCCCCTTGTTCTTGTGTTCACTTTCCTATTAAAAACACTTCCCTCCTGGACCTTATTTAACCCTTTAATATATTTAAATGTTTCGATCATGTCCCCCCTTTTCCTTCTGTCCTCCAGACTATACAGATTGAGTTCATTAAGTCTTTCCTGATACGTTTTATGCTTAAGACCTTCCACCATTCTTGTAGCCCGTCTTTGGACCCATTCAATTTTGTCAATATCTTTTTGTAGGTGAGGTCTCCAGAACTGAACACAGTATTCCAAATGTGGTCTCACCATCATTCTATATAGTGGGATCATAATCTCCCTCTTCCTGCTTGTTATACCTCTAGCTATGCAGCCAAGCATCCTACTTGCTTTCCCTACCGCCTGACTGCACTGTTCACCCATTTTGAGACTGTCAGAAATCACTACCCCTAAATCCTTTTCTTTTGAAGTATTTGCCAACATTGAACTGCCAATACAATACTCAGATTGAGGATTCCTTTTCCCCAAGTGCATTATTTTACATTTGGAAACATTAAACTGCAGTTTCCATTGCTTAGACCATTTATCTAGTAAAGCTAAATCATTTACCATATTACATATATAATCATTACAAATAATCTGTCACACGATACAATAAGGATATTGCCCAGTTGCTAGGTGACTTCAGTCCCCTCCTTCCAAACACCTGCAGGAATGTCCTTGGTTCTCAAGAGGAAGTATTTTGTTTTGACTGCAACAGCCCAACTATTTCTATTTCCCCCACCCCATGGATGAAATGCTCCCGGTTTTCTCGTGCCTGTAAGTTGTCGGAGAGCCAGTCGCAAAGGGAGCATGAGGTTTCGTCTACCTGCCCAGATACTGCCATTTGGGTTCTTTTATCCTCTGTGCATGCACAAAGCATCCTGTTCATGTGCAGAGGGTAAAAGAACCCAAATGGCGGCATCTAGGTGGGTGGGCAGAGCCTTGCACTCCCTTTATGACTGGCTGTTTGGTGACTGACAGGCATGAGCGAACTGCGGACCTTCCACCATTTTTTTAGCCTGTCTTTGGACCCGTTCAATTTGATCCGTATCTTTTTGTAGGCGAGGACTCCAGAATGTAGATGGTCTCTCGATTAGGAATGGCTTAATTCTGGCTCAGCTCTGTCCTGACAAATAGCCAAAGTATCACTATCTGACCTTTGACTATTTCATTTCTTAAAATGTCAATTTGAAACCTCCCTCCATGACTCGCTCACTCCATGATCTTCCAGAGAAGGAATGTTCATTATCGGAGAGGGTGGGAGGGAGAGAGAAAAGGAATTAAATTAACCCTGTGAATAATTAGGAAGCCCAAAACACATGGAGATGTAAAGACTCCGATTTGAGCTCTGGTGCCAATGGTTAAGCCTGGAAGCTTCTGCTGCATAACTCTGGGCTAAACCCCTCAGAATTGCTTTCAACAACTGTGTAAGCTCCCTCATTTTAAGGAACATCCTTGGTTTCTTCTCAGTTCAGTCTCACTCCTCAATGGTCTTCTTGATAATTATTATTATTATTATTATTTATTAGATTTGTATGCCACCCCTCTCTGTAGACTCAGGGTGGCTCACAACAGTGATAAAAACAATACATAATGACAAATCTAATAATTAGAATCTAAAATAGCAATTATACATATAAAAAATCTAAAAGAGAAACTCCGGTAAATAAAAGCATACATACAGTCATATTGTGCACAGAAACTACATAGGCAAGGGGAAAGTGTCTCAGTTCCCCCAAGCTTGACGACAGAGATGGGTTTTGAGGAGTTTACGAAAGGCAAGGAGGGTGGGGGAAGTCCTAATTTCCGGGGGGAGCTGATTCCAGAGGGCCGGGGCCGCCACAGAGAAGGCTCTTCCCCTGGGTCCCGCCAGACGGCATTGTTTAGTCGACGGGACCCGGAGAAGACCAACTCTGTGGGACCTAACCGGTCACTGGGATTCGTGCGGCAGAAGGCGGTCTCGTAGATACCCTGGTCCGGTGCCATGAAGGGCTTTATAGGTCATAACCAACACTTTGAATTTTGACCGGAAACTGATCGGCAACCAATGCAGACTGCGGAGTGTTGGAGTAATATGGGCATATTTGGGAAAGCCAATGATTGCTCTCGCAGCTGCATTCTGCACGATCTGAAGTTTCCGAACACTCTTCAAAGGTTACAGTAGTCGAACCTCGAGGTGATGAGGGCATGAGTGACTGTGAGCAGTGACTTCCTGTCCAAATAGGGCTGCAACTGGTGCAACAGGTGCACCTGGGCAAACACCCTCCTCACCACAGCAGAAAGATGATGTTCCAATGTCAGCTGTGGATCGAGGAGGACACCCAAGTTGTGCACCCTCTTTGAGGGGGTCAATATTTCCCCCTCCAGGGTGATGGATGGACAGATGGAATTGTCCTTGGGAGGCAACACCCCAAGCCACTCCGTCTTGTCTGGGTTGAGTTTGAGTTTGTTTACACCCATCCTGGCCCCAACAGCCTCCAGGCACCGGCACATCACTTCCACTGCTTCGTTGACTGGACATGGGGTGGAGATGTACAACTGAGTATCATCCTTGGTTTCTTCTCAGTTCAGTCTCACTCCTCAATGGTCTTCTTGATAATGTAGAACCGACCAAAAAACCCACAATATTTTCTAAGTTGCAAAAGATGCGGCGTTAATGAAATGATTTTCAAGCCTTGGCACATCTGCCTAGCAAAGAAGCAGACTCATGGGTTCCTCGTGCATAATGCAGAGAGGTGGCACTTAATGGGCACAGCTGGAAGCATTATGGGGCTCTTTGCTATAGAAGTGACTTTCAATTTCTCTTGCATTTACCCAGATGTAAAACACCATAGAAACACACTTCTCTTGAGTTTGCAAAACAATCTTGAAACCAGCAGATGTTTGTCTATGAATAAGTTGCAGAGTCAACTCTCAGATGAAATTTGGATGCTCATCAACCAGACAACAACAACAATAATAACAACAGAGTTGGAAGGGACCTTGGAGGTCTTCTAGTCCAACCCTCTCCTTAGGCAGGAAACCCTACATTTCTTCAGACAAATGGTTACCCAACATCTTCTAAAAAATGTCCAGTGTTAGAGCATTCACAACTTCTGGAGGCAAGCTGTTCCACTGATTAATGGTTCTAACTGTCAGGAAATTTCTCCTTAGTTCTAAGTTACTTCTCTCCATGTTTAATTTCCACCCATTGCTTCTTGTTCTACCCTCAGGTGCTTTGGAGAATAGGTTGACTCCTTCTTCTTTGTAGCAACCCCTGAGATATTGGAACACTGTTATTGTATCTCCTTTGGTCCTTCTTTTCATTATGGAAAGAATGATGGATTGGTGCTTTTAAAAAAAAAAAAAAACCCTCACGTTACACACACACACACACTCCACAATATCCTGAACTTCTGTTATTAGCTGCAGATTCTGAAGGTTATATCTTTATCAAGTCAACCACCTGTTAGCAAGCAGCTCTTGAAAACAGGCTGATATCAGAAGGAAGCAGCAGTTGGAAGAATAATTCTCCTTAACGAGTACAAGTGCACTAGAGTGCCTTCTGTCCCCTGTCCTATTGGTCTTCTATATCTCCTATACTTTTCTTCTATTCCTATATCTCTTCTTCTATTCTTTCATTCATATGTTCTATTATTATATCTTATTTTCTATTCTTTCTTAGATATATTTTACTATGAGTATCTCCTCTATAACCTTCATTATGTATTTTACTATGTGTATTGTTCTGTCTGGGTCGCTCCAGAAGCCAAGACCAACCCAAAAAGAGAAGCCAGACACACCGGTAAAAGGCAAAGGCAGTTTATAAAATTCAAGGAAAACACAGGTAACAGAAAATGTCCTTACAAACAGGAAAACGCTGTATCTTCAGATATATCCACGAAGACAAAAGTCCATGCAGCAATACAGGATTCTTGCTGCCAAGACGAGGCTGTAGATAGCAGACCTACACCTCCCACGGGTCTTCCAAACTGCTGGGCCACAAGCCAGGAACAGAGATGTTGAGAACAAAGCAGGACACCGTAACTCCAATTGATAACACTCCACATGGCTTCAAGGGCTTGCCTGCCTTTTAAACCCTGCTAAGGAGGACCACACCCAAGCCCAGCTGTTCCTAATTCAGTGCTGATAATACTTCTTTAATTGCTCCTTTCTTTGATCTGAACGTCTCTGTCGCATGTCAACGCGGCTTGTGTGTCATCACCTAATGACTCCAAGCTACTGGCTGGGGAGAGCCCCCCCCCCCGGGGCTCTCATGCTGATCTCCTTCGTCCCATTCTTGACTTTCCTCTCCCCCGTCCGACTGTTCAGCCCCCTCCTCTTCGCTGTCCTCCTCCTCCGGGCATGGAGCCAGCAGAGACACAGCTGGTCCCTGAGCAGCCTCAGGCTGAATCACAACAGTGTATATAGATATATACCCACTAAAACCCTCATTGTGTATTGGACTAAATAAATAAATAAATATATTTTACTCCCAGAGTTTAAGAGTAAAAGGAATGGGAGGAAGTGCAGATGAACTGATGGTCCAGAGAATAATCCTTTCTCTACCCCCACCCCCCACATCCCAGAAAAAGGAATTCAAGCAGAGGAAAATAGGAGCAGAAGGCTTTTTCTGGTGTTAAATAACCCTCTTTAACCTGGAAAAAAATGGGGGGGGGGGTGTTTCGCCTGCCTTTCTGAGCTCTAGGTTGCTAAGTAACCATTATCCCTTTGGATGCTATGATTGGAAGGCCTACGTTCTTGAGGTCACAACACTAGATTTAATTCCCGTATATGTTTTCATACACATCAAATGCCCACTCCTGAAGGTTTTCAGCCAGTAATTCCAAAGTAATTTCTTCAAATAACCTTTACACAAACGGAAAAAGATTTTGGGAGACCTATCATCACAAATCTACCTGTGTAACTTCTAATAATACAGAGGAAGAGGGAAAAGCTATTTTTTTTGCTCATGGGTTTTGTTTTGCAAAATAGCCATGGGTTTAACTACCTGGGTTGAATTGTGGCTTATTGAAAATTCTTATAAAACACTTATAAAAAAGAATTCAGCCTCAATTAATTTGGTTTTTCTGGATTTACTTTCTAAAGGCAGTTTTGCTAACAAACGGAATAACAAGCAAATACCATTTACAGGATACAGGTTTTAAATACAGTGTTCCCTCGATTTTCGCGGGTTCGAACTTCGCGAAAAGTCTATACCACGGTTTTTCAAAAATATTAATTAAAAAATACTTTTCGGGTTTTTTCCCTATACCACAGTTTTTCCCACCTGATGACGTCATATGTCATCGCCAAACTTTAGTCTGCCTTTAATAAATATTTTTTTAAATAAACTTTAATAAATAAACATGGTGAGTAGTCATCTGAATGGTTGCTAAGGGAATGGAAAATTGCAATTTAGGGGTTTAAAGTGTTAAGGGAAGGCTTGTGATACTGTTCATAGCCAAAAATAGTGTTTTTACTTCCGCATCTCTACTTCGCGGAAATTCGACTTTCGCGGGCGGTCTCGGAACACATCCCCCGCGAAAAGCGAGGGAACACTGTAGTTAAGTTTTTAGTAACCCCTTTACAAAGATAAAGCTTCTATTCTATTCTATTCTATTCTATTCTATTCTATTCTAGCCTAGCCTAGCCTAGCCTAGCCTAACCTAGCCTAGCCTATTTTATCCCATTCTCTAGCCTAGCCTAGCCCATTCCATTCCATTCTATTCTATTCTATTCTAGCCTAGCCTAGCCTATCTTATCCCATTCTCTAGTCTAGTCTAGTCTAGCCTAGCCTAGCCTAGCCCATTCCATTCCATTCCAATATGTGTTGAATCAGGAAAAAGACATTTAAAATGATGGCCCTGCTAAATACTTTTTTTAAAAAAAAATTACAATCCCACTATTATTTAAGGAATAAAGCTGTATATATCTGAACAAACATTGACCGTATTCTGTTTGACGAGCCAGGAATTCTGCCTTACTGCTGGTCTTTCCTATCCCTTAATACTCTGCACAGCCCAAATTAAAATATTTCAAAGGACATCCTGTGCTTTCATTTCCAGATGACTCCCCTGCCCCATTTGTTAAAACGGGGAGTGCCAAATTTTCATTACTGAGAAACAGGCAGCAAAAACTGTTGCCTAAAAATCCAGCAGACAGATGCATTAATTCCGGTAATCCTTTCCCGTGGTTTAGGAGACGCCACCCAGATTTATTAATTAAACCCAGTTATCTGATGGCTACTGTGAATTAAGCATTTCCTTGTAATGGTTGTAATGAAGGCTCATTCATTAGTAAATGTTTCCATTACATTTGAGCTGAAGTGCTGCTGCTCGGATCATCAGAGCCTGCAATAGCAGGAAGTGGCAGATACCAAACATATAAAGGGGTTAGGGACTAAGTAAAAACCTTGATCCTAGAACAAAATACTTGAAATGAATCATGCAAGTTGATGTAAAAATGGATTATAGTTGGTAAAATAAACATTAAATAAAGAAAATGTTAAAGTAAATTTATATTTAATGTGAAGTGTTAATAGAATAGAATAGAATTTTTATTGGCCAAGTGTGATTGGACACACAAGGAATTTGTCTTGGTGCATATGCTCTCAGTGTACTTAAAATAAAATATACATTTGTCAAGAATCATGTGGTACAACACTTAATGATTGTCATAGGGGTCAAATAAGCAATGAAGAAGCAATATTAATAAAAATCTTAGGATATAAGCAACAAGTTACAGTCATACAGTCAACATGGGAGGAAATGGGTGATAGGAATGATGAGAAAAACTAGTAGAATAGAAGTGCAGATTTAGTAGAAAGTCTGACAGTGTTGAGGGAATTATTTGTTTAGTAGAGTGATGGCATTCGGGGAAAAACTGTTCTTGTGTCTAGTTGTCTTGGTGTGCAGTGCTCTGTAGTGACGTTTTGAGGGTAGGAGTTGAAACAATGTGTGTCCAGGATGTGAGGGGTCAGTAAATATTTTCCCCGCCCTCTTTATAAAGCCTTGACAAGGCCACACTTGGAATACGGCATTCAGTTTTGGTTGCCACAACGCAAAAGGGATGTTGAGACTCTAGAAATAGTGCAGAGGAGAGCATCAAAGGTGATTAGGGGACTGGAGGCTAAAACATATGAAAAACGAGGGAGACATGATAGCAGTGTTCTAATATTTCAGGGGTTGCCACTAAGAAGAAGGAGTCAACCTATTCTCCAAAGCACCTGAGGGTAGAACAAGAAGCAATGGGTGAAAACTAATCAAGGAGAGAAGCAACTTAGAACTAAGGAGAAATTTCCTGACAGTTACAACAATTAACCAGTGGCACAGCTTGCCCCCAGAAGTTGTGAATGCTCCAACACTGGGAGTTTTTAAGAAGATGTTGGATAACTATATGTCTGAAAAAGTGTAGGGTTTCCTGCCTAAGGAGGGGGTTGTTGTTGTTGTTGTTGTTGTTGTTATTATTGATGTAACAGGAAGCAGGAAAACACAGATCAAATCAAACAAATGTTATAGGAATATAGTAAAATGCCTAGAATAGTTATAATAAATTACTAAAAGGATTTATGATATGATAGTCAACAAAAAAGTTGACAATTTAGTAAATTACACTGATATAGTACTGTATATATTTGTATTTCTTTTTTTCCTTTTTTTCATTTTCAGTGTTTATTATGTATTATGTATATTTCTTATTTTTGTATTTGTATGTTCCCTTTTCTTTTTTATGTTTATATTTAATAAAGTTTATTTTTAAAAAAGACCTTGATTCTATTCCGAATCAGGTCTCTGTTGTGACTCTCAGCTTCTCCACAAACCTCCTACATGGCTTTAATTTTTCCGAGTAGGTTCTCTTGTGCAGTAGGCGGAGAATAATACCAGCCAATGGTAAACGCTTGCTTTAGCGATCAAAATAAGCAAAATTATAATAAAATTTATTTATTCATTCATTCATTCATTCATTTATTTATTTATTTATTTGATTTGTATGCCACCCCCCTCCGGAGACTCGGGGCGGCTAACAGCAATAATAAGACAGCGTACAATAATAATCCAATAATAAAAACGATTAAAAATCCATTAATATAAAAACCAAACATACATTACATTACCAAAATTACATTACCATCACTATTGTCATATCACCAATGCTGGCTTCATGATAATCCACAATATAGGTTGTGGGTTGTACAAGCCTTTCACTATGCTTTGTACTCCCAGCTTTATGATTTAGCAGAGTTCAGGAATGAGGGACAACCCCATTATTTTCCCCAAGGATACATTTATCCCCTTCTGGAGATATTTTTTCATATGTCGTTACAAAAATTCTTGAATGAATCAGAAAGGATTTCAGGAAAGGTATTGTTTGTTTGTTCAAATATGTGACTCAATAAAAAACAAGCTATAAACATCAGAACAAAATAATGTAGTATATATGACTAAACATAAATGGGATTAAATGGTTTTGTTTTATTGTGATTCAGAGTTACTTGCAAAAACAGAGCTACAAGGCTCCATTTCACTTTGAACTTGAAGGGAAATGAAAGTGTTTCTCATTCATCAGAACACCAATATTTGGTTTACTGTTGGGCTGATAATATATATGTAGGGAGAGGGAGGGAGGGAAAGAGAGAGAGACAGAGAGACAGAGAGATGGAGTAATGATAGATAGATAGATAGATAGATAGATAGATAGATAGATAGATAGATGGGTGGGTGGGTGGGTGGGTGGGTGGGTGGGTGGGTGGGTGGGTGGGTGGAGGGATGGGTGGGCAGATAAATAGATAGATAGATGTTAAGATCCTACTCAAAAGTATATAATTTACTAAAGCCCTTAAGAACTGCCCAAACTCTGCTTTTCATTCCTCTCCTGGCTAATCAAAAAGATCATTTTCTCTCTTCTCCTGTCCACTCCCCTTCCCCTCCCCTCTTTATTCTCCTCCCTCCTCCCCTCCCCTTCTTTCCCCCATCCCTTTCTCCCCTTCCCATCCCCCCCCCCCCGCATCCTTAGTTCTTTCAGAAATTGCATATGTCAGAGAAGCAGAATATATACAGTAATCCTTCGCTACTTCACGGGTTTTCAAAGGGGGCTAAAATCCATTAAATCCATTGAAAATTTTAAATGCATTAAAAATCCATAAAATTCTTCTACACTACTACTGTACTCTATTAAAGAAACTGGTAGGATATCACATGTAGTTCCAGCTGAGAAACATTATATAATGCCTCTTTAATGCAAAGGGTGGGTTTTAAAAGTCCAAATATTCGTTAAATACATAAAAAATATCTTTCCTCTACTTCACAGAAATTCATTTCTTGGAACGCATCCCCAGCGAAAAATGAGGGATTACTGTAATTGTATACAGGGAGGCATGGGGGAGGGAATATATTTTACATGCAATAAATAATATTTTATTGAATTTTTTTTTGGTTGCCAGAGAAAGATCAGAATTGCTGATGGTTTTGTCAAAACTGAGGGATGGCTGTAAATCCTTGGAGGATTTGCAGCCATCTAATTTCTTGTGGAGGTAGAAAACCTACTTTGTAAACAATTGTATTGATGCCTGTTTTATCTCACTTAAGAGTATTAAAGCTTTTAAATAGGGTGCCATTAATCTAATTACAGTCTCTTACAAGTGGATTTGCACCGCCTAACTGCAGATGAAGTTTGGAGAAACTTAACTAAGAATGACAATTATATTGAATGTCAGAAACGGGCCTCAGAATTCATTTCAATTCTGTGCAGCCTTGGTTTACACATTGATTAAACCACAATGTAAACTAAACCAAGTTTGTTGAATAAGCCACAATAGTTAGGATTCTATAAGGCACTAAGCTGTAAATCATGGTTTTCAACAACTTGGTTAACCCCACATGTTAAGCGACACCTTTAAAAAGCAGTTGATGCTATAATGGATAATACACACTCAGTTCAGACTTTCTTCTATAATAATAATAATTAATAATTTATCGGATTTGTATGCTGCCCCTCTCCGCAGACTCGGGGCGGCTAACAACAATAATAAACACAACATGTACAATCCAATAATAAAAAACAACTAAAATGGCCTAGGGGGAAGGGCTATCTCAACTCCCCCATGCCTGGCGGTATAAATGAGTCTTGAGTAGTTTACAAAATACAGGGAGGGTGGGGGCAGTTCTAATCTCCGGGGGGAGTTGGTTCCAGAGGGCCGGGGCCGCCACAGAGATGGCTCTTCCCCTGGGGCCCGCCAAACAACATTGTTTAGTCGATGGGACCCGGAGAAGGCCAACTCTGTGGGACCTTATCGGTCGCTGGGATTCGTGCGGTAGCAGGCGGTTCCGGAGGTAATCTATAGCTCTATAACTATCTATAGCTCTGGAGGGTGGTTTAAATAAGCATAAGTGATATTAATAAGCATAAAATATATCTTCATTTGTGTATTATGGGCATGCAAGCAAGATATAATTTGAATTTGCAATTAGACTGAAATTGTTGGTTGGATTTGAATTTGCAATTCAGTTTCAAGAGGCAAATCAAATGTTAAAACCATTCCATTAGTTCGACAAAAGTGTGTTCTGATATGTGCCAAAGCCACCTGACTCGGGCAGGTTTGATTCTGTTTGAAGATTCTGTTTCAAACAGACAAAGCCATTAATTCACCTTTAAATCAAAGTTTTGAATCCGAGTTTCACAAAGCAGTATAACCAGTAGTGGGTTGCAATGAAGGGCTGCAATTTTTTTTACTACCGTATTGTGTGCGTGGCTTATTTGTGGGTGTGGCTTGTAAGCCATGTGACCAGATGGGAGTGGATTGACGATCATGTGATAAGGGGGTGGCTTAAAGATCATGTGATTGGCTTAAAGGTGGCCGACTTGATGTCACTCATGTCGAGGGTTTGGGTTAGGGTGCTTGGCCTCTCCCCACCTCAAAGAGATATAATTTCCCTCTCTATTTACTATTGCTGAACACCCAAAATATACTATACAGTGGAACCCCGACATAAGAGCTGCTCTACTTAAGAGCAACTCGAGATAAGAGCTGGGAGGGAAGAGATATTTTTGTTCTACTTACAAGCCCAAATTCGAGATACAAGCGCCAAGGAGCTGTCTCCTGAAGCCAAACGCTAACTTCCGCGTTCGGCTTCAGGAGACAGCTGCGAAGCGGCGCGCGTGTTTTAAAAGGTTGCAGCCGGCCTGGGGGGCTCGGGGGGATGCTTGCAGCTTTCTTTCTTTCTCTTTTTCTTTCTCTCTTTTACCTTCCCTTCCTCTATTTCTTCTTTTCTTTCTCCTTCCCACCTTCTTCCCTCCCTCCCTCCCTTCACTCATTCCTCTCTTACTCTCCCCTTTCATAAGTTTCCTTGCTTCCTTCCTCTGTTCCTGTCCCTTCCCCCTTTCTTTCTTTCTTTCTTTCTTTCTTTCTTTCTTGCTTTCTTTCTTGCTCTTTTTCTTTCTCTCTTTTACCTTCCCTTCCTCTATTTCTTCTTTTCTTTCTCCTTCCCACCTTCTTCCCTCCCTCCGTCTCTTCACTCATTCCTCTCTTACTCTCCCCTTTCATAAGTTTCCTTGCTTCCTTCCTCTGTTCCTGTCCCTTCCCTCTTTCCTTCCTTCCTTCCCACCCTCCGTCCATTCATTCACCCATTCCTCTCTTGATCGCTTAAAGCCGGTCCCTGGTGCAAAAAGGGTTGGGGACCTCTGTCCTACAGGATTGGGTGGCAGAGAAGTTGAACATATGTAAATTTAAAAGTTTAAGAAAGTTTACAAGTTAAGTGAAAGAAACTTCATTATTCATTTATATGTACATGTACATTTCTTCATTAAAAACATGTCTTTCTGCATAATTTAGACTAACTTTGTGAGTTTTTTGAGGGCTGGAACCAATTAAAATTATTTACATTAATTCCTATGGGGAAAAGTCGTTCGAGATAAGAGCTGCTCGACTTAAGAGCCCAGGTCCGGAACGAATTAAACTCGTATCTCGAGGTACCACTGTAAACCGTAATTCTATGTATATAAGCCATATGTGTACATACATATTACACACAGGCACACAAAAATAAATATCGCAGTAAAATGAGGTTGAAAGTGTATAATTTTAGAAGAGCTGTGTGTGTGTGCATATACATACAGTTTATATAGTAGATAATGTACATTTTTGTGTGCCTGTGTGTAGTATGTATGTACACATGTGGCATATATACATAGAATTAAATAGTATATTTTGGAGGTTCAGTAATAGTAAATAGGGAAATTGTATCTCTTTGAGGTGAGCAGAGGACAGGGACCCTAACCCTAACCCTTGATGTGAGTGACGTCAAGTTGACCACCTTTAAGCCAGTCACACAGGGGTGGGCTACTGCCCGGATGGGGGGGGGACACAGTGGGGTAGAGAAAATGGAGCTCTACCCCAGAGCACCCAATTTGCCCTAAAAGATGTTGAAAGAAAATGCAGGGCGTCCTGCATAAGCCACACCCACAGTGTGGTAGTAAAAAATTTGGTTGCCCTTCACTGCAGTCACATGACCTTTAAGCCACCTGCCCCAGTCACATGATTGTCAAGCCACTCCCACCTGGTCACACGGTTGTCAAGTCACACCCACAAGATAAGCCACGCCCACAGCATGGTAGTAAATTTTTTTGCAGCCCTTCACTGACACACATTCCTGTTCTTTTACCTTTTAATTATTATTAATATTATATTGATGGTCTTTGACCGTAAATAAAATTTATATGACACACATTCCTGTGAAAGTGGAAAATACCATTACGCAAGGGTGGCTGGTGGTGGTTTGGATAATAGGTAATGGCGACAGTCTAAGGCAGCCCACCCACCTGGATGTCACCATTTTCTTGTTTTTAACCCTCTGCGCATCCGCAAAGCCTTCTGCGCATGCACATAGGATGAAAAGGCATGCATTATGGTAGCACACATGCACAAAGCATGCGCTTTCAAACCGATAGGGAACTTACATAGATTTCACCACTGCCGATATGGATAGGAAGTGAATTTCTGCATAAGCAGCTGGTCCATGCTGCAATTGAAATAGAGTCATGGCACCCTCTGCTGTTCTGAAAAAAAATGTCATTGAAACTAATTTAGAAAAGTGCAATTCCAAATAATTAAGTCCAGTCTCATTTCTGCTTGATTTCATAACATTAATTGCATGGAGTTAGGAGGGATTCATAACGTTGAAACAAATTGCTTTCCTCGGACAGCAAACATAATGCCCTCTGTTCTGCCGGGCTCTATGGTATGAGTCTCCTGAAAATTCAAGGGTACAAATTTCAGACACACACACACTTGAAAGTTCAAAAACAATGTTCTTTATCACAAAAATTCAAAAGAAACAAAGCACCCTTTTTGTATTGCAAAGAGCACTGGTCCCAAAACAACCTGGTAGTCTGTACAATCACCTTAATCAGTCCTTAAGTACTTAGCTAGCAGCTGTGAAGGAACGTCACAGCCCTCCTTCTTCCACGAAGTGAGACCCCCACACTTTGCTCTGCTTTGGTTTCAAAGTCGTGAAAAATCAACAAACAAAGTCTGGAAACAGCAAGGCACAGTCCTGAAGAAACAACGATCAGATAATCTTCCACAACGGCCAAGCCAGCACGCTGCTATTTATATCAGCAGCTCTAATTACTGGAGCCCCACCCAAACACAGGTGGCCCCTCTTATCTCCTGTAATATTTCTTCAATTGGTCTCTTCGATGCATAATTCTGTGCATGCGTGGGTCTAACACTTCCTCATCCGAATCGACCGAAGATAATGGAGATTGGCTTCCTGGGCTGTGTGCCTCTTCCAAGTCTCCCCCACCTTCTTCTTTGTCTGTGGAAACTGCACTACCTGATTCTGTCAGCAATAAAACAGGCCTATGACATGTTGATGTTTCCCCTGCATCCACCTCCACATTCCTTGGTTCAGGAGTTGGACCAGAGCCAACCGCAACACATACATATGTAATAGGAGTATTCGTTGGATGTCACCACTTCTGTCATCATTGAATTTCTCACTGCGGAGAAAGAAACTGTTGGGAACATTCACAAATGTTTGCGTACAGTTTATGTAGAATCTGCAGTCGTCAGAAGTACAGTTAGTCACTGGGCATGGAGGGTGAGGCTCTTACAGTGCAGAAATGGCTTCGTGACCAGAATAAGGAGTGGTACCAACAGGGCATGCATGCCCTTGTGTCTCACTGGAGAAATAGAATGGGACGGAGATTACGTGGAAAAATAGGGAGTGAAGAAGAAACATCATTCTTTCTTGTGTGTAAGTTTCATTACGTTCAATAAATAATTGTTGAAGAAAAAAAATGTGGTGCATTACTTTCTGGGCTACCCTCGTACATGTGGCCTTTCTGAGGAAGTCCTGAAATGGTATGCATATTTTGCATGGGGGACAAATTACATCTTTTTCCTATCTTCACAAGTTGAGTATATATATATAGAGAGAGAAATTACCTTTCTGCCCCCTGCAAGATCAATTATTTCTTTCTCAGAAGTGCTGCAGCCTGTGAAGCTGCTTTGAAGCCACCAGATGGCAGAATAATAGCGGAAGAATTTTGGAGAAATGATAGAAGTGTTGGCCAATAACAAGAAGAGGGATCCTAAGAGAGCTAAGAAGCTGTTACAGAGACTTGAGTTGATGAAGTCAAAATGTCCTCCAGCTATAATTATGAAGGTTTGATAGTTGATTTAGCGCTTTATGATGATAATCTTGAGAAGGGGTGAGGATGTAGAGTGGGGATCAGAATATAGAGTAGAACCGAAAAAAGTTAGCTCCATTCATTCATTCATTCATTCATTCATTCATTCATTCATTCATTCATTCATTCATTTAGTGAAGTACGTATTGGTGATATACAAAGATATAATAATATTTATGTACATGATGCTAGTAAAAGAGAAACATTAGGACAGGGGACGGAAGGCACTCTGGTGCACTTATGCACGCCCCTTACTGACCTCTTAGGAATCAGGAGAGGTCAACAGTGGATAATCTAAGGGTAAAGTTTTGGGGGTTAGGTGATGATACTACAGAGTCTGGTAGTGAGTTCCATGCATCAACTACTCAGTTACTAAAGTCGTATTTCCTGCCCCGAGTCTACGGAGAGGGGCGGCATACAAATCTAAAAAATAAATTAACAATAACAATAACAATAACAATAACAATAACAATAACAATAACAATAACAATAACAATAACAATAACAATAACAATAACAATAACAATAACAATAACAATAACAATAACAATAACAATAACATTTTTGTTGATAAATGAAAAGGAAGGGAGCCTGGTATTATGGCCTCATCAGCTAGACATACTCTTATGGAATTTGAATTTGTAGCCTTCTAAAGGCAAGGCAGGATATTAACCTCTAAGCCACAAGCTCGCTTCCGAATCAGCCATTACCAGGGAAGAGCTATATGGTTGTTTTTCTGTCGATAAAGACATTCAGGTCCTAGTGGAGCTGGTCCGAGTCTGTTTTTCATAACTTTCCCAGAGTTACCTGGTCAATATTATCAACGTTGGTGGTAGTGTTCTTTGTGGTTCATTGATTGGGGAGGGTAAGCTACATATATAAACAGAAGGAAAACCCCACTACCATCTGCCACTGACGATGTTACCTAGTTGGCTCCTGAAATGTCTGCAAGAAAACAGGCACACTGGGAGAGCATCAAGGACACCACAATTCAACCCCGAGCTACAAATATTCTAAGCTCAGTTGTTGCTATTCCTGGTGTATATCTATGGAATCAGTCCAACCATCTATGGCTGTATATCCCTTCCCTTCCCTCCCCTCCCCTCCCTCCCTCCTTCCTCCCTCCCTCTTTTTCCTTCCTTCCCTCTCAATTGTTTTTCCTTCCTTCCTTCCTCTCTCCCTCCCTCCTCCCTTTTCTCCCCTCCTAATTGTTCCTTCCTTCCACTCCCCCGTCTTCCCTCACTCACTCACTCACTCACTCTTTTTCCTCCCTCCCTTTTCCTTCCTTTCTCTCCCCCTCTTCCTCCCTCCCTCTTTTTCCTTCCTTCCCTCTCAATTGTTTTTAGTTCCTCCCTCCCTCCCTTCCACCCTTTCTTCCTTCCCTCCCAATTGTTCCTTCCTTCCTTCCTTCCACTCCCCCTCTTCCCTGCCCCCTCCCTCTTTGTCCTTCCTTCCTTCCTTCCTTCCTCTCCCCTTCCTCCTCCCTCCCTTTTTTCTTCCTTCCCTACCAATTGTTCCTTCCTTCCTTCCACTCCCCCTCTTCCCTTCCCCCTCCCTCTTTGTCCTTCCTTCCTTCCTTCCTTCCTCTCCCCCTCCTCCCTCCCTCCCTTCTTTCTTCTCTGTCCTAATGTCTCCCTATTAGTGCCAATATCATGTATATAAACATTGCTATTTCTTTGTATACTACCAATACGTACTTGACAAAATAAATAAATAAAATAAAATAAATCAGGTTGAAGCTGAAATCCTGCCAACCTAGCCTACCAGTCCTCCTCCTCCTCCCGTTCATCTCTTCTAAGCCAGTGCAGGCAGAGCTATTGAGTCATTGCGAGGGGAGTTGAGAGTGACTCAGCTTTTTCTTCTCTGCGAGGTGAGAACAGGGATGGCGTTTTTATCTTTTCTTTTGGGCAGAAAAAGGAAGCCTCCAAGGGGAATCAGGAGCCAGCTGTGCTGCCAGAGAAGCTGATTAGTAGGCTGGTCCACGTCCTTTGGACCTGGAGGCCCGTAACCAGGGAAATAAGCCATGCAAGCCCATGGCTTGGTTCATAAAGCAGGACTAATTCCCTCTGTTCTTCCCCCTTCATCTACTCGCTCACCCTTGTGAGTCTCTCTCTCTCTCTCCCCCTGTCACTCAAGGCTCCCTTTTTGGACCTGGGAAAGGACCTCACCCTGTGATACAATTCTCAACAAACAAGTTAGAAGAAGGAGGAGAGCTTTTTATTCATCAGTTTAAAAAAAAAACCAGGCCTTTTTGGTTGCATGAATTCCAGGAGCAAGATTATCTGGGACTCTAATTCAATTTTCCAGAAGTTACAATAAAATGTTTTAAAGTCACATGGAATTCTTGGTTTCACTGCCTATGATGTGTGTGTGTGTGTGTATGTGAGGCAGAGAGAGAGAGAGAGACATATTTTTGCTGATGACAGAAAATTATTCGACAGAAAAAACTATATCTATATCTACTGTATATCTATATCTATAACTATATATCTATATCCATATCCAATCCATATCCAATCCATATCTATATATCTATATATCTATATATCTATATATCTATATATCTATCTATATATCTATATATCTATATATCTATATATCTATATATCTATATATCTATATATCTATATATCTATATATCTATATATCTATATATCTATATATCTATATATCTATATATCTATATATCTATCTATATCTATATCTATCTATATCTATCTATCTATCTATCTATATCTATCTATCTATCTATCTATATCTATCTATCTATCTATCTATCTATCTATCTATCTATATATCTATCTATATATCTATATCTATATATATCTATATCTATATCTATATATATATATCCATCCATCCATCCATCCATCCATCTATCTATCTATCTATCTATCTATCCATCCAACTATCTACACATCTCCCCTGGATGCACTTATATTTTATTTAAACAATTTTGCCTTTTAATAAAGTTTTAAATTGGAAAAAGGGATACCAGACTTTCATGAATTTTGTTTTGCTTCTGCAGACAAACACACTTGTTCTTTCTTTATTTTTTTCTTTCTTTCTCTCTCTCTCTCTCTCTCTCCCCTTCCCTCTCCCTCCCTCTATCTCTCTCTTTCTCTCTTTCTTTCTCCCTCTATGTGTGTGTGTGTGTTTACTGAATAGCCAAGAATCCTTAACTGAAATTGAAATAGGAAGCAAAAGGACGCAGATGAAAAATGAGATGTTTCGCAGAGATTTGTAATTGTTGGTTTGTCCTTTACAAACCGACGTTTGTAAAGGAGCAAAACCTCTTCGTTTTTTAGCAGATGGTGTTTGTGCAGGCTTCTGCCTATCGGTTAAACCCGATGTGAATTCTTCCCCATTTCAAAAAGAAGCGCCCCTCACACAGGCCCATCGACATGTGCATGTCTTAAAAGTCAGAGCCACCCTTGGATTGCAAGGCGAAGAAGGAGTCGAGGCAGTGTTTCAATTAAATATGAGTACACAACACTATGCAGACGCCAGGCTTTTGAAATGATTCTCCAAGGAGGTTGTCTCTTGCTTTGGTGCTTGGTTCCGCAGCTAAAATGCGTCCCCGTTTTTATTGCTGGTGAATATTTATATGCATCTTTATTATTTTTATTTATTCATAGCGGCTTCAGTTAAAAAAGAAAGAACAGAAATAGCAGTCGCTTTTTAAAACACATCATTTAACTAGTCCTTAATTTGGAATTCTTCCTGCCTCCTTAAGCAGGTTAAGACTGGTTGGGTGGAACAACACAGAAAGCAAAGGTGAATGAGCGGTCACACAGAGAGAATTACAGTGGTACCTCTACCTAAGAATGCCTCTACTTACGAACTTTTCTAGATAAGAACCAGGTGTTCAAGATTTTTTTTGCCTCTTCTCAAGAACTATTTTTCACTTACAAACCGGAGCCTCCGAAACTGTAACCAGAAAAGGCAGGGAGAAGCCTCTGTGAGGCCTCTCTAGGAATTTCCTGGGAAGAAACAGGGCCTCCACCCTCCCTGTGGTTTCCCCAATTACACGCATTATTTGCTTTTACTTTGATTTCTATAGGAAAAATTGCTTCTTCTTACAAACTTTTCTACTTAAGAACCTGGTCACGGAATGAATTAAGTTAATAAGTAGAGGTATCACTGTACTTTCATTTGGGGCAGGGTGCTTTCTGGGCTAGTGTGTAATTTAAGGAGGATGGCACCAATTATTGGTTCAAGTTGAAGGTCCACTTATATAAGTCATCTAAAAGCATGTTGCTGAGGAATTCTGGGAGTTGAAGTTCACAGCACTGATGGGTTGCTATTGGTTTGGGCTAGTTCATGCAAAACGGTAGTGGAAATTTGGCCATGGTTGCTAAACTGATACTAAGGCTTGTTTGCCACACTCCTGAACCGGTTCTCTGGTTGCCGCTACTTGAAAGCAGCTGGCACATTGTTCTGCCTGGAATGGGCAATGATCAGAAATAAAGAGCCACACCACACACACTGTTCAAAATTTGACCATAGGCAAAATCTATTGGTAAAGCAAATCATGCAATTTACTGGTTAATGCTAAGGAATTTCATGCTAACAGTGTTACTTTCTAATGATCTGTAGATAAGAACTCCCGCTACAAATCTTAGTCCTTGAAACATTTCTGGCATCTTGGACAAAACTTAAGGTTTAGTAAACCTTTGCAAAGCATAACACAGGCATGGAGGAAAAGGATTTGAACCCAGAAAGTCTTCTCAGTTTCGATTCTCCAGCAGTTATGATGAGGAACGTTGTTCGCCATGCCCACTTCTCCTTAGAAAGTCCCTTATATACTGGCAAGGCGTGGCCAAGTGTCCCATAGCTCTAGTAACGTCAAGAACCCCTTCTCTTCAGATATTCATGTCTGGACCATGTTCTCCTGACCCTGGCATCTAATAGCAGGCTCTCCTCCTCTGATTCCCCATCGTCCTCTGACTCCCTCAATCCCATAACTGGGGGTGCTAAAGTCTCTGGTGGTTCCTCAGTCTCAACGTCCACTCTCACTCTCGGATTCAGATGGCAAGAACACTGACCTGTGATGCCAGCATTCAACCATCTCCTGCTCTTCGAAATCCATGACCAGCTGAGCCGGATGTGGACCACTCACAACACAAATAATCTTCTGCACATGCACAGAAGGTCAGTACCCAGATGTGACAAGTGCACTTCCAAACTGGGGAGGGAAGATAAGAGAAACCCATTCCTGGTTCACAGGTTGTAAAGTTGCTAAGATTGGAGATCCCTGATCTAAAGTAGAGGTGTCTACAAACTCAAGGCCCAGGGTACTTAGATCTCGCTCACGGGGCTGCCCTGAAAACAGCGTAGGACCAGTTTTTAAAAAAGAGATTGGACAACCATTTGTCTGAAATGCACACAGAGGATTGGACTAGAAGACCTCCAAGGTGCCTTCCAACTCTGTTATTCTGTCATTTCTTTTAAAAAACCTAAAGAGAAGGAGTGCAAGGATTATTGGAAAACTTTCAGTGACTCAGCCACTTGGGTTGGCCTTTTTTTCCAAAATTGCTTGCGGTGGATTCTGGCTTCCTCAATCAAAGATCTCTTCCCCCTCCCCTCTTTCTGAGAATGGCATGCTGAAGTAGCTATAATCACTAGTTATTTCCATCAAGCTTGGGAATCAATATTGCCCAGGGTCTGCATCATTATCAGGGCGAGAAACTCCTTCCTTGCAAGAGTCAATTCTATTGAAAGTCTATTGAATCTGACATTGCTGACGATGGCCAGCTAAAAAGCAGCCCACTCACCACCTTTTACAGTGTCGCACAAATCCAACTCTGGTCTCAAAGCAAAGACTCTGACATCTGAAAAAAGGATGAATTAGTACAAATCAGTGCAATAGCAAAAGCATTAGATTTAGAAGGAGGAGAGAAAGGTAGTGCTTTTTAGACATTTTCTATTTCTTGAATTCAAAGAGGTTGGGGAGATGCTATTGGCTGGGAAGAAGGAGAAAGGCAAGAAAGGGACAATTTCATTGGCAGTTTGAATTCATACAGAGACCATTCACAGATTAGGCTGGGCAGGAACTACTGACTGGGAAGGATAAAAAAGGAGTTTCCAGTTGCCTCCTGAAAAAAGCACCTTTGGGACAACTAAGAGCCACAGTGGCACTGTGGTTAGAGAGTGCAGTAATTTATTTTATTATTTATTTATTTATTATTTAGATTTGTATGCCGCCCCTCTTCGCAGACTCGGGGCGGCTCACAACAAGACATAACAAATCGTAACAAATCCAAATAAATTTAAATATTTAAAAAGTTTAAAAAGAACCCCAATATACTAACACACACACACACACAAACATACCATGCATAAATTGTACATGCCCGAGGGATGTGTTTTAATTCCCCCATGCCTGACGGCAAAGGTGGGTTTTAAGGAGTTTACGGAAGGCAGGGAGAGTAGGGGCAGTTCTAATCTCTGGGGGGAGTTGGTTCCAGAGAGTCGGGGCCACCACAGAGAAGGCTCTTCCCCTGGGGCCCGCCAACCGACATTGTTTAGTTGACGGGACCCGGAGTAATGCAGGTTACTTCTGCTGGTAACCAGCTGCCAGCAGTTTGAATCTCACCAGGCTCAAGGTTGACTCAGCCTTCCATCCTTCCGAGGTGGGTAAAATGAGGAGCCAGATTTTGGGAGGGAGGCAAGATGCTTAATCTCTGTAAACCGCTTAGAGAAGGCTGTAAAGCATTGTGAAGTACCACTCAGAGAGAGGTGGCATATAAATCCAATAAATATATAAATATATAAATAAATTAGTAAGTGTTGTGGTTAGCTCTGGCCCAGCTCCTGCCCCAAGGAATGTGCAGGTGGATGTGGGGGAAACATCCACATGCCGCAGGCCTGTTTTACTCCCAATGGAATCTGCCGACGAAGCCTCCTCGGACCAAGGAAGCGTGAGTGGCAGGGAAGAGGGGAGTTTGGCAGACAGCCCAGGAGGAGATCAATCATCTGTATCATCCCTGGATTCTGAACAAGAATTAATGACACATCCACGCATGCGTAGAGTGATGCATAGGAGACAACAACTGAAGGATTATTACAAGAGAAAATGAGGCCAACTGTGGTTGGATGGGACTGCTGTAATTACAGATAAAAGTGCAGCCTGGTGTTTTAGGCTCATGGCAGTTCATCTGATTCATTGTTTCATCAAGATCATGGTTTTTGTGCTGTTCAAGACTGTGTGTGGACTCTCTGGACTTTAGAATTGGACTCAATTTCCCAGTTATTGGGTGAGCAATTGGATTGCATTTAACCTGTGCCTTGTGTGTACCAGAAAATCCCTTTGACATTTGAAAAGGGAGCTGTTTCTGTTTTTCTGTTTATAAAAACCTTTGGGTTTTCCTTTTATCCTGTGGTGTGTGTCTTCCTGGACTAATTACCCTGTAATTATGCACCCAGTTGAACAGTAAGTAAGTAAATAAATAAGTAAATAAGTAAGTAAATACATACATACAAACATACATACATACATACATACATACATACATACATACATGTCTAAATGCTATAATGCTATGCTATAAACGTGATCTGGATGGCTGAGAATCTCTGCAGGATTTTACCAAACAGAATATTTTTTATTTTATTTTACTTTTATTTGTCCAATACACAATACATATTGAAGAGAATAGACATGTAGTGATATATATATAAAGAAAAGGATAGAAGAAAAGATATAAAAATAGAGGAGAAGATATATGAAAGGAAGAAAAGATATATGACATAAAGGAGAGACAATTGGACAGGGGACGAAAGGCACACTGGTGCACTTATGTACGCCCCTTCTCAGACAAACTCATCTAAGATATTTTTTAAAAAAAACTAAAACAAGTTCAGGAATATTGAAAGAGACGTTAATCCTGAATTTGCAAAAAAGTAACTTCATCACAGTTGTTTCCACCATATGTTTTAGGGGAGAATGGAAAACCTGTTGGAGGGGGTTGGTGGTGCCAGGGATAAATAGCCACAAAACAAATCCCATCGTGCCTTAATAGTTCATGTTAGGACTCAGAGAAGTTTTTAGATTCTGCAGCTGCAGCAGGAAATATTAGAACCTTGTGGGTGGCAGTCAGGAGCAAGAGAGAGGTTCGTTTCCAAAGGGCCCAAGCCAACAACCACAAAAATGTACGGATAAAAAAGCCCATTGTATTGATATGAGCAATGCTGGGAAGATGGGGAGAGAACATCAAGAAGAGTTTATCCATCTTTATGGCCATTCATCCCCAACGTATGGCACAGAATGTACACTGGTGATGAATAGCTATAAAGATGGATAAACTAAACCCAAAATTTAATAAACATTTAAACGGCTGTTGGACATCTTGAGATCTTTGCTATCTGGAAGACAGGAATTTATTTGGTTTTTCACAGCAACTGGACAGCATTCTACCCATGCCAAGGTTGGAATCTCTAAAGACTATTAAGATTTAAAATTTACATTAAACTATAAACTAAAAGAAAATTTCTATAAGATTTAACACCAGGTTAAGTTATCAGACTACAGATTACAGAGTTAAATGATTTATAATTACAGAGGTTACAGAGATTATTTTAGTGTGTCATCTGCACCTCTATAACTGTGTGGTTCGGTTCTGCAACCCAATGAGACCAACACAGACCAGAGGATAATCAGATTCAGAACTGCAGAAAAAACAATTGCTGACAACCTGCCTTCCATTGAGGAGCTGTATACTGCACAAGTCAAAAAGAGGGCAGGAAAAATATTGACTGACCCCTCGCATCCTGGACACAAACTGTTTCAACTCCTACCCTCAAAATGTCGCTACAGAGCACTGCACACCAGGACAACTAGAAACAAGAACAGTTTTTTCTCAAATGCTATCACTCTGCTAAACAAACAATTCCCTCAACACTGTCAAAATATTTACTAAGTCTGCATTACTATTACTACTAATTTTTTTCATCATTCCTATCACCCATCTCCTCCCACTTATGACTGTATGACTGTAACTTGTTGCTTGAATCCTTAAGAATTTTATTAATATTAATTGTTTCCTCATTGCTTATTTGACCCCTATGACAATCATTAAGTGTTGTACCTCATGATCCTTGACAAATGTATCTTTTTCTCTCATGTACACTGAGAGCATATGCACCAAGACAAATTCCTTGTGTGTCCAATCACATTTGGCCAATAAAGAATTCTATTCTATTCTATTCTATTCTACCCCACCCCACCCCATTCCATTCCATTCCATTCCTATTCTATTCCATTCCATTCTTTTCTATTCTATTCTGAGATGTATAAAGGTATGCCAAATGAATGTTGGAGGTGTGAAAGTAAAGAAGGGACTTTTTATCATTTATGGTGGACATGTCAAAATTTTAACCGTAGACTATCTACTGTTGACCTCACCCCATTCCTAAAAGGCCTGTAAGGGGCATGCATAAGCACACCAATGTGCCTATTGTCCCTCTTCTAATATTACCTTTTATTTGTATCCATTTCCTGAAATGGCAAAATTGATTATTTTGAAGAAAAGAGCATTACTACTTTTGTTTCCACCTGGGGACCATGGAGAACTTTGTGCTTAAAGTGGAACACAATGAAATTTTGATTTTGGGTTTCACCAATTAGATTGGTTGATCTCTGCAGAAATTGCTTCTTTATATTATTGTGAAACAACTAAAAGTTGTGACTTGATATTAATGTCTTATTTTAATGCAACAGAAGGAGTTGGAAGTCAATCTTTCTTTTTCCTTTCCCCCCTACCTTTCCTCACTTCTCTTCCCCCTCTTCCTCCCTACTGTTCTCCTGTTTACTTTGGCATTTTGCGTCTTATTTTATCTTATAACCCAATAAAAATGTTAAATTGTAAATAGCAATAGCACTTAGACTTATATGCCACGTCACAGTGTTTTACAGCCCTCTCTAAGCAGTTTACAGAGTCGGTATACCACCCCCAACAATCGGGGTCCTCATTTTACCCACCTCGGAAGGATGGAAGGCTGAGTCAACATTGAGCCTGATGAGATCTATCTTCAGAATCAGCAGGAAACAAATCAAGGTACTGCACCTCCCTTTTGTAAATGGAGGAGAAGTAGACTTTATTCTAAAGGTGTCTGCAGGGAACGACAAAGTCAAGATAGTGGGCCCAACAGCGGGATTGAAAATTCCCCTAATTTTTATGTGCATCGTGATATGCAGTGCACATGAAAAGCACGTGGGATTTTCATCGCGCTCTTTGGCCATCACTTTGTGGTTTTGGATCGTACCCTACGTACCCCCCTCGCTTTATTCAGTCCATTTATCTCATTGTTTCTATTCAGAGGAGTTTTATTTTTCACCTCTCCTTTTCTTTCTTTAGTTAAAGCTGGCTTAGTTCTCGGAGGCAGAGGAAGAAAGGGAAACGGGGGCCGCATGGGAGACTCTCAATACTTGGAGGAATTTTTTATCCTTATCTACAGGACAAGCTCTTTGTCCGATCTGCCTGAAATTTGGCAGATCTGAAACTAGGAGGGGGGAAAAAGAGGACGCCTGCAAAATTCAATCCACATTGGGTAGAAAGATAAAAGACGGCAATAGGAGAGTGGCTTGGGTCATCCACTGTAATAATAATTTAAAAATACTCCTACCTCCCCCCCTGCAAATCATGATTACAGCTGAATAAAAAATGAAACAAAATGAAATTATTTCTGCCCCTTGCCCATAACTCAGTTCTACACCCAAAGTTCTAGATTTTCCTTCCTTCCTTCCTTCCTTCCTTCTTTCCTTCCTTCATCATTCATTCATTCATTCATTCATTCATTCATTCATTCATTTAATTTGACTTCTATGCCGCCCAATCCCAAAGGATTCAGGGCGGCTTACAACAGTATAAAATTACAAATAACAGCAGCAACAAAAGAAGTCAAGAAAAAAGAAATAATTTTTTGGGGGGTGTCAGCTTTTCTGCCTGTGAATTTGTCTTATTTGAGAAATATAAGGCACCCCCCGAAAATAAGACGTAGCACACCTTTTGGGGCAAAAATTAATATAAGACAGTGTGTTATTTTCGGGGAAACATGGTAGTAGTTCTCCAGAACTGGTCAGAAGCTGCGGAACCCCACCTCTGTTTTTCTTTGAATTGCAAATCTTACTGGTAGAGATCCCAGTAAGATTGCATGGGGGGAAAATACGCACCAGAAGCATTTTCTCAGATGACCGGATTATTCTTTGCCAAACAGACAAAGCAGAATCTGAAAGAACAGGTTTTTAAAAATGAAACAAAACTGGATGTATCTCTCAAGGGCAAGGATCCCCAAACTTTTTACACAGGGGACCAGTTCACTGTCCCTCAGACTGTTGGAGGGCCGGACTATAAAAAAACCTATGAACAAATCCCTATGCACACTGCACATACCTTGTTTCAAAGTAAAAAACAAAATGGGAACGTACTATTTAGAGGGGGGCGGAAAGTCTGAAATTCATATACATTTATATTTTGTTTTTAATTTTCTTTTGTTAACATCTGATTGTAGGTTTTCTTGGGTTATATAAAAATGTATAAAGAAAGATCATATGCTGCAATGTCTTACCAGTCAATGACTACTTCAGCTTCAACCACAATAACACAAGAGCACGCAACAGATTCAAACTTAATACGAACCGTGCCAAACTTGACTGTAAAAAATATTATTTCAACAATAGAGTTATCGAAGCTTGGAACTCACTACCGGACTCAATTGTGTCAACCCCTAACCCCCAACACTTCTCCCTTAGACTCTCCACGATTGACCTCTCCAGGTTCCTAAGAGGCCAGTAAGGGGTGTACATAAGTGCACTGGTGTGCCTTTCGTCCCCTGTCCAATTGTCTTTCCTTTTTTTCACCTTTCTTATATATTCTCTTCCTTTCATATATCCTCTCCTCTAAGTTCACCTTCGCCCTCTTTTTATATTATCACATGTCTATTTTCTTCCTATGTATTTATGTATTGGATAAATGAATTTTTTTTAAAAATGGGAATGTACTATTTAGAGGGAGGGAAGAAGTCTGAAATTCATATACGTTTATGTTTTGTTTTTAATTTTCTTTTGTTAACATCTGATTGTAGGTTTTCTTGGCTTATATAAAAATGTATAAAGAAAGAAGGAAGCACTTTGGCATAATGGTTAATAAGTTAGAAATATAATTGGTGTACTTTTTGAAGGAACATTAAGGAAGGAATTTAATTAAAAGAAAATGAATGTAACTGGATGACAAAATTAGGGGAAAAAACTTTTGCAACTTTTTTGATGATTGATATTAGTTACTAACAAAATACCGCATTTTATTCGTAGAAAATTAGATGGAACACTGTGTTGTGTCATTCATCCGCGGACCGGATAAACGGCTTAGCGGGCCTCATGCGGCCCGCGGGCCGTAGTTTGGGGACCACTGCTCAAGGGCATTAGAAATGGAGGACAATACGATCCAATTTATGGTTAAATTGGGATCCAAAGTATTCTGCTCAAATATTTTCTAGTGAATGGAAAATCCTTGTTTGGCTAAACATCGGGAGCTTGGTCTTCCAAAAAAGACTTGGAAACAGCTGTTTGGAATCAGGCACTTGGCTATGAGTGCTGAGAAAAAGGGCCCATCATCATGTGAAAATGCTGAATTTGGACTACGCTGTAGTTGGGCCGGGGATATGAATGTATGTA
This sequence comes from Erythrolamprus reginae, assembly GCF_031021105.1. Lineage (NCBI taxonomy): Eukaryota > Metazoa > Chordata > Lepidosauria > Squamata > Dipsadidae > Erythrolamprus > Erythrolamprus reginae. The sequence goes on along the minus strand of NC_091961.1, from coordinate 24,591,854 downwards.
TATGTGAACCTGTAGAAACATAGAAACATAGAAGTCTGACGGCAGAAAAAGACCTCATGGTCCATCTAGTCTGCCTTTATACTATTTTCTGTATTTTATCTTACAATGGATATATGTTTATCCCAGGCATGTTTAAATTCAGTTACTGTGGATTTATCTACCACGTCTGCTGGAAGTTTGTTCCAAGGATCTACTACTCTTTCAGTAAAATAATATTTTCTCATGTTGCTTTTGATCTTTCCCCCAACTAACTTCAGATTGTGTCCCCTTGTTCTTGTGTTCACTTTCCTATTAAAAACACTTCCCTCCTGGACCTTATTTAACCCTTTAATATATTTAAATGTTTCAATCATGTCCCCCCTTTTCCTTCTGTCCTACAGATTGAGTTCATTCAGTCTTTCCTGATACGTTTTATGCTTAAGACCTTCCACCATTCTCGTAGCCCGTCTTTGGACCCGTTCAATTTTGTCAATATCTTTTTGTAGGTGAGGTCTCCAGAACTGAATACAGTATTCCAAATGTGGTCTCACCAGCATTCTATATAGCGGGATCATAATCTCCCTCTTCCTGCTTGTTATACCTCTAGCTATGCAGCCAAGCATCCTACTTGCTTTCCCTACCGCCTGACTGCACTGTTCACCCATTTTGAGACTGTCAGAAATCACTACCCCTAAATCCTTTTCTTTTGAAGTATTTGCTAACACAGAACTGCCAATACAATACTCAGATTGAGGATTCCTTTTCCCCAAGTGCATTATTTTACATTTGGAAACATTAAACTGCAGTTTCCATTGCTTTGACCATTTATCTAGTAAAGCTAAATCATTTACCATATTACAGATGCCTCCAGGAATATCAACCCTATTGCACACTTTAGAGTCATCGGCAAATAGGCAAACCTTCCCTACCAAACCTTCCCCTATGTCACTCACAAATATTAAAAAGAATAGGACCCAGAACAGACCCTTGTGGCACACCGCTTGTAACCTGTAAAAATGTTTACTTTGGGAAGAGCACCAATGCAGAAGTTTTGTCAAGTGATGATCACTCCAAGGCATACATTTCTAGAGGTATTAATTCACTGGGGGTACTGGAGCCTTAATCACAAACAAAACTTTTAAAATGCTTTTGTTTTTGAACATGTCTGACAATGAGTGAAGTTCCCTGTTGAAGACAGTTAGCACCCACCCCTCTTCTAGAAGAATGAAATATTTTGAGAAACGTTGAACAGCCAGAATATTGTATTTTCCAGGATGAGAAATGGAGAAACATGCTCTTGGAAAGCAGCCCCCAGCCTTCCTTAGTAGCCCTCAACATATATCAGCACTTAAGGAGATAAAGAGATAGATAGCTCTATTCATAAGCAAATGCCCTCACCCAACAGCCAATAAAGATAGGATTAGCCCTCAGCCAAAATAGGAATTGGCCAAAGCACCACCCCCAACCAACTTCAAGCAAATTTAGCTCAGACAAACTCCTAAGATCTGTACATGGCCCCATGGGAGTCTGACAACAGCCAATAGAATCCATATTCTTGAACAGAAACAGGAAGCTCAGGTTCAAGGGTGAAATCCAATTTTTTTTACTACTGGTTCTGTGGACACAGCTTGGTGGGTGTGGCAGGAGAAGGATACTGCAAAATCTCCATTCCCACTCCACTCTGGGGGCAACCAGTGATGGTGTTTGTTGGTTCTCCAAACTACTCAAAATTTCTATTACTGGTTCCCATACTGTACTCTACTCTACTCTACCCCATCTCATATTCTATTCTATTCTATTCTATTCTATTCTATTCTGTTCTGTTCCGTCCCATCCCATATTCTATTCCATTCCATAGTTCTATTCCATTCCATATTCTATTCTATTCTATTCTATTCTACTCTACTCTACTCTACTCTACTCTATCCCATCCCAGCTCAGCCCATCCCAGCCCATATTCTATTCTATTCTATTCTATTCTACTCTACTCTATTCTACTCTACTCTACTCTATCCCATCCCAGCTCAGCCCATCCCAGCCCAGCCCATATTCTATTCTATTCTATTCTATTCTATTCTATTCTACTCTACTCTACTCTACTCTACTCTATCCCATCCCAGCTCAGCCCATCCCATCCCATCCCAGCCCAGCCCATATTCTATTCTATTCTATTCTATTTTATTCTACTCTACTCTACTCTACTCTACTCTATCCCATCCCAGCTCAGCCCATCCCAGCCCATATTCTATTCTATTCTATTCTATTCTATTCTATTCTACTGTACTCTACTCTACTCTACTCTACTCTATTCTACTCTACTCTACTCTATCCCATCCCAGCTCTGCCCATCCCAGCCCATATTCTATTCTATTCTATTCTATTCTATTCTATTCTATTCTACGGTATGCTACGCTACTCTACTCTACTCTACTCTATCCCATCCCAGCTCCGCCCATCCCAGCCCATATTCTATTCTATTCTATTCTATTCTATTCTATTCTATGCTACGCTACGCTACGCTACTCTACTCTACTCTACTCTACTCTACTCTATCCCATCCCATCCCAGCTCCGCCCATCCCAGCCCATATTCTATTCTATTCTGTTCTGTTCTCTTCTCTTCTCTTCTGTTCCGTTCCATTCCACATCAAGCAGATGTTGCAAATGTTTATATTTCCTATCCAAAAGGAATCTGGAAATGAATTTGAAATGGTAAGAAGAAAAAGGGAATACAGCCACGGAGTTTCCATTTCCTGGTCGGCTCCTCCAGACAATAGACCCCATTACGCCAACTTGATGTGGAATTATTTATTAACTCCATCTTCCTTAATGGCCCGGGTTATGCGCTGCCTCTGATCACTGATGCATGAAGCTGCTGCTTTCTTTTAGTGCTAGGGCCGAGTGAGCTATTTTCTCAGAGTTTCTCTGGCATCACAGAAACACACAGCAAGGTTCCCTCTGTCATTGCAGTGCTTCCCCTCCAAGATCATGGGAGAGAAAGAGAGAATATGTGTCTTTAATGGTTTTTCAGGGAGCCTGGCTGCCGAGGGCGGTCCCATAAATTAAAATAGTTTCTGACATCCTGAAAGGTGCAGGACCGAAGGATTTGTACAGTCTCCTTTTATCATTTGACGATTACGCTCTGTGGCTGCTCCTTCTTGTAGATTAGGAGAATTATCGCAATTTGCCAGAGGGGGGTTGGGAACAGAGAGAAAAAGCCTTTCTTTCCGCTTTGGAATTAAGGGGGGGAAAAAGTCTTTTGTGAACAAGCTTTTTTCTGGAGTGGGTGTGGTAGAAACTGACACTAGTCTGGAGACTAGAAGAAGTGTTAAGTTTACGTTTTATTGGATTTTATAGGCCACCCAACTCCTTACGGACGGTGTACAATAATAAACAGTAAATAAATACAATAAACAAACAAATAAATAAATAAACAAATAAATATTGAATACTGAAACTGCCTATCAGTTTCCGGTCACAATTCAAAGTGTTGGTCATGACCTTTAAAGACCTACATGGCATTGGACCAGAGTACCTCCGGAACCGCCTGCTACCGCACGAATCCCAGCGACTGATAAGGTCCCACAGAGTTGGCCTTCTCCGGGTCCCATCGAGTAAAAAATGTCATTTGGCAGGCCCCAGGGGAAGAGCCTTCTCTGTGGCGGCCCCGGCCCTCTGGAACCAACTCCCCCCGGAGATTAGAACTTCCCCCACCCTCTTTGTCTTTCGTAAACTACTCAAGACTCACTTATACCATCAGGCATGGGGGAGTTGAGACACCTTTCCCCCAGGCTTTTTTATACTTTGTTTTATGAATTTTTATGGTATGAATGTGCTGTTTGGTTTTTTAAAATAATGATAGGGTTTTATATGTTTTCAATATTAGATTTGTTCCACTGCTATATTGTTTTTATTACTGTTGTGAGCCGCCCCGAGCCTTCGGAGAAGGGCGGCATACAAATCTAATAAATAATAATAAAAAATAAATAAATAAATAAATAAATAAATAAATAAATAAATAAATAAATATACAACAGTTAAAATCCCAATAAAACAATCAATAACAATCAATCAATAAAAACAATCATCAGTTCTGGGTCAGAGCAGTGTGTTGTAGCTCAATGGTCCCAGGCCTGCTGGCAAAGCCTTGTTTCTAAGGCCTTCCGGAAGGCCGGGAGGGTGTGGGGTGGTATGGATCTCTATGGACAGTTGGTTCTCGAGCGATGGGGATGTCCTTGGAGGTCTTCTCACCCAACCCCCTATACTATTTCAGACAAGTGGCTATCCAATTTCTTCCTAAAGGCCTCCATTGATGGAGCACCCACAACTTCTGACTGCAAGCTGTTCCGCTGGTTAATTATCCTCACTTTTAGGAAGTTTCTCTCTCTCCTTGAGAGTTGCTTCTCTCCTTTATAGTTTCCATCCATTCTTTCTTGTCTGACCTTTGGGTACTTTGGAAAACGGGTTGAGGCCTTCTTTGTGGCAGCCCCTCAAATACTGGAATATTACTCCTTCTTTTTCGGAAGATGTATGCATAAGTGTTGTTTGAATGGGTGAGACCAAAGACCAGTCAATCTAGCATTCTGCATCTTTAATACTGTATTAAGGGCAGGGCAGTGATGGGCTCCTTAGGTTCACAGTCAGGTATATAGAACCAGTAGAAAAATTTTGGTCAGTATGCAGAATCGCTAGAAAAATTTTATTTATTTTTTATTTTTTTCCCTTCCAGGCTCTGGACATGTTTTTCTTATCGCAGTAAATGAGGTTGAATGTGTATAATTTTAGAAGATCTCTCTCTCTCTCTCTCTGTCTCTCTCCCTCTGTCTGTCTGTCTGTCTCTCTCTCTCTCTTTCTCTCTGTGTACATACACTTTATATAGTAGATAATGTATATTTTTGCATGACTGTGTGTAATATGCATGCACACATATGGCATATATACATAGAATTAAATTGTATATTTTGGATGTTCAGAAATAGTAAATATATAGGGAAATTGTATCTCTTTGAGGCAAGGAGAGGCCAGGCACCCTAACCCTAACCCAAACCCTTGACATGTGTGATGTCAAGTTGGCCACCTTTAAGCCAGTCACATGACCTTTAAGCCCACCCAGTCACATTATCATCAAGCCACTCCCATCAGGAAAAGGAGCAGTAAGCCACACCCACAAAATAAACCATGTCCACAGTGATGTAGTAAATTTTTTTGCAGCCCTTCACTGGGGCAGGGCTACTCTGTCCTCAAATTGTGATGGGAGCAGGGGTGGGCTACTGCCCGGATCAGGGGGGATGTAATGGGGTAGCAAAAATGAAGCTCCACCCCAGAGCACCCAATTTACACTGGAAAATGTTGAAAGAAAATGCAGGGTGTCCTGCATAAGCCACTCCCACATTGTGGTAGTAAAAAGTTTGGTAGCCCTTCACTGAATGAGAGGCACATAAATGACATCCCTCATGCTTTACAAAAGCTTCATTTTATTTTACATGCCCACCCTTTTATTTTACACACGTGTGTCTGCCTGACACCTAAAATTATTACAGTCCACCTGGTTTGCATGCCTTGCCATCTGATAAGATAAGCAGCTACATCTGGGAAAGAAGATACCATAGCCATAAATCACTCGGTCTTTCAAACCCATGCAAGCTTCGGCAGCTATTTATTTGGAAGGAACATCTGGAATGTGTAAATGCCTGGTGGATTTTTTTCTAGTCATAAACAAAATAAACTTGCAGAGAAGAAGACAATCAAACCTTGGCTCTCAAAACGTGCTTTAAAAATACAGCACATCTTACAGATTGGGTTTTTTTAATAATAATTTTTTATTGATTTTTGTAATGATTTAATGCATGCATGCTACATATAACACAGTGCTCAGTGATCTGTGCACCCACCACCAGACAACATTTAAACCCCACCACCAAAATGAGAATATACTGTACTTTTTATATAGCCTTTTAAACTAAGATCAATATACCTATTTACATATTATAAAGTCTCAAATTCTACTAACTATATAACCTCTAACCCTATCCATTGTCCCCATCAGTTCTCGCAATTTATTTTCATTAACCATATTCATCTTTATATCCATAATTTCAAACTGCATGTGATCCACTCTGTACCGGTACCAATTTTGTATTCTCCATTTTGTTGCATCCTTACAACCTAAAACTATTACCGCTTGTGCCCTTTCTACAGCTGCTTCTTTAATTTCTCTAAATTCTCCTCTTTCATTTCTTTTTACTAATACTGTACTGCCATTTCCTTTGTAAATGTCCAGCTTATATTTAACATCCTATTAGTTTCCTCTTGCACCTCTTTCAGGATTTTTTGCACTACTAGACATCCCTAAATCATATGTATAAATGCCCCTCTATCTTGGTACCTATCCCTATGTTGGGGAATCTAGATAGGGGAAGATGCCTACTACCCCTCTTAACAGAAGAGAAGGATCCCAGCAGTGCAAAAACAGGCGCTTCGCTGGCAACAGAAGTCCGGAGGTGGGGTTTCCCAGCGAGGGGAGCCTCAGTGAAATCGCAGCATCGCAAAAACACAGAGGTCTGGGGGTGGGGTTTCGAGGACCTTGGTGTTTTTTCCATTGCTCATTTTTGCGATGCTGGGATTCCCCTGCTGAGATTTCCCTGCAGCATTGCAAAAATACAGAAGTCCAGAGGTGGGGTTTCCCATGGAGGGGAGCCTCAGGGGGATCCCAGCAGCGCAAAAACGGGTGCTTCAGCTGGCAAAAGGGGTGAATTTTGGGCTTGCACGCATTAATCGCTTTTCCATTGATTCCTACGGGGAAACATTGTTTCGTCTTACAAACTTTTCACCTTAAGAACCTCGTTCCGGAACCAATTAAGTTTGTAAGACAAGGTATCACTGTATTGTTATATCTCTGTATACCACCAATACGTATGTGACAAAACAAACAAATAAATAAGTCAATGGGGAAAGCCAGATTTGCTTAATGGCTGCAGTGATTAATTTAACAGCCATGGCAAAAAAAGGGGGGGGGGATGGAGTTATAATATCAAGGACATAACCACCAGGCTTAGCAATAGAAATTCTGCTCCCAATTAATCAAGGCTTAAAGGCAAAGCCTCCGTTTTGATCCTTTGGGGCACACAGATAAGGAACGCTGACAAATTATTTTTGTTGTTGCCATCGGTTTCCAAACTCTGTATTCTTTCCCTGCAAGCCGGCTCTTAAAAAGCCCTTGGCTCTGCTTTATCAAGTGTCCTTTCACACTTATGGAGCTGTCGGATAAATTTAAATGAGATGTGGACATCTTTAAACAGAGGCTTTAAGTGCCTGGCTGAGTGTCCCTCTAAATAACAATCAGAAACTTTCAATTCCTTTCTTAATAACTGTTCCAAGCCAAAACAGATAGAACTGCTGACTGGGATTGTTGGCAATGCTCAGAGCCAACTTGGTATATTGAAAAAGCTTTGATTGGAAACATATTTTATCTGTTGATGCATTGCTACCAGGTCACTTAATATTCGGAACAAACTGTGCATGTGGGTGTCTACAAAGTTCTTTTTAAAATATTTTTTATTGATTTTCATAAAAGACAGACAAAACAAACATGCATTTAACATATTTAGGGGCGAGGGGGGCATTTGCCCAGGTTCGCCTGGTGCACCAGTTGCGGCCCTATCTGGATCGGAAGTCTCTGCTCACAGTCACTCATGCCCTCATCACCTCAAGGCTCGACTACTGTAATGCTCTCTACATGGGGCTACCTTTGAAGAATGTTCGGAAACTTCAGATTGTGCAGAATGCAGCTGCGAGAGCAATCATGGGTTTCCCTAGGTATGCCCATGTTCCTCCAACACTCCGCAGTCTGCACTGGTTGCCGATCAGTTTCCGGTCACAATTCAAAGTGTTGGTTATGACCTATAAAGCCCTTCATGGCATCGGGCCAGAATATCTCTGGGACCGCCTTCTGCCGCACGAATCCCAGCGACCGGTTAGGTCCTACAGAGTTGGCCTTCTCCGGGTCCCGTCGACTAAACAATGTCGTCTGGTGGGACCCAGGGGAAAGAGCCTTCTCTGTGGTGGCTCCGACTCTCTGGAACCAGCTCCCCCCAGAGATTAGGATTGCCCCCACCCTCCTTGCCTTTCGGAAACTCCTTAAAACCCATCTCTGCCATCAGGCATGGGGGAATTGAAACATCTCCCCCTTGCCTATGTAGTTTCTGTGTATGATTCGACGGTGTGCTTGTTTTTTTATATATTGGGGTTTCTTTTGGATTTTTTAACTTAAAACTGTAATTTAGATTGCTAAATATTAGATTTGTTACTATGTATTGTTTACCATTGTTGTGAGCCGCCCCGAGTCTACGGAAAGGGGCGGCTTATAAATCCAATAAATCTAATCTAATCTAATCTACAGTTGCCCCGCTCAATATAGAAGTCTTTCAAATTCAGAAAGGGAAAAACACTAAAAATTTGTAAAATCAATACAGAGAGTAGAAAAGAGAATTTTTTTTCATATATTTAAACTTTTCTTTAAAAATTTCAAATCAGATACTTATTACTTTATATTCCAATCATTTCGTATTCTTTTTATTAAACCATACATAGATCCTTTCCCATATTCTATAAAAGTCAGATTCATCTTGATTATTTAACCGCCTCGTCATCATGAGAGCCATCGTGGGGTTTCCTAGATTCGCCCACGTTTCTGCAACACTCCGCAGCCTGCACTGGCTGCCGATCGGTTTCCGGTCACAATTCAAAGTGTTGGTAATGACCTTTAAAGCCCTACATGGCATTGGGCCAGAATACATCCGGAACCGCCTTCTACCGCACGAATCCCAGCGGCCGATGAGGCCCCACAGAGTTGGCCTTCTCTGGGTCCCGTCGACCAAACAATGTCGTTTGGCGGGCCCCAGGGGAAGAGCCTTCTCTGTGGCGGCCCCGGCCCTCTGGAACCAACTCCCCCACCCTCCTTGTCTTTCGCAAATTACTTAAGACCCACCTTTGTCGCCAGGCATGGGGGAGTTAAGTTATCCTTTCCCCCTAGGCTGTTACAAGTTATGCATGGTATGTTTGTGTGTATGTTTGGTTTTTTATAATTAGGGTTTTTTAGTTGTTTTTATTAATTGGATTGTTCATGTTGTTTTACCACTGTTGTTAGCCGCCCCGAGTCTGCGGAGAGGGGCGGCATACAAATCCAATAAATAATGTCCATCTCAGCACACTCCATAATTTTCCTTACTACTTCATCTTCCATAGGGGTATCTTCTCCCTTCCATTTTTGTGCATATACAATCCTGGCAGCTGTTAGGATATGAGTTATTGGATAAAAAGTTCTTTTTAAACGGTCCCTCTTTTGCAGAGGCTTGTTCCACAGCCAGGAAGATTTCTGCTGCTGTCATCAGATTTGTTCGTGACCACCGATTTAACCACTCACACACGATTCTGTTGATAGTTGATGATCGAGGAAACAGGGGCTTTTAATCTTAACGGTTTATTGTCTGTGGATTCACAGGCGGTGCATCTTAAGTCCCAATTACAGTGGTACCTCGAGATACGAGTTTAATTCGTTCCGGACCTGGGCTCTTAAGTCGAGCAGCTCTTATCTCGAACGACTTTTCCCCATAGGAATTAATGTAAATAATTTTAATTGGTTCCAGCCCTCAAAAAACTCACAAAGTTAGTCTAAATTATGCAGAAAGACATGTTTTTAATGAAGAAATGTACATGTATATATAAATGAATAATGAAGTTTCTTTCACTTAACTTGTAAACTTTCTTAAACTTTTAAATTTACATATGTTCAACTTCTCTGCCACCCAATCCTGTAGGACAGAGGTCCCCAACCCTTTTTGCACCAGGGACCGGCTTTAAGCGATCAAGAGAGGAATGGGTGAATGAATGGACGGAGGGTGGGAAGGAAGGAAGGAAAGAAAGAGGGAAGGGACAGGAACAGAGGAAGGAAGCAAGGAAACTTATGAAAGGGGAGAGTAAGAGAGGAATGAGTGAAGGGAGGGAGGGAAGATGGTGGGAAGGAGAAAGAAAAGAAGAAATAGAGGAAGGGAAGGTAAAAGAGAGAAAGAAAAAGAGCAAGCAAGCAAGCAAGCAAGCAAGCAAGCAAGCAAGCAAGCAAGAAAGAAAGAAAGAAAGAAAGAAAGAAAGAAAGAAAGAAAGAAAGGGGGAAGGGACAGGAACAGAGGAAGGAAGCAAGGAAACTTATGAAAGGGGAGAGTAAGAGAGGAATGAGTGAAGGGAGGGAGGGGGGGAAGAAGGTGGGAAGGAGAAAGAAAAGAAGAAATAGAGGACTGGAAGGTAAAAGAGAGAAAGAAAAAGAGCAAGAAAGAAAGCTGCAAGCACCCCCCCGAGCCCCCCAGGCCGGCTGCAACCTTTTAAAACACGCGCGCCGCTTCGCAGCTGTCTCCTGAAACCGAACGCGGAAGTTAGCGTTTGGCTTCAGGAGACAGCTCCTTGGCGCTTGTATCTCGAATTTGGGCTTGTAAGTAGAACAAAAATATCTCTCCCCTCCCAGCTCTTATCTCGAGTTGCTCTTAAGTAGAGCAGCTCTTATGTCGGGGTTCCACTGTACTGGGGACTGATAGCAAAAGGCACTGATTGCTTGTGAATTCCCTGATTGCATCTCACCAGCCATCGAAAGGACCCAGAATTCTGGACTAGATAAGTCCTTGGCCTTAGCAGAGTTCTGCTTTCATTCGTCAATCTGTAAGATGAAGCACCATGGCACAGGCAAGTAATATATATAAGAACCTAACGCAGGCGTTTGGGTGTGGGATCCAGGGATTAACTAGATGGCGGCAAAGCAAATTACAAATAGATGTGCAAGAGATGAAGAATATAGTGGAGGATATAAGGAAAATTAAGAATACAAGGGTTAGAGAAATGAGGGGGGAAATTTTACATAAGTGGTATCATACACCTGTTCAACTTGTGCATTTTCAGCAGAAACATAGAAGATTGACAGTAGAAAAAGACCTCATGGTCCATCTAGTCTGCCCCATACCATTTCCTGTATTTTATCTTAGGGTGGATATATGTTTATCCCAGGCATGTTTAAATTCACCTGGTCACTTGGCCCGCAAGCCACTCCTAACCAGTCACATGACCATTAAGCCACACCCACAAAAAAGCCACACCCACAGTGTGGCAGTAAAGGTTTTGGCTGCCCATTACTGGGTATAGGGCAGTGATGGCGAACCTATGGCACGGGTGCCACAGGTGGCACACAAAGCCATATCTGCTGGCACCCAAGCTGTTGCCCTAGATTAGCTCCAACATGCATATGTGTACTGGTCTGCTGATTTTTGGCTTGCACTGATGCTCCAGGAGGGCGTTTTTGGCTTCCAGAGGGCCTCCAAGGTGATAGGGGAGGTAGTTCTTACCTTGTCCCGGCTCCAGGGTAGACTTTGGAGCCTGGGGATGGCAAAACACGAGCCTACTGAGCCCACCAGAAGTTGGCAAACAGGCCTCCAGAGTGCCTCCAGGGGTCAGGGGAAGCTGTTTTCGTCCTCCCAAGGCATTGAATTATGGGTGTGGGCACTCACGCATGCACAATAGCGCATGCCCATGCTTTTTTGGCACCCGAGGAAAAAAAGGTTCGCCATCACTGGTATAGGGTTTCCTGCCTGAGCAGGGGGTTGGGCTAGAAGACCTCCAAGGTCCCTTCCAAGTCTGTTATTCTGCATTCACATTTCCTTTTAGCCCAGCTTTCACCACAGGCTTATTGTTGAGAAAGAGAGAAATGTTCATAATCACCAGCAGAAAAATTATTTCAGTCATAGATCAAAAATCAGACAGCATTACAGAGACATAAAGTTTGTCTTTTAAATACAGACGCGGTTATAAATAAATCCAGATTAGTCACTATGTCCTACGATGGTGCCTTTTTGATGGTGCGTCCTTGTTGCTAAGTAGCGTGATTTGGCAACTCGGTAGGTGAGTGTGGGATCTGGGTCTTCTCTAAAGAAAGCTAAGTGCAATTCCTCTGATTGACTAAGCACTTTTATTTTCAAAAGCAGCCAAAGCAGCTTTCGGCTCAGATAGGCCTAGCAAAAACATTCAATTTCTCCTGATTCAAAACAGCAAAGCAACAAAACGGAATTTTGTTGAACTCGCCTCCGAAGTTGCTGAAGGAAATGCATTAAAGCAAACTGTAGAGAAATCCATCAAGAGTTATAATAGGAATAGAAATGAAGATATTTCACTAGAAGCACCCTTCGCATTTCCTTTCATAGTTCACTGGATCTATACAGTTTGCCTCAATTGATTTGAAAGCTCAGTACAGTGGTACCTCTACCTAAGAACGCCTCTACTTACAAACTTTTCCAGATAAGAACCAGGTGTTCAAGATTTTTTTGCCTCTTCTCAAGAACCATTTTCCACTTACAAACCCGAGCCTCCGAAACTGTAACCAGAAAAGGCAGGGAGAAGCCTCCGTGGGGCCTCTCTAGGAATCTCCTGGGAGGAAAGAGTGCTGGAAAAGGCAGGGAGAAGCCTCTGTGGGGCCTCTCTAGGAATCTCCTGGGAGGAAAGAGGGCTGGAAAAGGCAGGGAGAAGCCTCCATGGGGCCTCTCTAGGAATCTCCTGGGAGGAAAGAGTGCTGGAAAAGGCAGGGATAAGCCTCCGTGGGGCCTCTCTAGGAATCTCCTGGGAGGAAAGAGGGCTGGAAAAGGCAGGGAGAAGCCTCCGTGGGGCCCCTCTAGGAATCTCCTGGGAGGAAAGAGGGCTGGAAAAGGCGGGGAGAAGCCTCTATGGGGACTCTCTAGGAATCTTCTGGGAGGAAAGAGGGCTGGAAAAGGCAGGGAGAAGCCTCCGTGGGGCCTCTCTAGGAATCTCCTGGGAGGAAAGAGGGCTGGAAAGGGCAGGGAGAAGCCTCTCTAGGAATCTCCTGGGAGGAAAGAGGGCTGGAAAGGGCAGGGAGAAGCCTCCGTGGGGCCTCTCTAGGAATCTCCTGGGAAGAAAGAGGGCCTCCAACCCCCCTTGTGCTTTCCCCAATCGCATGGATTATTTGATTTTACATTGATTCCTATGGGATTCTTTTCTACTTAAGAACCTGGTCACGGAATTAATTAAGTTCATAAGTAGAGGTACCACCGTATTGGCTAGTCAATGCCAAATATTTCCTTGGCCTTAACTGGTGTTAGCAGAAACACAAAAGAAACACCACAGGAATGTCATGCCTATTTATTTCGGCTTCTGATGCAAAGGCAGGATATAACTTAGCAAACTGAAATACATAGCACAATGAGAATAAAATATGGCTACTTCATATTTTATATCCTGGAAATCTTGCAGGAAAGGGACAGGGTCAAATGCATAAAAAGTGTGCAGGTATAAGACTGAAAAACTACTTTTTCACTTCTTCGATGAGTAGTGAAACAACTTCCAGGAGAAACAAAGAAAGTCCAGCTGCCTCTTGAAAAAGGATTGTTGGGACAGCCGTGACCTGAATGGCTGAGAATCTCCATGGACACGCATAAGAATGGATTCATACATCATGCTGGGTCACAATTTGCTTAAGTATTGCTTGTCCCACAAGCCACCACAATTGCTTGTGCTCTCGTGTCAGACTGTGCAATGAGTGATGTTGTTGTCTGGGGAAAAAATTCAGTGTGGGAATCCATCATACTTTAATTTAACACAGGTTGGTGTTTGCCCAGGGGTGAGTTTCTTACCTTTTTCTACTGCTGCGCATTATGACCTTTCACGCACACGTCAGTGAAGGAATGCAAAAGTTGTTAATACTTGTGGTTAGCTCTGGCCCAGCTCCTGCCCCAAGGACTGTGGATGTGGGGGAGACATCCACATGCTGCAGGCCTGTTTTGCCCCCAGTGGAATCTGCTGATGAAGGCTCCTCTGACCAAGAAGACATGAGTGACAGGGAGGAGGAGAGTGGGGCAGACAGCTCAGAAGGAGATCAATTATCTAGCTCCTCTTTGGATTCAGAACAAGAGTTAATGATACAGCCACGCATGCGGAGAGCGATGCATAGGCAACAACAACTGAGAGATTATTATTAAAGAAAATGAGGCCACCTGTGGTTGGGTGGGGCTGTGGTAATTAGTGAGGCTGCTATAAATAGCAGCCTGTGGGTTTGGCCATTGTGGAGGATTATCTGATCGTTGTGTTTCGTGCCTGCTTTACTGACTTTGACCTTTTGTGTGCTGATTTTTCCCCGCTTTGAAACTAAACCAGAGCAAAGTGTGTTTCACTTTGTGGAAGAAGAAGGACTGTGAATTGCCTCACAACTGCAAGCTAAGTATCACCGAACTGATAAGGGACTTGTACAAATTCCCAGTTTGTTTGGAGACAAGTGCTCTTTGCTATACCAAAAGAGGGCTTAGTTTAAGTGAATTTTCATTATAAAGAACATTGTTTTGAATTTTCAAACGTGTGTGTGTCTGAAATTTGTACCTGTGAATTTTTGGGAGGAGTCTGCCAGAGATCCCGACAGAACAATACTTGGGTGCGGCTTGCCAGCCATGTGACCAGGTGGGAGTGGCTTGACAATCGTGACCGGGGTGGCTTAAAGGTCATGTGACTGGCTTAAAGGGGGCGAACTTGATGTCATTCACCTCAAGGGTTAGGGTTATGTCTCTCCCTCTCCTCAAAGAGATACAATTTCCCTATATTTTTAGTATTACTGAACATCCAAAATATACTATTTAATTCTATGTACATATGCCATATGTGTACTTACATATTATACACAGGCACACAAAAATATACATTATCTGCAATATAAACTGTATGTGCATGTACACACAAACTCGCACGCACAGCTCTTCTAAAATTATATACATTTCAACCTCATTTACTGTGGTAGGAAAAACATACCCAGAGCCCAGAAGGGGAAAAAAGAAAAAAGAAAAGAATTTTTTTTTCTACCAGTTCTGCGCACCTGACCAAAATTTTTCTACTGGTTCTGCATATCTCAGCATACCTGTAGGAGCCCATCACAGGTGAATGTGCTTGCTACAGTCATGTGCGCATCGTCATGCAAAAAATAATTTTTGTAAATGTTCAGAGGGACGATTTAACGCATGCTCGAGAGAGCTAAAAAAAATCACCCAAAATATAAAAAAGAATATGGCGGCGTGCATGGACTGGCACAGAGAGCACCGGAGCTGTCGCACAAAAATTGTGTTTTATCCTATACTCTCTCTTCTATTCCTTCTCTAATTCTATTTCCTCGAAGGTATCCTCTATTACTTTCATTGTGTATTATTGTGTATTGGACAAAAAAAATAAAATAAAATAAAATAAAATAAAATAAAATAAAATAAAATAAAATAAAATAAAATAAAATAAAATAAAATAAAATAAAATAAAATAAAATAAAATAAAATAAAATAAAATAAAATAAAATAAAATAAAATAAAATAGAATAATAAAATAAAATAAAATAAAATAAAATAAAATAAAATAAAGTCGGGAAGAGCCAGGAAGATCATTAGCACCATTTAGGGCTGAATAAAAACAAGCCTGCAAAGACTTAGAGCTGGAAAAAAAACATTATTTGAAGGGAGTAGCAATGAAAATAAGCCTGCAAGCCGGGAGAGGTGGGAAGATGATTAGCACCTCATTAAGGCTGAATTTATTTTATTTTTTGCAAAACCTGCATTCAGAGTATAAGACACACCCAAATTTTCAGCCTCTTTTAGAGGGGAAAGGTGCATCTTATAATCCGAAAAGTGCTGTATTTCGAATACATCACAATTTATTTTAATATTTTATTTTAATCATATTGCGTTCTGTCCCTCCCTTGCATCCTTTCTTTAATGATTATATTCAACCATTCCTTTGATATTAGTGTAACTTTTATCCTGTAGCAGAAGTGTAACTTTTGTCCTATAGTGGATTGGTCCTGGTGAGTTGTTCCGCAATGAGTTGACCATACAACTTGGTCATGGCAAGTGGGCCAAGGGATGGGGTCAGGTTGGCCATATTATGGAACCACAGATAGAAACATAGAAGTCTGACAGCAGAAAAAGACCTCATGGTCCATCTAGTCTGCCCTTATACTATTTTCTGTATTTTATCTTAGGATGGATATATGTTTATCCCAGGCATGTTTAAATTCAGTAACTGTGGATTTATCTACCACGTCTGCTGGAAGTTTGTTCCAAGGATCTAGTACTCTTTCAGTAAAATAATATTTTCTCATGTTCCTTTTGATCTTTCCCCCAACTAACTTCAGATTGTGTCCCCTTGTTCTTGTGTTCACTTTCCTATTAAAAACACTTCCCTCCTGGACCTTATTTAACCCTCTAACATATTTAAATGTTTCGATCATGTCCCCCCTTTTCCTTCTGTCCTCCAGACTACACAGATTGAGTTCATGAAGTCTTTCCTGATACGTTTTATGCTTAAGACCTTCCACCATTCTTGTAGCCCATCTTTGGACCTGTTCAATTTTGTCAATATCTTTTTGTAGGTGAGGTCTCCAGAACTGGACACAGTATTTCAAATGTGGTATCACCAGCACTCTATATAGCGGGATCATAATCTCCCTCTTCCTGCTTGTTATACCTCTAGCTATGCAGCCAAGCATCCTACTTGCTTTCCCTACCGCCTGACTGCACTGTTCAAAGTTTCCAAAAATTTCAAAGTTTTTGGAACACACTTTCAAAGTTTCCAAAAGCTTTCCTTACACTTATAGTTACAGGTTGACTGTCTCTTGGCAGATCATTCTGACCTAAATCTGGACCCATCTTCGTAATTCAGCAATTAAGGAAGCAGTAATTAATTTCATTAAGTAATTAAGTAACTGAGTAATTTGCTAATGCAAATGTGAGGTCATGCCTTCCTTTTTCACTTCCAGTAATGGGTGGAAGACTAGCTTGATTGTTGCACTATTGTTTACTTTCACCTTGTTTACTCTTTCAATTTGGGTTGGGCAGCAGAAGAGCTGGTTATACTGGTAGACCAGGTGATTTGCTGAAGACCAGCAAGAATATCGAGTCTCAGTTATTTAACAATGCTAGCAACAAAGGGATATACTTATGCTAAGAAAAGAAAGATGTCGTTTTGGTAAATTATAATATTACAGAAACATAGAAACATAGAAGATTGACTGCGGAAAAAGACCTCATGGTCCACCTAGTCTGCCCTTATACTATTTCCTGTATTTTATCTTACAATGGATATATGTTTATCCCAGGCATGTTTAAATTCAGTTACTGTGGAATTATTACTATTATTATTATTATTATTATTATTATTATTATTATTATTATTATTATTATTAATTGGATTTGTATGCCACCCCTCTCCGTTACCAACCACGTCTGCTGGAAGTTTGTTCCAAGCATCTACTACTCTTTCAGTAAAATAATATTTTCTCACCTTGCTTCTGATCTTTCCCCCAACTAACCTCAGATTGTGCCCCCTTGTTCTTGTTTTGATGGTCACCGCACCTCAAGAAGGATATAGAGTAGTCCCTCACCTATTGCTGGTGTTACGTTCCAGACCCGGCCGCGATAGGTGAAATCCGCGATGGGGAATTTATCGACTGATAGTACTTATTTAAGTATTTATATTGTAATTGTTTGGTAAGTTTTCATTGTTTTAAGCGTTTATAAACCCTTCCCACACAGTATTTATTTTAGATACAGTATTTAAATACAGTATTTACAATTTTAGATATATTTTTTTTCAAAAAACTGCCGATCGAGTTCGGCAGGCTGTTTAAATCTGCCAATCGACTTCCTCAGAAACCCGCGAACCAGCGAAGATCCGCGAATGATTTTTCTCATTAATATTTCTTGAAAACCTGCGATGAAGTGAAGCCGCAGTAGGTGAAGCGCGGTATAGCGAGGGACTACTGTAATGGAACTGGAAAAGGTGCAAAAAAAAAAGGGCAACAAGAATGATAAAGGAAATAGAGCATCTCCCTTATTTATTTATTTATTTATTTATTTATTCTTTGTCCAATATACAATACATATGAGAGAGAATAGACATTAGGTAATATATATAAAGATAGGAAGTAAAAAAGAAGAGAAGTGGATAGTAAGAGAATATATATAGAGGAGAGAATATATAAGATAAAAGGGGTAAGGAAAGAGAATTGGACAGGGGACGATAGGCACATCAGTGCACTTATGTACACCCCTTACTGGCCTCTGGGGAATCTGGAGAGGTCAATCATGGAGAGTTTAATGGAGAAGTGTAGGGGATTGGGGGTTGACACTATTGAGTCTGGTAATGAGTTCCACGCTTCGACAACTCGATTGTTAAAGTCATATTTTTTACAGTCAAGTTTGGAGCGGTTAACATTAAGTTTGAATCTGTTGTGCGCTCTTGTGTTGTTGCTGTTGAAGCTGAAGTAGTCGTTGACCGGAAGGACGTTGCAGCGTATGATCTTGTGGGAAATACTCAAATCGTGTTTTAGTTATGATACCAGGTTGCAACGCCTTGGTCTCTTCAGCCTTGAAAGACGGCGTTAAAGGGGTGACTTGATTTCTATTGAAAACACTTCCCTCCTGAAACTTATTTCACCCTTTAACATATTTAAATGTTTCGATCATGTCCCCCCTTTCCCTTCTGTCCTCCAGACTATACAGATCGAGTTCATGAAGTCTTTCCTGATACGTTTTAGAACAGAATAGAATAGAATTTTTATTGGCCAAGTGTGATTGGACACACAAGGAATTTGTCTTGGTGCAGATGCTCTCAGCGTACATAAAATAAAATATACATTTGTCAAGAATCATGTGGTACAACACTTAATGATTGTCACAGGGGTCAAATAAGCAATGAAGAAGAAATATTAGTAAAACTCTTAGGATATAAGCAACAAGTTACAGTCATACAGTCAACATGGGAGGAAATGGGTGATAGGAATGATGAGAAAAAGTAGTAGAATAGAAGTGCAGATTTAGTAGAAAGTCTGACAGTGTTGAGGGAATTATTTGTTTAGTAGAGTGATGGCTTTCGGGAAAAAACTGTTCTTGTGTCTAGTTGTCTTGGTGTGCAGTGCTCTGTAGCGACGTTTTGAGGGTAGGAGTTGAAATGCTTAAGACCTTCCACCATTTTTGTCCCCCGTCTTTGGACCCGTTCAATTTGATCCATATCTTTTTGTAGGTGAGGTCAGAGAAACAACAGTTTAGTTTAGTTTAGTTAGTTTATTTAGATTTGTATGCCGCCCCTCTCCGAAGACTCGGGGCAGCTAACAACAATGAACACACAATGAAAACAAATCTAATATTAAAAATAATCTTTAAAAAACCAATTTAAAGAACCACTCATACATAGAAGCATACCATGTATAAATTCTATAAGCCTAGGGGGAAGTGAAATTTCAATTCCCCCATGCCTGACAACAGAGGTGAGTTTTAAGGAGCTTGCGAAAGGCAAGGAGGGTGAGGGCAACTCTGATATCTGGGGGGAGCTGGTTCCAGAGGGTCGGGGCCGCCACAGAGAAGGCTCTTCTCCTGGGTCCTGCCAAATGACATTGTTTAGTCGACGGGACCCGGAGAAGGCCAACTCTGTGGGACCTAACTGGTCGCTGGGATTCGTGCGGCAGAAGGCGGTCCCGGAGATATTCTGGTCCGGTGCCATGAAGGGCTTTATAGGTCATAACCAACACTTTGAATTGTGACCGGAAACTGATCGGCAACCAATGCAGACTGCGGAGTGTTGGTGTAACATGGGCATGCCTTGGGAAGCAAGATTTTGCTGGGGCGTGCACATACGCAGGCCAGAAACCTAAAGTTGTGCGCACAGCGCACTGGTAGCAGCAGTAATGGCAACCCCTGCCTGGGCTGAATGAATGAATTTTAAATTATATTTATATAACAAATGATAAAACTCTTAGGGTCCCAATTCTTTATTTCCCACTTTGCAAGAAACGTTCCTGTTTAACAATCCAGCAACCAGTCTGCGTCTCTGGCATTGGCTCATTTTAGCAATAAATAAATATATAATAACATTCTCCCCACCCACCCTCTCTCTCCTTTTGCTTTGCCTCCGGCATGCAATTTATAGTTCTTTTTTACTCACCCTTGAATGTATCTTAATCTCACTTTGCATATGAAAGAAAATCATTTAAAAGATGTGAGTTATGCAAAGAGCTAAAACACAGAGACACAAATGCTGTTTTTATTGAGCACCTGTCTACAGAATTAATCCATTCGCTAGGTTTACACAGTACATTGAATATAAAAAACTAACTAAATGACCTGGACTTGCAAATCAAACTATATTACAGTTCAATAACCGAGGATACAGATTTAACCAGATTTAATTTGTTGCATGATTGTAACAGCTGGGTATTTAACTGATGTAGCAGAACTTAAAGTACATCCTGGCCTAGTCACCTTGACTTATGTTAGAGACCAAACAGTGAGATCTTACAGAGTGTCATCCTCTTGAATCTTGTGCTGTCATCTGTACATCAAGGTTTTGGATCAACAGAGATCCAAGAAAGTGCTCTAGACCAGTGTTTCCCAA
This sequence comes from Erythrolamprus reginae, assembly GCF_031021105.1. Taxonomy (NCBI): domain Eukaryota; kingdom Metazoa; phylum Chordata; class Lepidosauria; order Squamata; family Dipsadidae; genus Erythrolamprus; species Erythrolamprus reginae. The sequence continues at coordinate 24,571,422 of NC_091961.1, read as the reverse complement.
CCTTGGCAACTTGAAGATATTTGGACTTCAACTCCCAGAATTCCCCAGCCAGCGGATGCTGGCTGGGGAATTCTGGGAATTGAAGTCCAGATATCTTCAAATTGCCAAGGTTGGGAAACACTGCTCTAGACCAGTGATGGCAACCCTTTTTTCCCTTGGGAGCTGAAAGCTCGTGCACACATACTATCATGCCTGAGTGAGTGCCCACACTATAATTCAGTGCCTGGGGAGGGTGAAACTTGCCTCCCCTGGCCCCTCTGGTGTTGTGGTTGGCTCTGCATCAGCTCCTGCTCCAAGGACTGTGGGGGTTGGTTTGGGAGAATCCTCACGTTATCAGACACCGACTTTACTGCCAACAGCTTCGGACAGTGAAGCTTCTGTGTCAAGGGAAGATTCTGGGAGTGAAGCAGGATCGGATGATGAGGTAGTTACAGGCAGCCCATTAGCTAATGACCCCATTAGTGAGTCGTCATCATTAGACTCGGAGTAAGAGGGATTCATAGATGCTCGCAGACGCAGGTTTATGACAAGGAGGGAACAACTGCGTAAGTACAATGATACCTTGTCTTAAGAACTTAATTGGTTCCAGGAGGAGGTTCGTAAGATGACAAGTTCGTAAGATGAAACAATGTTTCCCATAGGAAACAATGGAAAACCGATTAATGCGTGCAAGCCCCCCCCCCAAAAAATTGCAAAAATGGGCACTCCGCTGGGTGCTGCCGCCCGGCTGTCACCTTCTGAAACAGTCTGGCGCTTCTCGGCGTTCATCTGAACCCGAACCCGAAACCCGAAAAGTTCAGCAAAAGTTCGGGTTCAGGTTCGGGAGAACGCCGAGAAGCGTCGTCGCCCGGCTGTCACCTTCTGAAACAGCCGGGGGGCTTCTCGGCGTTCCCCTGAATGCCGAACCTGGAAGTTGAGCAAGAGTTTGGGTTCTGGTTCGGGAGAACGCCAAGAAGCGCTGCCGCCCAGCTGTCACCTTCCCAGAAGAGCCGTGGAGCTTTCAGCTGGTTGGGAGGCTCAAACAGAGGTAGGGAATCCCAATAGGGAATTCCAGGGGCGGAGCTTTGACATCACGGAGACGTCCTTCCTGGAGTCCCCGTTTCGGCCGGCCAGGAAGGACGTAACGTGAAGCCCGGCATAACATATGGAGGCCCTCTGGAGGCCAAAAACAGCCTGTTTTCCAACTTCTGGTGGGAGCAGTAGGCCTGTTTTTCACCCACCTCAGGCTGCGGAGGCTTCCTTGGAGCCTGAGTAGGGCAAAAATGTCCTCCCCGTCCCCCTGGAGGCCCTCCAGAAGCCAAAAATGTCCCGTGAGAGCCAAACATCAACTAGCCAGTGTGCACGTGTGCTGGAGCTGAGCTAAGGCAATGGCTCATGTGGCAGCAGATATGGCTCCGTGTGCCACCTGTGGCACCCATGCCCTAGGTTCGCCATCACTTTACTAGGGGTCACCATCAGTGAACTTCTGGACAATGCAACTTAGTCTGTTGTGTGGATGTTTGATGGTTCAAGTGGGAAATTGTGGCGGGTTGAGCTTGTTCTTTCGGATTGTTATGTATGTTGAGATTGGTCTTTGGCGTCATACGAATTTCGTTGCATGGGTATACTGTATATATACATACAAGGACAATAAAATTTATAATCTATTGATTGATTTTAAATTCAAACATTTGGTTTACCGGCTAAACCAAGGTTGGCTGGGTTTGTACAATTACTAAGCCAGAAATTGTGACCCATAATGGCTGCGTTCACACAACACATCAGGTGACAGACCAATCGCACTGGGGCTAAGTGCAGGAGGTAAATCCAGCCAACGCAGAGGAAACTTGCTTTCATATAAACAGCTGCATCTGCTGCAACAAGAGGGAAATTTTCCTTTTTAATGAGCAATGAATACACGAGTCGTGAATAGAGGGGAAGGAAAGAAACCCAAATGAGAGAACCCGTTTTCTGGATAAGCGAAGCAAAGGAAAGCTGCTTCTCTTCCCCGCCGTTCCATGATTAATAGATTCTGTGATTCATCTTCATAATCGGCTGATGATCAAAATTACCCACCTCCAGCCAACACACCATCTCATAAACATTCCCTGGAAGCTTCACTCAGAAATTCCGTCACCTGCTGTGATAATGAAGAGTGACTTGGTTAGAAAACAGCATCTTCTTACACTAAGATACCATATATCTGTTTCCCACAGGGCTGGGCTGGCCTCATCAATATGGCAGAACAGCAGGACGTGGAAACACAAGCGAAGGAAGCAGAATTCTAGAATGTGGCATTGCCAAAGTTCCGGTATGGTGTAATGGTCCTCTGATAGTTCAGGAAATGAGGTAGAACCACAGAGTTGGAAGGGACCTTGGAGATCTACTAGTCTAACCTCCTGCTTGTTGTGATTCAGTCTGAGGCTCCTCAGGGAACGGCTGGAACTCTGCCGGCTCCATGCTCAGAGGGGGAGGACGAGGAACAGGAGGAGGAGGAGGACCAGGCAGACGGGGAAGAGGAATGTCAGGACGAGGAGGAAGGAGAACAGCCTGAGACCCCCGGGGGAGAGCTCTCCCCAGCGAGTAGCCTGGAGTCATTAGATGAGAACGCACAAGCCATCATAGATATGAGGCAGAGAAGGGCAGCACAACGAAGGGGACAATTAGCCAGGTATTTCCATCCCTAATAGGCAACAGCTGGGTTTGGGTGTGGTTCTCCTCAGAAAGGTTGAAAAGGCAGGCCCGCCCTTCCTGTATTGTGGAGAGTTATCTTTTGGGAGTCCTGTGACCTTGCTTCGATCCTTGGCGTCTCTGATTCTGGCTTGTGGCCACGAAGGCTGAAAACTTGGGGGAGGCGTGGGTTTTATTATCTACAGTGGTGTGTGTGCCAGCAAGAAGCCTGTTGTATTGTCTGGCCGTTGTGACTCTTCTGTGAAGCTTCACAGCATTCCAGTTTGTAAGAACAGTTTTTGTTCTCTGTGTTTGTTTTCAAAGATATAAAATGACTTTGCTTTTTACCAGCGTGTCTGGCTACTCTTTTTAGTTGGTGTTGACGTCTGGGGGAACCCAGACAGAACACTGCTCAAGTAGGAAATCCTATACCAATGATAATGATAATGATAATGATAATGATAATGATAATGATAATGATAATGATAATGATAATGATAATGATAATGATAATGATAATGATAATGATAATGATAATGATAATGATAATGATAATGATAATGATAATGATAATAATAATAATAATAATGTCAATACAACACAGTAAACGAGATCACTATGCTGGATTTCGTATTTCATCACCAGTCGGGCGCTTCCCAAGCACCTAAGACTGAGTGATGTAGCGGCGAATTATGTTTGCCGATCCCAGTAAAGTGGCCTTTTGCAATTGACAGTTGGAGATTTTGTCAATTTCGATGGTTTTCAAATGTCCGCTGAGATCCTTTGGTACTGCGCCCAGTGTGCCAAGTACCACTGGGACCACTTTCACTGGCTTATGCCAGAGTCGTTGCAGCTCGATTTTTAGATCTTCGTATTTCACTAATTTCTCTAGCTGCTTCTCCTCAATTCTGCTGTCCCCTGGGATTGCGATGTCGATGATCCATACTTTCTTTTTCTCCACGATCACAATGTCTGGTGTGTTATGCTTCAGAATTCGGTCAGTCTGAAGTCGGAAGTCCCACAGTAGTTTTACTTGCTCATTTTCGACCACTTTTATGATCCCACCAGTTCTTTGCCACTGGGAAATGGTAGTTCCGGCACAAGTTCCAGTGGATCATCTGTGCCCACTGATAGGTACGCCTTGTCGTGGTAGTGGGGCTTGTGTGCTTCAATGAAGCTGAGAGGTGTGCCGGTGGTAGTGTAAACTACTGGTAGGTCTAACCTTGCCAGAGTGGTCAAAGCAGAGAAGCCAGACTAACCCATTTAAACTAATGGAGAGACAAAACATTATTATTATTATTATTATTATTATTATTATTATTATTATTATTATTATTATTATTAATTAGATTCGTATGCCGCCCCTCTCTGAATTATAACAATGTGACAAATCCAATATTTAAAATACATCTAAAACCCATCATTAAAACCATGCAACACAATCAAACCATACATAAACTATATGAGCCCGGGGGTTGTCTCAGTTACCCCACGCCTGGCGACATAACTGGGTCTTCAATAACTTACGAAAGGCAAGGAGGGTGGGGCCTGTTCTAATCTCCGGGGAGGAGTTGATTCCAGAGGGTCGGGGCCACCACAGAGAAGGCTCTTCTCCTGGGGCCCGCCAGACAACATTGTTTAGTCAATGGGACCCGGAGAAGGCCAACTCTGTGGGACCTAATCGGTCGCTGGGATTCATGTGGCAGAAGGCTGCAGCAGAAGATCTATAGGGGGCGCCAAAGTGTGATGCCCAATCACTTCAGCCAAGGGTTCAGTCATTAGAATGCAATATTGCAGGCAAATTCTGCCCACAGCCAGGAGTATGATCATGACTGGTTCAAGGTTGACTAAGCTTTCCATTCTTCCGAGGTTGGTAAAACGGGGACTCAGATTGTTGGGGGCAATATGCTGACTCTGGAAAGAACTGTGAAGCGGTATAGATGTCTAAGGGCTATTGCCATTGCTATGCTGTTTCTTAATTCTCTCCCCCCCAACACCTCTTTCACTCTTTTGCCTTTTGAAAAACTTTAATATTCTTGTAGCTGTATCCACCATGTAAGGAATGACAGCTTATTTCCTGTTGTGGTTAGCTCTGGCCCAGCTCCTGCCCCAAGGACTGTGGATGTGGGGGAGACATCCACATGCTGCAGGCTTGTTTTGCCCCTGGTGGAATCTTCTGATGAAGGCTCCTCTGACCAAGAAAACATGAGTGACAGAGAGGAGGAGAGTGTGGCAGAAGGAGATTAATTATCTAGCTCCTCCTTGGATTCAGAACAAGAATTAATGATACAGCCACGCATGCAGAGAGCGATGCATAGGCAACAACAACTGAGAGATTATTATCAAAGAAAATGAGGCCACCTGTGGTTGGGTGGGGCTGTAGTAATTAGTGAGGCTGCTATAAATAGCAGCCTGTGGGTTTGGCCATTGTGGAGGATTATCTGATCCTTGTGTTTCGTGACTGCTTTACTGACTTTGACCTTTTGTGTGCTGATTTTCCCCCGCTTTGAAACTAAACCAGAGCAAAGGTTGTTTCACTTTGTGAAAGAAGAAGGACTGTGAATTGCCTCACAGCTGCAAGCTAAGTATCACAGGACTGATAAGGGACTTGTACCAATTACCAGTTTGTTTGGAGACCAGTGCTCTTTGCTACACAAAAAGAGGGCTTAGGTTAAGTGAATTTTCCTTATAAAGAACATTGCTTTGAATTTTCAAACGTGTGTGTGTCTGAAATTTGTACCTGTGAATTTTTGGGAGGAGTGCACCAGAGAGCCCGACAGAACAATTTCCTAAACTGGACTTAGGTCAATGTGTGATTCTTTTTTTTTTTTAACATGCAAAAAAATGGGGCCCTTCTTCTTCCAACATATTTTGATTTATAATGCACACAAATCAGGCCAGATACATTTTAAAAGTCTGTGATCCTCACCCTTCTCTGCTTATAAGATGTTCTCAGTGCAACATTAATCTCTTGTCAGATTCTTTTTCTGCTAGTCTGAAGATTATTCCCCTATTCTAGGAAAGTAGACAAATCTTTTCAGTCCTTGCTTACATCAGAGCTCCACCATATTCATTTTTCAGTTTCCTTTCACTGCAAGTTGTATTTCTGCCGAATGTACCAGATTTTATTCCTTCTCTGCATATTTACCTTCTTTTTACAGTGGAGTTTTTTATTTTATTTTATTTGAATTAATGAAGAAAGAGACATGCATCAGATTTTATTCCCTTTCTGCACATTTATCCTCATTATATAGTGTTTTTTATTTCTATCTATCAATGAAGAAAGAGAAATATCTGTTACAATCTTGGCCCATGGAACAACATGGAATTTGGTTTTGACTAGTGTCTGAGGCTGCTCAGGGACCGGCTGTGTCTCTGCTGGCTCCATGCCCAGAGGAGGAGGACAGCGAAGAGGAGGGGGCTGAACAGTCGGACGGGGGAGAGGAAAATCAGGAATGGGATGAAGGAGAACAGCATGAGAGCCCCGGGGGGGGGAGCTCTCCCCAGCCAGTAGTTTGGAGTCATTAGGTGATGAAGCTCAAGCCGTCATTGACATGGGACAGAGACGGTCAGATCAAAGAAAGGAGCAATTAAAGAAGTATTATCAGCACTGAATTAGGAACAGCTGGGTTTGGGTGTGGTCCTCCTTAGCAGGGTTTAAAAGGCAGGCAAGCCCTTGAAGCCATGTGGAGTGTTATCAGTTTGGAGTTGCGTTATCCTGTCTTGTTTCTCGGCGTCTCTGTTCCTGGCTTGTGGCCCAGCAGCTTTGGAAGACCCGTGGGAGGTGTAGGTCTGCTATCTCCAGCCTCGGCTTGGCAGCAAGAATTCTGTATTGCTGCATGGACTTTTGCCTTCGTGGATATATCTGAAGATACAGCATTTTCCTGTTTGTAAGGACATTTTCTGTTACCTGTGTTTTTCTTGAATTTTATAAAACTGCCTTTGCCTTTTACCAGTGTGTCTGGCTTCTCTTTTTGGGTTGGTATTGGCTTCTGGAGTGACCCAGACAGAACAACTAGTAGGAGGAAAGAGAGAAAACAAACAAATCCTCCATGTGTAAATAATTTTTACCAGGTTTTTATGGTTTACCAAAGTAACAGCAATAGCATATTGCTTTATTTTTGCTTAACTAAGCAGTATGTTTTCTATTTACCCCATTTCCGGCCACCAAAGAATTTTCAAAAACATGAAGGTTTGTTTAGTCATTACTATCTTATTTTGATATTTAGAAGTTGATGGTCTTACTTTGTTTTAGCCTTTTTTTAAAAGCCAGACAATGGGTAATTAATCTTATACACAACTTTTCCTTATGCAGATGGAGTATTTGGTTTATAAAAGCTTGCTGTAGAATTCTGGGAGATGAAGTTCACCAGTCTTAAACTGGCCAAGTTTGAAGACCTCTGGTCTATCCTAACTTTGAAAACAAAGAGAAGTATGGGTGGACAGGCGATTTGATAAATTTACAATCACCACATATTGTCCTCTCTTTTAACTTAGCTATTGGATACCACAATATTTCCTAAGGAGCAGTTCAGCATCAAGGAATTACATTGTGTTCAAAATAATATTCTCCAGCCAGAGTGCATAAACAACAAACTTTTTATTTGAAAAGTGCTTTTTCCTTCCTTCCTTCCTTCCTTCCTTCCTTCCTTCTCTCCTTTCTTTCTTTCTCTCTCCCTCCCCCTCTTTCTTTTTTCTTTCTTTCTTTCTCCCTCCCTCCCTCTTTCTTTCTTTCTCTCTCCCTCCCCCTTTCTTTTTTCTTTCTTTCTCCCTCCCTCTTTCTTTCTTTCTCTCCCTCCCTCCCCCTCTTTCTTTTTTCTTTCTTTCTTTCTCCCTCCATCTTTCTTTCTCTCTCTCCCTCCCCCTCTTTCTTTTTTCTTTCTTTCTCCCTCCCTCCCTCTTTCTTTTTCTCTCTCTTTCTCTCCCTCCCCCTCTTTCTTTTTTCTTTCTTTCTCCCTCCCTCCCTCTTTCTTTCTTTCTTTCTCTCTCTCCCTCCCCCCTCTTTCTTTTTTCTTTCTTTCTTTCTTTCTCCCTCCCTCCCTCCCTCTTTCTTTCTTTCTTTCTTTTTTGAGCTGTACTGGACAATCACCAAATAATTTCACGGGAAGGGAAATATTTGTTTCCTCTTCTGGCAAACAGGGGTCTTGGATTCAAAGAGCAACAGTGATGAAAAACACCTGGAACTTAGTGCAGATAATGATAACTTTTGTATTTATACAGGCCGGGTTAACCCAGTCAGGTCAACAACCAACAGAAACATTCTCACACTGTGCTTAGGTTGTGCTAATCCTTTTGTGGCTTTGCATATTGTGCTAATCTAAGTTGTTTAATTAATTTATGGCTCAATAAATTGTGAAAGACCAGAAAATGGGTTTATTTAATGACTAGATCAGTGTTTTTCAACCAGTGTGCCATGGCACACTAGTGTGCCGCGAGACATGGTCAGGTGTGCCGCGAAGCTCAGAGAAAGAAAACAAGAGAAAGAGAAAGAGAAAGCAAGCAAGAGAGAAAGAAAACAAGAGAGAAAGCAAGAGAGAGAGAGAAAGAAAGCAAGAGAGAGGGAGAACGAGGGAGGGAAGGTGGGAGAGAGAAAAACATAGAGGGGGGTAGGGAGGGAGAGAGAAAGAGCAAAAAAGAGGAAAGAAGGAAGAGAGAAAGAAAGAGGGATGGAGAGAGGAAAAAAAGGTAGAGAAAGAGGAAGAGAGAAATAGAGCAAAAGGGAGGAAGAGAGAGAATTTTTTTGTCCATTATTTTTTAGCGCCCCCCCCCCCCCCGCTCAATGTGCCCCATGGTTTTGTAAATGTAAAAAATGTGCCGTGGCTCAAAAAAGGTTGAAAATCACTGGACTAGATTACCAATGTGGCATCAATGCAGCTTTTGTGTATATAATGCATGTCTCTCTATTCAGAGGAGTATGTTGGAAAAGGTTTTTCTGTTTAAGAGTACTGCTCACATTAATTGTAGGTTCACCAGAAGAACAGACCCTTCCCATTCTTTGCCTTTGGTTGTATCAGTATGTAATAAGTTGCATTGTAGCATGATTGCTTCCATGACTATAATTCATGAAGAGCTTTAATTAGAGTTACTATTTCTAGGCTGTGACAATCCAGAAGGCCACTAGATGGCAGCAAAGGGTGGAGGAAACTAACTTTGTTGCCATCTAGTGGTCCTCTGGATGTTATACATCAACTGTAATTCTAATCAAAAAGCAAAAGGCTTGCCTTAAATGACTCTCAGTTTACCTGCACCTGTTCGGAGGCCTTTCCCACTTTCCGTTTGTGCATGCATTTGCTGAAAGATCCCCACCCTTCTGCTTTTCTTTTGAGAATAATGCACACATTTAACAATGGCACTGAAAATGAATCCAATTCTCTTCTCCCAAGCAGAGATCAATTTTCATGAATAATAGAATAGGGAGACGTGAGCTGGCCAGGTTCAGAATGGCATTATATATCCCTGGGAACCCAAAGCTGGAAACTTGCTTTACTCGCCGGGCAATAGAATCGTTTTTGTCAGCAAGGCTAAGTCTGGCGATCCTAGCCAAAGCAAGCAACAGAGGCAACACTCAGAAATGTTGTTTCTCCTGAATTTGTTTGCTGATTAGTGAAGAGGTTGTTCAGCACGTTTTTATATTTATAAGTGACACTGAAGGAAGTATTTTACTAAGGACAATTTTCTGGACTGGAGATATGCTGATATGAAATTATGAATGGAGAATTTTCCCCAAACTTTAAAAATTATCTATTTGAATTATAGAGTTTGGGAGAAAGAGAAATGAAATCATTTATTTATTTATTTATTTATTTATTTATTGGATTTGTATGCCGCCCCTCTCCGTAGACTCGGGGCGGCTAACAACAGTGGTAAAAACAAGATGCGACAATCCAATACTAAAAACAGCTAAAAACCCTTATTTTAAGGACCAATCATACATACAAACATACCATACATAAATTGTAGAAGCCTAGGGGGAAAGAGTATCTCAGTTCCCCCATGCCTGACGACAGAGGTGGGTTTTAAGAAGCTTACGAAAGGCAAGGAGGGTGGGGGCAATTCTAATCTCTGGGGGGAGTTGGTTCCAGAGGGCCGGGGCCGCCACAGAGAAGGCTCTTCCCCTGGGTCCCGCCAAATGACATTGTTTAGTTGACAGGACCCGGAGAAGGCCCACTTTGTGGGACCTAATTGGTCGCTGGGATTCGTGCGGCAGAAGGCGGTCCCGGAGATAACCTGGCCCGGTGCCATGAAGGGCTTTATAGGTCATTGTGACCGGAAACTGATCGGCAACCAATGCAGACTGCGGAGTGTTGGTGTGACATGGGCATATTTAGGAAAGCCCATGATTGCTCTCGCAGCTGCATTCTGCACGATCTGAAGTTTCCATATCATATTATGCTATTGCTCACAATAGTTAAACCAAATCATATTTTAGTCTGTTGTGTAAATCAGGCCATGTTAAACTACAATAAGATGGATTCTGGCTTAGCGTGTAAGAGAATACAGCTCAATTTCTTTTAGAAAATTTTAACAGTAATTTTATTAAAACTTATACATACTTTACCAAAAAACTGAAATACTGTAATAAAAATAGGTGCAGAAAAAAGAAAAGAAAAAAATATAGTAAAGAAAAAGAAAATTATATAAAGAAATGACTTCCCCCTTCATTACAGCAAATATAAGCAATTGTAATAACATCTCCTCTTAAAAGACTATAAATGAATTGTTCTTCCCATATCTCATCTATTAAAAATTCCTTAAAATCTCATAATTTCAAACCTGATAAGCAAAAATCCATTACAGGTTATCAGAAAGAACTTCATATGTGTTTTAACCTTGACCAAAGAAACCAATTTTATATTCCTTCATTTTACTTTTAACAAAATTATTCTTTAAATTCATCCCTTATAACTCTCTTTGAACTACTGTTGAGGAACTCATCGGTCAGGAATATCAGCCTCTCTAGCTTCTTAAAGCAGCATGAGTTTAAGTGCTTAGCAATAATTTCTATTGCTAGGGGTTGGATAACCATTATTATTATTATTATTATTATTATTATTATTATTATTATTATTATTATTAATTATTATCCAAGTTCCACAGTCACCAATAAACCAACAAACTGCTAGGAGGCAATGATGTTTTTGAATGAGCAGAATAATTAGTTTTCAAAATCACAATTATTCATGATCATTGGTGCATTTATCATTCAGATCAGGATGTTGTTCCCTTGTTCCCTTGTGCAACCCCAATCATCGCAAATCATGGTTTAGTGTAAGGATGAAAAACAAAGTGTTGGGCTCCTTGTTTATAATCTCCAATGGACAAATTAAAACATTCAACCCTTTTCTTTTTGCATTCTGGGACTTTGGGGTTTTTAAAAGGACTAGTGCTAGAGCAGTGTTTCCCAACCTTGGCAACTTGAAGATATCTCGACTTCAACTTCCAGAATCTCCCAGCCAGCAAATGCTGGCTGGGGAATTCTGGGAGTTGAAGTCCAGATATCTTCAAGTTGCCAAGGTTGGGAAACACTGTGTTAGAGGGATAAAACATTCAAAATAGCATGTGGCAGATAAAACATTCAAGATGATCAAAGGCCTGTTCTTTTATGGGTATTGACACATTCTAAAAAGGGACAGAGTTTTAATCACGCACTCATGGCCACCATCTTGGGTTTTTTGAACCTCTTGCAAACATCCCAAATGAGTGCCTTCACTCTCCTAGGCTTGCTCTGGATACAAACTACACACATTTGTGGACCGCAGCTCTCTACATCAAACCCAACAAAATCATGTGCACCTCTCCTTCCACAGCTCAATGTGTGGTTTGAACTCAGCTGTTCTGTGGCCTAGTCAACTGATTAATTGAACAAACCAAGACGTCTCCCAGTGTTCAAATTCAGGCAGGAAGTTAATTGCTCTCTCATGAAAATTCCTTTTGTTGTTATTCAGCCTCTGTCGAAAAACATCTTCAGATGTACTCGGTGGTGACCCCTTCTTTCTCCCAGATGATCACTTAGAAGAATAACGAAGATGACAGAGCCTGGGAAAAGAGAGAGAGAGGAGACACATTGAAGTATCTCTAGCAATTTCATTCCACAAAGGTCCCATTGTCTGCCTCTGTGGGATACTTGACTCAGGCAGCCATGGGAGGATTCTGACAAGCTACTGCAAACAAGGCGAGAGCTTGCATGACTTCCGGTGTCCAAGCAAGTCTCTCATCCTGTCAAGCACTTGAGGGACCTTAGAAAGGTTCGTGGGATGAACCCCTGCACCGATGATGCAGAGAGCGACATATATTTCAGATAAGTGACTGCCTAGTGCTCCAGTGATGAAGCATCCACAATTTCTGGAGGCAAGTTGTTCCACTGGTTAATTGTCCTGAGCATTAGGAAGGAAGTTTCTCTTTAATTCCAAATTGCTTCTCTCTTTGATTAGTTTCCAACCATTGTTTCTTGTTGTGCCCTCTGATCCTTTGCAAAATAGTTGGACCCCCTCTTCTTTGTGGCAGCCCTTCAAATAGTGAAATACCGCTATCATGTCACCCCTAATTTTTCTTTTCTTTAGTCTAGCCAGACCCAAAACCTGCAGCCATTCTTCATATGGATTATCCTAGTGAAGACACTGTTGCCAGAAAATATTTTTTTGTGTTTAAATACCGGAAGGCTTACATTAGGTTCCATGGTGGCGCAGTGGTTAGAATGCAGTATTGCAGGCTAATTAGGCTGACTGCTGGCTGTCAGCAAATAGGCAGTTCGATACTGACTGGCTCAAGGTTGACTCAGCCTTCCATTCTTCCGAGGTGGGTCAAGTGAGGACCCAGATTGTTTGGGGCAATTATGCTGACTCTGTAAACCGCTTAGAGAGGGCTGTAAAGCCCTGTGAAGTTGGATATAAGTCTAAGTGCTACTGCTAGTGCTTTTATAGGGACTTTTTTTGTTGAAGGAAGAGACTTTGCTTGTCGGAAGCCAGTTGAGAAGATTGCAAATGGTGATTGCATGACTCCAAGGCCCTACAACTGTCATAACTACTTGCCAGTTCCCAATTATCTCAAATTTGATGATATGGCCACGGAGAGGGGCGGCATACAAATCTAATAAATAAAATAAATAAATAAAATAAATCTGATCGTTGTGTTTCGTGACTGCTTTACTGACTTTGACCTTTTGTGTGCTGATTTTTCCCCGCTTTGAAACTAAACCAGAGCAAAGTGTGTTTCACTTTGTGAAAGAAGAAGGACTGTGAATTGCCTCACAGCTGCAAGCTAAGTATCACAGAACTGATAAGGGACTTGTACCAATTACCAGTTTGTTTGGAGACGAGTGCTCTTTGCTGCACCAAAAGAGGGCTTGGGTTAAGTGAATTTTCATTATAAAGGACATTGCTTTGAATTTTCCAGCGTGTGTGTGTCTGAAATTTGTACCTGTGAATTTTTGGGAGGATTCTTCCAGAGAGCCCGACAGAACATGTTCAAGGGAGCTTTCTTAGGTTTTCTTGGACTTCTTGATGCAAGAAATATCCGTAATGTTTCCCAAATGTTTCACACCAATTACGCATGTTTGGATAAGGAGTGCAGAAGAGCCATCCTTTGTGCAAAGCAGCCGAAAGCAAGATGCCAACCCATCTGCTCCTTACAAAATTGCCTCTCTGTTCTACCGTCAGTTTTTGCGGTCGGTCCTTTTCAGATTCAGCAGGCTACTTGGAATAACGCAGCTGAAAATTTTGGCGGCTGCTGCATTCTGAACTCCTCCCCCCACTACCCCCCCCCCCGAATTTCAGTCCTGACTAACAGCAAAACTGCATGTGGGAAAGTGACCTACGCTCTGGGGAAATATTAGTTTTAAAAGGAGGATGGGGGGAAGGGATGAAGAGAGTGACTTTACGGCCTCAGCTTCCGGACAATTGCTCTGTTGGAGGTCATGTCAAAGGAAAAAAAACAGAACAAAAACATGAACTTGTCTTTATCCAGATGCATTTTACAACTCGCTTCCAGCCTGCAGCTAAGCTGGCCTTCTGCAAAGCCTAGTTTCCTTCACGTCACAATTTTAAAACCATCCCGGTAGCAAATTCTAGTGCAATGGACAATGCAAAAAACCCCCCCAACATTGCAGTTGAGTGAAGATTGCCCACCGCGCCCCGGCCTTTTATTCTGTACTCCATTGGCTTTTAAAATCTCCTCTCTTGGATTCCAGCGCAGGAGAGGTCAGGGGGCAAAGGTCACGGAAGTCAGCTTTTGGATTGATTACTTTGTACTATCGGCAGCTTCCTCCTACGGAGGGGCCATGTCATTGGCTGCTAAGACTGGAACAGATAACATAAGAGGGTCTGGAAACTTGTCCTGACATTACCCAGGGAATCTGAAGAACCATATAGGTGGGTAGAATTTTGGAGAAAAGAAGGCATGGGTTTTTTCCCCATTATAAATAGTTTTTGGGGGTGGTTTCAACTCCCCCCTTGGAGACTTTCGGGCCATGTCTGCAGTTTCTTTGGCAAGATTTTATTTATTACATTTTTTTTATTTTTATTTTTTATTAATTAATTAATTTAAATTATTTATTTTATTTTATTTTAATTTGCTCTCTCTCTCTCTCTCTCTCTCTCTCTCTCTCTATCTATCTATCTATAATTTATTTTATTTTATTCTATTCTGTCTGTCCGTCCGTCCATCCATCCATCCATCCATCCATCCATCCATCCATCCATCTATTTGATTTTTATTTATTTATTTAATTTATTTGATTTTTATGCCGCCCTTCTCCTTAGTCTCAGGGCGGCTTACAACAAGTTAGCAATAGCACTTTTTAACAGAGCCAGCCTATTGCCCCCACAATCCAGGTCCTCATTTTACCCACCTCGGAAGGATGGAAGGCTAAGTGAGCCGGTGATGAGATTTGAACCGCTGATCTACAGATCTCCAATCAGCTTCAGTGGCCTGCAGTACAGCACTCTACCTGCTGTGCCACTCCGGCTCATTTTTTAAAAAGTAGGTTGCTTTGAGGTAGATGACTGGCCCCAAATCACCCAGAAGGCTTCGTGCTAAAGCAGGACTAGAAAAAGTATTAAGTATTCAATAAATAGTGCGTAAACCTACTACGCTCACTGATTCATTCCTCCCATGGGGGCGGTAGCCCATCACTGCCAATACCTTAAATGGTGACTGGAGACCAACTGGGAGCCAGTGCAGCTCGTGAAGTGTTGGTGCAACATGGGTGTACCTAGGTGTACCCACCACAGCTCACATGGCTGTGTTCTGGATCAATTGTAGTCTCTGAACACTTTTCAAGGGTGTCCCCATGTAGAGGGTGTTGTGGTTGGCTCTGGCCCAACTCCTGCCCCAAGGAATGTGGAAGTGGATGCAGGGGAAACATCAACATGTCATAGGCCTGTTTTATTGCCGACAGAGTCAGGTAGTGCAGTTTCCTCGGATGAAGAAGAAGGTGGGGGTGACTTGGAAGAGGGGGGCTTGGCACACAGCCCAGGAAGCCAATCTCCATTATCTTCGGTTGATTCAGATGAGGAAGTGTTAGATCCACGCATGCGCAGACTTATGCATCGGAGAGACCAATTGAAGAAATATTACAGGAGATAAGAGGGGCCACCTGTGTTTGGGTGGGGCTCCAGTAATTAGAGCTGCTGATATAAATAGCAGCGTGCTGGCTTGGCCATTGTGGAAGATTATCTGATCGTTGTTTCTTCAGAACCATGCCTTGCTGTTTCCGGACTTTCTTTGTTGATTTTTCCCGACTTTGAAACCAAAGCAGAGCAAAGTGTGTGTGTTTCACTTCATGGAAGAAGGAGGGCTGTGACGTTTCTTCACAGCTGCTAGCTAAGTACTTAAGGACTGATTAAGGGGATTGTACAGACTACCAGGTTGTTTTGGGACGAGTGCTCTTTGCAATACAAAAAGGGTGCTTTGTTTCTTTTGAATTTTTGTGATAAAGAACATTGTTTTTGAACTTTCAAGTGTGTGTGTGTGTGTGTGTGTGTCTGAAATTTGTACCCTTGAATTTTTGGGAGACTCATAACATAGAGCCCCGCAGAACAGAGGGCATTACAGTAATTGAGCCGTGGGGCGATAAGGGCATGATTGTGAGAAGAGACTCCTGATCCAAACAGGGTTGCAGTTGGTGCACTAGGTGAACCCGTGCAAAAGCCCCCCTAGCTTCCATCCATTGTTTTTTGTCCTGCTGTCTGGTACTTTGGAGAATAATTTGACACCCTGTCTTTTTTTTCTTTTTTAAAATTATTTTTCATTAGACATACAAAGACAAACAACATTCAACATTCAACGAGCTACCATTGCTCCGCTTATCATAGAAGTCTAACTAATACAAAAAAAATGTCTAACTATAATCAGATCGATTCAGAAATATAACACTCACACTCTATATTCTTATTAAATTTAACTCTATTGTTTATAGTTTATGGTTTCTATAACTTTAATTAATGTTCTTATATTTTATAAAATATAAAATACTTAAACTAATAATACTATATAAAAAGATAATACTGTACTTTAATATTAGTAACATTATAAAAATACTCTGTGTTTTTATTATTTTTAAACTTTTACGTTCTATCTATTACTATCTTTTTTTGTGACAGCCCCTCAAATACTGGAATACTGCTGTAATGTCTCCCGCTAGTCCTTCTTTTCTCTAGACTAGCTATACCCAGTTCCTGCAACCATTTTTCATGTTTTAGTCTCCAAGCCTTTAATCATCTTAGTTGCTCTTCTCTGTATTTTTTCCCTAAAACCTCAACATCTTTTTTGTAATGCAGTGACCCAACCTGGATGCAGTATTCCAGGTCTGGTCTTATTAAGGTTCATTAAATGGTACTAATACCTCATTAGAGTACCGTTAGTTCACAACACTAAACTAGCTCTCACATGCAAATTATAGCCAACATTTCCCGAAGGAAATTGCATCTTTTTGTACATCTGAATATTTATTTGTTCACCATCTTTCCTAGAGCTGGAAAGGGCTTTTTTTAAAAAAAAAAAGAAGCCTGAAAAGCAATAAATAAATAAATAAAAACCAAACAAATTCAGATTAACTGTCCAATAAAAAGCCTCCCTTGTGAATTTTCCCTCTCCCCAACCCATCCCCACGTGGATGACCTATTTGCAAAGTTTTTGGCATTGGAGTGGAAAAGCAGCCGTAAAGCTTGGCTGGAATAAGCCTAAAGCAGAAGGATAAAATATTCTGTTCACGAGCCATATGTGCACTTTAGTCTTAGGCAAATTCATTCAAAAGTATATGTCATTTATTTATTTATTCCCCCCCCCCCCAAATTTCTTTATTACATAGAAACATAGAAACATAGAAGTCTGACAGCAGAAAAAGACCTCATGGTCCATCTAGTCTGCCCTTATACTATTTTCTGTATTTTATCTTAGGATGGATATATGTTTATCCCAGGCATGTTTAAATTCAGTTACTGTGGATTTATCTACCACGTCTGCTGGAAGTTTGTTCCAAGCATCTACTACTCTTTCAGTAAAATAATATTTTCTCATGTTGCTCTTGATCTTTCCCCCAACTAACTTCAGATTGTGTCCCCTTGTTCTTGTGTTCACTTTCCTATTAAAAACACTTCCCTCCTGGACCTTATTTAACCCTTTAATATATTTAAATGTTTCGATCATGTCCCCCCTTTTCCTTCTGTCCTCCAGACCAGTGTTTTTCAACCAGTGTGCCGTGGCACACTAGTGTGCCGTGAGACATGGTCAGGTGTGCCGCGAAGCTCAGAGAGAAAGAAAGCAAGAGAGAGAAAAAGCAAGAGAGAAAGAAAGAAAGAGAGAGAGAGAAAGAGAGAGAAAGAGCGAGAGAGAGAAAGAGAACAAGAGAAAGAGAGAGAGAAAGAAAGCAAGAGAGAGAAAGAAAGCAAGAGAGAGAGAAAGAGAGGGAGGGAAGGAGAGAGAGAAAGAGAGCAAAAAAGAGGAAGGAAGGAAGAGAAAGAAAGAGGAATGGAGAGAGAAAAAAGAAAGAGGAAGGAAGGGAGAGAAAGAGGGAGGGAGAAAGAAATAGAGTGAAGGGGAGGAAGAGAGAGAGAGAGAATTTTTTGTCCAAACTTTTTTTAGCGCCCCCCCCCTCAATGTGCCCCAGGGTTTCGTAAATGTAAAAAATGTGCCGCGGCTCAAAAAAGGTTGAAAATCACTGCTCCAGACTATACAGATTGAGTTCATGAAGTCTTTCCTGATACGTTTTATGCTTAAGGCCTTCCACCATTCTTGTAGCCCGTCTTTGGACCCGTTCAATTTTGTCAATATCTTTTTGTAGGTGAGGTCTCCAGAACTGAACACAGTATTCCAAATGTGGTCTCACCAGCATTCTATATAGCGGGATCATAATCTCCCTCTTCCTGCTTGTTATACCTCTAGCTATGCAGCCAAGCATCCTACTTGCTTTCCCTACCGCCTGACTGCACTGTTCACCCATTTTGAGACTGTCAGAAATCACTACCCCTAAATCCTTTTCTTTTGAAGTATTTGCTAACACAGAACTGCCAATACAATACTCAGATTGAGGATTCCTTTTCCCCAAGTGCATTAAGTTTTCACATATAATTCCACTCACAATTTATTCCGTTTTACAGATTATAAACCACCTCTGTTAACGTTCTTATAGTAGATTTTTTTTACCTGTTACATTCCATTGTGTACATTAAACTTTGTACATTTATTTTCTAATATTTATTACATTCACTAAATGATAAATAAAAACTATTTACAAGGTAGCTGTGGTTTGTTTCGATTGTACCGTTGCTTCATATTATATTATTTCTATATTCTCTTTTGAATCCATTCATGCCATTTTTGCCATGTTTGTTTTGATTCCATGAAAGATCAAAAGCAACATGAGAAAATACTATTTTACTGAAAGAGTAGTAGATCCTTGGAACAAACTTCCAGCAGACGTGGTAGATAAATCCACAGTAACTGAATTTAAACATGCCTGGGATAAACATAGATGCATCCTAAGATAAAATAGAGGAAATAGTATAAGGGCAGACTAGATGGACCATGAGGTCTTTTTCTGCCGTCAGACTTCTATGTTTCTATGTTTCTATTTTGTTTCCCTTGATTGAATTAGTGATTTCGTCCATCTCCACACAGGTATATATTTTATCTATCATTAAATTTTCCGTTGGGGTCTGGTCATTCTTCCAAAATTGTGCTATTGCAATTCTTGTTGCAGTGTTTATATGTGTCGTAAGAAGCAGTGTTTGTTTTGAATAGTGCCTTCTCCAGATTCCTAATAGCATAGCTTCCGGGGTAAATTCTATTTCCTCTTTTGTAATCTCTGAGAGCCAGGTATGAGTTGTCATTTATTTAAACGGGAGTCACTTCTATGTGCAGGCTTACAATTTTCAAGACACAAAAGTCACTGTATTACGTGGGCTAGCTGCCTTACTTTTTCCTGAGGCTGCCTCTGAAACAGGGAAATTGTCTAGCTTTCAGACCATCGGGCCCTTAAAATGCAGCATTCCAAACCATTTTGATTCCTCCCAGCTTCATCTCCGTAATGTACCAAATTCTTAGGATTAGCAAAGTACATTATATAAAGCTATGATTGAATTAAAGACCTTGGTATACTAATAACAAAAGATTTAAGTGCCAAATCCCACTGCAACAATATAGCCAAAAAGGCTTCAAGAGTTGTAAACCTAATGCTACGTATCTTCTGCTCTGGCAATCTCACACTACTTACCAGAGCTTACAAAACTTTTGCCAGACCCATCCTCGAATACAGCTCATCTGTTTGGAACCCATATCGCATCTCAGACATTAACACCCTTGAAAATGTCCAAAGATACTTCACCAGAAGGGCCCTTCACTCCTCCACCATAACAGAATACCCTACGAGACTAGACTTTCAATCCTGGGCCTAGAAAGCTTAGAACTAAGACGCCTTAAACAAGATCTAAGTATTGCCCACAAGATCATATGCTGCAACGTCCTGCTGTCGGCGACTACTTCAGCTTCAACCACAACAACACAAGAGCACACAACAGATTTAAACTTAATATTAACCGCTCCAAACTTGACTGTAAAAAATATGACTTCAGTAACCGAGTTGTCGAAGAGTGGAACTCATTACCGGACTCCGTAGTGTCATCCCCAAACCCCCAACACTTTACCCTTAGATTATCTACGGTTGACCTATCCAGATTCCTAAGAAGTCAGTAAGGGGAGAGTATAAGTGCACTAGAGTGCCTTCCGTCCCCTGTCCTATTGCTCTCCTATATCTCCTATACCTTTCTTCTATTCCTATATCTCTTCTTCTATTCTTTCATTGATATGTTCTATTACTATACCTTCTTTTCTATTCTTTCTTAGATATATTTTACTATGAGTATCTCCTCTATAACCTTCACCATGTATTTTACTATGTGTATATAGATATATACCCACTAAAACCCTCATTGTGTATTGGACAAAATAAATAAATAAATAAATAAAAATGAATCTTTTTTTTCATGATATGTGGAGTGCTTCCCTATCACAAAGCTGTCTTTCTTCTTCCTTTATCGTACTGCATTTAAGGAAAAAGAAGATAATTTTCTATTAAAATTCAAGGTTTTATGACTACACCGTCGAGTGTTGTTTTACTGCTAGGCTGGCAAAATCCTGAACATCGCCAGTCTTAATTGCAATGGGGACATGAATTCCCAGAGATCAGGGGTTCCATAATTCATGAAAGGCACAAATGGCAATGTATTGATCAGGTGCGGATCTCATACAGAAATTCAAAGGCAAAGTACTAAGCAGAGTTCAAGCCGAGTGAAGGAATTGGAAGCACAGATGCTCCGAGTGTACGGAATACTGGAATGGTACTAGTCACCTTTGATAGCAAAGGAAGAAAAATAATACACGAGGCAGTTGCATCAAATACAGTATAAAATGTACTCTAGCGATATTATATTGAACTATTTAAAAAGCCAAATGATTGTTTAGTGATTCAACTCTTTTTTTAAAAAAAATATTTATTTATTTTAAAGTTTTAAAAGACTTTAATAGGAAAGTGAACACAAGAACAAGGGGACACAATCTGAAGTTAGTTGGGGGAAAGATCAAAAGCAACGTGAGAAAATATTATTTCACTGAAAGAGTAGTAGATCCTTGGAACAAACTTCCAGCAGACGTGGTTGGTAAATCCACAGTAACTGAAAAGGAAGAGAAAGAAAAAAGTAAGCAAAAAGAAGGAAAGGAAAAAGAAAGAAATACTAGCGGTCAACTGTTTCCGTTGGCTCACGTATTTAAGCGAACTGTTAATAAATATATTCATGTAATTATTAAATTCTCAATTTGCAGGTACATAATTGTTGTATAGTAAGATGCATTTGTTTAAAATGATATATACATATAAATATATGTAGAGGTGGTGTATATTGTGGTGTGATCTACTGGTTGTTAGTATAGTATTCGTTAGTTTCTGTATAGGTTGTATTTGAGGTAGGTTTTAATTCTATCAGTTAGTGCAGTGATTTTCAACCTTTTTTGAGCCGCGGCACATTTTTTACATTTATGAAACCCTGGGGCACATTGAGTGGGGGGAGGATGGGGGCTAAAAAAAGTTTGGACAAAAAAATTCTCTCTCGCTTCCTCCCTTTCACTCTATGTCTCTCTCCCTCCCTCTTTCTCTCCCTTCTTTCTCTCTCCATCCCTCTTTCTTTCTCTTCCTTCCTCTCTTTTTTGCTCTTTCTTTCTCCCTCCCTACCTCCCCCTGTCTTTCTCTCTCTCTCCTTCCCTCCCTCTCTTTCTCTCTATTGCTTTCTTTCTCTCTCGCTTTCTTTCTCTTGTTCACTTTCTCTCTCTCTTGCTTTCTCTCTCTTGTTCTCTTTCTCTCTCTCGCTCTTTCTCTCTTTTGCTTTCTCTCTGTGAGCTTCGCGGCACACCTGACCATGTCTCACGGCACACTAGTGTGCCCCGGCACACTGGTTGAAAAACACTGAGTTAGTGGCATGTTCTTAAGTGAACAGTGAAATACAGTGGTACCTCTACTTAAGAACTTTTCTAGATAAGAACCGGGTGTTCAAGATTTTTTTGCCTCTTCTTAAGAACCATTTTCTACTTAAGAACCATTTTCTACTTAAGAACCCGAGCCCGGAAAAAATTCCCAGGAAATTTGAGAAGGCCTGGCCAGTTTCCTGCCATTCCCCCTTTAATCTCGGCTATCTCAGGCTTTTCTGGGCTGCCAGAGGAGTCTTTGAGTGGCAGTTAAGGAGGTTTGGCAGTCCAGAGCGAACAAAGCATTTTCCTTTCTTTGGGTGCTTGGAGAGGGAATAAACCTCTGCCAGTGCCCAGAGAAAAGAAACGCTCCCTTCGCTCTGGGCAGCGACTCTCCTCCTCCTCTTCTTCCTCTTCCTCCTCCTCCCACCCATATTCTGAGCTTTTATTTCTTTCCTAATGGTTTTGCATGCATTATTTGGTTTTACATGGATTCCTATGGGAAAAATTGCTTCTACTTACAAACTTTTCCACTTAAGAACTTGGTCACGAAACGAATTAAGTTCATAAGTAGAGGTACCACTGTAGTAGGTAATTCTGTCCATCAAACAGACATGTAAACAAACCTTCCATGGAACCAGTAGAGAGCTGTAAAAATTTTTACTACCACCCTGTGGGCGTGGCTTATTTTGTGGATGTGGCTTGCCATGTGACTGGGGGATGGCTTAAAGGTCATGTGACTGGCTTAGAGGTGGCCAACTTAACGTCACTCGTGTCAAGGGTTAGGGTTAGGGTGCCTGGCCATTCCTCGCCTGAAAGAGATACAATTTCTAGCTATTTACTATTAATGAATATCCACAGTATACTCTTTAATTCTATGTATATATGCCACATGTGTACATACACATTTAATTATAATCAGAACTGCAGAAAAAACAATTGCTGCCAACCTGCCTTCCATTGTGGACCTGTAGACTGCACGAGTCAAAAAGAGGGCGGGGAAAATATTTACTGACCCCTCACATCCTGGACACAAATTGTTTCAACTCCTACCCTCAAAACGTCGCTACAGAGCACTGCACACCAAGACAACTAGACACAAGAACAGTTTTTTTCCGAACGCCATCACTCTACTAAACAAATAATTCCCTCAACACTGTCAGACTTTCTACTAAATCTGCACTTCTATTCTACTAGTTTTTCTCATCATTCCTATCACCCATTTCCTCCCATGTTGACTGTATGACTGTAACTTGTGGCTTGTATCCTAAGATTTTTATTAATATTTCTTCTTCATTGCTTATTTGACCGCTATGACAATCATTAAGTGTTGTACCACATGATTTTTGACAAATGTATATTTTATTTTATGTACGCTGAGAGCATATGCACCAAGACAAATTCCTTGTGTGTCCAATCACACTTGGCCAATAAAATTCTATTCTATTCGACACGGGCACACAAAAATATACATTATCTGCTATACAGGTATAAGCTGTATGTGTATGTACACACACAGAGACACACAAAAACACACACACAGCTCTTCTAAAATTATACACATTCAACCTCATTCAACTGTGAGAGGAAAAACATACCCAGAGCCCAGAAGGGAAAAAAAGAAAAAAAAAATTTTTTTCTACTGGTTTTGCGTAACTCATGATCTTGACATTTTGGCAAACAGTTGCTGTCAGATGTTGGTGAACGCTGGGGTGTCACCAGTAATGGGCAGTCAAAATTGTTACTGCCACACTGTGGGTGTGGCATATTTTGTGGGTGTGGCTTAATGGTCATGTGACTGGGTAGGAGTGGCTTGCCGGCCATGTGACCAGGTGGGAATGACTTGAACAATCATCATCGTTCATGTGAACTGTTAAGTCCTCGACTTACAACCTTACCAGTGTCGCTCGATGGGGTGACAATTTGCTTTGCATTTCCTGCGCTCTCCTTCCCGGGTCGCCCTCCGCCTCAGGCTGGGTAGCTAGGCGAACGGGAGCTACCAGAAGCATAAATGCTGCCAGCGCCGCTTCCACCCACGCCTTCTGCTTGCACCTCACGCGGGAGGTGGTCGCGGGAGGCTGGAGGGGAGCCGAGCAGGAGAGAGGGAAGCTTGTCTGAGGCCAGGAAGGAGGAAAGAGGAAAAAAGCAAGGAGCACAGACACAGCAGCAGCAGCAGCAGGGGAAAAAAGGAGAGCCAAGCCGAGACCAGTAATCCAGGAAGTGACAGCCGCTGATCAGCTGGAGCTGCACACACATCTTCATTTCTGCCGGTGGAACTGTGTTCCACCCCGTCCTGCCTGCTGCCCACCCCTGGGTGTCATACACCCCATACCCAATGTTGTGACATGTCCTAGGTTTGCCATCAGGAGGCCCTATGAGGCTCACATGGGTTACAAAGAGCAATTTTAGCCTACAACAGATTCGATTCGATTTATTGGATTTATATGCCGCCCCTCTCCCCAAACTCGGGGCAGCTCACAATAAGGTAAAAACAATACATAATAACAAATCCAATACCCACCAATCCAATTACAATGTTAAGCTAAAAAATTCATAAAAAACAACCCCAGAATATTAAAAACAAGCACACAATCAATCTAACACCAAAACTACATGGGCAAGGGGGAGATGTTTCAGTTCCCCCATGCCTGACGGCAGAGGTGGGTTTTAAGGAGTTTGCGAAAGGCAAGGAGGGTGGGAGCAATCCTAATCTCAGGGGGGAGCTGGTTCCAAAGGGTCGGAACCGCCACAGAGAAGGCTCTTCCCCTGGGTCCCGCCAGACGACATTGTTTAGTCGACGGGACCCGGAGAAGGCCAACTCTGTGGGACCGAACCGGTCGCTGGGATTCGTGCGGCAGAAGGCGGTCCCGGAGATATTCTGGTCCGGTGCCATGAAGGGCTTTATAGGTCATAATCAACACTTTGAATTGTGACTGGAAACTGATCGGCAACCAATAGTTCAAGCAGCCCATGACTACGGATGTTAGCTGTTCCTACTCAGAAACAAAACTTGCCCTTGAGCCAAAATATAACCTGTGGTTGTTCAATGACTTCCTTCCACCCCATTCTGATACGGTATCTCTGGCCTGCATTCTGACTCACTGGTTTAAAAAAAAAAGGCTCTTCGCATTGCTGGTAAGCACTGCTAAGATTGCACATTCCTCCAGCCGAAACTTACACACACCCTGCAAAGAAAAGTGCAATAACCTACTACTTCACGCAAGAGATTTCCAGCTATTTTCCTCATCTGATATTTTTCTGCGCATATATAATTTTTTTTTGCATTAATTCCTGCAAGCTGTCATTCACGCCTAAAACATTCCAGTTCTCCTGTTTTAGTCCCAAGCTTATTTTCTGATTATTTTAGCAAGAGAGAATTGGAAAAAAAAATAATCAAATACAGGGACCTTGTGAGGTCATGTTGCACCGGTCCGTGGAGTCAGCAGCTGCCGGCCCTCATGCCGCCACCCCCTCCCTCCAGCGCTTCGCCTCCCGCCGGGCAAGCTGCCTCGGGAGGCAGGTTCTGCCGGCCACAGGACGATGGATGGAACAGAGGGGCGGGAAGGACCGAGAGGCTCAAGCCTCTTTTTGGCTGGGGGGAGGCAGCCTGACCCCCTCTCTCCAGCGCTTAGCTCCCGCTGGGCAAGAGGGCTTGGGAGGCAGGTTCTGTCGGCCACAGGACGATGACGGGAAAGAGGGGCGGGGAGGACCAGCACCCCCATGCTTAATCCCGCCCCCAACCATGCCCCTTTCTGCCCCCACTGGGCCATAGAAAAATTGTCTTGCTGAAACTGGTCCCTGGTGGAAAAAACGTTGGGGACCACTGATCTAGTCTAACCCCCTATTTAAGCCAGAAACGCTCTACTAGTGATGGTGAACCTTTTTTCCCTCGGGTGGCAGAAGAGCATGTGTGCGGGGTTTTGCACATGCGCGAGTGCCCACACCCATAACTCAATACCTGGGGAGGGTGAAAACAGCTTCCCCCCCCCCAGAGGCCCTCTGGAGGCCAGAAACAGCCTATTTCCCAACTTCTGGTGGGCTCAGTATGTTGCAGTATAGCATGAAATATGTTAGAATAGGATTGTATTATAATTATATATCTGGACCTCTAGCATAAAAATACTCTGCTTACCCTGATTCTATATCCAGGACAGGAGGGCACTAAACTTGCCTAATCTGCATTCCTGGCAATTACAACAAGGAAACAAAAGGGCTCAAATAAACATCTCACAATAAACAAAGTTTTCACCATTCCGGACAGGACGTTATAGGTTCAAAGGGGGGGGATTTACATTGCCTGAAGCATACAACAGGATGACAGGGTGATTAAGGAAGATTAGTGAGATAAGGCAGAAGACTTCAGAGAAATTAGGTGTGAGGAACATCTGCTCTGAGGAAGAGTTTTTTGATATCTATGGGAAAAGGAAGAACTCAAAAAGATACGTTTGAAGTGATGTCATTGATGTATCACTTGACATGTATGTGTAATTATCTCCATTTCCTTATGTTCCCAAATAAAAAGAGGTACTTGGCTCTACACCATGTCACTTCACCCAGGGAGACAATGTGTCCAGGTTTTCTTTCTAGGATTCGCGTTCGTGAGTGACCCCACAAGGCTGGGTTGCACTTAGCCCCTTTTGAGGACATTGTTTTCACTAGGGACTTTGACAGCATCCACACCAGTAGGCTCGTGTTTTGCCCTTTCCAGGCTCCAAAGGCTTCCCTGGAACCGGTGAAGGGTAAAAAGATCCCCTCCCATTCTCTCGTAGGCTCTCTGGAAGCCAAAAGCACCCTCCCAGAGCCTCTTTTTCCAAGGCAAAAATCAGCCGGCCAACTCACACATACATGTTGGAGCTGAGCTAGGGCAATTGCTCACGTGCCAGCAGATATGGCTCCATGTTCCACCTATGGCACCCATACCATAGGTTCGCCACCACTGCGCTATACCATTTTAGACCAATGGCTGTCCAGTCCCTTCTTAAAAAGCATCTGACATTGAAGCACCCACACCTTCTGAAGGTAAAATGTTCCAGGGGTTGGATTGTTGTTACCTGTCAGGAAAAAATTCTCCTGATTTCTTTGAGGAAGTGATTCAAGAATGGAAAGTCCACACCTCAGTGACGTTTATCCTGATGTGGGGAAATAAGAATGCTCCATAGCAGGAATGGGACTTGCTCAGTTCACCTGGTCAGTTTGCTGTGCCTTTATGACTTCTGTAGCAGGTTCCACTGAACCTTCGCTACCGGTGCACATTGCAGCATTTTATGTGCTCGGGTGCTTGCTCCACTCACGCATGCGCATGTCCTTTCATTCAATTTCACTTCTGCACATAATCCCTCTGGAGATCCAGACTGCCCCCACCCTCCCCGCCTTTCGCAAGTGCCTTAAGACCTATCTATGTCGCCAGCCGTGGGGCAACTAACATATGCCCCACCCCTTCTGACCATTAAAAGTTATGTGTGAGTATGGCTGTAATATTGGGTGTTGATTGTGTATTACTGCTTGTTTTTTAAGATAATGGGTTTTCGCCATAGTTTTAATTATTAGATTTGTATTTATATTGTGTTATTGTTGTTGTGAGCCACCCCGAGTCTCTGGAGAGGGGCGGCATACAAGTCTAATAAATTATTATTATTATTGTTGTTGTTGTTGTTGTTATTATTATGTCAATACAACTCAGCAAACAAGATCACTATGATGGATTTCGTATTTCATCACCAGTCGGGCGCTTCCCAAGCACCTAGGACTGCGTGATGTAGCGGCGAATTATGTTTGCCGATCCCAGCAAAGCGGCCTTTTGCAATTGACAGATTGAGACCTTGTCAATTCCTATGGTTTTCAAATGTCCACTGAGATCCTTTGGCACTGCGCCCAGGGTGCCAAGTACCACTGGGACCACTTTCACTGACTTATGCCAGTCGTTGCATGTCATTGTAAAGAGACTCTTGTTCATTTTGAAACTTTTATGTTGAAGTTTTAATTTAAGTTGATATTAAGTTGATATTCTCCTTAGCTATTAAGATTTATGTATGGTTTGCTTGGGTTATGTGATTAATTTTTATGATAAGGGTTTTAATCTGTTTTTAATCTGTGTATTGTGTTGTGAGCTGCCCCGAGTCTTCGGAGAGGGGTGGCATACAAGTCTAATAAATTATTTTTGTTTTAATTATTATTATTATTATTATTATTATTATTATTATTATTATTATTATATAAAATGCATACAATTGTTAAGATCATAATCAACTGGACGGATGGATGGACAGACAGACAGACAAGGCAAGACAGATGGACCAGACAAACAGATCAACTGGATGAATGAATAGACATACAAACATAGATATTTAGTTCTAGAGACTTCACCTACAAAAAGATATTGATCAAATTGAACGGGTCCAAAGACAGGCTACAAAAATAACGGAAGGTCTTAAGCATAAAACGTATCAGGAAAGACTTAATGAACTCAATCTGTAAAGTCTGGAGCACAGAAGGAAAAGGGGGGGACATGATCGAAACATTTAAATATGTCAAAGGTTTAAATAAGGTTCAGGAGGGAAGTGTTTTTAATAGGAAAGTGAACACAAGAACCAGGGGGCACAATCTGAGGTTAGTTGGGGGAAAGATCAAAAGCAACATGAGAAAATATTATTTTACTGAAAGAGTAGTAGATCCTTGGAACAAACTCCCAGCAGACGTGGTTGATAAATCCACAGTAACTGAATTTAAACATGCCTGGGATAAACATATATCCATCCTAAGATAAAATACAAAAAAATAGTATATGGGCAGACTAGATGGATCATGAGGTCTTTTTCTGCCGTCAGTCTTCTATGTTTCTACGATGGGCTGATCGGACTGTAAACTGAGGCTGTGCACTATACTTCCCACCCATGGGGAAAAGGTTAAACATTTCCCCCACGGGTGGAGAGTATAGTGCACAGTCCCAGTTTACAGTCCGATCAGCCCATCGTATGTGTAATTGGGACATGTGTTCATAAACCACAGTTTATAGCTTGATGTCCTGGGCGAAGTCATAGAGTGGGATTCTTTCCAAAAGCCTCTCTTTGCAAAGCCTCTCTGAGCCAGAGTTTACACTAAGGAACGTAAGCCACAAAACCAACCGGCCACATTTTGGCCTTAATGTGCAAGACAAACCCGGCCACGATGCTTTACAGCTCCTCACTGATGCCTCAGCGATTTGGCATCTCGACCGTTTTCCAAGCAATTCACCGCAGTGCACAAGCACGGGGGTCTTGTCGATGTGCGGCAAGACGCTTTGGCTTCTGCAAGCCCACCTGGCAAGCCCAAATGCAGGTATATTTGGAACAGCCGTGAATCAGTTACCAGGTATCTGAATTGTGATCACACAACCACAGGGATGCTGTAATGGTTGCAAGTATGGAAAAACGGTCATAACTTGCCTTTTTTCAGTGATGCTGCGACTTTGAAGGGTCACTAAATGGACTTGGTAGCTGCAGAAAAGCCCAAGGTGTGGAGGGAAAAGGCGATGTCAACAGACTTCCCCAAGGATGCAATGGAAAGTCCCTGCATCTGTTGCCCTTTCACTTCACTTCTATATATGATTTCTCTCTCTCTCCCTCCCTCTCCCCTCCCTCCCACATTCTCCCCCTTCCCTTCTCTCCCACCCCCTCTGCCCTTCCATTACTCTCATCCCTGTGCTCCCTCCCCTTTTCCTCCCCTCCCCTCTTCCATCCCTCCCTCTCCTCCCTCTCTCTCACTCCTCTCCCCTTTTAACTTCCCTCCCACCCCTCTCTCCTCTTTCCCTCCCCTCTTCCCTCCCTCCCTCCCTCTCCCCTTCCCTCTCTCTCACTGCTCTCTTCTCCCCTTCTACCTTCCCTCTCCCCCCTCCTCTCCCTCCCCCTTATCCCTTCTCTCCCACCCTCTCTCTTCTCCCCACCCCCTTCTCTCCCAAATGGATTTGCAGCTGGCTGAAGCGTAGACATCAGAGAGTTATTGTTAATGGCGAGTATTCTGAGCAGAGTCAGGTTACAAGCGGTGTGCCACAAGGATCTGTTCTGGGTCCTATTCTTTTTAATATATTTGTGAGTGACATAGGGGAAGGTTTGGTAGGGAAGGTTTGCCTATTTGCCGATGACTCTAAAGTGTGCAATAGGGTTGATATTCCTGGAGGCGTCTGTAATATGGTAAATGATTTAGCTTTACTAGATAAATGGTCTAAGCAATGGAAACTGCAGTTTAATGTTTCCAAATGTAAAATAATGCACTTGGGGAAAAGGAATCCTCAATCTGAGTATTGTATTGGCAGTTCAGTGTTGGCAAATACTTCAAAAGAAAAGGATTTAGGGGTAGTGATTTCTGACAGTCTCAAAATGGGTGAACAGTGCAGTCAGGCGGTAGGGAAAGCAAGTAGGATGCTTGGCTGCATAGCTAGAGGTATAACAAGCAGGAAGAGGGAGATTATGATCCCACTATATAGAATGATGGTGAGACCACATTTGGAATACTGTGTTCAGTTCTGGAGACCTCACCTACAAAAAGATATTGACAAAATGGAACGGGTCCAAAGACGGGCTACAAGAATGGTGGAAGGTCTTAAGCATAAAACGTATCAGGAAAGACTTAATGAACTCAATCTGTATAGTCTGGAGGACAGAAGGAAAAGGGGGGACATGATCGAAACATTTAAATATATTAAAGGGTTAAATAAGGTCCAGGAGGGAAGTGTTTTTAATAGGAAAGTGAACACAAGAACAAGGGGACACAATCTGAGGTTAGTTGGGGGAAAGATCAAAAGCAACATGAGAAAATATTATTTTACTGAAAGAGTAGTAGATCCTTGGAACAAACTTCCAGCAGACGTGGTAGATAAATCCACAGTAACTGAATTTAAACATGCCTGGGATAAACATATATCCATCCTAAGATAAAATACAGAAAATAGTATAAGGGCAGACTAGATGGACCATGAGGTCTTTTTCTGCCGTCAGACTTCTATGTTTCTATGTTTCTATGTTTCTTCTATGCCAGTGTTTCCCAACCTCGGCCACTTGAAGATATTTGGGCTTCAACTCCCATAATTCCCCAGCCAGCGAATGAATATATAGTGGGTATATATATCTATATACACATAGTAAAATACATGATGAAGGTTATAGAGCAGATACTCATAGTAAAATATATCTAAGAAATAATAGAAAAGAAGATACAGTAATAGAAGATATCAATGAAAGAATAGAAGAAGAGATATACGAATAGAAGAAAGGTATAGGAGATATAGGAGAGCAATAGGACAGGGGACGGAAGGCACTCTTATTGAAGCGTGGAACTCATTACTGGACTCAATTGTGTCAACCCCTAACCCCCAACATTTCTCACTTAGACTCTCCACGATTGACCTCACCAGGTTCCTAAGAGGCCAGTAAGGGGTGTACATAAGTGCACTGGTGTGCCTTTTGTCCCCTGTCCAATTGTCTTTCCTTTCCTTCTCCTATCTTATACTGTATATTCTCTTTCTTTCATATATCCTCTCCTCTAAGTTCACTTTTACCTTTATATATATTACTACATGTCTATTTTCTTCCTATGTATTTGTGTATTGGACAAATGAATAAATAAATAAATAAACTTGTACTCGCCCCTTAGTCCAGATATCTTCAAGTGGCCAAGGTTGGGAAACACTGCTCTATGCCCTCCCTGTCCCACCCTCCCCTTCCCTCCTTGCCCCTCCCCCACGTCTCTCCCTCCCCTCCCACCCCCTCTGCCGTTCCCTCCCTCTCACCCCTGCGTTTCTTTCCTTTTCTCCCTCTCTTCCCCCTCCCTCCCTTCTCTCCGTCTATCTACCTGTTCCTCCCCCCCTCTCCCCCTCCCTCCCCTCAACCCTCCGAGCTCCCCCCCCAGCATCGCCGCGCGTCGGAACGTGAGAGGGCGTGGCTTCGAAAGCGCGCGGCCCCGCCTCCTCCTGGCCTCCTCGGCCGCCGCGCGAGGGGGAGCGGCCTGCGCGCGCCTGCGCCTTAGCCACCGCCCGCCACCGTTGCCTCGTTGCGGCTCCTTCTCCTCCTCTGAGGCGAAGGTGGCGGAGGGGGCCCCGCGGCGCTGAGGGCTTTTAGCGGGCGGCCGTTTCCTTCCTTCTTCCTCCTCGGCCTTCTTCCTTACGGCTTATCCCGGTCGGGCTCCCCCGCCCCGGCTTCTTCTCGCCCCGGCCGGCCCCGAGCCGGGATGCGCCCCGCCGCCGCGCGCTGCCTTGAGGCGGCCCCGGCCAGGAGGCGGCGCGGGTGAAGCAGCGGCGGCGGCGCGAAGGGGAGCAGCGTCCCTCGTTCCTCCGCGGAGGTAAGCAGGACCTCGGGGCCCGTTTTTCCCACATGCCGCAGCCCTGCTTGGTCTCCCCCTGAAGGTCGGGCTTGGCTGGCTGGGGGGGTGGGGTGGGGGCTGCAGGGGAGGATGGGAGTTGTAGTCCGGGGGGGAAAATGGGTGGCTGCCCGTGGGACCGCTCCCCAAATCACCCACCTCCCTCGAGCCTCAACGGGACCCTTCCCCCCCCAAAAAGCCTGGCTAGTTGTCACCTTCTCCCCCTTTTTTAAATGGCTTTAAGACTTTCTGGAGCGGGTAGGTGGGCTGTCTTATATGGGAAGGAGAGGGGGAGAGAGACACCCCCCCATCTACCCGATCCCTTAACGGTTGGGTCTTTTGTCAGGCTGGGAGGGGGGGGGTGTTCCGTGCGATGTGACGGGTTAAAAAGCGTGGCTTTCACCCAGCCATTGTGTGTGTGTGTGTGTGTGTGTGTGTGTGTGTGTGCGCGCGTGTAGGTGGGGGCGGGAGAAAGGGGGAGGCAGGGACTACATTTCTCGATCCGCAGCTTGCTTTTCCAGAGCATTTTTTTTTTCGTTTGGGGACCCTTTGACAATGAGCCATGAGACCTCCCCACCCCTAAAAGCGCTTTTTTGGGAGGGGGACCCTTTGACAATGAGCCATGAGACCCCCCTCCCCTAAAAGCGTTTTTTTGGGGGGGACTCTTTGACAATGAGCCATGAGACCCCCCCAACCCCTAAAAGCGCTTTTTAGGATCGAGATGCATTGCCTGTATCCAGGGATGGAGCATGAAGCAGGGTTTTGTGGCTTAATATTGTCCACAATGTTTCTTTTGACTTTGCAGAGGGTCTCTGGGATCCCCAGGGATCCCCAGACCACCTTGCATATATCTGCAGCTTGGAAATTTGTGGGGATGGGAGGAAAAGAGGGTTGAAATGAGGCCTTGGGTTCAAAACCTGCAGTAGGGCTGCTTTCCCTCTTAGTGAATGGTGCCCAGAATTGAGTGGGATCTGTGGGATCATCTTTATCTTTTCCCCTTTTTTGGTGGTCGTCCCCATCCTTTCATAAGGGGCGGGTGTTGGTGTTTGTGTTGCTGCTCGGCAACAACCTTTCCAAAGGTAGGCTGGCCATTCTCCGCAGGGTTTTCCTTGAGTCAGGGATTGTGATGCCTGGTGGGTTACTTTAATTCCAGCGGGCAAAGCCTTTAGCTGGGATTCTTGCTACCTGAGTGATGGGGGAGATGGTAGCCTATGGCTTGGACCAAGGAAATAACAAAAGGCTCATGCGGCACCCCAGAGATTTATTATGACGTAGGTTTCTTGCGGATGACACTCTACTTCATTGGACACGTGGGCTGTTGTCGTGACGGAATTGCATAGATCAAACTACAGCTCAGAGCCGCGTTGCATGGTAATGCTCGCCTTGTTCTGTGAAGGGCCAAGGACTTAGGGCTTTGAATGGCTCTTTCACGATCTGAGTCCTTTGTGACTTTCCCTTGAATGAGCTCTGGCACACAAAACCTTAAGAGAGAATTCCAGATACTCCACAAGGCTTAATAAACATGTTCCTTTGTTGTTTGTTTCTGTGTCTTCCGTGGAGCTGGGCAATCTCGTCTGGTGATGAGGATTACTTTCAGTCAAGTTTGAATCAGATAGCGCAGTTTTAAGGCTGCCTTGGCAGTACGGCCATTCAACCACCTCCCTTTTGCTAAACCGTGTTCAGTTAGGATTTGGCTGCATGTTGACTGAACTTCCCTGACATCTAGATCTCAACAATAGTTGAGGGGGAATATGATCGAAACATTTTAATATGTTAAATGGTTAAATAAGGTCCAGGAGGGAAGCGTTTTTAATAGGAAAG
Source organism: Erythrolamprus reginae (assembly GCF_031021105.1). Lineage (NCBI taxonomy): Eukaryota > Metazoa > Chordata > Lepidosauria > Squamata > Dipsadidae > Erythrolamprus > Erythrolamprus reginae. The sequence goes on along the minus strand of NC_091961.1, from coordinate 24,537,678 downwards.
TGAACACAAGAACAAGGGGACACAATCTGAAGTTAGTTGGGGGAAAGATCAAAAGCAACGTGAGAAAATATTATTTTACTGAAAGAGTAGTAGATCCTTGGAACAAACTTCCAGCAGACGTGGTTGGTAAATCCACAGTAACTGAATTTAAACATGCCTGGGATAAACATATATCCATCCTAAGGTAAAATACAGAAAATAGTACAGTATAAGGGCAGACTAGATGGACCATGAGGTCTTTTTCTGCCGTCAGTCTTCTATGTTTCTATTTCCAACACTAGCAGCAATTACACTAGATCAGAGGTCTTCAAACTTGGCAACTTTAAGACGTGGACTTCAACTTCCAGAATGCTCCAGCCAGGTATGCTGGCTTGAGAATTCTGGGAGTTGAAGTCCACAACTCTTAAAGTTGCCAAATTTGGACTAGATGATAATCTGGTCTAATACAACGACAATTCTCTGACTAACCTCTCTAGAATCTTAACATTAATTATATTGAAGTTCTATGTGTGGACTTCGTCCAATCTTGGAAGATTGGATCTCCAATCTAGTGCACGTTAGGTTCCCCCCACCCCTGCTCTGAAGGAAGGATATCTCTGATGACTTTCCCTGGAGTTCCAATTACAGAAATCTGGTCTGGCAAAAGATGTTTTTCCATAAGGTATCATGATGGGACAGATAAGGATGTCACATTGTGAAGATGTGTCCAAAGGTTAATTCTTAATTTATTTATTTATTTATTGGTTTTGTATGCCGCCCCTCTCCGCAGACTCGGGGCGGCTAACAACAATGATAAAAACAGCATGTAGAAATCCAATTAGTAAAACAACTAAAAACCCTTATAATAAAACCAAACGTACACACAAACATACCATGCATAACTTGTAATGGCCTAGGGGGAAGGAATATCTTAACTCCCCCATGCCTGGCAGCATAAATGAGTCTTGAGCAGTTTACGAAAGACAGGGAGGGTGGGGGCAGTTCTAATCTCCGGGGGGGAGTTGGTTCCAGAGGGCCAGGGCCGCCACAGAGAAGGCTCTTCCCCTGGGGCCCGCCAAACGACATTGTTTAGTCGACGGGACCCGGAGAAGGCCAACTCTGTGGGACCTTAGCGGTCGCTGGGATTCGTGCGGTAGCAGGCGGTTCTGGAGGTAATCTGGTCCCACGCCATGTAGGGCTTTAAAGGTCCTGACCAACACTTTGAATTGTGACCGGAAACTGATCGGCAGCCAATGCAATCAACTAGGTTCCAGAGAAATTTGGGGCTTGGGAAAGTATAAGAAGATTGGCTGCATACCTTTAGGTGAGAGTAACTTCCCTGTTTTTTTTGAGAATCTATTTCTGTGGGATGGGTGGGTAGGTGGAGAATGATGACACTGCTCAGGCAGTGACATTGGAAAGTTTTGTTGGAATAGTCATGAGTGGCTTCATGATCCCCGGAGTTCTATTAGGCCATAACATAAGGACATTGCTTTACAATCAAAGGACATCTATTCACTACTATGCGGTAATAATTCGAAGAGGTTCTTGAGAAGTGCTGCTAAGAAAGTTGACTTTGCAGGCAAGTGCTGAATGATTGAAAGGGGAGGGTATTCTAGAATGTGCTAATGCAGCCATAAAAGTAATGGTGGTTTCTATCAAGATAGGGAGAAATTCCTCCATGAGCAATTGTGTCCTTCATGAGTGCTGCAATGAACAGAGGCTAACAAAGGACTTGTGCCATTTCCCGAATCTGCTGTTCATTCTAATTATGTGCAATGAATGCAGCGTCTTGAACCGATGCTTTTTCATCTTTTCTGTTCAAGAAGTTTTACCTAAAAAGGGTCTTAGGTTTCCAATGTAAGCATTGCAAATAGTCTGTTTTGTTGATGGATAAATAGAATGTTTCCATTGTTTTATTTTTTCCCCCTCTCAAAATGTTTGCTGTACAGGGCTCCATTTGAAACTTTTGTTTCAATCAAAAGTTGCTTCCTTTGTTATTCTGGGAGGAGAGTGAGACAAGGTTTTTAAGTACTTTGTTGCTCATTTAAGCCTCTTAACATCACATGAAATAAATATATTGAACAAAGATGACAATAAGATGTGTAAATTGTTACAATCCATGGAGGGTATGTTAGTATTGTGTGGTGGTTTGTGAAAGGGGAACGTTTGATATTCATTATATATAATAGCTAAAATCTTGTGAAAGGATGCATACAAATAGATTTTGAACTAAATGTATAGAGCATAAATGGATTTTTAAAAAAACGTTTGGGCATCTTGTTACCATCTGGAAATAACACCATTCAACATTGAGAATTTTGAATGGATGGGAATATCTACCTTAAGAAAACCCCATTCTGTATATATTTGAGCAATTTTTTAGTCTTGGCGATCATTAAATGCTAATTCTTATATATACAGTATATGAATGAACGTACAAATACACAAAGAAATTTAGCCTCATTAGGACTGTCACTAATACCATTGATGGTTCAGGCAGCCACATTTTAATTGGGAGACTCTTTTAATTGGGAGAGTCTTCGGAGAGGGGCGGCATACAAATCCAAATAATAATAATAATAATAATAATAATAATAATAACAACAACAACAACAACAACAACAACAACAACAACTGGATATGTATTTGCAGAGGAATAATAGTTCACTTCAGCTTTATGGCCAACCACTTTCTTCATCTAATTCCTGTAGCACTTTACGGATATTTTTTATCAAAGCAGTGGTATTGATAGGCAGTATATTTTATTTGTTAAAACTTCAATGCTGCAGATCATTTATTTGAATGAATGGTGTCATTTTCATTGATTGTGAAAAAGTATAAAACAAGATGATCTGGATTTCTGTTTGGAAGATTTCCAATCAGTTGATACGACATTAAATAGCAATAGCACTTATAAAGTGGTTTACAATGCATTCTAAGTGGTTTACAGAGTTAGCACCCAGCAATCTGCTTGCAGCATGGAATAAATGCCTTGACGTATTTATACATATACAACCTTTCGAAACAAGGCTGACTCATTTGGAAGGAAGGCACACACCTTCTGCTTGTAGAGGTTCCTGTAGGTGGATCTAGATGAAGCTCAAGTCACTTTGTAGGCCACAGTACTTCAGGATCACAGATAGTTTTCAAGGATTCACAAACTTTCTCTGCTTGACAGAAGGCGAGCAATAATTGTAAGCAATAATGTGATCTGTTTGGCTTTGTCTCAGCATGTCATGAACCACAATAATACTGTCGTTCATAAATTATGATTTGAGTCATAGCATAATGTGCTAACCTAGCTCAGATGTGGTTTTCACATTAAAACAAGCTTTGTACAAAGCATGATCCTGATCGTAGTGATCCTTGCAAGAGGAAGATACGAAGGCATTTTGTTGTTTTACTCCTCCCAAGTGAATCATTTGGGAAAGGGAAAGAGAGAGGGGCGATCCTCACAATGGTTTACAGCATCTCTGTCTCCTTCGCTGCTCAAAACCAGATCTGAAGTTGTACAGTATGTCGGCGGCACATTAGCCACGCACAAGAATGGTGTTGTCACAAATATTTTATGTCAGAATCCTGTTTGTTCCACATCCTCCCTTGCTCACAATACAGCGAGCAGTGAGAAGATCCCCTAGCACCTGTTTTTGTTAGGCCTCCATAGTCTTGGGAGGTAAAAGGGGAAATAATTGTTGCCCGCAGTCTTATACTTTTACATAGAAACATAGAAGTCTGACGGCAGAAAAAGACCTCCTGGTCTATCTAGTCTGCCCTTATACTATTTACTGTATTTTATCTTAGGATGGATATATGTTTATCCCAGGCATGTTTAAATTCAGTTAATTTACCAACCACGTCTGCTGGAAATTTGTTCCAAGCATCTACTACTCTTTCAGTAAAATAATATTTTCTCATGTTGCTTTTGATCTTTCCCCCAACTAACTTCAGATTGTGTCCCCTTGTTCTTGTGTTCACTTTCCTATTAAAAACACTTCCCTCCTGGACCTTATTTAACCCTTTAATATATTTAAATGTTTCAATCATGTCCCCCCTTTCCCTTCTGTCCTCCAGACTATACAGATTGAGTTCATGAAGTCTTTCCTGATACGCTTTATGCTTAAGACCTTCCACCATTCTTGTAGCCCGTCTTTGGACCCGTTCAATTTTGTCAATATCTTTTTTTAGGTGAGGTCTCCAGAACTGAACACAGTATTCCAAATGTGGTCTCACCAGCATTCTATATAGCGGGATCATAATCTCCCTCTTCCTGCTTGTTATACATAGACATTTTCCCCTCGAGGCAGACTCACAGGCTTTTGTGCCAACTAGCAACCAGTCTCAAATGCCCTTTTCTTGGGCAAAAAAATAAAGAGGGTGTTGGCCAGCTAATTGGCTGCAGCCAAGTTTAGAGGAAGCAGATTTTGTAGCCCTGTCTTATCCTGGCCTTCGGCCACAGTGCAGCATGGAAAAAGTCTTGACTGCTCTGTTGCCCTTTTCCGGAAGAGAAACAAAGACGCCATTGAGAACTCCACATATTTTGTTGGAATCACTGAGAGTTGGAAACAGTTTTCCCCCCTCATTATTTCCATTGCTGCTAGAGGTTCATTACCAGGGAAGGTACATCTGTTTTGATCCAAAAGATATTCATTAAAATATTACATTGTGCCCACGAGGGAACTGTCCACCAGGGATTTAGCATACAGATAACTCTTTAGTTTCTTGAAATGATGATGGGGTAGATGATTGCAAGTAAACAAAAGATAAATCCTAATAGGAGCCAATTTGGTCTAGTGGTGAAGGCACCAGACTAGAAACTGTGAGGCCTTAGGCATGAAGTCTGCTCAGTGACCTTGGTGGGCCAGTGATTGTTTCTCATCCCAAACTACTACTGAATAATGTAGCCAAGAAAAATGCAGAGGTTTCTCCAGGCAGTTTCCAGGTGTTAAGACTGATCTGAAGGTAAACACACACACACACACACAATTCCTACATGCAGGGAAACCACTTTAATTAAAAGAAGTGGAATTTAGGAATTGCGAAGATAAATGGTTGTAATCAAGATTCTCAGTTGAGCCTGTTACCAAGAGCACAGGTGAGCTTTGGCGAGGAATGCTAACCATCTAAATAATTTATAACCGAAATAACTTTCTACTAGCAATAATCTAGCTGGAAAGCCCCCAGTGTCAGGGTCATACTTTGACCGTGAAAGATTGCAGGTAATCCTCGATATATGATGGGCAATTGGGACAGGAATTGCTGTCATTAAGCAACACAGTTATTATAGTGGGATGTCAAATGATTGTGCATCGATTCTGATGGATCCAGTTGCCACCGTTAAGTGAATCGCTGCAAGTTGTTAAGCAAGAAAAAATAAAAGGTGGCTGCCATTTGCATTCTCCTGCCTGTTTCATCATGGACTTTTTTTGATGGAAGCTAGCAAGGACCACATGCATGGATATGCTGCAGTGGCCCAAACTCTGAAGACTGGTTGGAAGGACAATGGTACCTCTACCTAAGAACGCCTCTACTTAAGAACTTTTCTAGATAAGAACTGGGTGTTCAAGATTTTTTTGCCTCTTCTTAAGAACCATTTTCTACTTAAGAACCATTTTCTACTTAAGAACCCGAGCCCGGAAAAATTTCCCAGGAAATTTGAGAGCGGCACAAAGGCCCAGCCAGTTTCCTGCCATTCCCCCTTTAATCCTGGCCATCTTGGGCTTTTCTGGGCTGCCAGAGGAGCCTTTCGGAGGCTTAAGGAGGCTTTGGCAGTCCAGAGCAAACAAAGCATTTTCCTTTCTCTGGATGCTTGGAGAGGGAATAAACCTCTGCCAGTGCCCAGAGAAAAGAAACACTCCCTTCGCTCTAGATAGCCCAGAGTGAACGGAGAATTTTCCTTTCTCTGGGCGCTTGGAGAGGGAATAAACCTCTGCCAGTGCCCAGAGAAAAGAAACACTCCCTTCGCTCTAGATAGCCCAGAGTGAACGGAGCATTTTCCTTTCTCTGGGCGCTTGGAGAGGGAATAAACCTCTGCCAGTGCCCAGAGAAAAGAAACACTCCCTTCGCTCTAGATAGCCCAGAGTGAACGGAGCATTTTCCTTTCTCTGGGCGCTTGGAGAGGGAATAAACCACTTTGCTGTGGTGACTCCCTCACGCTGCCTCCCATATACCTGGTGCGGGGTTGCTTCCCGGAGCATCTGGGTGTGGAAAGGCAAATCAACTTGGTTTCAGCCAAACCAAGGAGTCACCACAGTGAAGGAAAGGCACTGGCTACAAAGCGAGCGAGAGGAGAGGGGAGCCCTTCAGCATGGCAAGGAAAAGGAAGCAGGTAGCAGCAGCAGCTTCCTTTTGGTCAAAGGAGCAGGAGGTTCCCCTCTCTCGCCCACCTGGTTTCTCTCTCTGGCACAGTATATGGGAGGCAGCCTCATGCTGTGTATATGGGAGGTACATGCTCTTCCTCGCCTCCTCAGAGTCCCTCTTTTTTTTTTTTTAGCCTTAAAGGTTTTGGATTTTTTTGATTCCCCTCACCTCACCTTCTTCCTTTGGCAATGACTGTCTTCCTCCTCTTCCTCCCACCCAAATTCTGAGCTTTTATTTCTTTCCTAATGGGTTTGCACGCATCCTAATGGATTTGCATGCATTATTGAGAGCCAGGGTGGCGCAGCAGGTGGTATGCTGTACTGCAGGCCACTGAAGCTGACTGCTAGATCTGGAGGTCAGCGGTTCTAATCTCATCACCGGCTCAAGGTTGACTCAGCCTTCCATCCTTCTGAAGTGGGTAAAATGAGGACCTGGATATGCTGGCTCTGTTTAAAAACAAGTGCTATTGCTAACAGGTTGTAAGCCACCCTGAGTCTAAGGAGAAGGGTGGCATAAAAATCAATCAAACAAATAAATAAATATTTTCTTTTACGCTGATCTGTATGGGAAAAATTGCTTCTACTTACAAACTTTTCTACTTAAGAACCTGGTCACGGAACAAATTAAGTTCGTGAGTAGAGGTTCATTCGGTGCCATTGCAAGTTTGAACAGTAGCTAAAATTAAGGAAAGCTACTTGTCCTGGATGATTTTGGACTAGTAATTCCCTTTTAGCCCAAACCAAGAAACCAAACATGGCAGTTTTTGTAAATCATTATATGCTGTTGTTATTCAGAACAGAAAACTAAAGACTGAGAATAACAAATAATATAAGGATGGTCTTAAAAATAAAAATAAATTGTTGCAGAATGTTTTAAGGGGAACTAAATGGAATTGTATGTTCCTTACTCTTCAAATGCTGTTTGTTCCCTGAAACTTAGAAGTGCTAATCAGTAATGATCCAAAGCTAAATAGAATTATGGTCTGACGTTTTTGTTTCTGGAAGAATAATTAGGGTTTATGCAGCCTGATTCTCGACAACTTTGGGTTCAGTTATTAAACAACTTTATTTCCTAACTTCCAGTAATATTTGTTCAAAGCATTGAGACAATTTCACTCATGCTAATATGATGTAGTAAACATTTACATTAAAACTGAAGGATAAAATGTTTCATATACTGTACAGCAACTGTGAATCACTTATATCTGGATATTAGAATTTACCTTGCAAAATGCACTTTTTTACTTTGGTATAATTGAATATAGCCAAACACTAAATCAGAAAGTCACCAATTCAGAATGCATAGCTTCCAAATCATCAGTCCTATTGCTACAATGTAAATGTAAATACTGTACTGATGAAATAGCAAAATATTGTATATCAGGGGTCGACAAAGTTGTTCAGAATCTAGGAGCCAGCCAAAAAATTTAGGAGCCAGAATTTTTTTTAAGCAAACTTGGTTTTTAATTTAACAAAAAAAATCGGGCCGGCAGGGAACAGAATGGAGCCTTCCGCGGCGGGGCTGGTAAGGGGGGGAGCCGAGGGGGGAGCCGAGCCCAGCCCCGTGGCATTCGCTTTCCTCCCGCCCGCAGCCGACTGACCGTGGGCTCCTTCCCGAGCTCCCTTCCTGAGCCTCCCGTTTTCTCTCCCCCCCCTCGCCCCTTCGCCTCCCTGTGTTCCTAGGAGAAGTGCTGGGGATTAGAAGATAGATAGATAGGTAGATATATGATAGATAGATAGATAGATAGATAGGTATAAATAGACAGACAGTGATAGTCAAAGAGAGATAGACAGAGAGACAGATGATGAATGGATTGGGCAGCATAGAAGATAAATAGATAGATAGATAGGTAGATATATGATAGATAGATAGATAAATAGATAGGTAGGTAGATATATGATAGATAGGTAGGTAGATAGGTAGGGTGGGTATATGATAGATAGATAGACAGACAGACAGACAGACGTAGGTAGGTAGATATAAATAGACAGTCAGGCAGATAGTCAAAGACAGATAGACAGAAAGACAGAAGATGGATGGATTTATAGATGATAGATAAATAGACAGATAGATAAATAAATGTTAGATGATGAATGGATTGGGCGGCATAGAAGATAGATAGATAGATGGATGGATGGATGGATGGATGGATAGATAGATAGATGAGGGAGGATAAAATGGTATTAAAAGGGGAGGAAGAAGAGAAGTGTGTGTTGGGAGGGGGGAACCACTCCTGATTATAGATTCGAACACGTGGATTGTGGAAGTGAGAAGGAAAGAATTACGCCGGGATAGGATGGTATCAATGAAGTGGAATCCAAGCTTCACCCAAGAGGTTAATGGAAAGCGCACAGGGAGAAAAGCGAAGGGTGGCCAACAACGTGATTCTGCCCGGGTTTTGCCCGCCTCGGGGTCTGGAGAGGCTCGTAAAAGCTGAAGAAAAGATTGCACGGGGTTTTGCAGCTTCCGACCGGACGGAACGGGAGAGTAAAGACCCGTCCCGGTTGCAAAAAAAGTTTCTTAGGGCCATGAAAGGGCGATGGGCAACCTCCCGGGGTTATGCGAGGATGCTTCCCTAGAGGAGTCCAAAGAGAAGCCATCCCCCGGGGGAAGAGGGCAACTCCCGGGGCTTCCCTGTGAAAGGACGGAGCCCGGCTCCTCCCGCCCCGTCACCCGCTCCGCCTCCCCCCGGCCGAGCTGCCGGCCTCGCGCGGCTCCCTCACCATCAGCACTTTGGCCGCGCTCTCCAGCTGGGCGATCACCTCGGAGGCTCCCCCCGCCGCGGCCGCGGCCGCCGCCATCATGGTCTCTCTTCAATGACGCGCCATGCAAGGCATTCTGGGACGGGGAGGACGCCCAGCCAATCCGCGACTCCCGGGGAGGCTACAAGGGCCCCGGGGTGTGAGAGAGCCCCGATTGGGGAGGTCGTGGACGGCCCCCGCAGAGCCGCTCTCCCCCGACGGCTGAGGGAGCGGCGGGGCGTCCTCTTGAAATGGCTTCGGGGAGGTGGAGGGGGGTAGAATGGAGAGAGAGCAGCTCCGTCAGGTCCGGGAGGAGAAGGGCGGGATGTGGCCATGTGGTCCGACCCTTTCTCAACTCCTCAAGCACCAGGCAACATTTTCTAGGCGCCAGACAACATTTTCTAGGCGCCACTGGCGACCAGGCGCCTGGGTTTGTCGACCCCTGTTGTATATTGTATTAATGGCAACTATGTTATATACTGCATGATTATGTAAAAGCCCATCCATATTGGTAGATAAGCTGACCCTTAAGTTTTAACAAAGATTTCATGAATAATGTTCCACCTGCGGATAAGCTAACCTGCATTTTTCTTGTTATTTAGATTAGAAATTGTGAAGCCAAACCAGATTTTCTGGGTGCGTTTTGGCATTTTAAAATTCTCAGCTTATTTGTGGGCATGTACTTAAATCAAAATTAAAAAGGTTTTTCATATGTTGTTGACATAATTTCTCATATATATTGAAACAATGTCCTTCCCTCTCTCCCTTACATTACTTTTGCTTTATTCGTGCATTTTGACTCATTCTACAGCTATATTGGTTGTTATATCAAGAAATATGATTCAGCACACATATCCAATTAGTAATCACACATTTCTCTGCTCTGTTGATAAGTATCTTTAAAATGTATGAGTAATAATTCCCTGCTGTTGGAAAATGTTTTCCATGCTTTATAAATATTGTCATCTATGTTTGCAATAAGTAACATGTATGTGGCTTCTTGTTGTCTGTGTAGTTACCATTTTTTTTTTTCATAATCATACGTAGGCTAGCCCAGGGGTCTCCAACCTTAAGCCTGGAGGACTTCAAATTCCAGAATTCCCAGGCTGGCTGGGAAATTCTGGGAGTTGAAATCCTCCAGGCTTACAGTTGTGCTAGACACCATCCTGCATTGACTTTTTAAAAGGTTGACTGTCATGTTAAACATAGAAACATAGAAGTCTGACGGCAGAAAAAGACCTCATGGTCCATCTAGTCTGCCCTTATACTATTTTCTGTATTTTATCTTAGGATGGATATATGTTTATCCCAGGCATGTTTAAATTCAGTTGCTGTGGATTTATCTACCACGTCTGCTGGAAGTTTGTTCCAAGGATCTACTACTCTTTCAGTAAAATAATATTTTCTCACGTTGCTTTTGATCTTTCCCCCAACTAACTTCAAATTGTGTCCCCTTGTTCTTGTGTTCACTTTCCTATTAAAAACATTTCCCTCCTGGACCTTATTTAACCCTTTCATATATTTAAATGTTTCGATCATGTCCCCCCTTTTCCTTCTGTCCTTCAGACTATACAGATTGAGTTCATTAAGTCTTTCTGGATACGTTTTATGCTTAAGACCTTCCACCATTCTTGTAGCCTGTCTTTGGACCCGTTCAATTTTGTCAATATCTTTTTGTAGGTGAGGTCTCCAGAACTGAACACAGTATTCCAAATGTGGTCTCACCAGCATTCTATATAGCGGGATCATAATCTCCCTCTTCCTGCTTGTTATACCTCTAGCTATGCAGCCAAGCATCCTACTTGCTTTCCCTACCGCCTGATTGTACTGTTCACCCATTTTGGGACTGTCAGAAATCACTACCCCTAAATCCTTTTCTTCTGAACTATTTGCTAATACAGAACTGTATTAAATGTTGGCAGAATTCCCATGACCTCAGATTTGCAACAAATTGGAAGATGAAAGCATTCTGCTTAATGGTAATCCTGAAAATGAATTGGAAGAAGGGTGTACAAATTCCAATGAGTTTGTTGATTTGATGTAGCAAATCAAATTTAATTTGAAAAGTTTAATCAATTTAAGATTTGATTGAATACTTTTGAACTGAATCTTTACACCGTCCTTCTTTTAAAATCACCATAACATCTTCATTTTGATGGATGGAATTTGCAGATTAATTCATTCATTTCAGAAAAAAATGTTTTTTTTCTACCATCCAGTTCATGCCATACAGATACATTGTTTTTAATAGCACAAATCAATCCACTGCAGAATGAAGGCCTTGTCACTTGAAGCTAATGGACTAAATCTACCATGACGGTCCAGTATGGATTGGTATACTGTATATATATTTTTTTAGATTTCCAGTTTAGAGCTGAGAGAATGTGATTAGCTCAAAGTTACTCAGCCATCTTCACTGCCTAAGGGAGGATTAGAATCTGGGTCTCTCCACTCATAAACCAGAAATTTCTTCATTATACCATTCTGGCTCTCATGTAGTGGTATATATACTTTAAAAATGAAGGTATTGTAATCTTTCAGGCAGGTAAATTTAATTAGCATCTTCCAATATTATATTTATCAACATACTGTACATATAATTGATTTAGTGTGGTTTTTGCTTTTAAGGAGTTTTGAAACAAATAAAATACGATATGGTGTTTCTAGTAAAACTGTAGTGCTTCTATCACTTATAAATTTAAAGAGTGGTATGTAATATATGAAAAGAGTGTAGATCTGAAAGAAAATATGATTCTTTTTCAAAGTATGGACGCTAGGTTCATCTAGTTATCTGTATGTAAGCTACAAGAGATTTATAACAGATGACTAAAAACCACAAAAGGAGATTCTAGGGTGTTATTGTTAAATGATGCATACACAAGTTTTGGATGTAGCTCTTAATTATTGTAATGGATGCATCTTTGTTCCATTGGAAAAAAAGGTAACAAAGGAGTTGTTTGTTAAAGTACCATAGAACTGGCCATAATAGCTCCAGTGACCTTTAAATCTTAGCAGCTCTGGATCTGCAGGAAGATTTGGAGCAATTGCCAAGAGATGAGATGTGGTTTTCAATCTCTTTTTATTTTTTTACTGTAATTTTCTTCCTGGAATATGCTAATGCCACGGACTTATCATTTGGACACAATGAGCGCCCTTTTAGTCAGCAATATTCTGGCTTTACTATTGCCCCCCCCCCACTCCACGCCCCCCCCAACTCTCGCACAGAATATTTTATAGCCAAAAAATATTGTCGAAGCATTTTCACAGAATGAAATGCGATCCCTGCTGGAGGATTTTAATAAAGTCATCATGATTTTCAGTGGCAAATGTTACTTCCTCATAAAGAATATAGGAATCTCTATGGATTTTTATTTTTTTGTAAACAGATCCCAAATAAGAATTTGAGCAACTATTCTGGCCATATACTGAGTGAATACAATGAATAGCAAGACCTCCTGTAGATTTTAGAGTAAAGATGTGCAAAATGTTTCAGTGTTGAAATGGGATGTTGTGACCTCGTGAGAAGTCAGATTTAACAGATTAACAGAGTTGGAAGGGACCTTGTATTTTAGGTCATCTAGTCCAAGCAGGAGACCCTGCCTACACCATCTCTGACAAATGGCAGTCCAGGGTCTTCTTGAAAGCCTCCAGGGATGAATCTCCCACAACTTCTGAAGGCAATTTCTGTTTCAATGCTTGATCGCTCTCACTGTCAGAAAAATTCTCCTTATTTCTAAGTTGAATCTCTCCTTGGTCAGTTTCCATCCATTATCCCTTGTCTGGCCTTTGGGTGCTTTGGAAAATAGCATGACCCCTTCCTCTCTGTGGCAGCCCCTCAAATATTGGAAGACTGCTGTCATGTCTCCTGGTCCTTCTCTTCACTAGAGTAGCCATGCCCAGCTCCACTAATGATTTTCCAGTCCCCTAATCATCCTGGTTGCTCTCCTTTGCACTTTTTCTAGAGTCTCAACATCTTTTTTATAGTGTGGTGACCATAACTGGATGCAGTCATTTGAGTACAATCTCTGTCAATTTCCTGGTTCCAAAATGGGGAGAAAAACAGAAGTTTACTGTATAATATAATAAAGCAAGGGTACGTTTATTCCCCAATACTATGCCTTTGGGGCAGAACTTTTAGAAAAATTAATTTTGATTTTATTTTATTTTGTTTTATTGGATTTGTAAGCCGCCCCTCTCTGTAAACAGCATATGACAATCCAATATAAACAGTTAAAAACCCCTATTGTAAAACCAACATACATACAGACATACCATGCATAAAATTGTAAAGGCCTAGGGGGAAAGAGTATCTCAATTCCCCCATGCCTGGCGGCAGAGGTGGGTTTTAAGAAGCTTACAAAAGGCAAGGAGGGTGGGAGCAATTCTATTCTCTGGGGGGAGTTGGTTCCAGAGGGTCGGGGCCGCCACAGAGAAGGCTCTTCTGTTTGACCTTCCTAATCATTCTAGGGGTGATTAGGGGAGGATGATTTGGCAGTTTTCTAGAACTGAACCAGAAGCGGGGTGAGATCCTTTTGCTTGGCCTTAACTGCTTTGTAACAGACAGATAATTTTTTTAAATAATGAAATGGTGACACTTACATAAGAAACATAGCAACATAGAAGACTGACGGCAGAAAAAGACCTCCTGGTCCATCTAGTCTGCCCTTATACTATTTTCTGTATTTTATCTTAGGATGGATATATGTTTATCCCAGGCATGTTTAAATTCAGTTACTGTAGATTTATCTACCACGTCTGCTGGAAGTTTGTTCCAAGGATCTACTACTCTTTCAGTAAAATAATATTTTCTCACGTTGCTTATGTGAACCACAGTTCCATCTGATTAGGAATATGTAGAGCAAACAAGAGCACAGTTCCCAGGAAAGAATGTGGCTTAAATACTAGATAACTAACAGACTCTGAACCTAAGCCATCACTTAGAACATAAGAAGAGCCATGCTGAATCAGGCCAAAACCCATTGAGTCCAGCATTCTGTGTCACACAGTGGCCCACCAATTGTACATGGGGATCTTGAGTAGAAAGAGAAGGCAAAACCCTCCCTTTCCCTTAACCCCCAACAAATGGTACTCAAGAGAATCCTGCCTGCCTCAATCAACATAGAGGCAGCACATGGACATCTATTTCAATAACCATGCCAATTTAAGGCATGCATCCAGTTTATACAGGTTTATTCCCTCCATTCCTCCTTAGAAGGCTAAGAGGACATGGTTTAGGAAGTCCAGCCTACAAAAATGAGAAATTTTAGGATTTAATTCATACATCTATTTTTTTTAGTTGGCCAAAAGATAAATCCCTTTGTTTGCCTTGTGAAAAGGGAAGTACAGTGATCCCCCGTTTATTGCGTCCCCAACCATTGCGAACAGGGTACTTCGCTATTTTTCAACCCGGAAGTCAAAATACCATCTACGCATGCGTGCCCGTGGGCACGCATGCGTAGATGGCAACCGGGAGATCAGCTGCTGGGCGGCTTCCCAGAGTCTTCCCCCTCTTGCTGGCGTCAGCGAGGAGTTTCCCCACCGCCCACGCAAACTCCTCGCTGCCGCCCGCCCTTCGCCCGCCCACGCCGTTCATTCTCGGCGCTTTTCGTTCTCGGCGCTTTCCAGCTGAGTCCGGGAGCGAGTTCGCTCCCGGATTCAGCTCGAAAGCGGCGAGAATGAACGGCGTGGAAAAGCCGTTCCACGCCTTTCGTTCTCGGCGCTTTCCAGCTGAGTCCGGGAGCGAGTTCGCTCCCGGATTCAGCTCGAAAGCGGCGAGAATGAACGGCGTGGAAAAGCCGTTCCACGCCTTTCGTTCTCGGCGCTTTCCAGCTGAGTCCGGGAGCGAGTTCGCTCCCGGATTCAGCTCGAAAGCGGCGAGAATGAACGGCGTGGAAAAGCCGTTCCACGCCTTTCGTTCTCGGCGCTTTCCAGCTGAGTCCGGGAGCGAGTTCGCTCCCGGATTCAGCTCGAAAGCGGCGAGAATGAACGGCGTGGAAAAGCCGTTCCTTGCCTTTCGTTCTCGGCGCTTTCCAGCTGAGTCCGGGAGCGCTCCCGGATTCAGCTCGAAAGCGGCGAGAGCCAGCGCCCCCCGGACCCCCAACCCGGGTTTGGGGGGCTGCTAGGAAGCCCTCCATGCCGGCGGCAAACAGCCGCGCCCCCCCAATCTTCGGCTCCTCGCTAGCGCTGTGGGAGTAAAAACACCGTCTGCACATGCGCAGATGGTGTTTTTACTTCCGCAGCGCTACTTCGCGAAAACCCGCTCGTTGCGGGGGGTCCTGGAACGGAACCCTCGCAACGAGCGGGGGATCACTGTACTCTGAAGCTTTGAAAAAAAAAACCAAATCAAAGCAAGGCACTGTTTGGGGAAGAAATGTAGACCAAACACTGAACCCAAGCACCTTTGCTATCTAATGTGGAAGAGTAAATTCCAAGCCAGATAATTTTATATGCTTAGGTTTTGCCTCAGCCCATCAGGCAGATGAAGTTCCTCCCAAAATGGAAGAGGAAAGCAAAGTCTTGTAAGTCTCTTTTAGAATATGTTACACTTCCCAGATAATAGTTCAGGTTTTCCTACTTGCTTCCTGCAGTTCAGCTTACTTGAGATTTTCTGACTTTTGTGCTTTTTGAAATCAGATTTCTTTACCCTGATAAGTTGGCAGGTGTTGTGATTCAGCCTGAGGCTCCTCAGGGACCGGCTGGAGCTCTGCTGGATCCATGCCCAGAGGAGGAGGACAGTGACCAGGAGGGGGAGGACCAGGTAGACAGGGGAGAGGAACGTCAGGAGGAGGAGGAGGAGGGAGAGCAGCCTGAGACCCCCGGGGCAGGGACTCTCCCCAGCTAGTAGCCTGGATTCATTGGATGAAGACGCACAGGCTATAATAGACATGAGGCAGAGACGTGCAGCTCAAAGAAGGGGCCAATTAGAAAGATATTTCCATCCCTGAATTGGCAACAGCTGGGTTTGTGTGTGGTTCTCCTCAGCAGGGTTGAAAAGGCAGGCCCGCCCTTACAGTCTCGTGGAGAGTTATCAACTGGGAGTCCTGTGACCTTGCTTCGATTCTTGGCGTCTCTGATCTTGGCTTGTGGCCTAGAAGTCTGGAAGACTTGGGGGAGGCGTGGGTTTTATTATCTCCAGTGTTGTTTTTGCCAGCAAGAAGCCTGTTTTATTGCCTGGCCTTCGTGAAACCTCTGTGAAGCTTCATCGTGTTCCTGTCTGTAAGAACAGTTTTTGTTACCTGTGTTTGCTTTCCAGTATATAAACTGCCTTTGCTTTTTACCAGTGTGTCTGGATACTCTTTTTGGTTGGTGTTGGCGTCTGGAGGGACCCAGACAGAACAGCAGGTAGGTTTGGTGGAGTCAAGTTAGAAAGGCAGGCCGATCACTACTTCTCCTGATTTTGGGATTATGGTCTTGAGCTAATGTAAGTATGAGGTTTTGAAACTTTTAAAGTAATATTAATCGTGATGGCTTAGGTTCAGAGTCTGTTAGTTATCTAGTATTTAAGCCACATTCTTTCCTGGGAACCGTGCTCTTGTTTGCTCTACATATTCCTAATCAGATGGAACTGTGGTACACGGAAGGCTAAATCCTAAACCTGCTTTGTAATGGCTGTAGGCATTATTGCATAATTTCCATTCACGTTTACTGGGAGATGTCTTTGCCTTAAATTAAATTCTGTCTTCTTATTGTTTGTAATTGCTCTTCCAGAGCACTTTTGTAAAAATTAAAACCCTTTGCTCCAGGTGCTGTCTTTCTCAGATGGGGAGTTTTCCTGTTCATGAACAAAAATTTCTTGCTTAACTTGTAAGAAGTTTCTAAATAAATACACAGCAATTTGAAGGGGAAAAAATTGCTGCATTTTTGGCTGTGTGTATTTGTGCATCTCTGCCGATATTAAGTTACTTCTTTGCTACTACCCAGGAATCCATTTGGAATCCTTTCTTGGTCTTGGTCTTTGTCTGTCAGTTGAAAATGACGGCCCTGGAACCTGACTTAAAGCTGGTCCTCACCCTTAGAACCATTGCAGCATCCCAGAATTCACAAGATCACCACTTGTAACCTTCCAGCCAGCTTCGGCAAGGAAAGTCAATAGTCAATGCAGTGGAACCTCTACTTACAAACTGAATTTGTTTTGTGACCAGGCTCTTAACTAGAAATGTTTGTAAGAAGAAGCAATTTTTCCATAGGAATCCAATGTAAAAGCAAATAATGGGTGCGATTGGGGAAACTACAGGGAGGGTGGAGGCCCTGTTTCCTCCCAGGCGATTCCTAGACAGGTCCCACGGAGGCTTCTCCCCTCCTTTTCCGGCCCTGTTTCCTTCCAAGAGATTCCTAGAGAGGCCCCACAGAGGTTTCCCCCTGCCTTTTCCGGTTACAGTTTCGGAGGCTCGGGTTTGTAAGTGGAAAATGGTTCTTGAGAAGAGGCAAAAAAAACCCTTGTTCTTATCTAGAAAAGTTCGTAAGTAGAGGCGTTGTAAGTAGAGGTGCCCCTGTAGTTATGGGGATTTGCCCCATAACTGTAGCAAAAGAAGATTTGTAAAATGGTCTCATTTAACAACTGCCTTGCTTTGTAGCTGAAGTTCCAATCCCAATTGTTGTTGTAAGATGAGGACTACCTGTCGACTAAATTGATTCTCACTATACTTGCCTAGCCTGCTTGAACAACTCGTAAAATATCGCTTAGCATATGTTCTTGCTATTTGTGAGGATTTGGGTAAGTGTGTACTCAACAAATCTGGGGTGTTAGGTTTATGAATCTGTCTGGATGCTTTTTAAATGAACAAACGGCAAAATTTTTGGAGAAAATGAGAATTTCCTTTGAAGCATTTCCATATCCCCGTTGCTACTTTTGGAAAAGTGCAGGAGATCTCTCTCTATGACTGAATATTCAAAAAAAAATGACACGGCATTTATGCAACCACCTTAGAATATCTATTAATATTTTGGAATAAAGTAGAGAATTGGATAAATGAAATAACAAAGGAGAGGATTAAAAAAATCTCCTGAATTTTTCATACTGGGTATTTCAAATATAAAGTATAAAAAAAGAAATGTATTATTTAATAATACATATATTGGTGGCGGCACGAATAGTATTTGCACAGAAATGGAAAGAAAAGACGATACTGAAAGATATTGAGGTATTCAAAAAAATTATAGAATGTGCAGAATTAGACATGATGACTAAACGTCTGAATAATCAAACCGAAACAGAATTTTATAAAATATAAATATATAAAGTATATGATTGGTGGAATTTTAAAAATAGCATTAAAAATTAAATATATAAGAATAAATGACTATTTGAAGAATTATAAGATAGAATGAAATAGTTTATATTATAACTAACTTAGAAGTGTTTATTTTTTCTTTTCTCTGTATTACTAATAATTTGTTTATTTCTCTTTTTATATATATATACATATACAAGTATATAACTTTTTAAAATACAAAGAAATTCAATTAACAAGTTTTAATATTAAAAATATAGAATTAAATTCAACAAGAATGTAATTCACAAGTGTGGTACTTCTGCATAGATCTGGTAACAGTTAGGGTTTTTTATATTCTGTATTAGTTAGACTTCTACGACAAGCAGAGCAATGGCAGCTCCTTAAATGTTTAATGTTGTATGTCTTTGTTTGTCCTTTTTTGAAAATAATAAAAAATATTTGAAAAAAAAAAGAATACAGTATCTAAATTAAAACTGCAAAGTGTCCTTCACTATTCACAGGATTAAGAATAAAGCTCTGATCTCGGCTTCTTTAAAGGAACTGGCTTTTAGAAACATAGAAACATAGAAGTCTGACGGCAGAAAAAGACCTCATGGTCCATCTAGTCTGCCCTTATACTATTTTCTGTATTTTATCTTAGGATGGATATATGTTTATCCCAGGCATGTTTAAATTCAGTTACTGTGGATTTATCTACCACGTCTGCTGGAAGTTTGTTGCAAGGATCTACTACTCTTTCAGTAAAATAATATTTTCTCATGTTGCTTTTGATCTTTCCCCCAACTAACTTCAGATTGTGTCCCCTTGTTCTTGTATTCACTTTCCTATTAAAAACACTTCCCTCCTGAACCTTATTTAACCCTTTAATACAGGGGTCGACAAAGTTGTTCAGAATCTAGGAGCCAGCCAAAAAATTTAGGAGCCAGAATTTTTTTTAAGCAAACTTGGTTTTTAATTTAACAAAAAAAACATTACAAACGTTATAAACAACATTTTACTTTTAAAGATAATAAATATTATATTTTGATATTTTAGATTTTAGGCAACATTCTAGTGTTTTTCACTTTGCGTTTTGTGGCCATGAACATGCCTTGTGATTTTAGAGCTGAAGTACCAGTGGTCCACAGCCTTGGCAGGATCAAACGCCTTCACAGATGGCCCATTCATGGTGATCATAAACAAGTCACTTAAACTTTCTTCTTGCATCCTTGATCTGAATTTATTTTTGACCATGTTCATCAAACTAAATCCTCTTTCACAACATGAGGTTGAGACAGGGAGCACCGCTACAATCGACAACAGGTTTCCCAGAACTGGAAATCTCTCGGTGTTGGAGAGTGCCAAATCCAGAAGCTCACACAGTTTCTTTCCTTTTCCAAGGACCTTAAACTCATACCACTCATTGAGGAGTGAGTGAATGCATTGGTCATCACTTTCAGGTGGAGATAGCTGTTTACGAAAATGATGAGCCAATGCAGTAATCTCAACCACACCGTAGTCCGGTGTGGTTGAGATTACTGGCCCGAAGGGAAGGAGCGGTTCGGGTTCCCCGCGCGGCGGAAGGAGAGGCGCCAGAAGACTGACGGGTTTCCCGGCAGGCCAGTCCGGCCGGCCACCCATGCGAGCGCTTTTCGGCGACTGTTCCGGCCCGGGAGGTCCCACAGGACGCACGCCTTCGCCGGGGTTCAGTTGCATCAGGGGGGGAGGCTTGGGCAGCGAGAAGGGCAACGGCTGAGGGGAGGCCGCGGCAGCTGCCGAGTCTCCACCTGACATCGCTTTCACCCCCTCCCCCCCGGCGCAGGCCTGGCTCCGCCGAGCCGGCTCTGCTGTACTCCCGTCGGGATCCGAGGGGAGACCGTTAGTCAGAAACCGAAACAGAGAAGAAGGAAAGGGAGACCGGGCCGGGGACGCGGGTGAGGGGGGGAGGGGGGAGGAGGGGTTACTGGTCGGAAGTCACCGCGCACGCGGCCGGAGGAGGAATGAACAAAACCTCACGCCGGGAGGGGAGGGGCTTCCGCTTCTCTCCGAAGGCGGGTGAGCGGCCAAGATCGGAGCGTCTGTGTGCGGTGGGGGGGAGTGAAGGGGTTCGAGTAGGAGGCGGAATGGAGGCAAGGGGGGGAGGGAGAGACGCACGCAAGCGCAGGGGACGCTGGGAAAGCAGCTCGCTCCGAGGTTGATGGGCGGAGCTACGGAAGCCAAGATGTACCATTTCTGGGCGTAAACACAAGGCGGGAAAAATATACTGTATACATACAGTACAGCAGTGATTTTCAACCTTTTTTGAGCCGCGGCACATTTTTTACATTTACAAAATCCTGGGGCACACCACCAACCAAAACGACACAAATCTAATAAATAAATAAATACATACATACATACATACATACATACATACATACATACATACATACATAACCCCCTCATATGTACAATCCCATGTAACATCCTCTTATAAATACAGTCAATCATCAATCATCCCTCCTCAAATTTATACCGCTCTCTCATTTCTGGGTACTTCTCCTGTCTTTCCCCCTTTTCTCTCTCATGTTTCTCATTTCTCTCTCTTCCTCCCTTTTTCCCTCATTCCTTCTCCCTCTCACTTCTCCTCTTTTTCCATCCCTGTCTCTCTCCCCCCTTTATGCGTGTGTGTGTATACACACTCGAACCATTTCCAAAACCAGTTGAGGGCTGGGTTTTTTTCCTCTTTTATTCTTTTCAAAAACAGGTGTGGGCTGGGGGGGTTTTCTTATTATTTGGGTGCTTTTTACCATATGCTTCAAGAAGCACCTCTCTCTCTCTCTTTTGCTCTCTCTCGTTCTCTCTCTTATTTTCTTTCTCTCTCATGCTTTCTCTCTCTTGTTCTTTGGCGGGATTAGTCATCTGTTGTCCTCCTGATGCTGCCAGGGACAAAACGCCCACCCACTCCTGAGGTAAAAGACGGACTGTTTGGGATGGGAATTAGCATCTCTCCCACCGCGTTAAGTAGGCAAGGCAAGGCAGAAACTCGCCGGACGCGGAGCCCAAAAAAAGCACCTTAGGAAGGCAGAAGCAAAGCGCCCCCACCGCCCGCTCCCTTTCCAACGCTGCGCCCGTTGCGCCAGGCTCTTTGCCTGAATCCACCTCCTTTCTGAGGCTCGAGCGAACCTCCTTCGCCAGCAGCCAGGGGGTCGGCTTCGCCCCCTGCCCAGCCGAAAGTGTGCGTGTGAGGGGGGAGAGCTTGCTTCTGCAACCGCATGGCCAGAGAGAAGCGGGATAGCAAGGCAGCGGCATTCTTCTGCCTGGCCTGGGGCTCTGCTTGGTTTTCCCGGGCTTCCCGCAGCATGTAGGTGGCCGAGAAGACCGAGCGGAACTGTGAGAGGGGTGGGCGTTCCCACAGCACTCGGAGCGGCTAGCGGACAGATCGCCAGCGCCGCTGCAGCCACAGCTGTGGGAGGAGCCGAGCCCCAAGAAAGCCGGAGAGAAGGACGGATCGGGCTGGGACAGCCACAAGTGGAAGCCTCAGCCCTGGAGCTCCCACTTGCAGAAGCCGCCCCTCCCCTGGCTATTGCCCGCCGCTATTAGCGAGGAGAAGCCATGCGCGCGAGGGGGCCGACTTTCAAAACAACCTTTGCTGGCCTCCGCCTCGCGGCACACCTGACCATGTCTCGCGGCACACCAGTGTGCCGCGGCACACCGGTTGGGAAACACTGCAGTACAGCAGGCAACATTTTCTAGGCGCCAGACAACATTTTCTAGGCGCCACTGGCGACCAGGCGCCTGGGTTTGTCGATCCCAGCTTTAATATATTTAAATGTTTCGATCATGTCCCCCCTTTTCCTTCTGTCCTCCAGGCTTTTGCTATCTGGTTGCCTTTTGCAGCTGCTGCCAGGTTATAGGAAAAGATCCAACCGCACAGGTCTTTCTATCTGTGCCCTCATGCCTTGCAAAGTACTTTTCGGAAATCAAGTCTAAACAATTGTGTCACTCTATTGCCTGTGGCAACTGGCAGCAATATTTCAAGATTGTGTTCAGTGTGCTAAGCCGTATTGTGGTTTGTTCCATTTTTGAGATAGGCGAATCAACATGATTTGCAAACTGTTCTTTACGATTTAGCATACGTGTGTGTGGGTTTCAATGACTACAGCACTACAGTATTACGCTTCCTAGCATTGGATATTTAGCGTTCGATTACTGCAACGCTCTCTACATGGGGCTACCTTTGAAAAGTGTTCGGAAACTCCAGATCGTGCAGAACGCAGCCGCGAGAGCCATCGTGGGGCTTCCCAGATTCGCCCACGTATCTACAACACTCCGTGGCCTGCATTGGCTGCCGATCAGTTTCCGGTCACAATTCAAAGTGTTGGTCATGACCTTTAAAGCCCTACATGGCATTGGACCAGAATACCTCCGGAACCGCCTGCTACCGCACGAATCCCAGCGGCCAATAAGGTCCCACAGAGTTGGCCTTCTCCGGGTCCCGTCGACTAAACAATGTCGTCTGACGGGGCCCAGGGGAAGAGCCTTCTCTGTGGCGGCCCCGGCCCTCTGGAATCAACTCCCCCCGGAGATTAGAATTGCTCCCACCCTCCTTGTCTTCCGTAAACTACTTAAGACCCACCTATACCGCCAGGCATGGGGGATTTGAGACATCTTTCCCCCAGGTTTATTATAATTTACGTTTGGTATGTATGTGCTGTTTGGTTTTTAATTATGATAGGGTTTTTAGTTTTTTTTTAGTTTTTTTAAAATATTAGATTTGTGCCTGTATAATACTGTTTTTATCGTGTTGTGAGCCGCCCCGAGTCTTCGGAGAGGGGCGGCATACAAATCTAATAAATTATTATTATTATTATTATTATTATTATTATTATTATTATTATTAATTGTGAAGATGTAGTTTCTGAAGTAGAAGCTGGGAGATGTGCAAGATAGGGCCATACATTAATTTTTAAAGTTCTTGTTTGTTTGAAGGCCATATCATCATCGTCATCGTTTTTAAATAATTCATATCGTTTGAAATCCCAGAATGACTTTGGATTTCTGGATTCTTTGATTACTCTCCAGTGCATGGCTACAAATTGGATGTACTGTACATTGCAGAAAAAATTGTAGGTGCATTTTTAATCCATTTGTCTGGCAGACGTATTTTTGTACAATTCTTTTAAATTTTATTTCACGTTGTTACATCACAAATATAATAATACAATACTCTTATACATATTTTCTATTTCATTAAAAACAATTGTTATTTTTATACCACCAAGACTGCTTTTTTTACCATCCCATTCTGCCCTTTTTTATTTTCCACAACCGTCTCCCTCTACACTTCCTTTCCTTTCCCTTCCTTCCCTCCTTCTCTAAGGACATCCCTTTCCTCTCTCCTGCTGTTCTCCTCTTCCCTTCTCCCCTATCCTCTTTTCTCCTCCTTAACCTCCTTTACTCTCCCTTTCTTCTTTCCTCTTCCTCCCCCTTCTTCTCCTCCTCCTCCTCTTGTTGTGTTCTTTTATTGTAAAAGATCTTGGGATGGTCTTCCAGCAGTCTTATTTATCTGTTTGTTTGGATTTCTATGCCACCCTTCTCCGCAGATTCAGGGTGGCTTACAACAAAAGAATAAAATACAAAACAATATGACGAGTGAAACCCAACCTAACACTAAAACTAATAATTAAAACCGCAAGCATTCATGCAACATTCATTCATTTAACGCCTCTTTTCTATTTCTTTCACATTTTTCACATTAATATATTCTATTTTAATGTATGTTTGTCTAGTATACTTTTTCTATACCCGCCCCTCTTCCATTTCAAGTGTGTCATCTGGGTTTCTCTTTCATTCTTATTTCCCCTCTATTCATTCATCTCCCCCCCCCAAAAAAAACCCCCCATAAAATCTTCCCCATGTCTTGTCTGGCAGACTTTGGTTGCACTATTAGGAGACAGAGAAAACAAGGCATTTTCCTCATCTAAAATTTTATACCCTTCATTGCTTTTTAAACATCCGATTACCAGTCTTCTAATAATTTTGTTGCCCTTTCTGGTACTCCCTTGCGATTCTTGCTTGAAATCTAGTGAAAATGGCCTTGGCAGTTTAATTGTGATCCCTTCTTTAATGTGTGACCCGCCTGTCGTTAAATGTGTTTTAGTGGCTACAGCATATTAAGAGGAAGCTTCCTTCAAGCTCTCACATATTCTCAAGATTTCTTTACTGGGTATGCACATTATCAGCACACAGAAGAGAGAAATGTTCTGATTCAATGCATCATTTTAGAAGTTCATCATTTTATAGATTGGAGCATAGCTGGCTGGAAAATTCTGGGAGTCCACAAGTCTTAAAGTTGCCAAGTTTGAAGACCTCTGGATTAGAGCTATCTTTTTAGAACCAAGTCTGCTACCATTAAGGTAGCAAACTATTTATGGCAGTGTTTCCCAACCTTGGCAACTTGAAGATATTTGGACTTCAACTCCCAGAATTCTCCAGCCAGCGAATGCTGGCTGGGGAATTCTGGGAGTTGAAGTCCAGATATCTTCAAGTTGCCAAGGTTGGGAAACACTGATTTATGGGACCATCTCCTGCAACATACCTCCCAGAGACCTATTAGATTGCACAGAATCTGCCTTCTCTGAGTCCTGTCGACTAAACAATTTAGGTTGGTGGGACTGGGGGCCTTTTCTGTTGTTGCCCCGGCTCTATGGAACACCTCCCCCCCCCCAATGGAACACCTCCCCCCCCCCCAATGTTTGCACTGCTTCCACTTTATTGGCCTTTTGAAAAACTGCTAAGACCTGGCTTTGCCGACAGGCCTGGTGGGGCCATGAATCTTAACATCTGACACGCCCGAATTATGTTCGACTGGTATGTATGTTGTTGTTAGATTGGATTTAGGGTTTTTAGGATCCCCGGAAAGGGGCGGCATACAAGTCTAATAAATTGAATTGAATTGAATTGAATTTTTATAGGGGGTTATTTTAGTTAGGGTTATTTTGAGGTTTTATAACTATTGTTAATATTTGATTTCTTTTTATTATTGTATTACTGTATCATTTTTATTGTTGTAAGCTGCCCTGAGTCCTATGGGATTGGGCGGCATAGAAGTTGAATAAATTAAATTAAATTAGATCTGACTCCAAAACAGTGGATGGCTCTTTACTTTCAATAGCTCTGCCATCCATCCATCCATCCATCCATCCATCCATCCATCCATCCATCCATCCATCCATCCATCCATCCATCCTGGGAGTTTGGAACAGCGCTTCCTGTATAACTTTGGGAAAGCTTCATATTTTTCACAATTCTTTTTTCATCTTGCAACATGTGGAATAGTACTGGCTAATGATCCAGAGTTATTTTGACATGCTGTCTTTGGTGTTAAATCTTCTATTTTTAATCTGGGAGGGGGGGTTGCATCAAAGCTTAAACTATTTGAATAGATGTAAGTTATTAAGCATGTTTAAAATTGTGAGCTGTGTATGTGGCTCTTATACTTAGGCTTTGAAATGTAGATTGAGACCTGGGGGTTTTCTTGTCCGAACTGTATTTTATATGCACATTTAAGAGGAGGTCA
The DNA here is from genome assembly GCF_031021105.1 of Erythrolamprus reginae. Lineage (NCBI taxonomy): Eukaryota > Metazoa > Chordata > Lepidosauria > Squamata > Dipsadidae > Erythrolamprus > Erythrolamprus reginae. Next base: position 24,511,825 of record NC_091961.1, on the reverse strand, counting down.
CTCCTTGAGCGTGAGAAAAAGAATAATTTTGAATTGCAAAAGAGTGTCCTTGTCTTTTTGAAATGTTCTGTGAACAGCTGAACAGATACGTGATGTGGTCAACTACCCCCTTGTGTTTGGCAAGTTCAACCTTGGAATAGGAATGTTTCCTGCTGTTAATTAAAATGGGGATGTATGCATTGTGAGCGTCCAAAAATAATTTGACATTACCAAACTTTAAAATGTTGAGGAAGTATTTAAAACTGCATAATCACTGGAAGTTAAGGTAGTATTTTAAAAAGGATGCTTTCACAATTTCTTTTTTATGACCCTACTATACAAAGGATAAATGGTGCTCCATATTTGCATATTGAAGGACGTAGATTTAAAATATTTTTTCCAAACTGGTTTCTTAGGCACAAGACTATTATCTATTATTAAACTCTCCATCAAACTGATGAATTAATTTCTAATTCATGTATTTGTATACTGTATTGTTTAAGAGTCTCTAAAGGGGAACCCAGTTTGTAAAGAAAGTTAGGCTTAAACACTTACAACTGGCCCCAATTTGTCCAGTGAATTCCATGACCAAATCCTCTTTTATTTCTTGAGAGTTACCTTTTAGATATCTTTCAGTAAAATAATATTTTCTCATGTTGCTTTTGATCTTTCCCCCAACTAACTTCAGATTGTGTCCCCTTGTTCTTGTGTTCACTTTAATAGGAAAGTGAACACAAGAACAAGGGGACACAATCTGAAGTTAGTTGGGGGAAAGATCAAAAGCAACATGAGAAAATATTATTTTACTGAAAGAGTAGTAGATCCTTGGAACAAACTTCCAGCAGACGTGGTAGATAAACCCACAGTAACTGAATTTAAACATGCCTGGGATAAACATATATCCATCCTAAGATAAAATACAGAAAATAGTATAAGGGCAGACTAGATGGACCATGAGGTCTTTTTCTGCCGTCAGACTTCTATGTTTCTATGTTTCTAAGACTGTATAAAGTCATTTATTGTTTGTATATTGTTGGTAATTATAATGTGTTATAGGAGCCTATGTTATTGATAAAATCTGGAAATTTGGATAATATTAAAGGAAAATCAAAGTATCCAGAGTATTAGACTACGATTATGGAGTTCCAAATAACGTTTATCATATTGTAGTAAGGGATTATTGCTAATTGAAATTGAGAATGAGTAAAAAAAGAAACACCATACCTAATTGCATTCAGTTGTATCAGCCACTAATTTAGCTATATATATATATTGGTGAAGGGATGCTTCTGACAAGCTTTGCCTCTCTGTTTATAGGCCTGCACAGGAAGCTTTTTAGCATTGATCCCTGACATTCCCCATAAATTAACCTGCATGCTTTGGAATGAAAAGCCTACAGCATTTTATATGCAATCAATACACACATTTTTGTATAAATGTATGCTCTTAAAATGACCAGGAATTTAAAGGAGTGGGGAGGAAATGCTGAAATAGACTTCCTTTATAGATTTTATGATTTGATTCGGAAAAACGGGTGCCATACTGTAAAAGGCATGAAGAAACCTTTGTGACAACTGATATAATCATATAAGTGACTTACCAGGCAAGCCTTAAAATTTTTATATATGAGTAATGTAGGCATTTATTGAAATGAAAGTGTTGCACAACCACATAGAGCAGGGGTGTCAAATTCAATTTCATTGAGGGCTAATCAGGGTTGTTTGATTTCAGGGGATGGGGTGGGCATGGTCAGGGTGGGTGTGGCCAGTTTGATGTCACTCATGTCGGGGTTGTACCTGTGGCAATTCGAATGCTTTGCCAGAGATAAAGGGCTTCTGAGCCTTGTTTCTGGCTGCGACAGCCTCCTGCAACCCCCCCTGAGCTCTGTCGGTCCCTTGCTGTTTCCAGGGTATAAACACCCTGTGGGCCTTGAGTTTTGCACTCCTGATATAGAGCATCCCATCCCCTACAACTGGTATTTTGTACAGGCAGATTTCACTGTTCAATTTAAAATATTCAATTCAATTCAATGTATTAGATTTGTATGCCGCCCCTCTCCGAAGACTAGCATTTCTATTCATTTTTATCTAAGGTTCAATCTGCAACTACAGTATAATTCTCATTATAATGTCAGTTTCTCCAGCTAGTGACAGTGCTGGACCAGTCTTTTCTGAGCTCAGAAGCAAAACAGCATCATGCCCATTTAATTCTTGGAGGAGAGACTGCTGTAGAAGTCTTCTATAAGGCTAAATATTCTGGAACCAGAAGAGCTTTTAAAAGAAGATAATAGCAAGAAAAACTGAATGAAATATCCATGGTTTTGCTAGGAATTGAGAGTGAATTGAAGTCAGCCTTGTCTTCAAAAATAGGGGCCCCCCACCTGTATTGCCATGGCCCACTACTGAGCCATGGCTTGTTGGCCACCGGGCCTGTGAGTGACTGGGCAGTGCATACGTGTGTATGTGTGCGCGCACCCCCACTCATGCTAGTGATCACGGACATCTTGTGGGTGCTAGTATCGCAGCAAGAATTGCATGCATGCTTGTGGCTCTGTTTGCATCATGCCCACGGCCCTGCACATGCACGTGTAAAAGCGCCTGCCCCTCTGGGCCACCAACCCAGATTGTTTAAGCTGATATTAGAAAAAAGAGAAAATAAATTTGGGGTAACCTTTGATGAATCATTATCTGGACTCAAGCAGCTATGTAGTATTCTCAGGTTCATGAATAAGAAAAGTGCTGTTGCTCATTGAAGAAGAACACTGCTATTTGTCTTGCTAACAAGACATTGTCTCTGTTTTAGAACAAAAATATTAAGGACTTCAATGCAGTGAAATGATCCTGGCTGGAGTTCTTTCTAAGATTTTCAAACATTGAGTGTATACATTCCCAAGGATATTTGATATTTAATGGTATTTTAATTTTGTACATACCGGTAATAAGTAAGACATTCTAAATCAGATTCTAGCAAATCATTGAAAAGAACAGAGTCTGAATTCTCTCTCACTTTCATGTCAGTCAGGCTGGGAGCTTCATCCAAAGAGATTTATTTATATAAATCAAAACTAACAATTTATTAAACTTGTGTGCTACGCAACTCTCAACAACTCTAAGTAGGTCCCAACACTCAGAGAAATTGAAACCAAAATATAAAAGAAAGCAAAGATAAAAGATAGCAATGGCTCATTCTCCCTCCTGGGGGTGAAGAAATTTCCAATTAAAAAATAGTTGTTGTGACTAGCCTATCCTGATTTAGGGTTATTGCCGGGTACAATAATCCTGTTTAGCTTTAGTTAAGCCCTTCCCTTGAAGCTGTGAGGTACAGAACCTTATATAAATTATCTCACACTGTGTAAACAGTACAAAACCAAATTAGATTATTTTATTTCTTTCCCGGTTTGCTGGTTTCCCGGTTTCAAAAAAAAAAAATTACACTGATTAATTTGCCTGTATCTGTGATGTTTTCCAAGCCCAAGACTGCCCCTTATTCCCAAGGGCAGTGGGGGAAAGGATTATACAAACTGGTGAGATGGATATTCCTAGAAGCTGTTTGGACATCTTGCTCCCAATGCAAAATGAGGATTTAACTCCCAGAGCATCACTAGGGGATATAAATCCTTGGGAGAGTCTCTTGGTGGGAAGGGCAGAACAGAGTTTTGCTAATGAATGTCCTCTGATTCTTCCCTATTTCCTGGAGCATCCATTGTATTGTTTTGCCTCACAAATGAGATATCAAGTTCCTAATCCTTTGTGTGTTACCATCTTGTTTTGCTGTAGAAACGAGATGTTGTTTTGTATTGGCTAGGACTAGGTCACAGACAGTTCCTCAGATTTTGCTATGCCAGGTGCCATTTTCAGTAAACTACCCTTCTGTTGTGATTCAGCCTGAGGCTGCTCAGGGACCAGCTGTGTCTCTGCTGGCTCCATGCCCGGAGGAGGATGACAGCGCAGAGGAGGGGGCTGAACAGTCGGATGGGGGAGAGGAAAATCAGGAATGGGATGAAGGAGAACAGCATGAGAGCCCGGGGGGGGGGGCTCTCCCCAGCCAGTAGCTTGGAGTCATTAGGTGATGACGCACAAGCTGTCATTGACATGAGACAGAGACGTTCAGAGCAACGAAAGGAGCAGTTAAAGAAATATTATCACCATTGAATTAGAAACAGCTGGGTTTGGGTGTGGTCCTCATCAACAGGGTTTAAAAGGCAGGCAAGGCCTTGAAGCCATGTGGAGTGTTATCAATTGGAGTTGCGGTGACCTGTTTTGATTCTCAGCGTCTCTGATCTTGGCTTGTGGCCTCGCAGTCTGGAAGACTCGTGGGAGGCGTCTGTTTGCTATCTACAGCTTCGTCTTGGCAGCAAGAATCTGGTATTGCTTCAGGGACTATTCCCTTCGTGTATATATTTGAAGTTCCAGCGTTTTTCCTGTTTGTAAGGACATTTTCTGTTACCTGTGTTTTCCTTGAATTATATAAACTGCCTTTGCCTTTTACCAGTGTGTCTGGCTTCTCTTTTTGGGTTGGTATTGGCTTCTGGAGTGACCCAGACAGAACACCTTCCAGTTTGGATTGGCTTCACACACCACCACCCCTTTCATCATGGTCATGGCAGCGTACCTAAGGTGTCACACTGACTATTGACAGCCCCAGAGACATTCAGAGACTTTCAGAGTTATTCAGTAATTAAATAGTTAACAGTGTGTGTGTTTATTAGCTCCTCCTATTATGATATAAAATCCTGCCACATCATTCATGCATCACATCCGTCCCCTCCAGATCCTCCATATTGTATTGTTTTATCCTTTGTTAACTGCCATGATGTAAGACTCATTTTATATGCCTCCTAAGGCATTCCTTATTTTTTTACTTTTGTAATAAAAAGAAACTTCATTTGAAAGCAGATTCTTTCTTAAATCCATCGATCTCCAGAAATGATTTATTATAGTCCACGCGGGCTGTCATTTATCGCTATATTTCTGTCATAAGGATGATTCCCATCAGGATTCAGTGCCACCTGGACGACCTGCTTGTCCAGCCGACACAGAAAGGGACCTGGCAATGACTAATGAAGTTCTCTGAAAACATGGGTTTCTCAGTAAATTTGGCCAAATGCCACCTGGTTCCCTCCACCAGACTTGTGTACCTAGGACAGTGATGGCGAACTTTTTTCTCCTTGAGTGCTGAGAGAGCATGTGCGTGCACTATCGTGCATGCATAAGTGCCCACACCTATAATTCAATGCCCGGGGAGGGCGAAAACAGATTTCCCCATCCCTGGGAAGCCCTCTGGAGGTTGGAAATGGTCTATTTCCCAATTTCTGGTGGGCCCAGTAGGCTCGTGTTTCGCCGTCCCCTGTCACCAAAGGCTTCCCTGGAGCCGGGGGAGGGTAAAAATGTCCTCCCCCATCCCTCTAGAGGTTCTCTGGAAGCCAAAAACACCCACCCAGAGCCTCTGTACGAGCCAAAAAAGAGCTAGCCAGCACATACATGCATGTTGGAGCTGAGCTAGGGCAACGTCTCACGTGACAGCAGGTATGGCTCCGTGTGCCACCTGTAGCACCTGTGTCATAGGTTCACCATCACTGACCTAGGAGCTCTAATAGATTCTGTCTCCTCCCAAGTAATCTTTTTCTTTTCTTTTTCTTCTTTTTCTTTTTCTCCTACGATCTTTTTCCAGGACCTTGGCAGGCCGCGTCAGGAGGGACAGGTCTAGCCCTGCTGTCCCAACTCCTGGGGAAGATGATTTCTTGCATGGATATTGTACCCTAGGCACGTTTTCAGACGCGGCTCATTCAATGGTTCCTTCTCCCTTACCAGAAAGGATGGGGTCCAGGGCACATCTCAGTTGAGGGTTCAGGTGTCACCTAGGGTTCTTTGCTCACTGCTCTGGTGGGAATTGAGCACCTTCACCAGGGGTTGTATCTTCAAGGATCAGGACAGAGTGACGATCATTATGGAGGCCAGCTTGCCTGGATGGGGGCCCCCACCTCAGGATGAGGTTCGCCCAGGGTCAATGGACCCAATGGGAGCAATATCAATTGGCTGGAGCTCAGGGCGGCCCGACTAGCCCTCAAGGCCTTTCAGCAGAGCATCCAGGATTGCCATGTCCTCCTTCTAATAAAAATAAAAAATAAAAGAAAGCCAAAACCAAGATGTCGATGCTTGCGCAGTGCCGGAAACTCTGCTTCTGCACATGTGCAGAAGAAATTTTATTAATATATATATATATTTTAAAAATGGCGATGCTCACAGACTGGCACTGACCGAACTGGATCCATGATTTATTTATTTATTGGATTTGTATGCCGCCCCTCTCCGGAGACTCGTGGTGGCTAACAGCAATAATAAAACAGCATATAATAATAATAATCCAATACTAAAAACAATTAGAAACCCATTATTATAAAAAACCAAACATACATACAGACATACCATGCATAAAATTGTAAAGGCCTAGGGGGAAAGAGTATCTCAATTCCCCCATGGCTGGCGGCAGAGGTGGGTTTTAAGAAGCTTACGAAAGGCAACGAGGGTGGGGGCAATTCTAATCTCTGGGGGGAGTTGGTTCCAGAGGGCCGGGGCCACCGCAGAGAAGGCTCTTCCCCTGGGTCCCGCCAAGCGGCATTGTTTAGTTGACGGGACCTGGAGAAGACCCACTCTGTGGGACCTAACTGGTCGCTGGGATTCGTGTAGCAGAAGGCGGTCCCTGAGATAATCTGGTCCGGTGCCATGATGTCATTGTGACGTCACCAGTATGTCGTTACCAGTTCGGGACAACCAGGAGTAACCCACTTTTGGCCCATGGGCTGGATATGGCATGTGTCGGCCACGCCCACCCCCATTTTAATGAAGGGGAAAAAGTTGCGATATGTCACGCAACGACGTGTTGTCACGAGTCTGATATCCTTGTTGACTCGCCAGCCTCCTGTTGTTTCGTTGCAGAAATGTTAGAAAAAACTTTAGAATTATGCCAGTCTACATTCTGCTGGTATGATATGATATTGTTTTGCAGAATTCTCTTTTCAGTATAAGGTGGTTTGTAGTTTTTACTCCAAGTAAACTCTTATTTTCTGGAATAGAATCTTCTCTTCACGATAATGTTAAAACAGTGGTGAGTTCCTAGTCATTAAATACTTCCTACCTGCCAGAAATGTAACGCATTGTCATTGTGGCGTTATGAAGAATGATATTAAAATGCACAGGGGAGGATGAAAAATAGTTCTAAGTTATCCAAAGGATGGAATGTGGCAGCGGCTCTTAATTTAGGGCAATGCAGAAACTATTTATCTTTTACTCTTTCTTCAGTGCAGCAAAAGCACAATGACTCTGAGAAGCCAGCGTTTTAAGAATGTTGTGTCATAAAATGCAGTGAACCAGTGGTTATCTAAATCTGTGTCAGCAAGATTCCTTATGGATTCCAGTCTCAGGTGCTGTGTGTGTGTATGTGACATATTTTTGTTGATAATGAAAAGCAAGGGAGATTATATATATAGTCTCAATCTAAACTAAATATAGTGTCAATTTGATAAATTGTCAATCTAATATGTATGTATGTATGTATGTATGTATGTATGTATGTATGTATGTATGTATATGTGTGTGTGTGTTTTCATAGATTTATATATGTATATACTGTATATATACCAAGCCTCCCTTAATTTTAAATACTCAGCAAAAATATGTGATACATACATACATATATACATATATATATATGTCACATGTTTAAGCGGAATTTGAAAATTAAGGGAGACTAGGATAGATCTATTTCGGCCTTATTTTGGCCTCATCAGCTAGCCATACCTACTGGGACTTGAACCTGCAACCTTTGCCTTGTAAGGCAGAGAATTATCCTCTAGGCTACAGTATCCAATCCCTTCAGCTCTGTACCAGGGAAGGGTTACATTTTGTGTCGAATCACCCTGGTATATTGAAGGAACATCACAGCTCCTTTTTTGCCTCTCGGCCCAACCCAGGGCCATTTCCAAGGCAGTTAATTTTATTGATAGCCGACAATTCTATCTATATGTGTCACATGTTTAAGCTGAATTTGAAAATTAAGGGAGACTAGGATAGATCTATTTCGGCCTTATTTTGGCCTTATCAGCTAGCCATACCCACTGGGACTTGAACCTGCAACCTTTGCCTTGTAAGGCAGAGAATTATCCTCTAGGCTACAGTATCCAATCCCTTCATATATATATATATATATATGTCACTTTTTTTTTGCTGAATTTGAAAATTACGGGAGACTAGGCATATACATACATACATACATACATACATACATACATACATACATACATACATACATATATATCTACAAACACACACACACACACATACATATATATGAATATATTTTAGGTTGACACTAAAATAATGTGAAATATGTGTTTCTTATCTAGCCTGTCTTGTAGGTTTCCTTTATTATCAAGATTTAGATCTCTGTGGGGAGAGAATGAGAGGAAAGACAAATATTCCATTCTAGAATTACTATAATTACCTTCTTGGCTTATACAAAAATCTATTTTCAATGTTAATATTACAATAGGTATTAATAGAGTTAACTTGTGTCGTTGCTATTGTTTGTATTTCCAGGAGATATTGGTTTATTATCCTAAACCTGATGTCTTCCAGGCAAATTCTGCAGGCTTTTTTTGAGGTGAACAAGAGGTTTTTAGAGCATGAGTTGCTAATGGAACAGATGGGTATTTTCTACTATCACGCGCAACCTTGAACAGCTGTTAAAGGCATTAAGATTGTTCTGAAATGCTAACAAAGTATGAAATGCATATTTGCTCCTAATATACTTTTCAATAACAGCATAATGAATCTTAACCAATTTTAAACTCATCAGCCTTTTGTTTCCATGAATTTCTTTTTGAATCAATGTGTATTCTAGAGTTTTATAATATTATTCTCTGTGTGATTTGCAATATTTGAAACTGTTATTGGTGATGCTGTTCAGTGTTTATATGCTAATCTTACATTTCATGTTTAATAAAGATACAACAAATGACAAATTTGAGTGTCTTAATATTTCTAAAGAATGTTGACTTAGAGAAAACTGGTATAACACAAATTAAACAAATGCTGAACCAGGTTGCCTGTGGTTGATTTTTTTAAAAAAAAATTTATTGTGGATTTTTGTGTGTAAGCTGCCTAGAGTCATTGTTCAAGTTGAGTGCCCATGTGCATTCTTTAAATAGATAAAAGTAAATTAAAACGTGTATTAACATGGTAAGCTCCAGTAACCGCCTATGATGATATGAGATGAGGAAGATAATTTTCTGAGCTAGCAATCATTGTCTTTAACGTCCGAACCTTGAAAGCTGCAGGATAAAAAAAAATTCAACATTAAGGAACAAAGATACGTATAATATACAAAAGCTCTTGTTTTCCTTGAAGACTGCCTTACGGAGATTTATGCAAGTTAGCGATGAAGAGGCAAAATTAATGACGATATAATATTTTTGCAAATAGGTTGATATAGTATAACAAGCTTTTTAGCTTTGTGCAGCATTTCATGTTTTTATGATAGTCTTGCATTTTAATTGTACATAAGTCACTTATGTTGAGGTGTTTGTTTGTTTATTTATTTATTTATTTATTTATTTATTTATTTATTTATTTATTTATTATTTGTTGGATTTGTATGCCGCCCCTCTCCGGAGCCTCGGGGCGGCTAACAGCAACAATAAACCAGTGTATAATAGTAGTCTGATGTTAGAAACAATTAAAAACCCATTAATATATTAAAAAACCCACAACCAAACATACATACATACATACCATGCATAGAATTGTAAAGGCCTAGGGGAAAGAGGGTCTCAATTCCACCATGCCTGACCGCAGAGGTGGGCTTTAAGCAGCTTACGAAAGGCAAGGAGGGTGGGGGCAATTCTAATCTTTGGGGGGAGTTGGTTCCAGAGGGCTGGGGCTGCCACAGAGAAGGCTCTTCCCCTGGGTCCCACCAAGCGACATTCTTTAGTTGACGGGACACGGAGAAGATCCACTCTGTGGGACCTAACTGGTCGCTGGGATTCGTGGAGCAGAAGGCGGTCCCTGAGATAATAAGCTAGCTTTTAATAAGAAGTATTTTTTTAAAAGGAAAGATCTGATCAATTTGGGCTTTTCCCCTAGCATCCTATCTCAGTTTCTCACCTATATGGAACTATTTATAGCTACACAGGTAAACCAATTTAAATGATAATATGCTTGGATTCATTTGCATATGCCATGGAACATGTGGTCAGGCTCAGTGGCTGAGAAGTTGTCTTTAGTTTGAAGAGGAATGTAAGGCTTAGATGAAAGTAAACATTCATTATATGATAGCATTTCGGCAGTGATTGAATTTAGAGGAGATGGTTTAAAAAGAAATAAAAAGAGAAACGCCTGGGAGAGGAGGCTTTTAAGGAGGACAATCAGATATATTCAGTGGAAGATTCAAATGACTATCATGCTGGAGTAGAAATTCACAGAGCGCTTGTGTGTTATACATGAGAGGCTTTTGAATTGCCATCTGTGTTCTTAAGAGCATTAACAATCTATCTTGGTTTTCTTTTAATTTCACCGATTTACATGAGGGTTCTTTTAACAGAAATGGAAAAGTGAATTGCAGGTTAATGTTCAGCCTAGCAAAATGTATGTGATGATATGAACAATGACTTAATTTTGATTATATCCATGACTGGAAAAGCAAATGCCATACATTGCAAATTTATGTAAAGTGTTACCCGCCAAATCACTAGTGAGCTGTGGGTTGATAATTACTTCCCTGTAATTATAAAAACAGAAGAAAACTACATCAACTGTAGTATACGATAATTGTGCCACATAAATCTGATGTGCTATGAATCAATAAATTATGCCACGTTATATATATGAAAGCCTAGGTGGCGCAGTGGGTAGAGTGCAGTACTGCAGGCCACTAAAGCTGACTGCTAGATCTGCAGGTCAGCAGTTCAAATCTCATCACCTGCTCAAGGTTGACTCAGCCTTCCATCCTTCTGAGGTGGGTCAAATGAGGGCTCGGATTGTGGGGGCAATAGGCTGGCTCTGTTAAAAAGTGCTATTGCTTACATTTTGTAAGCCCCCCTGAGTCTAAGGAGAAGGGTGGCATAAAAAATTGAAGAATGAATGAATGAATGAATGAATAAATATAAAATAAATATGTCTTTGAATCTGTTGTGATTCAGCCTGAGGCTGCTCAGGGACCAGCTGTGTCTCTGCTGGCTCCATGCCCGGAGGAGGATGACAGCGCAGAGCAGGGGGCTGAACAGTCGGACGGGGGAGAGGAAAATCAGGAATGGGATGAAGGAGAACAGCATGAGAGTGGGGGGGGGGGAGGCTCTCCCCAGCCAGTAGCTTGGAGTCATTAGGTGATGACGCACAAGCTGTCGTTGACATGAGACAGCAAGGTTCAGAGCAACGAAAGGAGCAGTTAAAGAGATATTTTCACCATTGAAGTGGAAACAGCTGGGTTTAGGTGTGGTACTCATCAGCAGGGTTTAAAAGGCAGGCAAGCCCTTTAAGCCATGTGGAGTGTTATCAATTTGGAGTGGCGTTGTCCTGTCTTGTTTCTCGGTGTCTCTGTTCCTGGCTTGTGGCCCAGCAGCTTTGGAAGACCCGTGGGAGGTGTAGGTCTGCTATTTTACAACCTTGGCTTGGCAGCAAGAATTCTGTATTGCTGCATGGACTTTTGCCTGTGTGGATATCTCTGAAGATACAGCATTTTCCTGTTTGTAAGGACATTTTCTGTTACCTGTGTTTTTCTTGAATTTTATAAAATTGCCTTTGCCTTTTACCAGTGTGTCTGGCTTCTCTTTTTGGGTTGGTATTGGCTTCTGGAGTGACCCAGACAGAACAGAATCTGATTTGACTCTTGGTGAATGCCTGAGCACAATGCTCCAATTTTCTTGACCACATCATGGAAGTGCTTTCATCATTGACAATGTGAAAACTACTAAAGAGTGTTGTTGGCTTTGTAGTAATTCTTAGGCAAATTTTTTATTCCTGCTTCTTTCTTGATAATATTCTTGTGCTGATTACTTCTTTCAGTCCCTTTAGGAATGAACCCTACACATTTTTGTGTAAGGAAAATAATTGGGATAAATCTGATTGGAATACCGGGACCCAGTTTCCATTTTCATCTGCTGGGCTCAATGTTTCGCAGAGCAGACATTCACAGACGGAACCAATTCTCTTAAATGTGTCTAAAGATGAGTGTTTAAGGTTAAAAAAGAGATAAGGAAGCAGGGTGGAATGTAGTCTGGATTCCCAGGAAGGAAGGTTCCTGGATTCCCAGGAAGCACCTGAGGGTAGAACAAGAAGCAATGGGTGGAAACTAAACAAGGAGAGAAGTAGCTTAGAACTAAGGAGAAATTTCCTGACAGTCATAACAGTTAACAGTTAATCAGTGGAACAGCTTGCCTTCAGAAGTTTAAGCAGATGTTGCATAACCATCTGTATGAAGTAGTGTAGTGTTTCCTGCCTAAGCAGGGGTCGGACTAGAAGACCTCCAAGGTCCCTTCCAACTCTGTTGTTATTATTATTAAGGTCTGTGTTCCAGGGAACCAAGAAACAGCAAAATTTTGATAGTTTGGTTGGGAGAAAGAGAGTTGGGAGAAAGAGAGTCAAAGTAGCTCCTCTCTAGAATTTCTTACAGTATACAGTATTTCTAATAATGGAAGTACTGCAGTTGCTTTATTTTGTAAGTTTTCTGTCTGTATGACAAACAATAAAGGAAACAGCTTAGAAGTACAGTAACTGTGTGTTTTTCTCAGTTCCGGGATCTGACAGGAAGGGATATTAAGTCAACATGTTCCAGTAGAAAGCCTACATTTCTGAATTTTTTGTCCTTATGATGGAGAAAATGAGGAGAAATGAGAAGATGAAAACCAGCACAAGGAATAGGAACAGGTTTTTTTGGGAGTCTTCCCCAATTCCAAAGTATTCTGCCTTGTGATCCTGGGAAAAATCTTGACTGCATTAAAATAGTTGCTGATAAGTGCTCTATAGGTAGAACTGCAACTCTGCATAGTTTTAATTATTAATTTATCTGTTTTGAACCTTTCTTAAATCATTTATTTGTTAAGCTTTTTTGTGAAGAATTTTTGAATCTTTCAATCCTTAAAGTCTCTATTTTAGTAATGCAGAAAAATGAGAAATTCACCAATAAGAATTTTATCTTTTGCTGCATAGGGAAACTCTTTTTATCTGTAGATTAATTGCTTCCAAAAGCGATTAGGAAATGAAGATAGCTAGACATTTTATCTATACAGGCTCTTGTGCTTGCTGGTTTAATGGAAGAAAGTTGTGACTCTTAGCTGCTTGGCCTTTAAGCCAACTTCCATTTTTGCAGTTAACTCATGAGGAGTTTATTGTCTCACAATCTCTCTTTGATCCCAAAAGATTTCGCTGGCCAACAACAGCCCTCCAACAGGCATTCTCTGCCCTAATGTCTCTCAACACCTATCGCGATAAATGTCTGCCATAATCCTCACTGAAAGCTGGATTTCTATTTTTTCTAAATTAAACATCCGGGAGCATATTTAAGCATTTGCTTATGGCTTTAAACCTAGCCAGTTTTTCCTTTTCAGTCAGTGGGTTTGTATGCTAAATTGGAAGTTGAACAGATTAGTGTTAATTATGATCAAAGTGAAGCCTAAAGTAGGTCACATATCTTTCCGGATGAAACACTGAAGCATGATTTTTCTTGCTTACTTAGGTTTGAAATATTATTTATGTGAAAGTTTTAGCTAACACATTTCAAAGAGCAGCCCCGTGATAAAAATGTAGTCTTTTGATTTGTAGTGACCTTGGCCTTTGTATGTCCTGGAAGTTTGTTCTTTTTTTTTTTTTTTGCTTTAAAAAGTTAAGATTTATGTTGAATTGTGAAGCAGCTCTGCATTTTACATGTTAATCATTACAGTACATGTATATATGTGTGCGCGCGTGCATGCTCAGACACGCATACTCAGACATGTACACCATCCTGTAAATGACCTTATGCGAAAAATTTATGCAGGTTTTTTTTTTTGCAAGAAAGTTATTATTTTTTTCTAAGAATTGAAAAAAGTGGCATTTCTATTTTTATAAATAGAAGAGCAAATAAAATTCTTATTGTTGCAGAACCCAGGAAAAAAATGAATCAGGGACACTAAACAATTTGTAAACATAGAGTTTGTCATCTTCTGAAATGATATGCAGTTCAACATTTTATTGGAGATATTAAAGCAAATAGGAAATTGCTGCCCTGAAGGGGAGATCTGCATTAAAAGAGTGGGACAGAATTTTTTATTTAAATGGATGGAAAATAAAAACAGTTGCAAATAGAAACAGCAAATTCCCTTGTTTTGTTTGAGTGAAGGTGCAATGAAAAGAAATACATGTACATTAAACTTAGCAGTAAAGTTTTTCTATCCTGAAGCAAGTCTCCCATTGGTTTTATACATTCAACAAAGACAGCTTTAGATGTTGTAGATGTATTCTTTATATACCACACAAGAAAAACTGATACAAAGGTACCTCTACCTGCAAACGCCTCTACTTACGAACTTTTCTAGATAAGAACTGGGTGTTCAAGATTTTTTTGCCTCTTCTCAAGAACCATTTTCCACTTACAAACCCGAGCCTCCGAAACTATAACCAGAAAAGGCAGGGAGAAGCCTCCGTGAGGCCTCTCTAGGAATCTCCTGGGAGGAAACAGGGCCGGAAAAGGCAGGGAGAAGCCTCTGTGTGGCCTCTCTAGGAATCTCCTGGGGGGGAAACAGGGCCTCTACCCTCCCTGTGGTTTCACACACATTATTTGCTTTTACATTGATTCCTATGGGAAAAATTGCTTCTTCTTACAAACGTTTCTACTTAAGAACCTGGTCACGGAACAAATTAAGTTCGTAAGTAGAGGTACCACTGTATATTCAACTTAAAGATTTTTCTCCAGATGCTGCAGAAATTGATACAGTGAAATTTAGCATTATTAAATGGAAAAAATGGGAAGAATCTTCAGCTTCTTGGATGTAAAGCGAAATGTCTTAAAAAAACAACAACAGAAAGTCCAATTGCCTCTTGAAAAAGCACCTTTGGGACAACCATGACCTGAATGACTGAGAATCCCCACAGATATTTTAAATAATACAAATTGACTCCAGTTTCCTGTATTGGAATCTCCACTGGCCTTCTCCAAAAGTCACACCTATTGCTAAGTGGGTTTCTTGAAGTTTAAGTTCATTGGTTTGTGTGTCCCAGGGAAGTCTATTGGTTTTTCACAACTTCCTCTTGTGGACCCATTTAGCTTCATAGATAATTAGGGGGAGAGTATATAAAGCAACCATAATCTAACTTCCTTGCTTCCTGAAAGGGGCCTAAAATGACTTTTGTCCTCACCACTAAGGCTAGAGCTTGCAGTAAAAATAAAATAAAAACCCAAAGTAATTGCAATTTCAGAGTGGAAGAGAATAATAGTGTTGGAAAGGGCCTTGGAGGTCTTCTAAGCCCCGTTCTAGTCCAACCCTCTCTGGGCAGGAAACCCTATGCCTGCAATGGCGAACCCATGGCACATGTCCTCTCTACAGGCACGCCAGCCATCGCCCAGCCCCACTGCGCATGTGCATGCCTCTTGTTGGCCAGTTGGTCTTTGGGTCTTTGCTGTGCATGCACGGAGGTGAGGTATTTCCATGTGCTGTGCTTGGGAAAGAAATTGGGGAGATTGGAAAAGGCACGGGAGGGAGGAATCCAGGAGGAGACTAGCATACGCTGGGGAAAGAAATTGGGGAAATCGGAGAAGGCACGGTGGGAGGAATCCAGGAGAAAATCAGCACGTGGTGGGAAAAGAAATCGGGAATATCGGGATCCCCCCCCCCCGTTTTGGTGCTAGCAGGCCTCCCTGAAGATCTTTTTTAATAAAATAATAATTAAAATATGTTTATTGATTTTTTAAAAATATGAACATACAGACAGCATAAAACAGGTGCTCTCTGAGAAGCGCCCACCACCAGACAAGCATTCATACCCCACCACCAAATCGGGGGTGTTTCTTGTATATACCATTTTAACTCGAACAGAGTATCTGTTTACATATTATAGAGTGATTCCCATTTATTCCTTGTAGCTTGGTCTCGGATTCTACTTGCCATATTTGGTCTTACCTTGTACCAAAAATAATTGAAGAGGATCAATATGGGTTTGTGAAGACTCCTTGATCTTCTAGCACCAAAACGGGCCAGGGAGGGGCTGCCCAAACATGCGCGAGGGGTGGGGGAATACTGGGGTCCCCCGCACATACGTAGGGACAGTGTTGCATTAGGGGAGCAGTGTGCATGCACACGCTGTTGTGCATGTGCACACTTTTGTGGCGCTTGCAAAAAAAGGATAGGACCCCTTTGGAGGTCGAATGACCGTTTCACAGGGGTCACCTAAGACCATGAGAAAAGACAAATTTCCCAAATTTCTCAAAAACCTCTATTCTGGTGTCTTGAAACATATTTTTACAATCCGACCAATCAGGTGTTTACAGTGGGGGTGTCCCTCTGACCTTCCTGCCAATCAGCTTAAAGCTCTGTTGGGAGACTTGGCGCTAGACTTATGGTTGGGGGACACCACAACACGAGGAACTGTATTAAGGGGTCGCGGCATTAGAAAGGATGAGAACCACTGTATAATGTAGGAGCTGTAGTGTTCATTATATACGCTGCTGTGTTATTTCACTTCTTAAATATTTGTCTCTTATGAATTGGTGCATCATCTAAAATAAATAAATTCATTAGTGACTCAAAAGTCTAATTGAGTGATAATAGCAAAGGATCAAAAGTGGGACAGTAGTAGAATAAGTGTACATCACCCAGAGGCATTTGTGAGGTGGATGGCTATAGAAATTTGAGTAATAATTAACAATAATTCCAGTCCAGGCATTTGGAATGTATTTTGTACATCCTCCTTCTCCTCTTTTAACAGACCCATAATCTCTAGCAAGGTGGAGTCTGGGCAACTGAATGGAGTTGAGTGTTTACTGGCCAGGGTGCCCTGCCTGTCGCCAATGCGGAGTTTTGTTCAGCGGATATACTGTATTCTCATTGTGTCTAGAGAGAAAGATATCTGCCTCTTCCCAGGATTGAACTCATAGCCTCCTGACTGTGAGGCGAGAGCTTCACCTCTAGGCCACTCATTTTATGTATGTAAATTGAGTCTACTAAAATAAAATAAACCCCCTCTTCTAGTTCAGTAGCAATGGTTTAGTTATGAAACATTGTCCAGAAATGTTCATCTGAGTCAGTTTTGAGTTTCAGATGAAAAGTGTGCTTTCAATAAATATTATTTTTATGGTGCATGTTTTATTTTGGAAATAACTAAAGCTTTATGGTGTTGCAAATATTAAAAGGGGTGGGGTGAACTATTTGTGCGTAGAGGATTGAAAAGTTCTAATCCCTGGCAGCCTAGTTGAAAAGGCAGAAGAAATTTGCTAAAGGGAGAGTAGACAGGGCTCTTCGTACAATGCATAATTAATTTAGTGCTACAGTATTTATTTGTTCTGAACCTGCTGCCAGTCACTTTAATTGGATGACCCTGAGAACCAGGGTCATGATGACAGAGGGTAGGGGGAAAAAAATCTAACATGGCTAAAGGAATGAAGGACTTCATAGTTTCAAATATAGCTGCACAGTAAATTTTTATTAAAGCATTGTGATATTTGCAGTTCAAGTTTCAATCCCCGTGTTTATAATCCTCCATACTATGGAATTTGTCTTTAAAATAGGCGTTGATTGCTTACCTGAACGCCTCTTCTCGTACGGTGAGCGGGTACAGCAGTCACATGGGTTGCTCATGTCCAATCCGGTGGAACTGAGCCTAGTGTTAAAAAAGCTTGCCGGATCCGCCCCTTCCCCAGAATTCGCGAATCCATAGACTAGGCTCAGCTGTGAAGCTCTGTAGTGTTCAACTCTTATTGTTAGAGGAAAAAGGATTATAGAAGGTAAAGAAGACACATACAAGGGCGGGAAGTGACTGCTGTACCCGCTCACCGTACGAGAAGAGGCGTTCAGGTAAGCAATCAACGCCTATTCTCCGTACTGAAGGAGCGGGTCCAGCAGTCACATGGGACATACCCAATAGATGGTCCCTAGGGAGGGATTAGATTGCTATCGTGTGAGATAACGGATTGGAGTACCCTTCTGCCGAAGGCAGCGTCCGCTGAAGCGTAAGCATCAATCTTGTAGTGCCTGATGAAGGAATTTGGCGAGGCCCAAGTGGCTGCTTTGCAGACCTCCTCCAACGGGGCTTGAGTCGCCCAAGCGGCCGAGGTGGCTGCGCTCCTGGTGGAATGCGCTGTGATGTTCCTTGGGACTGAGAGGGAGGCCGATTCATAGGCCTTAGATATAGTCCCTCTGATCCAACGGCCTATTACTGTTGAAGACACTTTGGCACCCATGACTCTGGGGTGATAGGCTATAAACAGTGCTTCTGACCTCCGAAAGGGTCCAGTGCGTTGGATATAGATTCTCAGCGCTCTAATAAGATCCAGGGTGTGCCATCTAATTGCCAAGGGATGGTCTCGTTGGAGGCAGAAGGATGGTAGGACAATATCCTGAGTTCTGTGGAACATGGAACTGACCTTGGGTAAGAAGGTGGGGTCCAGTCGCAAGACTACCTTGTCCTGATGAAATTGACAAAGGTCCTGCCTGATCGAGAGGGCAGCCAACTCCGAAATGCGTCGTGCAGAGGTAATAGCCACCAGGAATGCTACCTTAAAGGATAGGTACCTGAGGGACGCCGATTTTAAGGGTTCGTATGGTGCCTGCGTGAGGGAATGGAGAACCCGTGGCAAATCCCAGGATGGATACCTGTGGACCTTGGAAGGTCTGAGGTTGGCTATGCCCTTGAGGAATTCCTGAACTTCAGGGAAGGATCGGAGAGGCTGTCTGCGGGGACCCCCTAGGACAGATGAAATGGCTGCCAGATGACGCCGGAGGGTGCTGGTGGAAAGTCCTTTATGGAAGCCTTGCATAAGGAAGGAAATGATTCTGTGTATGGGGATGCACAGAGGGGAGAGACCTTCCTGTAGACACCACTGGTGAAACTTGGACCACGTGTGGTCGTAGATTCGATTGGTCGAACCCCTTCTGGCCTTTAAAATGACCTCCACTGAATCGGGGTCATGACCACGCAGTTCTCCGTACTGAAGGAGCGGGTCCAGCAGTCACATGGGTTGCTCATGTCCAATCCGGTGGAACTGAGCCTAGTATTAAAAAAGCTTGCCGGATCCGCCCCTTCCCCAGAATTCGCTCAGTTCGCATATCCTGCGGTTGTATTGTGATAGCTCGTTCAACATCTAACACCTTCCCTTCGATCTTTTCCTTCAAAAAGTAGTAAGATTTATTGTCTTTTATTATTTACTTGCACTAATTGCGCCAGCCGTTTAAAAGAAAAAAAGAAAAAAAGCGGCTAGGCTTTTTTCCTTGGGAGAAGTTGCGGTTTCGTTTTCCCCCGGCGGTTTTGCCGGTTACGATTCCTGCGGCCGCTTGTGGATTCTTCTAATCCTTTGGCCTGGAGGTTCTGGTGCAAGTATTTACCAATTGAATTATTGATGATTATTGTATACAAAAATATTTAAGGGCTTAAGAAATACCTCCTGCGGAGTGAGACGCCTTCTAGTCTCCTGGACTTAGTCGATCGCTTCCCCTTTAAGAAATTTTACGCAGCGATCTTTTTCGGCGCGAAGGCCTTCGCGCCCTTTTTAAATCTAGGCCTCTCGTGTTGGCCCCCTGCCAGCCGTGTAGGCCTCAGTCCACCGCGTAGATCCCGGAGCGGGCCTTGGGGGTCCCAGGCTAAATTCTCCACCGGCTAAGCCTCCAACCAGAGTGCCTTGGTTTACTTAATTATAAAGTTTAGGGAGGCTGGCCCCGCTGGGTTTGGGGGCACGAACTCTGGGTTTGCCCAGATTGTCCTCAAGTTTCAGCAGCTTCGAGGCCTCGAAGCAGGATCCTTTCCTCTTGGGAAGTCCTTGAAATTCTTCTCCTTATTATTCAGTTATTGGCTCAGCCTTGTCTTCTGTTAATTGTCAGACTATGGCTACTTTTCCCAAGAGAGGCACAACTAAAGGTCCCAGAGAGGCCAGGCCTACAGGCGATGAAATTACTAGTATCCCCCAGGCCTCTTCCTCCTCTTCTCCAGGGGCCCGCCCCCCGACCAAGGTCACCAGGGCCGAGAAGAGAAGGGACCTAGCCCTACAAAAAATCCATGACAAATCAGCAAAACGTTTGAAAGTGCAGGCCCAAGTAATCAGTAGTCAAGACCCCCCAGAGGCTTCTAGTCTGCCTCCTTCTGGGGTCCCTGTGTTATCTCTGGATGAGCCAAACCTAGACAGACCCCAACCTAACCTATGGGGCATAGGTCCAGAGGAACCAGATATTATTGAAGATTCCCCCCAGCCAGGATCCTCCCAGGCCTTTAGGGATTCTTCTGCCATTTCTGCTGACATTTCCAGTTTACCTCCTGAGTTCCAGTCTATTTTTGCTGTGTTGTCCAAAGCCATTGATGCCAAACTCTCCACCATCAATGAGCTTCCCTTACCTCTTCCTCCTTCTCGCTCCTCCCGCCCCTTGGGTTCTCCCCCAGCGGTCAGAGCTCCTATTCAGGATGATTCAGATTCCTCCCAGGATGAATATGAGGATATAGAGGATGATGAGGATGCCTTTCAAGGCCTATCAGATGATGAGGAATCCCAAATAAAGGTTCCTCCTCCTATTACTATTTTTCCTTCTCAATTATTCAAATCTCTCCTCCTCAAAGCTAGAATTTCTACGGGATTAGCGGCCCAGGAGAAACAAGCCTCCACTTCCACTGATCCCCCGGAGGAGAATTTACCTTACTTCACAGAGGAACAGGAGGATAACGAGGTAATTCCTATGCCTAAGTTGTTTAAAGATGCTTTACTCAAACAGTGGGAATTTCCAGCCTCTGGCCTTAATCCCTCCACCAAGGACAGAAAGTTGTACAAACTTTCCTCTTCCTATGAAGAGCTTCTATCCTTTCCCAAACCGGATGAACCTGTCAAGATTCTTCACTCGGCAGCGGCTGTGCCAGGCGAGGCGGAGGAAGTCCTCCGCCCAGAGGACAAGCGCATTGAGCAAATGCTCAAAAGAGGATTCACCGCTGATTCCTGGGCCACTAAAAGCTCTGCAGCGGCTTCCTTTTTCTCCAGAGCCATGCTGCTGTGGCTTCGCCAACTTCAACAGCATATTCCTCCCGATGACTTGAGAGGTCAACAAGACTTCAACAAGGTTTTTGCAGCTGCCCAGTACGTGGCTGATGCCACCTTGCAATCTACTAGGTTTTCTGCTAAGGCTATTGCAGCTTCTACTACGGCAAGAAGACTCCTATGGATTCGCCCTTGGCAAGCGGGAGTTCGCCAAAAGTGGCAGTTATCCCAGGGTCCCTTAAAGCGCGACCTTCTCTTCGGTGATCTTCTGGATCCACTCCTCACGGAAACCACGGACAAGAAGAAGGTTTTGGGACCAACCACAAAAAAGGCTACCAAAACGCAGTCCTTTCGTCGCCCAGGGCGCCAGCAAGATCAAGCGGCTTCCTACCAGAGATCTCCAGGTCAGTATTCCCCCCGCTTTCGTTCCCAAGGTAGGAACTCCAGGGGTAGAGGGTTTCGCTTCCAAAGGGGAGCTTCCTCTAACAGGGCTTCAAAAAAACCTAGATGGTAATCCTACCTCTATTCCCATAGGGGGTCGCCTAGCTCATTTCGCCTCTAATTGGCGTCTCACCTCCAAGGACCCTTGGGTCATTGACACTGTTCAAACAGGCCTTCTTTTAGAATTTATTTCTCCTCCCCCTAAACGTTTTATTTCCTGCCCTTCTCCCAGGTCATCCTCAGATTGTAACCGTATGGAGGAGGCCATTTCTCATCTATTGTCCATCAGAGCCATTCAACCGGTCCCTTCCGGTCAGAAGGGCCTAGGTTTTTACTCCATCCTATTTATGGTTCCAAAGCCCTCCGGAGGTTGGAGAGCTATTTTGGATTTAAAGAAACTAAATTTATTCATCAAATATAGGAAGTTTAAGATGCACTCCTTGTCTTCTATTTTGGCCGCCATTCACTCGGGAGATTTCATGGTCTCCTTAGACCTCACTGAGGCCTACCTTCACATTCCTATAGCCAAATGCCACAGAAAATTTTTACGTTTTTCCTTTCAAGGCAGGCATTTCCAGTATAGGGCGATGCCATTTGGCCTTTCCTCGGCCCCTCGGGTCTTTACAAAGCTCTTGGGCTCCCTGGCGGCCTATATCAGGGCGTTTCCCATCCACATTTTATGTTATCTTGATGATATTTTAATTCATGGGAACTCCCTAGAGAAAGTGAAAACAGACCTTTCTGTCACCATGTCAGTCCTTCAGGACCATGGATTTTCCATCAACTTTGATAAGAGCCACCTCCAACCCTCCACATCCATTTCTCACCTGGGATCCATTATTGATTCAGAATCCTCCCAGGTTTTTCTCTCTCCCGAGAGAAAACTCAGTATAGTGGAGTTAATTTCTAACATTTTATCTAATTCTTCAGTTTCCATAGTCACTCTATCTTCCCTTTTGGGGAAGATGGTGTCATGCATAGGCATCATTCCCTGGGCTCGCCTTCATGCTAGGGAACTCCAGTGGCTCCTGTTACCTTTTCAGAGATCAGGGCACAGCAACTCAAATCGACGCATTGTCATCCCACTGAGTGTTCGCAGATCCTTCAAGTGGTGGAAGTCTCCGGCCATGGACAGAGGATCCCCGTTCAGGTGCCCGGATCAATTTGTCATCACCACAGATGCCAGTCTATCGGGATGGGGCGCCCACGCCCAGGGGATGATAGCCCAGGGCACGTGGTCCCCGGAGGAAGCTTCCAGGCCAATCAATTGGCTAGAGTTAAGAGCCGTTTCCCTGGCTCTGAAGCATTTCTCTCCTCGCATTCCCAACCGGCACGTTCTCATTCTCACCGACAACATTGCCACGAAAAGCCACATTTGCAGACAGGGGGGCACGAGATCCAAGGCTCTCATGAGGGAGGCCCTCAAGCTGGGCCTTTGGGCGGAAAAACATCTCCAGTCGCTCCTAGCCGATCACATCTCGGGGAGTCTCAACGTCCAGGCGGATTGGCTATCCCGGGCAACGATAGACCCAGGAGAATGGAACCTCCATCAAGACCTGTTCCATCAAATCACCCTCAGATTCGGCCTACCAATTCTGGATCTCTTCGCGACCAATGCGAACGCCCAACTCCCTCGCTTCTATTCCAGATTTCCATCCCCGGGAGCGGAAGCAATCAATGCCCTCCGGAGTCCATGGCCTCCAGGCCTACTCTTCGCATTTCCTCCAATTCCAATCCTCCCGGACGTGATTCACAAGGTCCTCACCGAGAGGGCCCGAGTAATCCTAATCGCCCCTCACTGGCCCCGCCGGCCCTGGTTCGCGGATCTCCAACAGCTGTCCGTCCAGGACCCTTGGCGACTCCCCGTTTCGGGGGATATGCTGCGGCAGGGGGCCTCCTTCCATCCAGACCCGGAGTGGTTCCACCTCACCGCCTGGCTGTTATCAGGAGAGATTTAGAGCTGCGTGGTCATGACCCCGATTCAGTGGAGGTCATTTTAAAAGCCAGAAGGGGTTCGACCAATCGAATCTACGACCACACGTGGTCCAAGTTTCACCAGTGGTGTCTACAGGAAGGTCTCTCCCCTCTGTGCATCCCCATACACAGAATAATTTCCTTCCTTATGCAAGGCTTCCATAAAGGACTTTCCACCAGCACCCTCCGGCGTCATCTGGCAGCCATTTCATCTGTCCTAGGAGGTCCCCGCAGACAGCCTCTCCGATCCTTCCCTGAAGTTCAGGAATTCCTCAAGGGCATAGCCAACCTCAGACCTTCCAAGGTCCACAGGTACCCATCATGGGATTTGCCACGGGTTCTCCATTCCCTCACGCAGGCACCATACGAACCCCTAAAATCGGCGTCCCTCAGGTACCTATCCTTTAAGGTAGCATTCCTGGTGGCTATTACCTCTGCTCGACGCATTTCGGAGCTGGCTGCCCTCTCAATCAGGCAGGACCTTTGCCAATTCCATCAGGACAAGGTAGTCTTGCGACTGGACCCCACCTTCTTACCCAAGGTCAGTTCCATGTTCCACAGATCTCAGGATATTGTCCTACCTTCCTTCTGCCTCCAACGAGACCATCCCTTGGCAATTAGATGGCACACCCTGGATCTCACCAGAGCGCTGAGAATCTATATCCAACGCACAGGACCCTTTCGGAGGTCAGAAGCACTTTTTGTAGCCTATCATCCCAGAGTCATGGGGGCCAAAGTGTCTTCAACAGTAATAGGCCGTTGGATCAGAGGGACTATATCTAAGGCCTATGAGTCGGCCTCCCTCTCAGTTCCAAGGAACATCACAGCGCATTCCACCAGGAGCGCAGCCACCTCGGCCGCTTGGGCGACTCAAGCCCCGTTGGAGGAGGTCTGCAAAGCAGCCACTTGGGCCTCGCCAAATTCCTTCATCAGGCACTACAAGATTGATTCTTACGCTTCAGCGGACGCTGCCTTCGGCAGAAGGGTACTCCAATCCGTTATCTCACACGATAGCAAGCTAATCCCACCCTAGGGACCATCTATTGGGTATGTCCCATGTGACTGCTGGACCCGCTCCTTCAGTACGGAGAATAGGCGTTGATTGCTTACCTGAACGCCTCTTCTCGTACGGTGAGCGGGTACAGCAGTCACTTCCCGCCCTTGTATGTGTCTTCTTTACCTTTCTATATCTTTCTTCCTCTAACAATGAGAGTTGAACACTACAGAGCTTCACAACTGAGCCTAGTCTATGGATTCGCGAATTCTGGGGAAGGGGCGGATCCGGCAAGCTTTTTTAATACTAGGCTCAGTTCCACCGGATTGGACATGAGCAACCCATGTGACTGCTGTACCCGCTCACCGTACGAGAAGAGGCGTTCAGGTAAGCAATCAACGCCTATTCTAAGTCTCTCCTGATAACAGCCAGGCGGTGAGGTGGAACCACTCCGGGTCTGGATGGAATGAAGCCCCCTGCCGCAGCATATCCCCCGAAACGGGGAGTCGCCAAGGGTCCTGGACGGACAGCTGTTGGAGATCCGCGAACCAGGGCCGGCGGGGCCAATGAGGGGCGATTAAGATTACTCGGGCCCTCTCGGTGAGGACCTTGTGAATCACGTCCGGGAGAATTGGAATTGGAGGAAATGCGTAGAGTAGGCCTGGAGGCCATGGACTCCGGAGGGCATTGATTGCTTCCGCTCCCGGGGATGGAAATCTGGAAAAGAAGCGAGGGAGTTGGGCGTTCGCATTGGTCGCGAAGAGATCCAGGATTGGTAGGCCGAATCTGAGGCTGATTTGATGGAACAGGTCTTGATGGAGATTCCACTCTCCTGGGTCTATCGTTGCTCGAGATAGCCAATCCGCCTGGACGTTGAGGCTCCCCGAGATGTGGTCTGCTAGGAGCGACCGAAGATGTTTTTCCGCCCAAAGGCCCAGCTTGAGGGCCTCCCTCATGAGAGCCTTGGATCTCGTGCCCCCCTGTCTGCAGATATGGCTTTTTGTGGCAATGTTGTCGGTGAGAATGAGAACGTGCCGGTTGGGAATGCGAGGAGAGAAATGCTTCAGAGCCAGGGAAACGGCTCTTAACTCTAGCCAATTGATTGGCCTGGAAGCTTCCTCCGGGGACCACGTGCCCTGGGCTATCATCCCCTGGGCGTGGGCGCCCCATCCCGATAGACTGGCATCTGTGGTGATGACAAATTGATCCGGGCACCTGAACGGGGATCCTTTGTCCATGGCCGGAGACTTCCACCACTTGAAGGATCTGCGAACACTTGGTGGGATGACAATGCGACGATTTGAGTTGCTGTGCCCCGATCTCTGAAAGGGTAATAGGAGCCACTGGAGTTCCCTAGCATGAAGGCGAGCCCAGGGAATGATGCCTATGCATGACACCATCTTCCCCAAAAGGGATGACAGAGTTACTATGGATACTGAAGAATTAGATAAAATGTTAGAAATTAACTCCCCTATACTGAGTTTTCTCTCGGGAGAGAGAAAAACCTGGGAGGATTCTGAATTAATAATGGATCCCAGGTGTAAGATGGATGTGGAAGGTTGGAGGTGACTTTTATCAAAGTTGATGGAAAATCCATGGTCCTGAAGGACTGACATGGTGACAGAAAGGTCTGTTTTCACTTTCTCTAGGGAGTTCCCATGAATCAAAATATCATCAAGATAACATAAAATGTGGATGGGAGACGCCCGGATATAGGCCGCCAGGGACCCCAAGAGCTTTGTAAAGACCCGAGGGGCCGAGGAAAGGCCAAATGGCATCGCCCTATACTGGAAATGCCTGCCTTGAAAGGAAAAACGTAAAAATTTTCTGTGGCATTTGGCTATAGGAATGTGGAGGTAGGCCTCAGTGAGGTCTAAGGAGACCATGAAATCTCCCGTGTGGATGGCGGCCAAAATAGAAGTTAAGGAGTGCATCTTAAACTTCCTATATTTGATGAATAGGTTTAGCTTCTTTAAATCCAAAATAGCTCTCCAACCTCCGGAGGACTTTGGAACCATAAATAGGATGGAGTAAAAACCTAGGCCCTTCTGACCGGAAGGAACCGGTTGAATGGCTCTGATGGACAATAAATGAGAAATGGCCTCCTCCATACGGTTACAATCTGAGGAGGACCTGGGAGAAGGGCAGGAAATAAAACGTTTCGGGGGAGGAGAAATAAATTCTAAAAGAAGACCTGTTTGAACAGTGTCAATGACCCAGGGGTCCTTGGAGGTGAGACGCCAATTAGAGGCGAAATGGGCTAGGCGACCCCCTATGGGAATTGAGGAAAGATTACCATCTAGGTTTTTTTGAAGCCCTGTTAGAGGACGTTCCCCTTTGGAAGCGAAAACCTCTGCCCCTGGAGTTCCTACCTTGGGAACGAAAGCGGGGGGAATACTGACCTGGAGATCTCTGATAGGACGCCGCTTGATCTTGTTGGCGCCCTGGGCGACGAAAGGACTGCGTTTTGGTAGCCTTTTTTGTGGTTGGACCCAAAACTTTCTTCTTGTCCGTGGTTTCCGTGAGGAGTGGATCCAGAAGATCACCGAAAAGAAGGTCGCGCTTTAAGGGTCCCTGGGATAACTGCCACTTCTGGCGTACTCCCGCTTGCCAAGGGCGAATCCATAGGAGTCTTCTTGCCGTTGTAGAAGCTGCAATAGACTTAGCAGAAAATCTAGTAGATTGCAAGGTGGCATCAGCCACGTACTGGGCAGCTGCAAAGACCTTGTTGAAGTCTTGTTGACCTCTCAAGTCATCGGGAGGAATATGCTGTTGAAGTTGGCGAAGCCACAGAAGCATGGCTCTGGAGAAAAAGGAAGCTGCTGCAGAACTTTTAATGGCCCAGGAATCTGCGGTGAATCCTCTTTTGAGCATTTGTTCAATCCGCTTGTCCTCTGGGCGGAGGACTTCCTCCGCTTCGCCTGGCACAGCCGCTGCCGAGTGAAGGATCTTGACAGGTTCATCCGGTTTGGGAAAGGATAGAAGCTCTTCATAGGAAGAGGAAAGTTTGTACAACTTTCTGTCCTTGGTGGAGGGATTAAGGCCAGAGGCTGGGAAATCCCACTGTTTGAGTAAAGCATCTTTAAACAATTTAGGCATAGGAATTACCTCGTTATCCTCCTGTTCCTCTGTGAAGTAAGGTAAATTCTCCTCCGGGGGATCAGTGGTAGTGGAGGCTTGTTTCTCCTGGGCCGCTAATCCCGTAGAAATTCTAGCTTTGAGGAGGAGAGATTTGAATAATTGAGAAGGAAAAATAGTAATTGGAGAAGGAACCTTTATTTGGGATTCCTCATCATCTGAGAGGCCTTGAAAGGGATCCTCATCATCCTCCATATCCTCATATTCGTCCTGAGAGGAATCTGAATCATCCTGAATAGGAGCTCTAACCGCTGGGGAAGAACCCAAGGGGCGGGAGGGACGAGGAGGAGGAGGAGGTAAGGGAAGCTCATTGATGGTGGAGAGTTTGGCATCAATGGCCTTGGACAACACAGCAAAAATAGATTGGAACTCAGGAGGTAAACTAGAAATATCAGCAGGAATGGCAGAAGAATCCCTAAAGGCCTGGGAGGATCCTGGCTGGGGGGAATCTTCAATAATATCTGGTTCCTCTGGACCTATGCCCCATAGGTTAGGTTGGGGTCTGTCTAGGTTAGGCTCATCCAGAGATAACACAGGGACCCCAGAAGGAGGTAGATTAGAAGCCTCTGGGGGGTCTTGACTACTGAGTACTTGGGCCTGTACTTTCAAACGTTTTGCTGATTTGTCATGGATTCTTTGTAGGGCTAGGTCCCTTCTCTTCTCGGCCCTGGTGACCTTGGTCGAGGGGCGGGCCCCTGGAGAAGAGGAGGAAGAGGCCTGGGGGATACTAGTAATCTCATCGCCTGTAGGCCTGGCCTCTCTGGGACCTTTAGTTGTGCCTCTCTTGGGAAAAGTAGCCATAGTCTGACAATTAACAGAAGACAAGGCTGAGCCAATAACTGAATAATTAAGGAGAAGAATTTCAAGGACTTCCCAAGAGGAATGGATCCTGCTTCGAGGCCTCGAAGCTGCTGAGACTTGAGGGCAATCTGGGCAAACCCAGAGTTCGTGTCCCCAAATCCAGCGGGGCCAGCCTCCCTAAACTTTTTAATTAAGTAAACCAAGGCACTCTGGTTGGAGGCTTAGCCGGTGGAGAATTAAGCCTGGGCGTCCCAAGGCCCGCTCCGGGATCCACGCGGTGGACTGAGGCCTACGCGGCTGGCAGGAGGCCAACACGAGAGGCCTAAATTTAAAAAGGGCGCGAAGGCCTTCGCGCCGAAAAATCGCTCCGTAATATTCTTAAAGGGGAAGCGATCGACTAAGTCCAGGAGACTAGAAAGACGTCTCACTCCGCAGGAGGTATTTCTTAAGCCCTTTAATAATATACAATAATGAATCAATAAATCAATAAATCAATACTTGCACCAAGACCTCCAGGCCAAAGGATTAAAGGAATCCACAAGCGGCAGCGGGGATCGTACACGGCAAAACCGCCGGGGGAAAACGAAACCGCAACTTCTCCAAAGGAAAAAAGCCGAGCCACAAACGGCTGGCGCTATTAGTGCAAGTAAATAATAATGGTAAAACAATTCTTACTACTTTTGAAGGAAAAGATCGAAGGGAAGGTGTTAGAATGTTGAACGAGCTATCACAATACAACCGCAGGATATGCGAACTGAGCGAATTCTGGGGAAGGGGCGGATCCGGCAAGCTTTTTTAACACTAGGCTCAGTTCCACCGGATTGGACATGAGCAACCCATGTGACTGCTGGACCCGCTCCTTCAGTACGGAGAAATATTGCTGCATTATATTGCCAGTTTCATTTAATATATTTTCAGGATAGTACGACGATGAAATTGTATGTTTAGCAGGAAGGATGGCGGGTTGCAACTCTGTATGTGTGGAACATTTGTATCCCTTACCCTTGATGTCTGATATTTATGTGAACTTGAAATATCTTTTCATGATGTGTTCAAGTTATAGGTATACAGTGATCCCTCGAGTTTCGCGAGGGTTCCGTTCCAAGACCCCTCGCGAAACTCGATTTTTCGCGATATAGCGGTGCGGAAGTAAAAACACAATCTGCGCATGTGCGCCCATTTTTTCATGGCCGCACATGCGCAGAGGGTGGAGTTTGCGTGTGGGCGGTGGGGAAGACCAAGGGAAGGTTCCTTCAGCCGCCCAACAGCTGATCTGCTCGGTTGCGCGGCAGCAGCGAGGAGCCGAAGATGGAGTTTCCCCTTTGCCTGGGCAACGGGGAAACCTCATCTTTGGCTCCTCGCTGCTGCCGCGCTACCGAGCAGATCAGCTGTTGGGCGGCCGAAGGAATCTTCCCTTGGTCTTCCCGCTGCCCAGGCAAAGGGGAAACCCCAAGATCGCTTGCCGCTTACCGCTTGCCGTTCACCCGCCCGCCCGGCTTCCGCTTGCCGCTTGCCATTCACCCGGCCGCTCCGCTTGCCCGTTCACCCGCCCGCCGTTTGCTGCTCGCCCATTCACCCGCCCACCCGCCGTTTGCTGCTCGCCCATTCACCCGCCTGCTCGCCGTTTGCTGCTCGCCCATTCACCCGCCCGTCCGCCGTTTGCTGCTCGCCCATTCACCCGCCCGTCCGCCATTTGCTGCTCGCCCATTCACCCGCCCACCCGCCGTTTGCTACTCGCCCATTCACCCGCCCACCCGCCGTTTGCTGCTCGCCCATTCACCTGCCCGCTTGCCGTTTGCTGCTCGCCATTCACCCGCCCGTCCGCCGTTTGCTGCTCGCCCATTCACCCGCCCACCCGCCGTTTGCTGCTCGCCCATTCACCCGCCCGCTCGCCGTTTGCTGCTCGCCCATTCACCCGCCCGCCCGCCGTTTGCTGCTCGCCCATTCACCCGCCCGCCCGCCGTTTGCTGCTCGCCCATTCACCCGCCCGCCCGCCATTTGCTGCTCGCCCATTCAC
The DNA here is from genome assembly GCF_031021105.1 of Erythrolamprus reginae. Lineage (NCBI taxonomy): Eukaryota > Metazoa > Chordata > Lepidosauria > Squamata > Dipsadidae > Erythrolamprus > Erythrolamprus reginae. The sequence continues at coordinate 24,481,292 of NC_091961.1, read as the reverse complement.
CCGCCCGCTCGCCGTTTGCTGCTCGCCCATTCACCCGCCCGCCCGCCGTTTGCTGCTCGCCCATTCGCCCGCCCGCCGTTTGCTGCTCGCCCATTCACCCGCCCGTCCGCCGTTTGCTGCTCGCCCATTCACCCGCCCGCCCGCCGTTTGCTGCTCGCCCATTCACCCGCCCATCCGCCGTTTGCCGCTCGCCCATTCACCCGCCCACCCGCTGTTTGCTGCTCGCCCGTTCACCTGCCCGCCATCAGGACCGCCGCGCACTAACTTGATGACGGCCATGCCGTCCCAGATCGTGGGGAGGGGAGCTCTTCTCCAGCCAGGGGACGGCGAGGCCCTCCCAATGCTTGCCCGCCGCCCAGGCCCCGCGCTTGGAGCCGGAGTGAGGCCACTTCCGCCTCCGGATGAAGGAATCTCCTCGGTGGGCGGCATCGGAGGATGCAGCAACGCAGCCCCGAAAAGGACCGGCTGTTGGTCCCTTGAACCCGCCGCCGCCGCCCACTGCGGAGATCCCTTCGCCCGAACGGAGGTGGCGGTGGTGGGTTCAAGGGACCAACAGCCGGTCCTTTTCGGGGCTGCGTTGCTGCATCCTCCGATGCCGCCCACCGAGAAGATTCCTTCGTCCGGAGGCGGAAGTGGCCTCAGAGGCTGCAACGCAGCCCCGAAAAGGACCGGCTCTTGGTCCCTTGAACCCACCACAGCCACCTCCGTTCGGGCGAAGGAATCTCCTCGGTGGGCGGCATCGGAGGATGCAGCAACGCAGCCCCGAAAAGGACCGGCCGAGGTCGCCAGGAAGGGAGAAGAAGAGTCAATGAACGGTGCCAGCCGCCGCCTCATCCAACGCAAAGCGCGAGAGCCCAGATCCGGAGGCAACCCGCTTGCTGTCCGCGGCGCTTCGAGTTTCTCCTCCCGGAGGCGCGCTCGGCGCTCGCTGCAGCCAAACATCCAGGGACTCTTCTTCTCCCTTCCTGGCGACCTCGGCGGCGGAGGGTGGAAGAGCGGTGAAGAAGAGGAGGAGGAGTCCGCGCTGCTCCGGCTGCCGTGTCTCCTTCTCCCTCCTTCTTCCACCCTCCGCCGCCGAGGTTGCCAGGAAGGGAGAAGAAGAGTCCCCGGATGTTTCCCCGGATGTTCGGCTGCAGCGAGCGCCGAGCGCGCCTCCGGGAGGAGAAACTCGAAGCGCCGCGGACAGCAAGCGGGTTGCCTCCGGGTCTGGGCTCTCGCGCTTTGCGTTGGGCGAGGCGGCGGCTGACGCCGTTCATTGACTCTTCTTCTCCCTTCCTGGCGACCTCGGCGGCGGAGGGTGGAAGAAGGAGGGAGAAGGAGACACGCAGCCGGAGCAGCGCGGACTCCTCCTCCTCTTTTTCATCGCTCTTCTACTCTCCGCCGCCGAGGTTGCCAGGAAGGGAGAAGAGTCAATGAACGGCGCCAGCCGCCGCCTCGCCCAACGCAAAGCGCAAGAGCCCAGACCCGGAGGCAACCCGGTTGCTGTCCGTGGCGCTTCGAGTTTCTCCTCCCGGAGGCGCGCTCGGCGCTCGCTGCAGCCAAACATCCGGGGACTCTTCTTCTCCCTTCCTGGCGACCTCGGCGGCGGAGGGTGGAAGAGCGGTGAAGAAGAGGAGGAGGAGTCCGCGCTGCTCCGGCTGCCGTGTCTCCTTCTCCCTCCTTCTTCCACCCTCCGCCGCCGAGGTTGCCAGGAAGGGAGAAGAAGAGTCCCCGGATGTTTCCCCGGATGTTCGGCTGCAGCGAGCGCCGAGCGCGCCTCCGGGAGGAGAAACTCGAAGCGCCGCGGACAGCAAGCGGGTTGCCTCCGGGTCTGGGCTCTCGCGCTTTGCGTTGGGCGAGGCGGCGGCTGACGCCGTTCATTGACTCTTCTCCCTTCCTGGCGACCTCGGCGGCGGAGGGTGGAAGAAGGAGGGAGAAGGAGACACGCAGCCGGAGCAGCGCGGACTCCTCCTCCTCTTTTTCATCGCTCTTCTACTCTCCGCCGCCGAGGTTGCCAGGAAGGGAGAAGAGTCAATGAACGGCGCCAGCCGCCGCCTCGCCCAACGCAAAGCGCAAGAGCCCAGACCCGGAGGCAACCCGGTTGCTGTCCGCAGCGCTTCGAGTTTCTCCTCCCGGAGGCGCGCTCGGCGCTCGCTGCAGCCGAACATCCGGGGAAACATCCAGGGACTCTTCTTCTCCCTTCCTGGTAACCTCGGCGGCGGAGGGTGGAAGAAGGAGGGAGAAGGAGACACGGCAGCCGGAGCAGCGCGGACTCCTCTCTCGGTTGGAGGTGAGCTTGACGACGCCCCCCGGGAAAAAAACTGAAGTGGCCACTTTCTCCGTCGTATGTGTGTGGGGGCTCGGGAGGAAGCTGCCGGAGGAGGGTCGACGACGGGTAGCCCCGCAGCTGTGGTCCCCGCCGGGATGGAGGCGCCTGGGTGCACACGCGCGCACATACGCACACGGATGGGGGGAGTGCGAGCGAGCGAGAGGGGGGGAAGCCCAGACGGGATGAACCGTTTCTTGGGTGGCCCGTGTGGAAAAGGGGAGCGAGGGGCCGGGCGGGTTGAGGGAATCAAAGAGGGGTGGGGGTGCTGCTCTGAGGCGCTCGGAAAGAGTTTTCGGAAGGCTCTCGTGTTACGGCGAAAGGGCGTGTGGAGAGCCTGATGTTGGCGGAATTGGGGACCAGCGAGGAGCCGAAGAAACCCGCTGCCCACGGAAAGGGGAAACCCGGATGTTCGGCTCCTCGCTGCTGCTGCGCTGCCGAGCAGATCAGCTGCTAGGCGGCCGCTGGAGAGCAAGAGGGGGAGAGATAGGGAAAGAGAGAGAAGGAAAGATGAGGAAGGAAGAGAAATGAGAAAATGATTGAAGCAGAGAATGACGAGAAAGAGACAGAGAAGTGACTCTTGGTGATGACGTATGACGTCATCGGGTGGAAAAATCGCGATATAGCGTTTCGCGAAGATCGAGATGGTAACAATTGCTGAAAAATCGCGATATAGCGTTTCGCGAAGATCGAGATCGCGAAACTCGAGGGATCACTGTAGTACAGTGATACCTCATCTTACAAACGCCTCATCATACAAACTTTTCGAGATACAAACCCGAGGTTTAACATTTTTTTGCCTCTTCTTACAAACTATTTTCACCTTACAAACCCGCCGCCGCCGCTGGGATGCCCCACCTCCGAACTTCCGTTGCCAGCAAAGCACCCATTTTTGCACTACTGGGATTCCCCTGAGGCTCCCCTCCATGGGAAACACCACCTCCGGACTTCCGTGTTTTTGTGATGCTGCAGGGGAATCCCTGCAGTGCAAAAAACGGGCGCTTCACTGGCAACGGAAGTCCAGAGGTGGGGTTTCCCAGAGAGGGGAGCCTCAGTGAAATTGCAGCATCGCAAAAACACAGAGGTCCGGAGGTGGGAGGGGAGCCTCAGGGGAATCCCAGCAGTGCAAAAATGGGCGCTTCGGCTGGCAAAAGGGGTGGATTTTGAGCTTGCACGCATTAATCGCTTTTCCATTGATTCCTATGGGAAACATTGTTTCATCTTACAAACTTTTCACCTTAAGAACCTCGTCCCGGAACCAATTAAGTTTGTAAGACAAGGTATCGCTGTACTTTGATTCTCATTTGCCATTATGGTTGGAGAGGTTCTATTAGGGAGACTAAACCAATGTAAAGCCCATAACCCACCTAATCTACAGCCCTCCTCCCAATTCTAGAGATCTTCTTGCAATTGACTGATTATCTGTGTTAAACTTCAACTATTGACTTGGCTTCCTTGGGATAATTTCCGAGAAAGAAAGAAATTGTATATATTGTATATTGCCTAATTTTTCTCAACTGGAACCTTCAAGAGCATAAAAGACACAATAACACCAAACAAATATGATTGTTATTTCAAGATGAACTAAAGCTGGTTAGATCAAATAATGACAGTAGAAAAAGATAACTATAAAAATGAAAAATAACCATCCTTAATTCCGTTCTGTTTCAGTTGTCTTTTTGTAAGCTGCTGAAAGATGGTAAGGGGACAGATAGCATATTCATCTTCTCAATGTAGTAATTTTATCTTGAGTCATACATACCTTGATACATGCATTTCTAAAATATTGCATATTTCTGGTTTTTTAAAACCACTGAAAATATTACAGGCTTCCTTTTTGTGAGTTTATATTTAGCTGGCATGGAGCCTGCCTTGTGAATAAAATCTGATTATGCAACTACTATTTTGATTAACAAAAAGTCTTGTGGTGATAAATTTACTCCTACCCCATGGTGTACTGGCAAAATCAGCATTTCATTAAACACACTGCTTATGATTTAGTTGCACACAGTGATGTTATTTCTGCAGATGTGGTAAAATCTGATCTCCTGAGCTCATTTCTATGAAGCTGAGAGTTTTTCCATTGTATTTTTATTTTCTGAATGTTTATTTATTAGAGTTTAGAACTCTCTCTCCAACCTAGAAGGCTAAGCCACTGAGTTGCATGTATCTATTGGAAGACAAGAAAATTCATTAAATTAAATTAATTAATTAAATTATTTGGTAATGATGCAGGCAATAGTTGGAGTGATGTGGTGGCCTAGAGGTAGACCCTGGCCTCACCATCAGGAGGCCATGAATTCGATTCTAGGTAGAGGCAGATATTTATCTCTTTGGGCACGCTGAGAATATAGCTGCTGAAAAAACCTCTCTGCGTTGGCGACAGGAAGAGCACCCGACCATTAAAACACTGTGCTAGATCCATTCACTTGGCCAGAGTCCACCCCACAAGAAATTCTGGGGTCATTAAATGAAGATGATGATGATAGCAGGCAGTAGGTGTCATAGCAAGTTGTTGCTTTTAACTGTTGACTCTTCCTTTTCATAGACTACATGAGCCACGAAAAAGCAAAGCCGCTTGTTTTCAAGCTAGTAGGAAGACCTGTTGGCTTTTGCCATGTGTAAAGCAACCTTTGTGTGTGTGTGTGTGTGTGTGTGTGTGTGTGTGTGTAATTCATATCTATAAGCCACATTATGACTAATTTCAATTTTATTTTAGAAAGCTGCCTGATTCTACAACAACTGTGGATGGAGTTCAGTAGATCCATCCTAAGATAAAATACAGGAAATAGTATAAGGTCAGACTAGATGAACCATGAGGTCTTTTTCTGCTGTCAATCTTCTATGTTTCTATATTTCTATGAACTACTACTCACTTTTACTCAAGGCTTTCGCTTTCACCTAGGTTTTCACAGTTCTTTTGAACATGACTAGGGTGGAGGCTAGATGTATCCTTCGTGGAGGTGGTGTTCAGGAAGGCAGGTTCTGGAACAGAGAAGACACGCTCACTAGATCCCATCAAGTGATAACTTCTTAAGGGATGGGGCCTATAGCAGGGGCGTCAAACTCAATTTCATTGAGGGCTGCATTAGGGCTGTGTTTGACCTTGAGTGTGTGTGGCAAGGTTGTTTGTGGCCAGCTCAATGTCACTCATGTTGAAGATGCCCCTGGAAGCCTGAGCACACTGCTGGTGAAAACGGGCTTGTGAGTTCCATTTTCGGCTGCAACTGACTTCTGCAACCCTCTGCTGGCGAAAATGGAGCTCCATTTTCACCAGCAGAGGCACCATTGTCCAGTCCTTTGTTGTTTTCAGGGAGGCCCGGCGACCGAGATCTAAGCAGCCCACAGGCTGGATGAGTTTGACACCCCTGGCCTCTAGCATGCCAACTCTGCCTGATTGTGGAGGCTGGGCAGAAGCCACGGAAGACACGTGTTCCTTTAGATATCCCCTCAGATTTAATCTGATTTGCGAACCTCGTTTATGCACCACAGTTTTTGACAAGGCAGAAACAGAATTTGAATGAATGGGAGCATACAAGCGCTTCAGAATCACAGCATTTATTTATTTATTTTTTAGATTTCTCTGCTGCCCTCCTCCGCAGACTCACGGCATCTCACAGCAAAATAGGTACAAAAAATACAGTGTATAAGAAATGTAATTTAAAATCCGTTCTAAAACCCAATACTTAAAAACAGTCAGCCACATTCATTCATGCTGGTGTTGTGGTACGCCAGTAGCCTGCAGAGCTGGCAGCAGAATCAGACAGCAAGGAGGCTGGCGAGGAAGCTGGGCCAGGCCTGGAGTCTGTAGAAGGCTCGGTGCCAGAGGCATGGATCCAGCCTGGGCCATCTAGGAGGTCTGAGCAAGGCAGAGGAACGTGGAGCATGTTCTCAAGGCACACATGTGTAGAGCTGCCACAGAAGGCAACAACAGTTACAGAGGAAAAGGACTACTCAGGAGTAAGGTTTGGAGATGATTGGCCCCTCCCATAGGCTATATAAGTGGAGCAGACTGAAATGTTACTTGCAGGAAACCACTTTGTTCAACTCTTAGCTCGGACTCTGTTTCTGTTTGGTTTTGAAAAGTTTCTTGCTAATTGGTCTTTGGCAGCTTATCAAAAAAGATCAAGGTTTGTGTGCTTATCTGCCTTTCCCCCAAAAGGCTGGTGTTGGAAGTCATAATTGTTGGATTTATTACGGCTGAGAATGATAATAATTCGCAGCCGTTAAAATAAAAGAGGTTTTGAGGATGCCATTTGTGCTGTATTATCAGGAAGCTTAGGTCAGAACAGCTGGATCTTAGAATCAAGGTATTTATTTATTCAATTTATTTATTCGATTTTTATGCCGCCCTTCTCCTTCGATTCAGGGTGGCTTACAACATGTTAGCAATAGCACTTTTTAACAGAGCCAGCCTATGGCCCCCACAATCTGGGTACTAGGTTTCTCTAGTAACATTTCTCTCAAATCCATTTGATGTGCTTTCAGAATGATCTATGTTCTTACAGTCTTAAAGGCACTTCATACTTTCTAATCATAACTTATGGTTTAATTTTTTAATTTTATTTATTATTAAATTTATATTTCCGTCTATTCGCCCATGGCTGCTGTATAGCTAATACTGCTTATGAGAAAAGCATATTTTGAAAAGCCATTTTCTTTGTGTTGTATGATGGACTCTGTGCCAATCAATGGAATTGCTCTCATTTCTGTTGTTTGCTTTCACTTATTAAAATGTTGCTATGTTTAAATCCAGGTACCACCAGAAAAGGTGGTGGTGGAGGAAATTTATTTGTCACTTCTTAAACATATTTAATTCTTGAATATAAAATTGGTTTTTCAAAAGGTTTGGCGTAGGAAAACTAAAACGGTAAACACAGTTTTAGAAACAACTGCCGCAGGCCGGGCATTTCTTTGAAGTCCACCTGGGGCTGCAGCATTTGGAGTTTCATCAATTAAAGTCTGCAATCCCAAGTTTTGTACACTGCAGCAAATTTGAAAAGTGACATAAACAACAGCAACAAAAAAGATGTTGGAGGAGCGCATCATAAATATTAATTACATTTCCAATGCAGCATCGGACCTTTTTTTAAAAAAGAGAAAGTGCTAAATTTCAAAGAGATTAAGTGACCTGTTCAAGGTTAGATGGCATACCGTGTGCCAATTCAGTTCTAAGCATACTACTTTAATCAGATAGATTCCTTGGAATGGCTTATTCCACCACCCCCACCACCGCAAAATGGTTTATAGCAGATGGTTTTGCTTACGTTTGAATTTTTTTAAAAGGATGTGTCATTTTACAGCACAAGGAGAAGTGATTTGTCTTCTTACGCCCAAGTTTGGAAAGGGTTACAGCTGGATTTGCCTGTAGCAGTCTGGAGGAAGTGTGAACCATTCAGGGAAGGAGGGATGCAAGCTACTTGTGCTTATTGTCAGGATATTTTTGAAAAAAACAAAACCCAAAGGGTTAAAGAGTTTCTGTCAACTGCCAAGATGCTTGAGCACAAAACAACCCATGGACTGTAAAAATGCAGGAGTGTGCGTGTGATAGGAATGTGGAATGGAGGGGAAGCAACTTTGTGTGTATTGGTTTCTTCTAGGCGTCTGCTTCTGCAGTGGGTATCTGCTTGATTGCTGCTGTTTTCCCTACTGCCAATTCATCAGCTTCCACTGCAGGGGCGGTAAGAACTGGTAGCTATCCTGATGAATCCAAAAGGTCATTATTACCGATAAATCACCCACAGGGAGGTATTTGAGAAATGTCTTCAGCCTCTTCTTGATGTGTGTTTTTTGAAAAGATACTGGGATTTTAAACAGTATTTTTTAAAAGCATTCCAGTATTTGAGGGGCTGGAGGGGATCAAGTTATTTCCAAGACAAGAAGGCAAGACAAGAAACAACGGATGGACACTAATTAAGGAGAGAACTAACTTAGAATTAAGGAGAAACTGCCTAACAGTGAGGACAATTTACCAGTGGAATCATCAGCTTGCCTTCAGAAGTTGTAGGTGCGCTGAAAGGGATAAACTAACATTTGAATTAAAAAATAAAGATGACAGTTTACTATAAATGTTGGGATAGGTTCTACTTCTGGCTGGAAAAAGGGAAACCTTAAAATATACAGTCCCCCCCCCAAAAAAAAGACTAAAAAAGGAAAAAGAAAGATTAAACTATCGGAGATATAAGGGAAACAAAGAAAAAGAGTTATTCGAGTAAGAACAATGTATAGAAACGGTGAATGTTTTGTAAATATTAGCTGCATAATAGTGAATAAGCATTATGAGAAATGTAACACAGATTTGTCACACAACGTCCATTGTTTTAAATTTTTTTCATTATGATTGTTATGTGTTTATAAATAAAGAAATTTTCTAATAAAAAAGAGTTGTAGGTGCTTCATCATTGGAAGTTTTTAAGAAGGGACTGGACAACCACCTGTCTGAAATGCTACAGGGCAGTTTTGGTGAACCTTTTTTCCCTCGGGTGCTGAAAGTATGTGCCCGCACAGTGACATGTGCACGAGTGCCCACACCCATAATGCAATGACGCTCTCGCATATCCTGTCCCCTGCACATGTGCGCATGAGCCCCCTGTTTTGGCTTCACATCCCCAAACAGAACTCGGAAGGGGAAAATCTTCCTTTCCCCAGGGAGCTGGGAGCAGGGTGGGGGGAGGGGGAAGCCTTTCATGGCCAAACAGTGCTGGGGTAGTGTTCTGGTCTGACTGGCTGTTCCAAGAATCATAATTCTTTGTAAATTAACAGGCTGGCAACTTCAAACATCTCCTTATCTCTGGGTCAGGTTAACGTTACTTAAAAACAGTTTTAGCATGCAATGCAAGGACTCACTTCTCCGGAGAAACGGTATTTGAATTTTTTGGTGAACTGTTCTCTGTTTGAATGGCTTCTCTATTTTTGCTGCTTAAAAAAGGGCCCACCCACCCGCCCCAGGTTAATAGTGATCTTTATTTCTTCACTCAAAGCACAGCTGATCAGCTCCTCAGCTGTGTTTTGGGCTGATTTCAGCTCTGAACATGCGTGGAAGTAAAATTGCACGAGGGGATATGTACTCGTGTGAGCAGAGCACTCGCACAAATTACGGTATCACAAATGTACACTGGTGACGAAGGAAAGTGGAACCTACCCCGATGCACACATGCACCTTATACAAATTATTACGCAAGTATAAGTTTTTATCGGTGAAAGGTATTTGATTATGCTTTTTCTTCCCAGAATACATAGCATTTGTCTAAATAGCGTCCTTCATTCCCTAACTGCATTACTTACCTGCCTTCTGTCCTTTAGACCAGTGATTTTCAACCTTTTTTGAGCCACGGCACATTTTTTACATTTACAAAATCCGGGGGCACACCACCAACCAAAATGACACAAAATGACACCCTAAGACACTCTCCTTTCTTTTTCCATCCCTGTCTCCTCCCCACCCTTGTGTGCGTATATACACACTCTTGAATCATTTCTAAAAACAGGTGAGGGCTTGGGTTTTTTCTCTCATTCTTTGGGTGCTTTTTATCATATGCTTTAAATCAAGAGTCACTTCTCTCTCTCTCTCTCTTTTGTTTGTCTCTCTTTCCTCTCATTCTCTGTCTCAATCATTTTCTCATTTCTCTTTTTTCCTCCCCTTTTTGCTCATTTCTCTCTCTCTCCCCCTTCCTCTCCTTTTCTCTCTCTCTCTCTCTCTTGCTTTCTTTTTCACTCTTGCTTTCTCTCTTTTCTTTCTCTCTCTTGCTTTCTCTCTCTCCTCACTCTCTTTTTCTCTCTCTTTCTCTCTCTTGCTTTCTTTCTCTCTCTCTCTCTCACACTCTCTCTCATCAAAAAGTTGTGAGCCCGGAACCTGAGCGGCACACCTGACCATTTCTCACGGCACACTGGTTGAAAAACACTGCTTTAGACATAAGCAACGGCAGAATCTTTTCTTACAGTAGTTGGTTTAGTATTTTCGTATCCCCGGGTAGTACTGAAAAAGGTGGAAATGGGAAATTTTTTTGATCTTTTACAGGGCTGCTGCAAACTTCAAGCGATTCTCAGTGTCTGTTTAAATAATGATGTAAAAACCCTTTGCAGTTTTGAAGGGATTCCTGTGTTGTGTCATACGCTTATCTGATATTGCAAGGGCAAGATCAGTGTGGTTTGTCTTGCAGTATGTCCCAGGGTTGCCTTTTGCATATTATATCTGTCACTATTACATCCCCATGGAGGCTTTCCCTAAAAGTACAAGGAGAAAGGGAGCTGGATTTCTTCAGCATTTTTAAGCAAAATGGAAAGATATTTTCACTGATTTCCTCTTTTCTTTAGAGCAGTGTTTTTCAACCAGTGTGCCCCGAGACATGGTCAGGTGTGCCGCGAAGCTCAGAGAAAGAAAGAAAGAAAGAAAGAGAAAGAACGCAAGAGAGAGAGAGAGAGAGAGAGAAAGCAAGAGAAAGAGAAAGAACGCAAGAGAGAGAGAGAAAGAAAGCAAGAGAGAGAGAGAGAAAGAAAGCAAGAGAGAGAGAGAGAAAGAACACAACAGAGAGAGAGAAAGAAAGCAAGAGAGAGAGAGAGAAAGAAAGCAAGAGAGAGAGAAAGAAAGCAAGAGAGAGAGAGAGAAAGAAAGCAAGAGAGAGAGCAAGAGAGGGAGGGAAGGAGAGAGAGAGAAAGACATAGAGGGAGGTAAGGAGGGAGAGAAAGAGAGCAAAATAGAGAGGAAGGAAGGAAGAGAAAGAAAGAGGGATAGAGAGAGAGAAAGAAAGAGGAAGGAAGGGAGAGAGAGAGAATATTTATGTCCAAACTTTTTTTAGCCCCCCCGCCTCGCTCAATGTGCCCCAGGGTTTCGTAAATGTAAAAAATGTGCCGCGGCTCAAAAAAGGTTGAAGATCACTGCTTTAGAGTTCTAAGGCAGTGTTTCCCAACCTTGGCAACTTGAGGTTATTTGGACTTCAACTCCCAGAATGCTGGCCGGGGAATTCTGTGAGTTGAAGTCCAGATATCTTCAAGTTGCCAAGGTTGGGAAACACTGTTCTAAGGTACACTTCCCCTCTTATTCCAGAGTAGACATCAAAAGTCCAAAGCTGATTTTTTTCAAGAGATAGAAAGGATTCACTCCAGGGGGGGACATTAATTTACAAAAATGGCATTCTTTTCCTTTTTCCTTTTCTCTATAATGGGAGTCCTACCTTGGAGCTGACCTTTTATCCAAGTAGAAACCCTTCTGTTCTTGAAAGGCCAAATTTGGATCCAGCCCATTAAATCTGTAATACCGTTGTGCTTGCAGCTATATAATACCAATTCCTATTGACATTCGTTTTCTTTCAATAGATCAGCAAGCCAGGTTACTTTTACAAAACGGAAGCTGGCAGGGAGGCGCCAAGTAAAGTCTGTGAAGGGTATCCATAGCCTAGCGACAACGGCAATGTTTTTGTGGAGTGGGACTAGAGAACCTCCATAGTCCCTTCCCATTCTGTTATTCTCATATGGTTTGTTGTGGAATTTGAGCAGGGATCCGTACTATGAAAATCTGCTCATGGTTAAAGGTACATTCTGTGGTGGAAGTATAGAATGTGCTCATCCTTCAAGGCATAAAATAGTCTTATTTAAACTTGCACCCCATTAATTTTGATTTATTTATGATTGGGTGTGGTTCGCATATTGTGAACATATTTAGAAACATAGAAACATAGATGTCTGACGGCAGAAAAAGACCTCATGGTCCATCTAGTCTGCCCTTATACTATTTTCTGTATTTTATCATAGGATGGATATATGTTTATCCCAGGCATGTTTAAATTTAGTTACTGTGGATTTATCTACCACGTCTGCTGGAAGTTTGTTCCAAGGATCTACTACTCTTTCAGTCAAATAATATTTTCTCATGTTGCTTTTGATCTTTCCCCCAACTAACTTCAGATTGTGTCCCCTTGTTCTTGTGTTCACTTTCCTATTAAAAACACTTCCCTCCTGGACCTTATTTAACCCTTTAATATATTTAAATGTTTCCATCATGTCCCCCCTTTTCCTTCTGTCCTCCAGACTATACAGATTGAGTTCATTAAATCTTTCCTGATACGTTTTATGCTTAAGACCTTCCACCGTTCTTGTAGCCCGTCTTTGGACCCGTTCAATTTTGTCAATATCTTTTTGAAGGTGAGGTCTCCAGAACTGAACACAGTATTCCAAATCTAATTTCTGTTAGATTTGCTAATACGTGAAGTAATGGCTTACATGAGCAACACACAATTAAGAGCTTGTAACTGTATACCATAAATCCGATGCCCTTTGTTCTTTGGAATTGAAATTTTAAATAAAACTTGCTTGGCACTTCATTTCTAATTATTTGGTTTCACTTCCGTAATGATTATTTAATGATTATTATTTTTAATCATAGGCAGCTCTTGCAAGCTAGAAAAGCTAGAGCTCCTTGTTTAGCCAAGCTTGTGGGGATGGACAAATAAGATCAGACATGTTAAGTAGTTCAGGGAAAGGTGTGTGCAGATTGAGACATGGGAAAGGAGTAGATAGGGATTCCAGGCAAAGGAGAGGCTGCGATGGCTTCATATTACGGGTAAGGACGAATGTTTGGTTTTCAAACAATTTGATGGGTCAAGTGAAAATAAATTCAGAATTACTGAAGTCATTTCTCTTTTATTTACCTAGGAGTATTAAGAAATATCTATAATTACTTAAAGATATCATTTTGCATATCCTACGTAGCTTCTGCTCTGGCACTCTCACACTACTTACCAGAGTTTACAAAACTTTCGCCAGACCCATCCTCGAAGACAGCTCATCTGTTTGGAACCCATATTGCATCTCAGACATTAACACCCTTGAAAATGTCCAAAAATACTTCACCAGAAGAGCCCTTCACTCCTCCACTCGAAACAGAATACCCTACGAGACTAGACTTTCAATCCTGGGCCTAGAAAGCTTAGAACTAAGATGCCTTAAACAAGATCTAAGTATTGCCCACAAGATCATATGCTGCAACGTCCTGCCTGTCGGCGACTACTTCAGCTTCAACCACAACAACACAAGAGCACACAACAGATTTAAACTTAATATTAACCGCTCCAAACTTGACTGTAAAAAATATGACTTCAGTAACCAAGTTGTCGAAGCGTGGAACTCATTACCGGACTCCATAGTGTCATCCCCAAACCCCCAACACTTTACCCTTAGATTATCTACGGTTGACCTATCCAGATTCCTAAGAGGTCAGTAAGGGGCGAGTACAAGTGCACTAGAGTGCCTTCCGTGCCTTGTCCTATTGCTCTCCTATATCTCCTATACCTTTCTTCTATTCCTATATCTCTTCTTCTATTCTTTCATTGATATGTTCTATTACTATACCTTCTTTTCTATTCTTTCTTAGATATATTTTACTATGAGTATCTCCTCTATAACCTTCATCATGTATTTTACTATGTGTATATGGATATATATACCCACTAAACCCTCATTGTGTATTGGACAAAATAAAATAAATAAATAAATAAATAAAAGTGTCTGTAAGGTTTAAATTCAGTGCATGAGGTTATGTAAGTTCTTGGGCCTTTCATACCTCATCAGTTATTTGCAATCAGACAAAAGGACAAAACGTTTCTACTTTCACTTATTTTTATGTCGACTTACCTCTTGGTTGCTGCTTGTGACGAGGTTAATGAAAATAACGATTGAAACTAGAACATTAGATTTATGTATTTATTTGAATCCATTTGTTACTTTTACTTTAGTATCGTGTTTTCCTGAAAATAAGATCACTGTCTTATATTTTTTGGAACCCTTTAATAAGCGCTTGGCATTATTGCCATACACTCAAAAGCCCAATTGGGCTTATTATCAGGGGAGGTCTTATTTTGTGGGAAACAGGGCAGCATGCTTTTTATTTGCACATCCATATCTTGATTTGAAAACTGTATGAGAGAACAGCTTTTAAAGTGATGCTTGTTTATGCCAGTGGGATAATGCTAAAAAGCTTATTTAGGTCAAAAATATCAAAAGCTGTATTTAAATACAGTTTGTCTAAGTAAAACAATCTGCCAGTCTTTCTGAGTGGTACTTCTAAGATGTAAAAGAAAATAAGAGGAGCAATTATTAGCCTTTTTAAAAAAAAACTAGGTAGAAACATAGAAAATAGAAGATTGACGGCAGAAAAAGACCTTATGATCCATCTAGTTTGCCCTTATACTATTTTCTGTATTTTATCTTAGGATGGATATATGTTTATCCCAGGCATGTTTAAATTCAGTTACTGTGAACTGAAACTATTGAAAGGACTATTTTTTGGCATTAAAAATAAAATAATAATAATAATAATAATAATAATAATAATAATAATAATAATAATAATTTATTAGACTTATATGCCGCCCCTCTGCGAAGACTCAGAGCGGCTGACAACAAAATACAAAGCACAAATCCAATATTAAAAACAATTATAAAAACCCATTATAAAAACAGTCATACCATCCAGTTAAACCATACATAAAATGAAACAGCTAAGGGTCAGTTATGTCCCCCAAGCCTGGCAGATAGGTGGGTTTTCAGTAATTTGCGAAAGGCAAGGAGGGTGGGGGCAGTCCTGATCTCTGGGGGGAGTTGATTCCAGAGGGCCGGGGCTGCCACAGAGAAGGCTCTTCTACTGGGGCCCGCCAGCCGACATTGTTTTGTAGACGGGACCCGGAGAAGGCCAACTCTGCGGGACCTCATCAGTTGCTGGGATTCGTGTGGCAGAAGGCAGTCCCGAAGGTATTCTGGTCCGATGCCATGTAGGGCTTTACAGGTCATAACCCACACTTTGAATTGTGACCGGAAACTGATTGGCAGCCAGTGCAGGGTGCGGAGTGTTGATGAGACATGGGCATATCTAGGAAAGCCCACGATGGCTCTCGTGGCCGCATTCTGCACGATCTGAATTTTCCGAACACTTTTCAAAGGTAGCCCCATATAGAGAGCGTTACAGTAGTCGAACCTTGAGATGATGAGTGCATGAGTGACCGTGAGCAGTGACTCCCTGTCCAAATAGGGCCGCAGCTGGTGCACCAGGTGAACCTGGGCAAACGCCCTCCTCGCCACAGCTGAAAGAGTTATGTACAGCAGGCAAGGCAACTATACAATATTATCGATAAATATTTTATAATATATTTTGACCTTGTTGATCTCAATCTTGTTCTTTTCAGTGTTAATTTTCACCAAATGTGCTCTGACGTGGCCTCTTTTATTTTGCTGTGATTGACTTGATGTGGAAACATTATGCAGAAATAATGACAGGTAGTCCTCGACTTACAACCACAATTAGTGAGAAATTTGTTACGCGAGTTTTGCTCCATTGTACAACTTCTTGCTTCATTTCTTACACGAAATATTGAAGTTGTTGTTCTGTCTGGGTGCCCCCAGACTTCAACACCAACTGGAAAAAGCAGCCAGACACGCTGGTAAAAGCAAAAGCATTTTATAGTTTGAAAAATAAACACAGAGAAAAACCTGTTCTTCCCAACAGGCAGGCTATGAGACTTCACAGCAGAGTCCTGATGGCCAGACAATACAGCAGACTTCTTGCTGGCACACCCACCACTGAAGAGAATAAGACCCACACCTTTTCCCCCCCAAGGTTTCAGTATTCAAAGTCACAAACCAGAATTCCAAGACGCCAAAGATCACAGCCAGGTCCCAGCACTCCCAAAGATAATACTCCACAAGCCAGGAAGGGTGGGTCTGCCTTTTCAGCCTTTCCAGAGAGCACCACACCCAAACCCAGCTGTTGCTTCTTTAGTGCTGAAAGTACCTGGCTAATTGTCCCCTTCGTTGTGTTGCTCTTCTCTGCTGGAGATCGATTATTGCTTGTGCATTTTCATCTAAGGAATCCAGGCTGCTTGCTGGGGAGAGCTCCCTCTCGGGGGACTCTCCCTCAGCCTGAGATTCCTCCTCCCCGTCTGCCTGAACCTCCTGTTCCTCATCCTCCCCCTCTGAGCAGGAAGCCGGCAGAGGATCAGCCGTTCCCTGAGGGGCCTCAGACGGAATCACAACAGTTGTTAAATTAATAACTTGGTTGTTAAGTGAATCCGGATTTTCCATTGACTTTGCTCATCAGAAGGTCTCAAAAGGGGATCACATGATGCCAGGACACTTCAATTGTCATAAATATGAATCAGTTGTCAATTACGTTACTATGGGAATGCTGCAACGGTCATAAGTGTACTTTTTCCAGTACCGCCTTATGTTCAATCGTGAAACGAAGATACAACGTAAATTGTAAGTTGAGGACTTCGTACTTTTCCTTGTTTTTGGTCACCAAAACATTTTTGGAGAGGACAAGATCTGGTGAATATATGGAAACAGTTTTTTCTTAAGCACTTTATTTTTAAATTATTGTTAAAACAGATTAATGTTTTTGAACAAGCAACTCAGAAAAGGGATAGCATATTTAGGTTTTATTCTGGTATTGTTCTGAAGAATTAGAGTGGTGTGGTGGGCTGGTGGCCTAAAAGTGGAACTCTCGCCTTAGAATCAGCAGGCTGTGTGTTTGATCCTAGGTAGACATTTCTTTCTATGGATGCAATAATATCAGCTATGAATTCTGCATTGGTAACAGGGAGGGCATCCGGCCAGTAAACACTCAGCTCCATTCAGCTGCCCCAAAGCCACCGCGAAGCAAGGGACTATGGGGTCATTAAAAGATGATCATGATTGTTCTGAGGCGCTAGCTCCTATGCAGCAGGGAGAGTCCAGCCTGAAGTTGTTGTTGTTGTTATTGTTGTTGTTGTTATTATTATTATTATTATTATTATTATTATTATTATTATTTATTAGATTTGTATGCCGCCCCTCTCCGAAGACTCGGGGTGGCTCACAACAGTAATAAAAACAATATAGCAGTGGAACAAATCTAATATTAAAAACATATAAAACCCTATCATTATTTTAAAAAAACAAACAGCACATTCATACCAAACATAAAACGAAGTATAAAAAAGCCTGGGGGAAAGGTGTCTCAACTCCCCCATGCCTGGCAGTATAAGTGAGTCTTGAGTAGTTTACAAAAGACAGGAAGAATGGGGGCAGTTCTAATCTCTGGGGGGGAGTTGGTTCCAGAGGGCCAGGGCCGCCACAGAGAAGGCTCTTCCCCTGGGGCCCGCCAAACGACATTGTTTAGTCGATGGAACCTGGAGAAGGCCAACTCTGTGGGACCTTATCGGTCGCTGGGATTCGTGCGGTAGCAGGCGGTTCCGGAGGCACTCTGGTCCAATGCCATGAAGTTGCTGCACCATAAATGTTGAGGAGAGATTTAAGTCATGGCTGTCCAATAAGACATTGTCTTTCATTGACATTTTGTTCCATTCAGGTTTGGTTCATAGATGACTGTTTCAGTGGCTTAAGTATAATTGTGAAGCATCACATCGCATGTGCAACAGTCTTTCCCACTCTATACACCTGCAACTTTCAGCTCTCTTCTACAAGAAATAAATCTCCCAAGTTTTTGAGGTGCTTAACATTGTAAATTGCTGTATTTCAGGCGTGTTCTATTATTGTAATTGTAGTTTGGGGCATTGGACATTTGTTTTAGCATGTCTGCTTTTTAAAAAAGAAAATGCGATACATACTGAAACTCCTAAGTAAGTATCAATACCGGCAGTTGTGCTGCCAAGATGCTACCAGGGGACAGCTGACCCAAATTTTAAAAACTTGAAATGATAAAATGTTGGATTCTAGGGAGCGCTCCACATAAGTATATCAGTAAAAGCTCTTGTTATTTGTTCCAAATAAATTAAAGAGAATAAACATTGAAAGCTTATAAATGCATTCTGCAAAGATTAATAGATTAAAGAGCAATCATGGGCTTTCCCAAATATGCCCATGTTACACCAACACTCCTCAGTCTGCATTGGTTGCCGATCAGTTTCCGGTCACAATTCAAAGTGTTGGTTATGACCTATAAAGCCCTTCATGGCACCGGACCAGATTATCTCAGGGACCGCCTTCTGCTGCACGAATCCCAGCGACCAGTTAGGTCCCACAGAGTGGATCTTCTCCGGGTCCCGTCAACTAAGCAATGTCGCCTGGCGGGACCCAGGGGAAGAGCCTTCTCTGTGGCGGCCCCGGCCCTCTGGAACCAACTCCCCCCAGAGATTAGAACTGCCCCCACCCTCCTTGCCTTTTGTAAACAACTTAAAACCCACCTCTGCCACCAGGCATGGGGGAACTGAGATCCTCTTTCCCCCTAGGCCTTTACAATTCTATGCATGGTATGTATGTATGTATGTTTGGTTTTTATATTAATTGATTTTTAATCATCAATACCAAATTACTATTGTACACTGTTTTATTGTCGCTGTTAGCCGCCCCGAGTCTCTGGAGAGGGGCGGCATACAAATCAAATAAATAAATAAATAAATAAATATTGCCAAATAAACCTTAACCGTAGGACCCTGGAAGACCCCAGGCCTGTTATACTGGACCACATACAAACCATGATGCTTGAGGTTATTTGTCAAGGCATTGCAGCAAGCCTCCCACAGTCATGACAACAATGCCATGGAGATACTGGAGGCAGATGTAATAACAGGAGCCGTAAGGAGTATATTCCCACTCATGATTTCAGATGGACCAGTTTCCATATTCTTTGTCTGGCCTTCAGGTGCTTTGGAAAGTAGCTTGACCCCCTCCTCTCTGCGGCAGCCTCTCAAATATGGGAACACTACTATCATGGCTCCCCTGGTCCTTCTTTTCACTAGATTACCCATGCCCAGTTCCATATTGTTGTATGTTATTTCACAATTAGGCAATTCATTTTGTGGAATGGACCGTTCCTTGTGTAGTTTGGAAGATTTCTCCACACTTTGAAAACAAACAAGGAGTTTCGAAAAAGATGGGTGCTACTGATCAATGAAGACTGGCCCAACTTGCTTTTTGTACTTTCTTACTTTCTGTGCAAGACAACCTGTTGGGTTGTTCGTCATTTTCTTTTATTTTCCTTTAACATCAGCATAACAAGCAAGAAGCGTCACTGTGGTTATAACCACTACTCAGTTTGCAATAGGGATATTTTTTTCTTTAATGCTTTAATGCTTATGCCAGTGTCAACCATGTCAGTTATTAGTCTACGCATCATACAACCATATTTCCTAGTGAAATTATTTTCGTACCCAAGATCTATTTATTAGATTTGTATGCCGCCCCGAGTCTGCGGAGAGGGGCGGCATACAAATCAAATAAATAAATGAATAAACAAATAAATGAATAAATGAATGAATGAATGAATGAATAAATAAATAAATAAAACAAACAAACTAGCAATTTTTTAAAAACCCTTCCAAATTTGGTTTGCAATAGGTGGACTGGATTTTGGAAATTCTTTTTAATTTTGTCTTTAGGACAATTTTCAGTAGTATAACTGAGGAGTATTGAAAGATTGTACTGAAATCCTTTTGGCCTTTGCTCAATGTTGTCAGTGACTCTTGATCTTAAATGTTTGCAATAGGTCTCTGTATCCATCCTTCTTTGCTAACAAATCTGAGTTTTCACACATGCCTTTGGAGAGAGGTTTTCAATTTCACTTTCCTTTATTTGCAACATAATATTTGTGTTAATGTATGAGCAGAATAATCCTTGTTTACCAAGGCTGTGAACACACAGAAACATTTATATTGAGATTAGTTGTGAATCAGCCACACACAGATATACTAACTTGAATTAAAGTTTACTTTGAGAAATAGCATGTTCAAAGTCATACACATAATAGTCAGAATTACAATCCAAATATTACCTAGTACATAGTCTTTCTTACCAGTTGTCTTTGTCATAATCAGCAAAGATACCAAGCCTAAACACATTTTAGCTATAATATATAACTACAATACAGAGCGATTGCAGAGAAAATGCAGAGCAAACCTAACAATGAGTAGCCATACGAACAGAAACAAAGAGGGTGACTCAGAGAAATAAGCTATGAACTCTAGCTCCCCCTGGTGGCAGTCTGCGGCACCTCAGCTAAGCAGACATGGCTCAATTATAATACATATTGTTGGTTTATATATTGCCAACCCAACTGTTTTGGAGAGAGTCCTAAACAGTTTGTGAAAAAAAATTGCAACACTTTCTATGACTTTCGATCAGTATAGGACAGTTATGGTGAACCTTTTCAGCACCAAGTGCCCAAACGGGAATATGTACATCGGAAACCCGAAGAGCAGCTGGCGATGGTGCGCATGCCCAGAGAGAAGGCTCTGTGTACCACCTCTGCTATACGTGCTGTAGTTTTGCCATCATGGATATAGGACTTCTGTTTTAAAGTGGAAGCTGTCCCCAAATAATTTTGCACTAATCTGTGAAGTCTCTTTATAGTAGAAGGAAAAATAATATTAAGAAAAATATACAGTTTGCTGCTGACCTTTGCTGCACCTCATTATCTTTTCACCATTAACTCCCCTTGTGCAGAGAAGGGTATTTTCCTTAGCAGGACTTAATGCTTTATCCTTTATGGGGTTAGCTAATGTTGGCAGGAAAGTTTAATAACCTTTCATATTCTGAATTTCTCAGTTGAAATCTGAATGTGATCGTCCATATCTGCATTGTGCTGACCCTTATACCAGACTTGGTTGTGTTTTTACTGCTTCCTCTCCTTACTCAATATTGGCTTGAAATTGTGGTTATGTGCTTTTTGCTGGTGGGTTGTTTACTGAAATTTCCAAGAACAACGGTAAATTGTATTTAGTTGTGATTGCTGAAAGTACTGGGTTTGAAATATGCCCAGGTTTGGATGGACTAGCACCAGCCACTGAGGCCTTACATAGAAGATAAATAGCCTTTAATGCTTTTCACTAACTTTTGTCCTTCTACTATATTAAATTTCTCATTTTATTCTACTGCCTTATATTGTATCGCTATGTTCTTTTTTATTTTCGGCTGTGGATCAAATACACAGATAAAAATAAGAGCTTCTTAGTGAATAGATCTATTTATTGTGGTATGTGGGAAGACAGCTTAGGGGAAATGTAAGTTTCTAAATTGGTGTCAATTTTGCACTTGTGGGCACTTGGTGCAGTGTATTGCAACTAAATATATTGCTAATAACAAATTTTCTCTGGAAATTAGATGGTTCTGTTTTAAAGGTTAAATAGAAGATAAATACAAGCTAAGATTTGTAGTTAACTAAAACTAAGCTATTTATTTATTGCTGCAATGTAACCTTATTTCCCCAGAAAGATTAAATGGAATATAAAACTTTCATGCACTATTATAAAGACTTGAGGTGTAGTAATTAATATTGAGTATTGTTCAAAAACATTGTCCTTTTAATCTTTTTTCAAGAATTAATGAGCATGGCCTTGAAAGACAAGTTGTCTGGCTCTGACGCATTTTTGTATCTTCTGGGGGAAAAAAACTTTTCTATTTAAAAATAATCTTGAGAACCCCTGCTTGCTTTTATAAAAATCACAGGTGGATTATCTCTCCTTTTGCAGAGAGTCCTTACATAACGACTGGTTGCTTCATGACCGCAGAGCCGAGCCCTCAAAAGCTACTTGAAAACAGGTTCCAGAGTTCTGATACTTACAATAATGACTGGTTGCAGAATTCTGCAATTAACAACTTTTTTTGCTGGAAACTTGACCTTTCTGGCCAGTTTCCAGTTAAACAAATTCCCGCTCATAGCAACACATTTACTCGGCGTTCACTTTATGACTGTGAAGTTCATTTTACGACCGCTGTATAGCATAGAATCGGGTTTGGTCGTGTGGGGTGCCTCAATTTATGACCGTCGCGACTTCTGATGAACATTCCAGCCTCCATTAGAGTCATAAGTAGAGGACTGCCTATATAGTTAAAATATTAAAAATATTAAAATAAAATATTAAACAGAGAGTTAGAGTTGTCTCTATACATTTAGTTTACTGTATGTATAGGATTGTAGTTAAAATGGAAGGGTATATGAGGCCATAAACAGGGTGAATAAAAATGTTTTTTTTAAATTAATCAGATTTTTTAAATTTAAATCAGATTTTTTTTATTTTTAACAAATGTATTGCTTTTGGACTGCAAATTTATCTAAATGCAGTTTTCTGTTTAGAATACATTAATTTAGTTTATTTAGCATGAATATGTACCAAAGACAAATTGCTTGTGTGCCCAATCACACTTGGCCAATAAAGAATTCTATTCTATGCTATGCTACTCTATGCTACGAAGTGGAGCTTAGTTATGTAGCAGTATATTCTGCAATATTGGCACTGTTGGTGTTAGGTCAGAGGAAGAGCTGCTGCAGGACAGCTGCTCTTTAAAAATTATGATTTTAATCAAGTTGATTTAAATCAAGTCTTTTTACTAGTGATTTAAATCGTGATTTAAATCGACTTGATTTCAATCAAATCCACCCTGGCCATAAATATCCTTTTTTATTCTTGGAGATTAAATAAAACAATTGAACAATTTTATGTATTTTGTCTCCTGTACATGTTTCCTTCTTCCGTGAAGTGACAGAAAATTTAATTTGCCCCATGCCAAGAGTCCACATTTATTCTTCCTCCATAATGAGACTGTCAAATGGTGGCATCCTAACCCCTTAATATTTTGCTCTCTTATTAATTTTGTTGCAGTTTCTTTGTCTTGAATCACCTACATTCCCCAAGACTAGGCAGCACACATCATCATCATCATTGTTATTATTATTGCTGTTGTTGTTGGTCACAGGGTAAACCTAATGTTTGTATTAGATTTGGTATTTTTGTTCACCTATAGAATGGAACCCAGGATAGGCAGACTATGTTTGATGGTGTTAAAAGTTGGTAAAGCTATCTTTTGCAATTGGCTGATAGTGATTTTGTCCAAATGGTTCTCCAGTTGTTTTGGGATTATTATTAACTAAGGGAAAAGTGATAAAAACATCAGGAGGAAAATGAGAGAATGATTTTAATATCTTCTTTCAAGAATTCCTCCTCCCGATTGCCTTAATAACACAGTGTTCTCATATTAATTCAGATTCAACAATATAAATTGAAAACAGGTTTTGAAGTTTGTGTATGTCTCTGATTTTCACATTATTAAATTAGCAACGAGTCCTTTTTTAAGATAGCAATTTCAGAATAATTTCACATGGGACAAAGCCTAGTTGTTCCACTACTGGCAAGTTGAGAGCTTTCTGGTCTAATATTACGATTGAATTAGCATAATGTCATGGTTAAATTAGATTAATCACAGATGAATTATTCAGTGCCACTGAAACAACTTTTCTTCTTCAGCAAATCTATTTGGAAAACCATTCTTAAATAGCAAGTGAGATGATGTAATATTTCAAGTACTTTGTTTTCAGTTCTAACAGGGCTCCAGGTTGACTCAGCCTTCCCTCTATCCGAAGTCGATAAAATGAGGGCCCAGAATGTTGGGGGCAATATGTTGACTCTGTAAACTGCTCGGAGTGGTGTATGTTATAAGATATGTGTGTGTGTGTGTGTATACATACTGTATGTATATGTATACTTGTAAATAAGTATATAAGTTTAAGTGATGTTGCTAAGCGCTAAAATATTGGCATCTAAATCTCTGTCATCATCATCATATTTTCACGACCCCATAATCCCATGCGGGGTGGAGTCTCCTGATTGTGAGGTGAGAGCTCCACCTCTTGGCCACTGTACCATTCCTATTGAAATCTATATACAGTGGTACCTCATCTTACGAACGCCTCTTCTAACGAACTTTTCAAGATACGAACCCGGTGTTTAAGATTTTTTTGCCTCTTCTTCCGAACTATTTTCACCTTACGAACCCAAGCCGCTGCTGCTGGGATGAAGGGGTTTCTTTCCCCCCCCTTTTTTGAAGAAAGAAAAGGGAGGGGCGGCTTGGAGGGGGAAAGAGTTTGCAGAGAACAGCGTGCTTGCAGAGGCACCGAAAGGGTGTCTTTTGAAGAAAGAAAAGGGAGGGGCGCCCCCTTTGCCTTTCTTCCTTCCCACTCACCCTTTAGCCTAGCCTTGCTTCTTCCACCCGCCCCCTTTAGCTGCTCCTCCCTGCCCTCTGTTCGCCTCCCTTCTAAAGTTTGGGATTTTCCTGAAGGATTTGCACGCATTATTTGCTTTTACATTGATTCCTATGGGAAACATTGTTTCGTCTTACGGACTTTTCACCTTACGAACCTCCTCCTGGAACCAATTAAGTTCGTACCATGAGGTACCACTGTATACGGTAATATCAATATTGCTAAGCCGCTAGAGCTAGAGCTTAGCTATGCATAAGTTTTCAAATGTATCCAAGAGAAGGAAAATGATGACTAAACTCCTTTCTCTTAAACCAGAGGTCTTCAAATTTGGGAACTTTAAGACTTGCGAATTTCAACTCCTAGAATTGGCTGGAGAATTCTGAGAGTTGAAATCCACAAGTCTTAAAGCTACCAAGTTTGGGGTTCCCTGAATGGAACTTTAAGCTGCCCTGAGTCTTCGGAGAGGGGGCGGCATACAAATCTAATAAATTGAATT
Source organism: Erythrolamprus reginae (assembly GCF_031021105.1). Classification (NCBI taxonomy): domain Eukaryota; kingdom Metazoa; phylum Chordata; class Lepidosauria; order Squamata; family Dipsadidae; genus Erythrolamprus; species Erythrolamprus reginae. The sequence continues at coordinate 24,456,533 of NC_091961.1, read as the reverse complement.
GAATTGGTTTAAAAAAATAGGAAAGTCAGGTGGACCAGGGAGCTGGTAGGCCTCGGGGAAGGGGCCCGGAGAAGCATTTGTACCCTTAGAAGGTATATTGGGGACCAACGATAAAGGCTTAGGAATGATTAAGTATTATTAAAAGTGTTTAACTTACTCAAAAGATTCAGTTTATTTATGAGTTCATCTTTTTCTTCAAGAATGATGAAGTCCTCTTTACATGCAGAAGAGGATGATTTTGTGCCTGAGCTTCAGAGAAGCATCCATCCCCGTGAAAGACCAGATTGGGAAGAGACCCTCAATGCAATGGTAAGGCATTATTAACAATATTGTTGGCTACATTCTCCTTGTAGTTACTTAAATGACCTGAGATGTGTATAATTTTTTAAAACGCACTCATTACTTGATACGCTTGAAAATCATAAAATGTTTCCTCTTTGGATGCACTCCATATATAGGGGGGAGATGATGATTTGCCCATTGAGTGCGTTCCATTAAATCATCTTAGATAGCGTAGCTTGTGATTATTTATTGTCGATAAATGTCGCAATGGTTCTCAGGCTTCATTAATTTGCCCTTTAGCTAAGATCCACAAAATATGATTTCTCCCTCCTTGAGGAAACTAATCGTATAAGCATAAATATTACTAGCATTATGATAATCTAGCCTAGAAAATCCTGATGACATGAATTTAAAGTGGTCCTCACTTAGTTACCACCAGTGTTCCCTCTAATTTTTTGGGTGGGTGGGTGGGTGGAAAAGTATAGTGTCTGAGCGGCAGTCCCTTCGGGACTGGGCGGCACAGAAAAAACAAACAAACAAACAAACAAATAAAAAACCCACCCTGTTTTGCCTTAGAGAATTTCAAAATAAAATACTGTACTGTGTGTATATAACAGTGAGCTCATAATAGGGCAACTCTATCAATATCAAAATGCCACTTAAATAGTTGAGCTAGTTTCAAACTAGATTTTGATTTTCTTTCTCTCTTCCTTACTCCCATTCTTTTTCTTTCTCTTTTCCTTCCTCTCTTTTTTCTATCTGTTTCTCTCTCTTCCTCTCTTCCTCTCTCTCTCCTTCCCTCTCACTCTTTCCCTCTCGGCTTCTGGGCAGGTTTGGAAAACTCGGAGTTGGTGATGATTTTTAAGTGAGCGATTGCTCACTGCTCAGCTTAGAGGGAACTATGGTTACCACAGTCCGGACCAACAACTTCTCCATTAAGTGGGCCATGACTGTGGTAATCAGTTTTGAACTTAAACATTTTGCCTCTAATTACTCCCTTGCCCTTTGGAATATTCACTCCAATGCTGCGATAATAAGCATGAAGGGAGTGAATGTTTGTATTTACATTCATTGTTGAGGAAGGGATTACAAGAGAGTAAGCAGGCACACAATGGGAAAAATGGTTAATCCTTACAATCATGAGTGCACTACACAAATACTCCAGTGTACTCCCCATTGTGTGCTTGCTCACTCCCTTATAATCCCCTTCTCTCCATTCTCTCTGCTCTGTGAAGTAGGGCAAAGAAAGTATGCTTGTTTGTATATGTTTGTATGCACACACATATTGTGTTATGTGTATGTAGGTATCCATAATATTGCAAAGTGGTGCATGCTAGGTTTTTAAAAAAGGCCTATCTATACTGCCTTTCAATGCAGAAGTATCTTCATTATTTCAAATATGTAAATGGTAAGATTTATGTCTGTGTGTGGGGAAGGAAAAATTTTCAAAATGCTTACTAGAATAGAATAGAATTTTTATTGGCCAAGTGTGATTGGACACACAAGGAATTTGTCTTGGTGCAGATGCTCTCAGCGTACATAAAATAAAATATACATTTGTCAAGAATCATGTGGTACGACACTTAATGATTGTCATAGGGGTCAAATAAGCAATGAAGAAGCAATATTAATAAAAATCTTAGGATATAAGCAACAAGTTACAGTCATACAGTCAACATGGGAGGAAATGGGTGAAAGGAATGATGAGAAAAACTAGTAGAAATAGAAGCGCAGATTTAGTAGAAAGTCTGACAGTGTTGAGGGAATTATTTGTTTAGTAGAGTGATGGCGTTCGGGAAAAAACTGTTCTTGTGTCTAGTTGTCTTGGTGTGCAGTGCTCTGTAGCGACGTTTTGAGGGTAGGAGTTGAAACAGTTTGTGTCCAGGATGTGAGGGGTCAGTAAATATTTTTCCCACCCTCTTTTTAACTCGTGCAGTATACAGGTCCTCAATGGAAGGCAGGTTGGCAGCAATTGTTTTTTTCTGCAGTTAAATTATAATGTTGTAATTATATAGTAATGTGGACTAATTGGAGTAATGTGAACATTAGTTGGAGACTCGTATGCTTACTTATAAGTAGCTCTTATCAATGCAGAATATCACTGCCTACCATTATTGTGATGATTGCTTAAGGAGCATCTCTCTGGCTAATCTTGTCTAGGCGTGGGTTTTGTACATGGATAAGAAAGACCAAAGCATCACCAGCTTGTAGAGATGACTGGGAGAAAGACTGTACAATATTGTTTTATCGCTTGTTGTGAGCCGCCCCGAGTCTTCGGAGAGGGGCGGCCTACAAATCTAATAAATAATTATTATTATTATTATTATTATTATTATTATTATTATTATTATTATTATTAAAGTACTTCCTGTGATTGCCAAGAAAACTCTGTCCATACATTTGCCAAGAGTCAAGCTTGACTTCAGGAACATTTTTACTTTGAGGAACATCTACTTTTCTTTTCTTTACAATGCCTTTTATTTGCCTTTGTTATTCAGTGATCATTAGAGGGAACCCCAAGGAGTTGGCAGTTTTTCATAGTGAGTTAACTATTAATTGGTTTAATAGCTGAACATCTTCTGTTCAGATCTTTTCCTAGTGTTATGAGGCTGTTCTGCTTGCTTTTCTGGTTGATAATTAAATGGTTGTTAAATACATTTTTTTTGGTCTTCCTATATGAATACAGACGCTTTAGTAATTGAACTACTATATCTTTGTTGCAATTTTGTTCTTCTGAATGACTTTGTTATTTTTGTTTGTGCAATATGGGGGACTGATTTTTGCAGAAGTAGTGGAAGAATAACAGTGTTTTCTTCCTTAGGAAGGCAACATTGAATACAAATTTTATATTATTTCAAAGATGTATCGATTTGTCAGTAATAGAAAGTACCAAAAATGATTTGCTGCTTCTCCCATATTTGGGTATACCAGGGTGATTCGACAGGGAAAAAAAACATATAACCAGTAAGGGGCGTACGTAAGTGCACTGATGTGCCTAACGTCCCCTGTCCAATTACCTTTCCTTTTCTCATATATCCTAAATATTCTCTCCCTCGCATCAACTCCTCTTCTTTTTTACTTACTATCCCTATATATACTACTTAATGTCTATTTCATTCCATATATATTGTATATTGGACAAAGAATAAATAAATAAGTAAATAAATAAATAAATAAAACTTTAAGACTTGTGGACTTCAACTCCCAGAATTCTCCAGCCAGCATAACTGTGAGTTGAAGTCCACAAATCTTAAAGTTGCCAAGTTTGGGGACCCTTGGTCTAAGACTCCCGATTCCTAAGAGGTCACTAATGGGCATCTATAAGTGCACCAGAGTCCCTTCTGTCCCCTGTCCTAATGTTTCTCTCTTTCTAGTATTGTGTTTGTAAACATTGTTATAGCTTTGTATACTACCAATTCATACTTGACAAAATAAATAAATAAATAAAAATAAATAAATAACTCTTCCCTGGAATAAGCTAAGAGAAGAACCTGTGGTCTAGAAGTTAAAGCTACTGCCTTACAGGTAAACTCCCCAGGTTTAAATCCCGGTAAGGGTATGGCTAACTTATGCGAGCAAAATAGTTTGAAATTGATCTCTGATGGTCTCCCTTCCTTTTCATTATCAGCAAAAATATGTTACATACGTATGTAAATACATATGTACGTATGTATACTGCTCAAAAAAATAAAGGGAACACTCAAATAACACATCAATGAATCAATGAATGAAATATTCTCATTGAATATTTCATTTGCACAACTATTCCATTTGCACAACAGCATGTGACATTGATTGTCAATCAGTGACAGTTTGATTTCACAGAAGTTTGATTTACTTGAAGTTATATTCTGTTTTTTAAGTGTTCCCTTTACTTTTTTGAGCTCTGCATATTGTTTTGGAAATACTTTGTTTTCCCAGAAAAAGCAACTTTAGTGTTTGATTGATGAAATCTATTAATATTTATTTAGTTAATATTACTCCCAAGTCTTTCTTTTTTGTTTCTTCTAGCTTGAAATCTGCTGTTTTTCTTTAAACGGAATACCACAAATCTGGAATATATTACAAGTTATTCAGTGAAGGAATAACCCTACATTTTAAATCAGATGTTCCCAACCTAGTGCTTCTAGATCAGGAGTCTCCAACCTTGGCAACTTTAAGATTTGTAGACTTCAACTCCCAAAGCTGGCTGAGGAACTTTGGGAGTTGAAGTCCACAAGTCTTAAAGTTGCCACGGTTGGAGACCCATGTTCTAGATAGCTAAGCGTGAAGGCACTTGAGCCCAACACATCTGTTAGGTTGTGTTATATTAACCAATGCTGGCTAATTCTGATTATTTAAAATTGACATTTGTTTAAGTAAAGGTGAAGATATTTATTCAAGTTTCTTTGTAAAAAAAATTCAAGACAGGTATTTGTAGTGAAACTATTAAAAAAGCATGTATGGGTCATTGTGAAGGTGTCAAATTGCAGAAATCCTTTCCACCACAGCAGAATTATAGGTTACCTATCTGTTCTGTCTGGGTCACTCCAGAAGCCAATAACAACCCAAAAAGAGAAGCCAGACACACTGGTGAAAGGCAAAGGCAGTTTATATAATTCAAGGAAAACACAGGTAACAGAAAATGTCCTTACAAACAGGAAAAATGCTGGAACTTCAAATATATACACGAAGGGAATAGTCCATGAAGCAATACCAGATTCTTGCTGCCAAGACGAAGCTGTAGATAGCAAACAGACGCCTCCCATGAGTCTTCCAGACTGCGAGGCCACAAGCCAAGATCAGAGACGCTGAGAATCAAAACAGGTCACCGCAACTCCAATTGATAACACTCCACATGGCTTCAAGGCCTTGCCTGCCTTTTAAACCCTGCTGATGAGGACCACACCCAAACCCAGCTGTTTCTAATTCAATGGTGAAAATATTTCTTTAACTGCTCCTTTCGTTGCTCTGAACGTCTCTGCCTCATGTCAATGACAGCTTGTGCGTCATCACCTAATGACTCCAAGCTACTGGCTGGGGAGAGCCCCCCCCCCCCCCCCGGGCCTCTCATGCTGTTCTCCTTCATCCCATTCCTGACTCTCCACTCCCCCGTCCGACTGTTCAGCCCCCTCCTCTGCGCTGTCATCCTCCTCCGGGCATGGAGCCAGCAGAGACACAGCTGGGCCCTGAGCAGCCTCAGGCTGAAGCACAACATCTATCAACACCATTCTACTCTGTTATCCTTTGCAAAAGACAGCCTGATGTGAAACTCCGTTCAATGGTTACCTGTAAGCAAATCATAGTTGGACGATAGGAAATGGGAAGGAGCCAGGAAGATGTTTTCTTGCCAATTAAGCTGTTCTGCAGCTGTGGCCATCAAATGACTTTCAGAGTGTCACTCTTGTCTCAAACTAAGATATCTCATAAGACTTCAGTGCAGGGAAGAATTGGATGCTTCGCAGGTGAGGAGAGGAAGGTGTAACTTGTATGGGCAGAAGTAGTTCTACCAATATAGAAGTTGTTATGCTTGTTTGGTCAGGTTGTAGGCCAGTTGTAGGTACCTTGAAACAAGGAACCTTGTTTATCTTTTATTTTCCCCCCTGTATTCATTGTTTCTTTTATATTTAGTTACTTTTGCTAACAACCAGTTCTGAACTGCTCTCACTCATTTCACTTTTGTTTTTGTTGATGAATTAGATATGTTTTCCCATTTACTTTAATTCTACTTTAATTTGTTTTCACCCCACAAATAACTTGCCAAGTGAGAATTAAATCTAGCTGGAGTTCATACAAAGCAAGCAAAGCTAAAATGAGGTGGGTTGGTTCGGTATATTGGGAGAATTTAACCATTGTCTTAGCATGTTCAGGTCATAATATTAATCATTTCTTTATTTGTGTACAAGACGTCAACATGTGGTTCTGGGTGCCATATAATCTAACAATAGCAAAAATAACATTTTTAAAAAAAGCAATAGCCTATATAATACCAATCCAATGAGGTTTGATTCAGAACACCTCCATTACATAGAAATCTTTGCACAAACCAACTTCCTAAATACTCTGATCTGTGACTTGGAAGAACAGCCAGTTTGGAGTCATCTGAATTTCAGGAGAACTTACTCCATAAGGTGTAGGCAAAGAACGGTTTGTCTGGGTCAGATTTGGTGGGATAGGCAGAAAAAACTAGAAACAGACAATCCTGCAAATTATCTGGACCCTTACCTGCATGAATACAATATTATATTTTGTTAATTTAGATTTAGTATACTGCAGGGGTGAAATGCTCGCGGTTCGCTCATGCCTGTCAGTCATCGGAGAGCTGGTTGTGAAGAGAATACGAGGCTCCGCCCACTGTTCTGTCGAGCTCTCTGGTAGAATCCTCCCAAAAATGCACAGATACAATTTCAGACACACACACGTTTGAAAATTCAAAACAATGTTCTTTATAATGAAAATTCACTTAAACCAAGCCCTCTTTTTGTATAGCAAAGAGCACTCGTCTCCAAACAAACTGGTAATTTGTACAAGTCCCTTATCAGTTCTGTGATACTTAGCTTGCAGCTGTGAGGCAATTCACAGTCCTTCTTCTTCTTTCACAAAGTGACACACACTTTGCTCTGGTTTAGTTTCAAAGCGGGGAAAAATCAGCACACAAAGGTCAAAGTCAGCAAAGCAGACACGAAACACAAGGATCAGATAATCCTCCACAATGGCCAAACCCACAGGCTGCTATTTATAGCAGCCTCACTAATGACCACAGCCCCACCCAACCACAGGTGGCCTCATTTTCTTTGATAATAATCTCTCAGTTGTTGCTGCCTATGCATCGCTCTCCGCATGCGTGGCTGTATCATTAACTCTTGTTCTGAATCCAAGGAGGAGCTAGATAATTGATCTCCTTCTGAGCTGTCTGCCACACTCTCCTCTTCCCTGTCACTCATGTCTTCTTGGTCAGAGGAGCCTTCATCAGCAGATTCCACCGGGGGGGGGGGCAAAACAGGCCTGCAGCATGTGGATGTCTCCCCCACTGTCATTTGGGTTCCTTTACCCTCTTCTCATGCACAGAATGTTTTGCGCATGCACAGAGAACCCAAATGATGGCATCCCGGTATGTGGGCAGAGCCTTGCGCTCCCTTCGCGACCAGCTCTCTGACGACTGACAGGAACGAGCAGACTGTATACCAAGGCTTCTTATATGTAATTAAGTTCAAATCCAAAACAGCACCTCCTGGTCTTGTTATTCTAGTTCTCTTTTACCTCTAGAAAACCCAGTTGATCAGTATCAGCACGCAGGAGTGTTAGAAACTGAAAATCCTTTTCAAATGGAGACACGATGCCTTTTAAATCAAATGCTGGTGCTGGAAATCATCAGAGAGTCAATTTTAAAAAACAACAACAATGTGATGAACTCAGGACTTGTGTGTATGATAATTAAGACCTTATTCCTGCAGCTGTCAAATTTCCCATCACCGGGCTTCCTAAAAATAAGATAATGTTTGCAGTAGGCTTTTATTTTCCTCTCAAATTAGTCTTGTCACTGACATATTCTGACAGCTCATGGAAAACTGGCATTTCATTAAAAAAGAAGTTCTTTAACTTTCCTAAATTTATTTTAAGATTGAATGTGATATTGATATAAAAAGCTATTCCATGTGGAGCAGACTGAGGCTTTCCGAACAATAATCTTCTTTCTTAGTATTATAAGGCAGGTAGGTCCAGAGGCCTTTTAGAATTCCTCAAAATATGCTGCCAATGTGAGAAATATTTGAAGATAGATCGATACCTGTTCAAAACCAGGGTGGATAAAAATCAATGATTTAAAAACAAACAAACAAAAAGATTTGCAAAACTTAAATCGGATTTTTAATTTTTAAAAAATCAAATTTATTTTAATAAAATGCTTTTGGAGTAAAAATCTATCTAAAGATAGTTTTCTATTTAAGATATATTAATAATTTAGTTTATTCAGCATGAAATGGAGTTTAGTTTTGTAGCATTAGGCTATATATGCTGCAATATTTACATTTTTGGTAAACTCACTCAATGAATCCAAGCGCTGCAAGCTGAGATAACATGCACTGCATTGATGCATTCACACAATTTCACAGAAACTGTAAGTTTTATTGTTTTATTTTATTTTTGTTGTGATTCAGCCTGAGGCTCCTCAGGGACCGGCTGGATCTCTGCCGGATCCATGCCCAGAGTAGGAGGACAGTGAACAGGAGGGGGAGGACCAGGCAGACGGGGGAGAGGAACGTCAGGAAGAGGAGGAGGGAGAGCAGCCTGAGACCCCCCGGGGGGGGGGCTCTCCCCAGCTAGTAGCCTGGATTCATTGGATGAAGACGCACAGGCTATAATAGACATGAGGCAGAGACGAGCAGCTCAAAGACGGGGCCAATTAGAAAGGTATTTCCATCCCTGAATTGGCAACAGCTGGGTTTGGGTGTGGTTCTCCTCAGCAGGGTTGAAAAGGCAGGCCCGCCCTTACAGTCTTGTGGAGAGTTATCAATTGGGAGTCCTGTGACCTTGCTTCGATTCTCGGCGTCTCTGATCTTGGCTTGTGGCCTAGAAGTCTGGAAGACTTGGGGGAGGCATGGGTTTTATTATCTCCAGCGTTGTTTTTGCCAGCAAGAATCCTGTTTTATTGCCTGGCCTTCGTGAAACCTCTGTGAAGCTTCATAGTGTTCCGGTCTGTAAGAACAGTTTTTGTTACCTGTGTTTGCTTTGAATTATATAAACTGCCTTTGCTTTTTACCAGTGTGTCTGGATACTCTTTTTGGTTGGTGTTGGCGTCTGGGGGGACCCAGACAGAACAATTTTATTGTTTTGTTTTGTTT